>NC_091950.1:400749043-401349043 GCF_031021105.1 Erythrolamprus reginae | reverse complement strand
TAGCTCTCACAGCCGCATTCTGCACGATCTGAAGTTTCCGAACACTTTTCAAAGGTAGCCCCATATAGATAGCGTTGCAGTAGTCGAATCTCGAGGTGATAAGGGCATGAGCGACTGTGAGCAATGACTCCCTGTCCAAATAGGGCCGCAACTGGTACACCAGGTAAACCTGGGCAAACGCCCCCCTCGCCACAGCCGAAAGATGGTGTTCCAATGTTAGCTGTGGATCGAGGAGGACGCCCAAGTTGTGAACCCTCTCTGAGGTGGTCAATAATTCCCCCCCCCCCCCCGGGTAATGGACGGACAGATGGAATTGTTCTTGGGAGGCAAAACCCACAGCCACTCCGTCTTGTCTGGCTTGAGTTTGAATTTGTTGACACCCATCCAGACCCCAACAGCCTCCAGGCACTGGTACATCACTTCCATTGCTTTGACACACGATATAGAAGAAAATGAGTGTTCCTACACACTACTCTGTAGTATATAGATGAATCAGCAAGTTATGAAGGTTACCCAAATTAAATTTAAAACAATTTTTATTACTATCTCATGTATTACACATTCTCCCAAGGTGTGGTGCAGAACAAGTAGTAATAGCACTGGCACGTACTATATTTTTCAAAGTATAAGACGCACCTTAGTTTTGGGGGAGGAAAAATAGGGGGGGAAACTACCTCATTCATCTAGATAGTATTCTTAGTCTGGTCAGCTTCAGCACATTATTTTATCCCTTCATTAGGACTAAAAAAAAAAAAATTGGCGGCAGTAGCAATGAAAACAAGCCTGCAAGCCAGAAAGATTGTTAGCCCCTCATTAGGGCTAGGGGGAAAAGCTTAGACAAAAGCTAATTTGGAGTATAAGACACACCCAAATTTCCAGCCTCTTTTTTTGGGGGAAAAGATGTACAGTGGTACCTCAAGATACGAACCCCTCGTCTTACGAACAACTCGTGATACGAACCCGGGGTTCAGAAAAATTTTGCCTCTTCTTACGAACTTTTTTCGAGTTACGAACCGGCGTTCGGAGACTGCTGGGAAGCCGCGCGGCTGTTTTAAAAGGTAACAGCCGGGCGGCGGGGCTTCCCAGAAGCCTCCCGAACGCCGGTTCGTAACTCGAACAAAGTTCGTAAGAAGAGGCAAAATTTTGCTGAACCCCGGGTTCGGTTCGGGAGGTTGCTGGGAAGCCCCCCAGGCCGGCTGTTACCTTTTAAAACACCCGCGCCGCTTCGCAGCTGTCTCCTGAAGCCGAACGCGGAAGTTCGGCTTTGCCGTTCGGCTTCAGGAGACAGATGGGAAGCGGCGCGGCTCTTTTAAAAGGTCGCAGCCGGCCTGGGGGGCTTCCCAGCATCCCCCCGAACCCTGAACCCGGGTTCGGGGGGTGCTGGCAAGCCCCCCAGGCCGGCTGTCACCTTTTAAAACACCCGCGCGGCTTCCCAGCAGTCGCCGAAAGCCGTTTTTTTGCGGGGGGTTTTTTGGTTGCACGGATTAATTGACTTTACATTGTTTCCTATGGGAAACAATGTTTTGTCTTACGAACCTTTCGTCTTACGAACCTCCTCCTTGCACCAATTAAGTTCGTATCATGAGGTATTACTGTATCTTATATTCCGGAAAATACAGTTCTTATATGCTGCTTCATAATGCTTAACAGCTCATCTGTCTGGAACCCATATTACATCTCAGACATCAACTCCTCCACTCGAAACAGAATATCCTACGAAAATAGACTAACAATCCTAGGCCTAGAAAGCCTAGAACTACAACGCCTAAAACACGATCTTTTTTTTCACCGATCTTGTATATTCTCTTCCTTTCATATATCCTCTCCTCTAAGTTCACCTTCACCCTCTTTTTATATTATCACATGTCTATTTTCTTCCTATGTATTTATGTATTAGACAAATGAATAAATGAATGAATGAATGAATGAATAAATAAATACATACATACATACATACATACATACATACATACATACAACCCCCAACAATCTGGGTCCTTTATTTTACTGAGTCAACTTTGAGCCAGTCTGGATTGAACTCTTGGCTGTGGGCAGAGTTTGTCTGCATTGCTGCATTCTAACTGCTGCACCGCCGACGCTCGGGAGCAAATAGACCATTGTAATTACAAATACATAAATACAAATTACAAAGCTTGTAAGATATAACTACAGTGTCTGATACGTATAAGCTTTGGTGGTGGAGGCCCACTCTCTCTGGGGGACTTCAATTTGCAAGGCCTTGAGTAAACCTTGAGAGCTCATGTCATTATGACGACACTGGCTTGTCTTAGATTATTTCAGCTCCTTTCCAAGGCACACACTCAGTTTTTGCCTGAGCAGTTATTGAATGATCCTGAGACGGAGGAGTTTTCCTGGTCCTTTGCCACAGTCAGATCATACCCTTGTCTGATTTATGAAGGTGGCCTCCCAGGACCTCTGTAAGGCAATGGAAACAATCCAGGCAGTCTCTCCCAGGCCCCTAAAGCAGGGGTCGGCAACCTTAAACACTCAAAGAGCCATTTGGACCCGTTTCCCACAGAAAAGAAAACATCGGGAACCACAAAACTCTTCCCATGCCTGGCTATTTCCTGAAGAGACACAAAACTAGTACTGTACTGTATATGTAGCTGAATTAATTGTTTTGTTTTCTTCTGAAACTTTTCTTTTCTTGGATTTATCCATGTTTGGCCAACTGGGGGGTCGAAAAGCTCACCTACAAAAAGATATTGACAAAATTGAACGGGTCCAAAGACGGGCTACAAGAATGGTGGAAGGTCTTAAGCATAAAACATATCAGGAAAGACTTAACCCTGCTGTTCTGTTTAAGAAAAGTAACAAATCTTATGTTCCCGGGTCACCCTGACCCGGACCGAAAACTCTTCATTTGCAGTGCTTATGTTTGGTCTTTTTGAAAGCTTTTTTCACTTGGAAAGTAGTCTGAACATTTCTGCACACAATGATATGAAAATTGAAATGAAAAAAGTAAATCTTATTGGTTTATTTTGCGGATATAATGCACGCCCCCCCCTGTTTTTGTGAAATTTTTTTCAATTTATGGATAGTTTTGCTTGCAAAATGCATTCTATTTTACTAAAGTTGGTATGGGATTGGTAGCTTGAACATTTCTGAACATAATGATATGAAAATTGAACTGGAAAAATTGATGCATATTGGTTTATTTTGTTGATGAAATGCACGCCCCCCCCCCGTTTTTTTAAAATAGTCTTCACTTTATGGATAGTTTTGCTAGCAAAATACATTCTATTTTACTAAAGTTGGTGTGGGATTGGTAGCTTGAACATTTCTGAACATAATGATATGAAAATTGAACTGGAAAAATTGATGCATATTGGTTTATTTTGCACATAAAGTATGCCTCAATTATTTCAATTTATATAAACATTATGCTGTTTAATTTCAAACTTACATACTTTTTTTTAGTAAAATGGATTTGTTTCATAAAATTAGTTCTCTGGCTACAATGTGGTTGATTTTCAAAAGGATATTCCAAATATTTCTAGACAAATATGTATAAACAGTGACAATAATGGCACACAGCAAGGCCGAGGGGGGGTGGCCCTTTTGTGGCAAAAATAAACCAATAAGAACCATTTTTTTCAGTTCATTTATATTTTTCTTATATTCAGAAATGTTCAATTTAGTATATCAAACCTTTTGGGGGAAATTCCTTAGGGATTTGTAGCCTTAAAAAATAGAAATTGACACGAAATTAAAAAAGGATGGGGGGAGGGGCTTTTTGATCAAAATAAAAATATAAGTCTCAATTTTTCCAGTTCAATTTTCATATCATTATGTTCATAAATGTTCAAACTAGTTTTCCAGTTGAAAAAGTTTTCAAAAAGATCAAATTCAAATACCTAAAAAAAATATTTTTGGTCCGGTCACATACGAACAGAAACAGATTCAAAGTTATGATTTTTTTTTGCCCAGAAAACAATTAGCCACCACCCCAAAAATATTTTTTGATGATCAGCATTGTTAAATTGAGTAAATGAATGCCTAAGATTTTAAAGAATATTTCGGATTTGGAGCATAAAAAAATAAAAAGTGAAAATGGTTGCAAGCAGCCAAGGGGGGGGGGGAGGCCTTATTTCTGATGTTAAAAAACCAATAAGAATCATTTTTTTCAGTTCCTTTATATTTTTCTTATATTCAGAAATGTTCAAGCTACCAATCCCACACCAACTTTAGTAAAATAGAATGCATTTTGCAAGCAAAACTATCCATAAATTGAAAATTTTTTCACAAAAACGGGGGGGGCGTGCATTATATCCGCAAAATAAACCAATAAGATTTACTTTTTTCATTTCAATTTTCATATCATTGTGTGCAGAAATGTTCAGACTACTTTCCAAGTGAAAAAAGCTTTCAAAAAGACCAAACATAAGCACTGCAAATGAAGAGTTTTCGGTCCGGGTCAGGGTGACCCAGGAACATAAGATTTGTAACTTTTTTTGCCCAGCAAAAACTAAGCCCCCCACCCCCCCAAAAAAATTCTCATAGAGAGAACCCCTGAAATGATGAACCAGCATGAAATTTCAAGTTTCAGATATGCAGGGAAAATTTTTTGCAGGGACTCAAACTTGGCTTCGGGTCACATACGACCCGAACAGAACAGCAGGGTCTCAATCTGTATAGTCTGGAGGACAGAAGGAAAAGGGGGGAAATGATTGAAACATTTAAATATGTTAAAGGGCTAAATAAGGTCCAGGAGGGAAGTGTTTTTAATAGGAAAGTGAACACAAGAACAAGGGGACACAATCTGGAGTTAGTTGGGGGAAAGATCAAAAGCAACGTGAGAAAATATTATTTTACTGAAAGAGTAGTAGATCCTTGGAACAAACTTCCAGCAGACGTGGTAGATAAATCCACAGTAACTGAATTTAAACATGCCTGGGATAAACTTATATCCATCCTAAGATAAAATACAGAAAATAGTATAAGGGCAAACTAGATGGATTATGAGGTCTTTTTCTGCCATCAGAATTCTATGTTTCTATGTTTCTAAAAGAAAACATCGGGAACCACAAAACTCTTCCCATGCCTCGCTATTTCCTGAAGAGACACAAAACTAGCATATGTAGCTGAATTAAATGTTTTGTTTTCTTCTGAAACTTTTCTTTTCTTGGATTTATCCATGTTTGGCCAACTGGGGGGGTCGAAAAGCTCAATAAATCATGTGCTGGTGGCTATTACACATTGACGGTTGCGACACATATTTTGAGCAACAAGGAGCCGCAGCAGAAGGATGAAAGAGCCACATATGGCTCCAGAGCCATGGGTTGCTGACTCCAGCCCTAATGGATTTTCAGAAGCTATGTTGGCATCTTCCCAGCTATCTTGACAGGAAGTTCTGTTCAGCAGCCAATAAGCAGCCAGTAGCTGGAAGCGAGGCAAGTCTACTGCTGCTCCAAAGCGAGACTCTTTCTGGATCCCCTCCCAAATGGCACCATGGCTTACTAAAACCCTTCAGGAGCTGAAGTGCCAGAAACAACACATGACGCCGCAGTGGAGGAAGTCTAGTAGTAAATCTGGCTGAGTTGATGTATTTGCCCATGTTTAGCCTACATGTGGCAATAAGAGGAGGCAAAGTGTGCTTACTGAATGAGACATCTGCTGTCCAGCAGCCCTGTTGGAAAGGAAACAACCCCATTAAGTCCCAACTGTTGTGTTCAATTGGCACAACGTTTTCCTGATAAAGTACCGGGATTCATGGCATCGGACCAGAATATCTCCGGGACCGCCTTCTGCCGCACGAATCCAAGCGACCGGTTAGGTCCCACAGAGTCGGCCTGCTCCGGGTCCCGTCGACTAAACAATGTCGTTTGGCAGGACCCAGGAGAAGAGCCTTCTCTGTGGCGGCCCCAACCGTCTGGAACCAGTTCCCTCCAGAGATCAGGACTGCCCCCACTCTCCTCGCCTTTCATAAGCTCCTTAAAACCCACCTCTGTCGTCAGGCATGGGGGAATTGAGATATTCCTTTCCCCCTAGGCCTATACAATTTATGCATGGTATGTTTGTGTGTATGTTTGGTTTTTTAATTATTAAACATTAGATTTTTTATATGCTGTTTTACTATTGCTGTTAGCCGCCCTGAGTCTGCAGAGAGGGGCGGCATACAAATCTAATTAATTAATAAATAAAATAAAATAAAATAAATAAAATAAAATAAATAAATAAATAAAATAAATAAATAAAATAAATAAATAAATAAAATAAATAAATAAAATAAATAAAATAAATAAAATAAATAAAATAAATAAAATAAATAAAATAAATAAAATAAATAAAATAAAATAAAATAAAATAAATAAAATAAAATAATATTCACTATGATGCGTACAGTCTTTAGTGGTGACTGGGGCATCACCCTGCCTTGTAACTTCTCAGCTATTCCTCTGTGGATACTGCAGGGTTCTTCTCTCCCATCCTTGGTCATCTGTCAGTTGAGGGTGAGGCGTCTTCTGTACACAGTCTACACGGAGTTGCCTTTTAAGACGACTCAGAAGCTACAATTATGGCTGTCTCCAAATGTTATACAGCCGTTTGAGACTTTAAAAAATGCTTCAGCCCATTGTGCCCCCTCCCTACATACATACATCAAATCATCCTCCTTACTCTCTACTACAGCATCATGCCTGAATAACACTTGATCTGGAGGCCCAGTACTGGGTGCTAATCTATGTGTTAGTTTCGATGTAAAATTTAAGGGGCTGGTTATCCTCTTGATAGGCATGATTCTAGAATCATCTTGAGGCGAGATGGGTAGCAAATAAATTTAATAAATTAAAAAGAACAAATAAATCAATGGCTAACAGTGGCATAAAATAATTTTGACCTATAAGCAGTACATGGCACAAAAGTGGGTACCTGTAAGACCACCTGTATCAAAAGGTTCCTTCCTATTATTTATCACTATGCTGATGGTCATTTTCCCCAATCAGAGATTTGGATAAAGAAGTCAATGTTCCTCGTTGGAGGTTTTCATCCGTTGGAATCTGCAGATTCCACCCTCCCTCTGCAGATTCAATCTCAGTTTGTGGTTTTTTTAGGAAAGCCTTGAAAATAAGAGCTATTCAGAAGGACATTTGATAGTTGTAGAATGCCTTTTAACAACATTTCAACCATCGGGCTGAAATTTGGTTTTCTTGGCTATTCATTTTTGTACAGCATGTTGATTTACTGGTGTTATGTTGTATTCATTCGAATTACATACTACCAGGTACGTGTGATATGTGGTAGTAAACTGGATGTAAATAATAGCATAGCAATAGCATTTAGACTTATACACTGGTTCATAGTGCTTTTAGAGCCCTCTCTAAGTGGTTTACAGAGTCAGTGTCTTGCCCCCAACAATCTGGGTCCTCATTTTACCCACCTCGGAAGATTTAAGATTTAATTGGATTTGTATGCCGCCCCTCTCCGAGGACTCGGGGCGGCTCACAGCATGTACGGAAAAAAACAGGAAACAGTAACAACAATCCAATTAATAATACATTAATTGGTCAGGGGGGAAGATCTACGGAACCCCAGGCCTGGCGGCAAAGATGAGTTTTTAAACTCTTTCGGAAGACGAGGGTGGGGGCAGTACGAATCTCCAGGGGGAGCTGATTCCAGAGGGCCGGGGCCCCCACAGAGAAGGCTCTTCCCCTAGGTCCCGCCAGCCGACATTGTTTGGTTGACGGGACCCTAAGGAGACCAACTCTGTGGGACCTCACCGGTTGCTGGAATTCGTGAGGCAGAAGGCGGTCTCGGAGGTAGTCTGGTCCTATTCCATGTAGGGCATTATAGGTCATAACCAACACTTTGAATTGTGTCCGCAAACAGATCGGTAGCCAATGCAGTCCGCGGAGTGATTACGAGATATGGGCATGTCTTGGAAGGCCCAAAACTGCTCGTGCAGCTGCATTTTGGACGAGCTGAAGTTTCTGAACACTCTTCAAAGGAAGCCCATATGTAGAGAGCATTGCAGTAGTCAAACCTCGAGGTGGTAAGAGCATGAGTGACTGTAATTAAAGACTCCCTGTCCAAGTAGGGCAGCAACTGGTGCACCAGGCAGACCCGGGCAAACGCCCCCCTCGCCACAGCCGAAAGATGGTGTTCTAATGTTAGCTGTAGATCGAGGAGGATGCACAAGTTGCAAACCCTCTCTGAGGAGGTCAATAATTCCCTCCCCCAGGATGATGCACAGACAGATGGACATGTCCTTGGGAGGCAGTACCCACAGCCATTCCGTCTTGTCTGGATTGAGTCCAAGCCTGTTGGCAGCCATCCAACACGATGGAAGGCTGAGTCAACCCTGAACCGGTGGTGAGATTTGAACTGCTGAACTACAGCTAGCAGTTAGCTGAAGTAGCCGGCAGTGCTGCACTCTAACCACCACGCCATCCCGGCTCTTTATAAGAAATAAATTATTTTTATGTTCATATAAAAATTTATTTTTATGTTTATATAAATAAGAAAGAAAAAACCAAGTTACAGCTTAGTAAATTGTGTGAACCTGGTTTCTCTGATCAGCTACTTTCTCCAAGTTAGGTGCCGTGATCCAATACATCTGAAGGGACCAGTTTGGCCAACCAAAGGTGGCCACCAGACCTTGTAAGAGCCAGGTTGGCGCAGCAGGTAGAGTGCTGTACTGCAGACCACTGAAGCTGACTTGTAGATCTGAAGGTCAGCGGTTCAAATCTCATCACCGGCTCAAGGTTGACTCAGCCTTCCATCCATCTGAGGTGGGTAAAATGAGGACCCGGATTGTGGGGGCAATAGCCTTGCTCTGTTAAAAAAAGTGCTATTGCTAACATGTTGTAAGCCGCCCTGAGTCTAAGGAGAAGGGCAGCATAAAAATGGAATAAATAAAAATAATAATAATAAAAATAAATATAAATATCCTGTGCTAGTCACATGGCAAGGAAATCCTTCCCATGCTGTTCTTTGAAGGAAGACGGTTTTTAATATACAGCATGTAAGAAATCCTCCCTCTTACAACATCAACTTTTGTTTGAAGATTAATCTTAGTTCCCACTTCAAATGACCTTCTGTGCCAAGTCTCTTGCACAACAGGATTAAATGCTGGCTCCTCTGCCTATTCGTGCAGCAAAAGGATGGGAGGGGGAGTAATTTTGATTTTTAAAAAACGATGAGCCATGACGAAAACATAGAGCAATGGTCTCCAGCAAGCTGACTTGACAAGAAGAGGTGGTCACACTGTCGCTAATTCTAGTGACATTTAACACACTGCCATAGACAAGACCTTTGCCCCAAGTGTCCCTGGGCAATGTTTGTAGAACTTTCCTTAATTTTTTTGCAAGCAGTAATAAAAGAGAGAGAGAGAGAGAGGGAGGGAGAGAGAGAGGCAGGGAGGGAGGGGACAAACTAAAAAGTAAGCTGATTTAAAATGAGTACAGTGGTACCTCGAGATACGAGTTTAATTCGTTCTGGACCTGGGCTCTTAAGTCGAGCAGCTCTTATCTCGAACGACTTTTCCCCATAGGAATTAATGTAAATAATTTTAATTGGTTCCAGCCCTCAAAAAACTCACAAAGTTAGTCTAAATTATGCAGAAAGACATGTTTTTAATGAAGAAATGTACATGTACATATAAATGAATAATGAAGTTTCTTTCACTTAACTTGTAAACTTTCTTAAACTTTTAAATTTACATATGTTCAACTTCTCTGCCACCCAATCCTGTAGGACAGAGGTCCCCAACCCTTTTTGCACCAGGGACCGGCTTTAAGCGATCAAGAGAGGAATGGGTGAATGAATGGACGGAGGGTGGGAAGGAAGGAAGGAAAGAGGGAAGGGACAGGAACAGAGGAAGGAAGCAAGGAAACTTATGAAAGGGGAGAGTAAGAGAGGAATGAGTGAAGGGAGGGAGGGAGGGAAGAAGGTGGGAAGGAGAAAGAAAAGAAGAAATAGAGGAAGGGAAGGTAAAAGAGAGAAAGAAAAAGAGCAAGAAAGAAAGAAAGAAAGAAAGAAAGAAAGAAAGAAAGAAAGAAAGGGGGAAGGGACAGGAACAGAGGAAGGAAGCAAGGAAACTTATGAAAGGGAAGAGTAAGAGAGGAATGAGTGAAGGGAGGGAGGGAGGGAAGAAGGTGGGAAGGAGAAAGAAAAGAAGAAATAGAGGAAGGGAAGGTAAAAGAGAGAAAGAAAAAGAGCAAGAAAGAAAGCTGCAAGCACCCCCCCGAGCCCCCCAGGCCGGCTGCAACCTTTTAAAACACGTGCGCCGCTTCGCAGCTGTCTCCTGAAGCCGAACGCGGAAGTTAGCGTTTGGCTTCAGGAGACAGCTCCTTGGCACTTGTATCTCGAATTTGGGCTTGTAAGTAGAACAAAAATATCTCTCCCCTCCCAGCTCTTATCTCGAGTTGCTCTTAAGTAGAGCAGCTCTTATGTCGGGGTTCCACTGTACTGTACTACTGATCTTGGCAATAATTTCTTAGCACAAGGGTGGGAAATTCCTGACCAGGGAGTGTTGGAGGGTGTAGTTTAATTAAGTGAAGAGCCTTATTTGCCTACAGTTTAGTGAAATGAAAATGATACAGTGGTTAGGTAAGGTCCAACATGCCAGCTGTAGGATTAGCTGGACATCCTGTGATTATACTAAGACCTTCATTTGGACCACACACCTAATTTAATTGCCTTTCATAAACTCCTTAAAACTCACCTCTGTCGTCAAGCATGGGGGAACTGAGACATCTCCCCCTGCCTATGTAGTTTTTGTGCATGATATGACTGTATGTATGTTTTTATATATTGGGCTTCCTTGCTTTTTAGACTTTTTTAAATGTACTATTGTTATTTTAGATTCTAACTGTTAGATTTGTCATTATATATTGTTTTTATCACTGTTGTGAGCCGCCCCGAGTCTACGGAGAGGGGCAGCATACAAATCTAATTAATACTAATACTAATACTAATAATAATAATAATAATAATAATAATAATAATAATAATAATAATAATACTGAGAACACTTTGGTGGGGTGGGGGGAGAGGTGCGAAGAACATAGAACCCCAACTAGCCAGCCAACCTGAGATCACTTAATAATCCAGACTGAAAGTGGCAATCAGACTAACATCAGATCCCCCCATGTCCCCCATTGAACAACCTGATGCCCTCCCCATTTGTCTTCCTAGTGCAATGATGGCGAATCTATGGCATAGGTTCCACAGGTGGCATGTGGATTCATATCTGCTGGCATGCGAGCCGTTGCCCTAGCTTAGCTCCAACGTGCATGTGTGTGCTGGCCAGCTGATTTTTGGCTCACACAGAGGCTCTGGGGGGCCTTTTTGGGTTTCCGGAGAGCCTCCAAAGGGATGGGGAAGGGCTTTTTTAGAGCAAGAGAGAGAAAGAAAGAGAGAGAAAGAGAACAAGAAAGAAAGAAAGCAAGAGAGAGAGCAAGAGAGAGAAAGAAAGAGAGAGAGGGGGAGGGAAGGTGGGAGAGAGAAAGACATAGAGAGAGGGAGGGAGGGAGAGAGAAAGAGCAAAAAAGAGGAAAGAAGGAAGAGAGAAAGAAAGAGGGATGGAGAGAGAGAAAAGGGGGAGAGAAAGAGGGAGAGAGAAATAGAGCGAAAGGAAGAGAGAATTTTTTTGTCCAAACTTTTTTAGCCGCCCCCTCCCCCTCAATGTGCCCCATGGTTTTGTAAATGTAAAAAATGTGCCGTGGCTCAAAAAAGATTGAAAACCACTGCAATAGGGTCACTGCAAATCACATTCACATATATTAATGTTGCTGACTAAGCAGGGCATAAGTGAACATCATTTGGGGAACAGAATTACAGATGGTTCTCTTTTTTTATTCTTCCATCAAAGCCACAATCAAGTACAGCTGCCTAAAAGCAATCTTGACAATTTGATTATAAGCAAGGAGCCTCAAAATCAGCTTCGATTTAGATCAGCTGGAAACGAGACAGAAAGGGGGGAAAGCTTATGTAAAGCCATCTCGGAAGGATCTATTACAGCCCAGACATGAAACAGAGCTTCTCCAAAAGGCAACACTTTTGTAAAAAACGATACCTTGGGAAGCTAACTGTAAACCTGAGAAAAATAATAACTTAATACAGCGGAAAAACAAGACCGGCAATTTGCAGACTACTTTGGAATTAGCCTGAACAAGGAAATTCAGATTGCCAGATTATCTAACATAGTGGGTAGTTTTATAATATACCTAATTATGCCTTAGGTTCATATGACACACGAAATAAATCAAAACCAAGCAAATAATGTTATGGCATACTGTATCTGTTGCTAAAGACATGGTTCGCGTCTCAAACTGACCAGCGACCTGTCAGGTCCCACAGGTTCGACTACTGCAACGCTCTCTACATGGAGCTACCTTTGAAGAGTGTTCAGAAACTTCAGATCGTGCAAAATGCAGAGAGCAATCATGGGCTTCCCTAGGTATGCCCATGTTATACCAACACTCCACAGTCTGCATTGGTTGCCGGTCAGTTTCCGGTCATAATTCAAAGTGTTGGTTATGACCTATAAAGCTCTTCCTGACATCGGACCAGTATATCTCCGAGACCGCCTTCTGCCGCACGAATCTCAGCGACCGGTTAGGTCCCACAGAGTTGGCCTTCTCCAGGTCCCGTCAACTAGACAATGTCGTCTGGCGGGGCCCAGGGGAAGAGCCTTCTCTGTGAGGGCCCCGGCCCTCTGGAATCAGCTCCCCCCAGAGATTCGCACTGCCCCCATACTCCTCACCTTCCACAAGAGATTGAAGACTCACTTGTACCGCCAGGCTTGAGGCCATTAGACTCTAGATCCCTGGCTGATGAATGAAATATGTTTGTTCGTTTGGAATGGGAACTATTGATTTTTAATGAAATTTGGGTTTTTCGATTAGCTAGGGTTTTTTTTTAATTTAATTGGATTTATGACACTTTGTATTGTTTTTTATATGTTGTAAGCTGCCCCAAATCCTCGGAGTTGGGCAGCATATAAATCCAACCAATCAATCAATAAATGGCTCTTCATACAGCTAAGAAGAACCAACAAACTTGGGGAGCGCTAAGAACTTCCTGGTCCAACCCCGAGCTACAGATAAGATATTCTCTATTGGCCTTGAATTATTATCTAGCGTAGCCATAATCTGGTATGCCATCTGAATTAGATAGACTCTTCACTCGGTCTTCATTATTTTTTCACTTCCAACAGGAATGGTGGCAGGGAAGACCCAACTATCCTTTACCCTGCAATGGTGGTTCCAATTAGGTCACCATCCTATGTTAAAGGCAGAGTGGTAAACAAGCTACTCTAAAAATGATTGGCATATTTTTAAAGTCAGCAACAGAGCCGGAGGCAGATTTTGCTGGTTCATTGCATCATATGCAAAGCAACTGCTCACATGCTAATTTAAACCTGAGCTTCAGTTGATCCTTAAAAACACAATTCCTGGGACATACTTCTGGAAGTTGGTCCCACGAGGATCAATGTCAGTTGCCATACTTTTCAGAGTAGAAGATATACTTTTGGGTTATAGGTTATGACCTATAAAGCCCTACATGGCATCGGAACAGAATACCTCCGGGACCACCTGCTGCCGCATGAATCCCAGTGACCGATTAGGTCCCACAGAGTTGACCTTCTCCTGGTCCCATCGACCAAACGATGTCGGCTGGCAGGGGAAGAGCCTTCTCTGTGGCGGCCCCGGCTCTCTGGAATCAATTCCCTACAGAGATTTGAACAGCCTCCACCCTCCTCGCCTTCTGTAAAATGCTGAAGACCCACCTTTGTCGCCAGGCAAGCTCCTTAAAACCCACCTCTGTCGTCAGGCATGGGGGAATTGAAATTTCCCTTCCCCCTAGGCTTATAGAATTTATGCATGGTATGTCTGTATGTATGAGTGGTTCTTTAAATTGGGGGTTTTTAGATTGTTTTTAATATTAGATTTGTTTACATTGTCTTTTTAAATTGCTGTTAGCCGCCCCAAGTCTTCGGAGAGGGGCGGCATACAAATCTAATAAATAATAATAATAATAATAATAATAATAATAATAATAATAAATTACCACTTTCTCCCCCTTTTTATTATGTTTTCAGCCTCACTGTATGATGGATTAGGTTGAATGTGTATGATTGTATAGTTAGGGATTTTACTGTGTATTAATGTTTTTTAATTGATTTAACTTTCTACTATTGGATTTGTAATGTATTGTATCACTATTATGCTGTGAGCTGCCCCGAGTCTTCGGAGAGGGGCGGCATACAAATCTAATAAACTAACTATAACTATAACTGTTCTGCCGGGCTCTCTAATAGGAGCCTCCCGAAAATTCAAGGGTACAAATTTCAGACACACATTTGAAAATTCAAAACAATGTTCTTTATCACACAATTCAAAATAAACAAAGCACTCTTTTTGTATTGCAAAGAGCACTCGTCCCAAAACAACCGGGTAGTCAGTACAATTTCCTTTAAGCAGTCATTAAGTACTTAGCTAGCAGCTATGAAGAAACTTCACACCCCTTCTTTTTCCAACGAAGTGAGATACACAAACACACGCGTTGCTCTGCTTTGGTTTAAAAGGCGTGAAAAACCAACAAAGTCCAGCAACGCAAGATTCCTGACGAACTCCGATCAGATATTCTTCCACAACGGCCAAACCCACATGCTGCTATTTATAGCAGCAGCCCTAATTACTGGAGCCCCACCCAAACACAGGTGGCCTCCCTTATTTCCTGTAATATGTTCTTACTTGGTCTCTTCTACGCATAATTCTGCGCTTGCGTGGGTCCAAAACGTCATCATCTGAATCAAGGGAAGATAAGGGAGATTGACTGCCTGGGCTGTGTGCCAAGCCCCCCTCTGCCGAGTCACTCCCACCTTCTTCTTCGTCCGAGGAAACTAAACTCTGAACTGATTCTGTCGGCAATAACACAGGCCTGTGACATGTTGAATTTTCCCCTGCATCCACCTCCCCATTCCCTGGGGCAGGAGCTGGGCCAGAGCCAACCACAACAATAACTATAATATTCTCTAAAGTCCGAGTACGATATTTTAGAGGAGGTTTTGGATTTGTAGGTTGGTGATACGTTCTGATTGGTTTATATGTCTTCAGCACTGAGGTGTCGTTTGTTTATGTTCCTTATTTATTTATTTATTTATTTATTTATTTATTTATTTATTCAATTTTTATGCCGCCCGTCTCCTTAGACTCAGGGCGGCTTACAACATGTTAGCAATAGCACTTTTTTAACAGAGCTAGGCTATTGCCCCCACAATCCGGGTCTTCATTTTACCAAAGGCGAACTTCGGGACTCAGTTGGGAAGCCGCGCGGCTGTTTTAAAACGTCGCCGCCGGCATGTCCCGAAGCCAAACGAACCCGGGTGGCCGGGCGAGCAGCGAGCGAACGGTGGGTGGCCGGGCGAAGGGCGGGCGAGCGGCGGGCGCGGCAGCAGTGAGGAGTTTGCGTGGGCGGGGGGGAAACCCCAATCTTCGGCTCCTCGCTGCTGGGAAGTAAAAACACCATCTGCGCATGCGCAGATGGTGTTTTTACTTCCACAGCGCTACTTCGCGCAAAACCGATCATTGCGAGGGGTCCTGGAACGGAACCCTCGCAATGATCGGGGGATCACTGTAACACTTCCCTGGCACAAAGCTGAAGGGATTAGATACTGTAGCCTAGAGGTTATTTCTCTGCCTTATAAGGCAAAGGCTGCAAGTTCAAATCCCAGTGAGGGTATGGCTAGCTGATGAGGCCAGAACAAGGCTGAAATAGATCTATACTAGTCTCCATTTTCAAATTCAGCAAAGCATGTTACAAATATAATATAATATAATATAATATAATATAATATAATATAATATAATATAATATAATATAATATAATATAATATAATATATAATATAATATAATCATGCCAAGCATGGAATTTGGCTTTTTTACTGCTGCTGCGCACTGGGTTGACATCTTCATTGAGCTGTCCACCAAAACCCCAAGATTCCTTTTTTGGGTTGCCTCAAAAAGCTTGGTCCCCATCAGTTGGTAGGTATAATTGGAGTCCTTTGCCCCGATATGCATAACTTTGCACTTGTTTAGGATAAAATGCATTTGCCACTTTGTTGCCCACTCACTCAATTTCGAGAGATCCTTCTGGAGCTCCCAACAATCAGTTTCACTTTTCACTACCCGGAACAATTTAGAGTCATCCGCAAATTTTGCTACCTCACTATTTACATCTACATCCAGATCATTAATTGGATTCTTATTGTACACTGTTTATGATTGCTGTTAGCCGCCCCAAGTTTTTGGAGGGGGCAGCATATAAATCCAATAAATAACTAAATAAATTAATAAATTAATGAATAAATTAAAAAGTAAAGGTCCCAAAACTGAACCTTGGGTACACCACTTCTCACTTCTTTCTATCCAAAAATTGTCCATTTATTGGATTATGATCCCGCTATATAGAATGCTGGTGAGACCACATTTGGAATACTGTGTTCAGTTCTGGAGACCTCACCTACAAAAAGATATTGACAAAATTGAACGGGTCCAAAGATGGGCTACAAGAATGGTGGAAGGCCTTAAGCATAAAACGTATCAGGAAAGACTTAATGAACTCAATCTGTATAGTCTGGAGGACAGAAGGAAAAGGGGGGACATGATCGAAACATTTAAATATATTAAAGGGTTAAATAAGGTCCAGGAGGAAAGTGTTTTTAATAGGAAAGTATACTCAAGAACAAGGGGACACAATCTGAAGTTAGTTGGGGGAAAGATCAAGAGCAACATGAGAAAATATTATTTTACTGAAAGAGTAGTAGATCCTTGGAACAAACTTCCAGCAGACGTGGTAGATAAATCCACAGTAACTGAATTTAAACATGCCTGGGATAAACATATATCCATCCTAAGATAAAATACAGAAAATAGTATAAGGGCAGACTCGATGGGCCATGAGGTCTTTTACTGCCGTCAGACTTCTATGTTTCTATTGCCACCCTTTGCTTCCTACAATTTAACCAGTTTCCAATCCAGGACAAGACCTGTCTTCTAATTCCGTGGTCGAAGAGATTTTTTTAGGAGCCTTTGATGAGGGACTTTGTCAAAAGCCTTTTGAAAGTCAAGATATACAATATCAGCTGGGTCCCCTTTATCTATGTGTTTATTTACATCCTCAAAGAATTCTAACACGTTAGTAAGACAAAACAATTCAGAAAAATCATAGGTTCAGAGATCAGAGTAAAGATGATAAAGGCACTAGGAATCAAACTTTATGAAAAGAAGTGGCCCTTGAGAAGCGCCATCAAAGGAGAGAAGTGACAAAACTCTTCAAATACTAAAAGAATGCCACAAAGGAAAAGATTAAAACTTACTCTCTTTCCTTCCAGAGTGCTAGAAGGAGAACATTACAAGTAAAGAGACTCTTTAATATATCTAAAGAAACATTTTAATAGTAAATGGAATCTGACAATAGAACCAAACCTCTAGAGCAGTAATTCTCAAACTTGGGTTCTTTTAAAACAATTACTGCCAACCTGACTTCCATTGAGGAACAGAATACTACACAAGTCAAAAGGGAGGCTGTGAAAATATTTACTGATCCGTTGCATCCTAGACATAAATTGTTTAAACTCCTACCCTGAAAACCACGCTATGGAAACGGCACACCAAGACAACTAGACACAAGAACAGTTTTCCCCTGAACGTCATCACTCTGCTAACCAAATAATTCCCTTACCACGGTCAACTATTCATTAAGGCTGCATTACTACTACTAGAAGTTTTTCTCATCGTTCCTATCACTCAAAGACAAATTCCTTGTGTGTCCAACCACAATTGGCCAATAAAGAATTCTATTCTATTCTATTCTATTCACACAATAAGACTATAAAGTTATTTGATCAAGGTTAAAATAGATACGTTATCTTTGGAAAACCTTAATTGGCTTTTGTTGACATCAAGATTGAAATGACAAAGCTTTATGGATTTGTTTATAGATAAGATACAGGATATATGAAGAAGAGATCATTTGTTGTATTTTAAAAGAAGGCTGGTTACTGAAATTGCTTATATTTGGGGTGAGGATGAAAAGTAACTTTATATGTGTGTGTGTGTGTGTGTGTGTGTGTGTGTGTGTGTGTGTGTGTGTGTAGATTGTTCTGAGTTCAGGTTTTGCCCCGTGTAATATTTTGCATGTCTATGCGACGTTTCGGTGAAATCACATTCACCATCATCAGGATGAAGTTGTAAGCTTTGTACTGCTGTAAATATAGAAAACTATATTTACAGCAGTACAAAGCTTACAACTTCAGCCTGATGATGGTGAATGTGATTTCACCGAAACGTCGCATAGACACTCAAAATATTACATGGGACAAAACCCGAACTCAGAACAATACAGTGGAACCCCGACATAAGAGCTGCTCTACTTAAGAGCAACTCGAGATAAGAGCTGGGAGGGGAGAGATATTTTTGTTCTACTTACAAGCCCAAATTCGAGATACAAGCGCCAAGGAGCTGTCTCCTGAAGCCAAACGCTAACTTCCGCGTTCGGCTTCAGGAGACAGCTGCGAAGCGGCGCGCGTGTTTTAAAAGGTTGCAGCCGGCCTGGGGGGCTCGGGGGGGTGCTTGCAGCTTTCTTTCTTGCTCTTTTTCTTTCTCTCTTTTACCTTCCCTTCTATTTCTTCTTTTCTTTCTCCTTCCCACCTTCTTCCCTCCCTCCCTCCCTTCACTCATTCCTCTCTTACTCTCCCCTTTCATAAGTTTCCTTGCTTCCTTCCTCTGTTCCTGTCCCTTCCCCCTTTCTTTCTTTCTTTCTTTCTTTCTTTCTTGCTCTTTTTCTTTCTCTCTTTTACCTTCCCTTCCTCTATTTCTTCTTTTCTTTCTCCTTCCCACCTTCTTCCCTCCCTCCCTTCACTCATTCCTCTCTTACTCTCCCCTTTCATAAGTTTCCTTGCTTCCTTCCTCTGTTCCTGTCCCTTCCCCCTTTCTTTCTTTCTTGCTTTCTTTCTTTCTTGCTCTTTTTCTTTCTCTCTTTTACCTTCCATTCCTCTATTTCTTCTTTTCTTTCTCCTTCCCACCTTCTTCCCTCCCTCCCTCCCTTCACTCATTCCTCTCTTACTCTCCCCTTTCATAAGTTTCCTTGCTTCCTTCCTCTGTTCCTGTCCCTTCCCTCTTTCCTTCCTTCCTTCCCACCCTCCGTCCATTCATTCACCCATTCCTCTCTTGATCGCTTAAAGCCGGTCCCTGGTGCAAAAAGGGTTGGGGACCTCTGTCCTACAGGATTGGGTGGCAGAGAAGTTGAACATATGTAAATTTAAAAGTTTAAGAAAGTTTACAAGTTAAGTGAAAGAAACTTCATTATTCATTTATATGTACATGTACATTTCTTCATTAAAAACATGTCTTTCTGCATAATTTAGACTAACTTTGTGAGTTTTTTGAGGGCTGGAACCAATTAAAATTATTTACATTAATTCCTATGGGGAAAAGTCGTTCGAGATAAGAGCTGCTCGACTTAAGAGCCCAGGTCCGGAACGAATTAAACTCGTATCTCGAGGTACCACTGTATATATGTATGTATATATGTATGTATGTATGTATGTATGTATGTATGTATGTAAAATCTACAATCTACAATCTACATATATATATATGCAAAACCCGAACTCAGAACAATCTACATACATATACCCGTGAAAATATACGAAAACATATATATATATATATATATATATATATATATATATATATATATATATATTGTTCTGAGTTCAGGTTTTGCCCCGTGTAATGTTTTGAGTGTCTACATTACACGGGGCAAAACCCGAACTCAGAACAATCTATATACATATACCCGTGAAAATCTACGAAAACAAATATATATACATATATATATACTGTATACACACACACACACACACGTCACATGTTTTTTTGCTGAATTTTAAAATTAAGGGAGACTAGGACAGATCTATTTCGGCCTTATTTTGGCCTCATCAGCTAGCCATACCCACTGGGATAATATATATATATATATATTATTTTTATTATTATTCTTTCTATTTTACTTCCATTGTCTTCTTATTACTTTCCTGCACTTTTAAGTGTTTTTATTCCTTCTAGGCCCACTAAAAAAGGTCTGAATTAACACTACTCGATTCTCTCTCCCTCCCACATTACCATGCCTGGATCTCTCCAAACTCTTTCTAAAGGGAATCTAATGAAATCCTGCCCACCTTGTACTTGTGGCAGGTTTTTACTTCATCGTGTCACAAGATGTACTTCTGTCCCCGAAAGAGGAGACAGTGAGTGGAGAAAGGACAGAGACAGAACATCACGTGCTATTCGATGTCAGAAGGCAAACAGTGCTTTTATCTTAATAAAAAACATAGCACCTAGCCAACCAGATGTCAGAGATTCTTTCAACTCCTCATTCCAGGAACAAATTCACCAAATTCTGGGACAGAAGTCAATTTTGATTGCAAACAGAGAAGAGGCATTATTTGCCCTAGAAAAGTTACAACAACCCCCATATCAATAGAAGTACATTTGATTCAAATGTGGTCACAGTTCAAATATGTGGGATCCACTCTTTAGGAAAAGCCCTAAGAGGGCCCACTCTTGGGCAAAAGTACAGGGATATTTTAATGTAAGGCTAGAAAAGAGGAGGGAGGGAGGAAAGGAAGAAGAAAGGAAAGAAAGGGGAGGGAGGAAAGAAAGAAGGGAAGAAAGAAAGAAAGAAAGAAGGAAGGAAGGAAGGAAAGAAAGAAAGAAAGAAAGAAAAAAGAAAGAAGGAAAGAAAGTACAGAGATATTTTAATGTAAGGCTAGGAATGTGTTTTATGTATGTGAACTAAAGGAAACCATAAGTATTCTACACAGAAATCTCAAAGAGACAGAGAAATGAATATATTTATTCATGTTAGCAATGTTTAACGATTTTATTGTCATGGTTAAACCTGTTGTTCAAAACTTCACAGCAGTTAGAAGGTGCCTTAAAGTTCATCTAGTCCAACCCCTCTGAATTAATGCTATAACTTTCAAATCTCCATCAAGAGTTCCTGAGGGTTTTGGGGTGGTTTTTTTGCCTTCTCCGGCCTAAATGTGCAGGCCAGCTTTGCAACCATGATAAGAAAAACTATTATAAGGGAGTGACTTCTAGTTTAACACAACCAATAATGCCCCCAAAGCCAGTAGGAGGCACTACTTTATCTCTAAGCAATACAAATACCATAATAAGGAGCCAATCCCTAAGCACATATTTGAGGTTGTCTTATGTTCTGTAGCGCACTTAAAAACACGTACTGTATTACATAACAAGGACAACTGTATAAAGCCAGTATAATTTTCCACCTGTCACAATCAAACACTACGATATATAGAAGCCCAAACATATACTTTGGAGGGGGGGGGAAAGACCAAAACTATTTTGAAGGAAGCATTATTCAGTGGGCGACATTAATTCAGAAAAATGAGTCTACAGATGAAGAAAACTATGAACAAGGAGTTGAAGGGAATATTCAGAAACCTGATACAGAAACAACAAGCACGGGAGTATGCATTAACCTGGTGATTAAGTCCTGGAGGTCCCGGAAATATTCTGGTCCAATGCCATGAAGGGCTTTATAGGTCATAACCAACACTTTGAATTGTGACCGGAAACTGATCGGCAACCAATGCAGACTGCGGAGTGATGTGACATGGGCATATTTAGGGAAGCCCATGATTGCTCTCGCAGCTGCATTCTGCACGATCTGAAGTTTCCGAACACTTTTCAGGGGTAGCCCCATGTAGAGAGCGTTACAGTAGTCAAGCCTCGAGGTGATGAGGGTGTGAATGACTGTGAGCAGTGACTCCCATATATATATATCTAGTCTTCCTGGGGAGTCAGTTTTTTGATCAGATCTATCTCCTAGGGCTGACAATCAAACCTAGTATTAATATCCTTGCGATTTGCATTATTTCCTGATAGCTTATTTGTATCTTACAACAATCATTGAGTGTTGTATCTCATGATTCTTGGCCAATGTATCCTTTCTTTTATGTACACTGAGAGCATATGCACCAAAGACAAAATCCTTGTGTGTCCAATCACACTTGGCCAATATAGAATTCCATTCTATTCCATTCTATTCTATTCATCAAATTTCTTAACACTGCATGAGTAAGAGATAGAATATAGAATTATTTATTGGCCAAGTGTGATTAGACACACAAGGAATTTGTCTTGGTGCATATGCTCTCAGTGTACATAAAAGAAAATATAGATTTTATTTATTTATTTATTTATTTAATTGGATTTGTATGCCACCCCTCTCCAAGGACTCAGGGCAGCATACAAATCCAATTAAATATGATTTGTCAAGAATCATGTGGTACAACACTTAATGATTATCATAGGGGTCAAATAAGCAATGAAGAAACAATCAATATTAATAAAAATCTTAGGATACAAGCAACTTTGACATAGAACCAAATAGAAATGAACAGGTGACCAGGTGTATAGGAAGAATAATTGTAAAGAGAGTCTACGTTAGTCATGAAAACTATTTCCACCCAAGGAAAACCCAAAATCTCTTTGAACCCAAATATTTTTAAATGCCAAGGAGAGTCAGAACATGGAGGGGGAAAGAGTATATGTGGGATTATAAATGTCTGCTAGTAATACATCCATACTCTGAATCAGACCAGCTATATATTTTAAAGATGTGCAAAGATTTGAAGTCAAAAAGGGATCTGTGAAAATGCAGCACCTCTTTTTAAGACACATTTAAGAACATGCCAACAGGAGTTAAACGGGCACACACCCCTTCCAATTTATTTTTTCCCAAATCATTTCATGAATTCAATTCAGTCTATCCCCAATATATCACAGGGTTAGTCTTTTAATTTCTGAAAAATGTATCCCTTTCAGGTGTCTAACTGACATTAATTACTTGCTAAAACATTAATTTCTAAGAAGTTAATCTGTTAAAAATTACCACTGTAAGGCATCCTTGGCTTCACATACTTAAGGCTTCCTCAAAAGGTATCGTAAGTACGGAGCCAACGAGGACTATGATGTGGCCCAGTGAACTGCCACGATGGATCCCAAAGTATTTCACATCTCATCACGTAGGAAAGGAGGGGTTCTCTTTTCTGTTGCTTCTCAGCAATGAGTGACTGCTTTCTCTTCTTTCAAAACGTCCACCAATGTCAATGACTACTTTAACTTCAACCACAACAATACACAAGCACACAATCGATAAAAACTTAATGGAAACCCACTGCAAACTCCACTGCAGAAAATACCACTTCAGTAACAGAGTGGTCAATACTGGAATTCACTACCAGATTCTGTGGTTTCTTCTCCAAATCCCCAAAGCTTTAACCTTAGATCTCACCCCATTCCTAAGAGGTCTGTAAGGGGCGTCCATACCTACCTACCGTCCCTGTCTTACTGTCCTATTGTCCTCATTTATCTGTACAGTGGTACCTCTACTTAAGAACGCCTCTACTTAAGAACTTTTCTAGATAAGAACCGGGTGTTCAAGATTTTTTTGCCTCTACTTAAGAACCATTTTCTACTTAAGAACCTGAGCCTGGAAAAATTTCCCAGGATATTTGAGAGCGGCACAAAGGCCCAGCCAGTTTCCTGCCGTTCCCCCTTTAATCCCGGCCATCTCGGGCTTTTCTGGGCTGCCAGGAGCCTTTTAGTGGCCCTTAAGAGGCTTTGGCAGCCCAGAGCAAACGGAGTGTTTTCCTTTCTCTGGGCACTTGGAGAGGGAATAAACCACTTCGCTGTGGTGACTCCCTTGCGCTGCCTCCCATACACCCGGCGTGAGGTTGCATTCCAGAGCGTCTGGCCGCAGAAAGGCCAAAGGGGACGCTTTGCCCCGGCCAGATCAACTCGGCTTCAGCCAAACTGAGGAGTCACCACAGTGAAGGAAAGGCACCGGCTACAAAGCGAACGAGCAAGAGGAGAGGGGAGCCCTTCAGCATGGGAAGGAAGAGGCAGCAGGTAGCAACAGCAGCAGCAGCAGCCGCCTTTCGGTCAAAGGAGTGGGAGGTTCCCCCCTCTCACCCGCCTGGGTTTCTCTCTCTGGCGCAGTGTATGGGAGGCAGCCTCGTGCCAGGGGTATGGGAGGCGTGTGCTCCTCTTCGCCGCCTCAAAGTCCCTCTTTTTTTTTTAAAGCCTTAAAGTTTTGGATTTTTTTGATTCTCCTCACCTCACTTTCTCCCTTCGGCAGTAACTGTCCTCCTCTTCTTCTTCCTCCTCCCACCCAAATTCCGAGCTTTTATTTCTTTCCTAATGGGTTTGCACGCATTATTTGCTTTTACATTGATTTATATGGGGAAAATTGCTTCTACTCAGGAACCTGGTCACAGAACGAATTAAGGTCTTAAGTAGAGGTACCACTGTACTTACTTTGCTCATGTTTATGTTTATACCTATACCTGCTATCTTGTACATCCTGATTGTAATTTCTCCACTTGCTAAACAAAACACACTTCCTGCCAGCCTCCATTAACAAGTCAATCATCTGCCGCATTTAAAAGCTCAACAGAGACTGATTTACACAAGGCACCAAAATTCTTGACACAATCTCACAATTCCGACGAGTACATAAAGGAAACTCTAATACCACCTGAAAAAAGATGGAGATTTCAGCCGGGCTGGCATTCCAGAATTCATTCTGAAAGGCAAAACTTTTTCAAGGAAGAAGAAAAACTCAAGTATCCAAAAGAGATGTTGGTGCCAACATAATGACTTTGATTTCATTGGATTTGGTTTTTTTAAACCTATCACGCCAAGGAACCAGCACATTGATCCCATCCCACTCTTTCCCAATGAAATAGGATGCTCTAGTTTTGATAGAATAGAATAGAATAGAATAGAATTCTTTATTGGCCAAGTGTGATTGCACACACAAGGAATTTGTGTTTTTGAAGCAGATGCTCTCAGGGGTACATAAAAGAAAAGATACATTTGTCAAGAATCGTGAGGTACAACACTTGATGATTGTCATAGAGGTCAAGTGAGGACCCGGATTGTGGGGGCAATATGGTGGCTCTGTTAAAAAGTGCTATTACTAACATGTTGTAAGCTGCCCTAAGTCTAAGGAGAAGGGTGGCATTAAAATAAATAAATAAATAAATTGAATATATAAATAAATAAATAAATAAGCAATGAGGAAACCATCAATATTAACAAAAATCTTAAAGATACAAGCAACAAGTTCCTGTCATAGAATCATAAGTGGGAGGAAATGGGTGATAGGAATGAGGAGAAAAACTAGTAGTTAATAGTAGTGGAGACTTAGTAAATAGCCACTGAACATCTTCTTTTTTAAAACAAAATAAAATAAAATTGTAAAATTTCACTTTTAAAAAAGAATCCATCCAAGGGTGTCAAGCAAGCGCCTGGCTTGAAAGACAGGAACTGAACCTTTTGCCAAATAATAATAATAATTATTATTATTATTATTATTATTATTTATTTATTTATTGGATTTACTGTATATGCCGCCCCTCTCCGAAAACTATTACTACTACTACTATTACTACTATTACTATTATTATTATTTATTAGATTTGTATGCCGCCCCTCTCCAATAACAAGGAAAACCTCCAGGCCCAGAAGAACCGGGGTGCCACTTTTGCTTTCTTTCCCCCTTTGTTTTTCTGCAATCTTCGTTATCGTAGCATCTGAGTAAGAGTCTCACTTTCCAGCTTCCTACTCCTGGACCGGGTCCCTTCCTCTTCTAAAGCAAAGCCAGAACCCAGAAATCTGGCCTCTTTACGTTGCCCTCCGTTTAAAAGCAAAGCCAGGGAACCCCACGATACGATCTCCGCCCCAATTCTTCCCTTCCGACATTTGGGGATCCCCCCCAGCCCCCCAAACTCACTCACCCACCAGCGGGCCCCCCGAGTGGGAAGGAAAACGACGGCCCATTGCAGCGGCGACGAGCAAGAGCGGTAGCTCTCCTCCCGAAAGCCCAAGACAGAAAGAAGGGGCGGAGAACGGACTCTACCACTGGGCGACGTGGGGAGGGAAGGGCTAAGAACGTACCCCGGGCAAACTCCTCCCTCTCTCTCCCAAAGGGTGGCTTTTTTACTATCTCTCGTGCCAAGGTCCAACCCGAGCGGTTCCATCTCGCTTCCGATCCCGGAAATAGATTTTTTTCCCCTCCTGCCTTTCAGTAGCCTCCCCCCACGCATACGAGGAATGGTACGCCCTTCCCGGCTCCCAGCTGAATGGGAAGACGCGTATATGTGTTAAAGGTCCAAGGCGGCATCGAGATGAAAGGGTTGGGTTTACATCGGCGTTGCTCAATTGTAGTAATTTTTGTGGACTTCTAAGAGAAACGCTGGATTAAAAGTAGGGTTTCTGTTCGGTTTTGAAGTTATTTCACGTCTTTCTTGAAACTACAAACTGCAACCCTATACTTGTTCGAGAAGGAAGGAAGGAAGGAAGGGAAAGAAAAAAGGGAAAGAAAGAAAGGGGAGGGAAGGAGGGAGGGAAGAAGGAAAGAAAGGGGAGGGAGGGAGAGAAGAAGGAAAGAAAGAAGAAAGGGAAGAAAGAAAGAAAAAAAAGAAAGGGGAGGGGAGGGAGGAAAGAAGAAAAGAAAGAAGGAAAGAAAGAAAGAAGGAAGGAAGGAAAGAAAGAAAGGGGAGGGAGGAAGAAGAAGGAAGGAACAACAGAAAAAAAGAAAGAAAGAAAAGGCAGGAAGAAGGAAAGAAAGAATGAAAGAAAGAAAGAGGAGGAGGGAGGAAAGAAGGAGGAAGGAAAGAAAAAGAAAGAAAGAAAGGAAGAAAGGAAGGAAGGAAGGAGTCATTCAGTAGGCAGGAACGGAGACTGTGTACTCAGAAGGTAGAATAGAACAGAATAGAATAGAATTCTTTATTGGCCAAGTGTGATTGGACACACAAGCAACCTGTCTTCATGCATATGTGCTCAGTGTACATAAAAGAAAAGATACACTTGTCAAGAATCACGAGGTACAACAATGATGGTCATAGGGGTCAAGTAAGCAATCAGGAAACAATATTAATAAAAATCTTAAGGATACAAGCTAAAGTTCAATCAATCAATAAAGAAAAAACTTAGCTGCATTCTCACAACACCAGCTTTTTAAAAATAATAATAATAATAAGCCTGCCCCCCCCACACACACCTACACAGACACACAAAGACATTGGTTTGTAATACCAGATGTATGAGCTCAGTCTGGTTGGTTTATAGTTCAGTATGTGTTGCTTGTATCCTTAAGATTTTTATTAATATTGATTTACCTCATCGCTTATTTGACCCCTATGACAATCATTAAGTGTCGTACCACATGATTTTGACAAATGTATATTTTATTTTATGTACGCTGAGAGCATATGGCACCAAGACAAATTCCTTGTGTGTCCAATCACACTTGGCTAATAAAGAATTCTATTCTATTCTAAATCACATGGCATCAGATTGCATATCCCTTATGAAACCTAATATTAATTATATTATTATTGAGGTAGGCATCCTAGATGACAGTATATTTAATGAAATCTACGAGATGGATTTAATGGATTAACAAGAGACCTTGCAGGTTATCTAGTCCAACCCCCTGCCCAAGCAGGAGACCCTACCTAGGATCAAACTCACAATCTCCTGATTGTGAAGCAAGAGTTCCACCTGTATGCCACAGCAGCTGGGTCAAATTTTATTTAAATGTTACATTTTCAATAAATTTTATTTATTAATTTTAGTTTTGACAAAGTAGTTCAACAACTGTCGTTGAAAGAAGGGCTTGGAATATTGGAATAAAGTAGAGAAATGGATAAACGAAATAACAAAGGAAAAGATTAAAAAATCCCCTGAATTTTTCCTACTGGGTATTTCAAATACAAAGTATAAAAAAGAAATTTATTATTTAATAATACATATATTAGTTGCGGCAAGAATTACATTTGCACAGAAATGGAAAGAAAAGGAAATACCAAAAGACGTAGAAGTATTTAAAACAATTATGGAATGTGCAGAACTAGATATGATGACAAAACGTTTAAATAATCAAGCTGAAACAGAATTTTATAAAATATGGGACAAAGTATATAAATGGTGGAATCTTAAAAATAGTGGTAAAATTATATAAGTAAGAAATTATAATTATTTGAATTTATTAATTAGAAGGTTAATTGTATGTATAGATGAAAGAATATTTAGAAATTAATATGACAATGTGTTCTTTTTTATTTTTTTTAGTTACAGTATATTAAATAAGTGAATATTAATTAATTAATTAAATAACATGACAGCAATAGATAGAATGTAATAGTTTAAAAATAATAAAAATATAGAGTATTTTTGCAATATCACTAATATTAAAGTATAGATGAAAGAATATTTGGAAATTAATATGACAATGTGTTCTTTTTATTTTTTTTTAGTTATATTAAATAAGTGAATATTAATTAATTAATTAAATAACATGACAGCAATAAATAGAATGTAATAATTTAAAAATAATAAAAATATAGAGTATTTTTGCAATATCACTAATATTAAAGTATTATCTTTTAATATTGTATTACTAGTTTAAGTATCTTATATTTTATAGATAAGAAAATTAATTAAAGTTATATAATCTATAACGTATAAACAACAGAGGTAAATTTAATAAGAATATAGAGTGTGAGTGTTATATTTCTGAATCGATTTGATTATAGTTAGGTATATTTTTTTTGCATTAGTTAGACTTCTATGATAAGCGGAGCAATGGTAGCTCCTTGAATGCTGAATGTTGTCTGTCTTTGTCTAATGAAAAATAATAAAAAAATATTTTTTAAAAAAAGAAAGAAGGGCTTGGGGGGGAGAGTGATAAAAGAATTTAAAAGGCAATTGTTTTTGCATTAATGAACTTAGTTAACTCATGTTTTGGTAACAGATTCCATTAAAAATGGTCCCAAGATTTTTACATTTGCGAAACTTAAGGTACCACAAGATTCTGGGGAATGTGACCTTAGTTCCATGGGACTTGCTAAATGTGCCTTATGGAAAACATTGTTTCTAGACTAGAGTACTTTGAGCTGCTCCAAAGGTGCTTTGCTGTGGGAGGATAGCAAAATACAGGTAGAGGCATGCAGGGTTAGGAAATGGTAATTTAAGATATCTTCAGGCTGGGATGAGAAAGCTGTGCATTTCCTCAGTTTGCTGGTTGTTGCAAAACTGCAATATGCCAGTTCTATTAAGGGCTGAAAGATTCTACAGATCAATGTTCTGTTGAAACCAGATTTTTTTTTTGGGGGGGGGGGGGGGGGGATTAATGGACAGTCAATTAGAAAAGAACCTTGGATTGTGATTATATATATGTGTGTGTGTTCAGTTCTGGAGACCTCACCTACAAAAAGATATTGACAAAATTGAACGGGTCCAAAGACGGGCTACAAGAATGGTGGAAGGTCTTAAGCATAAAACTTATCAGGAAAGAGTTAATGAACTCAATCTGTATAGTCTGGGGGACAGAAGGAAAAGGGGGGACATGATCGAAACATTTAAATATATTAAAGGGTTAAATAAGGTCCAGGAGGGAAGTGTTTTTAATAGGAAAGTGAACACAAGAACAAGGGGACACAATCTGAAGTTAGTTGGGGGAAAGATCAAAAGCAACATGAGAAAATATTATTTTACTGAAAGAGTAGTAGATCCTTGGAACAAACTTCCAGCAGACGTGGTAGATAAATCCACAGTAACTGAATTTAAACATGCCTGGGATAAACATATATCCATCCTAAGATAAAATACAGAAAATAGTATAAGGGCAGACTAGATGGACCATGAGGTCTTTTTCTGCCGTCAGACTTCTATGTTTCTATGTTTCTATAATTGTGTGTGTGTAAAATATATGATTACTTCTGGACGATTATGTGTCTAAGAATGGGAGAACTCTAAAACAGTGGTTCTCAAACTTTCTAATGTTGCAACTCCTTAATACAGTTCCTCGTGTTGTGGTGACCCCCAGTCATAAGTCTAGCACCAATTCTCCCAACAGAGCTTTAAGCTGATTGGCAGGAAGGTCAGAGGGACACCCATACTGTAAACGCCTGATTGGTCAGATTGTAAAAATATATTCCAAGGCACCAGAATAGAAACCTAATTTAGTTCCTAACTCCATGGGAAATTTGTTCAACTCCCAAAGGGGTCCCGACCCCCCAGATTGAGAACCCATTGCTCTAAAACACCAACAATAGAGGGATGGTTGAGGAAGATGACGGAAGTAGCAGAGATAGCAAAATTAATTTGTGAGACTAGCGAAAGTTCGACTACATTTAGCACTTACTGGAAACTCCTTATGGAATTTTTGCTGAGAAAGATAGAAACATAAATTTATGATGTATGGGTTGGAAAATTAGAAAGGATAGTTTATGGAATGTAGAGTAGAGTAGTACAGTACAGAGTAGTACAGTACAGTACAGAATTCTTTCTTGGCCAAATGTGATTGGACACACAAGGAATTTGTCTTGGTGCATATGCTCTCAGTGTACATAAAAGAATGAATCATGAGGTACAACAATTAACACTTAACGATTGTCATAAGGTACAAATAAGCAATCAGGAAACAATCAATATTAATATAAATCATGATACAAGCAACAAGTTACAATTATAAGTGGGAGGAGATGGCTGATAGGAATGATGCGAAGGACATTATGAGGTAGCTTTAGAGAGGGTAAAATATAAAGCACATTTATGCTTGTTAAAAAGAGTGGAAGCAGTTTCCTTTATCTGTTCCCTCTTTTTTTCCTATTTTCTTTTTTTTTGGTCATAATTTACTATTTCTCTTTATTTTTATTATTTTTACTTCATTAGAACTTTTTTCAGTTTAAAGTTTAAAATAACATTTAAAAAGATCCAAATGAAAATATTTAGACCTCCTGGGATTAATAGCCACTCCCACGAAAGTGCTCCCTTAAAACCATCACCTACAAGTAGTTCTCGACTTATGGCTACAATGGAGCCCAAAACTTCTGTTACTAAGTAAGACAGTTGTTAAGTGAATTTGCCCCATTTTACGACATTTATTGCCATAGTTGTTAAGTGAATTGATTCAGCTAAGTTAGTAAAATAGTTCTTAAATGAAGGTGGCTTCCCCAATTAATAATAATAATAATAATAATAATAATAATAATAATAATTTGAAAACCATAGGAATTGACAAAATCTCTATCTGTCAGTTGCAAAAGGCCGCTTTACTGGGATCGGCAAACATAATTCGCCACTACATCACGCAGTCCTAGGTGCTTGGGAAGCACCCGACTGGTGATGAAATACGAACTCCAGCATAGTGATCTCGTTTGCTGTGTTGTATTGACATAATAAGAATAAGAATAAGAATAATTTATTAGATTTGTATGCCGCCCCTCTCTGCGGACTCGGGACGGCTCACAAGAACATAAACAGTGTACAAATCCAATTTTAAAATACAATTCAAAACCCTTATAATAAAATAAAATAATCACACAACCAATCAAACCATACACCAGCCTTGACAATTAGGGTGTGTGTTAGTTTCCCCATGCCTGGTGGCAAAGATGAGCTTTTAATAACTTATGAAAGGCAAGGAGGGTGGGGGCAGTCCTAATCTCTGGGGGGAGTTGGTTCCAGAGGGCCGGGGCCGCCACAGAGAAGGCTCTCCCCCTGGGTCCCCCTAGACGACATTGTTTAGTCAACGGGACCCCGAGAAGGCCAACTCTGTGGGACCTAATCGGCCACTGGGATTCGTGCAGCAGAAGGCGGTCTCAGAGGTATTCTGGTCCGATGCCATGTAGGGCTTTGTAGGTCATAACTAACACTTTGAATTGTGACTGGAAATTGACTTTGCTTATCAGAAGGTTGCAAAAAATGATCATATGGCTCTAGTTTATGGAATTGCCAAGCATCAGTATTTTGATCATATGACCATGGAGATGCGACAGTGGTTCTAAGGGGGGAAATAGTCAAAGTCACTTTTTTCAGTGCCAATGAAACTTTGAACAGTCACTAAATGAACTGTTGTATGACAAGGACTACCTGTACAAGCTGCCAAAATCTGAGGAACTACTAGATGACAACAAAATATTAGAGCATGATATATTTCCTTGCTAGAATTTGCAGCCCAAATATGTAGCTTTAATGCCACCGATTGTACTAAAATGCAATTTTATGTATTCATTTTTGTCTTAATGATTAGTTAATCTAGTCATAGTGATTTATAATTCCTAGTTTATGTCCTATTACTAATCCTGCCCTAGGCAATTTGGATCCTTGATGGGGCTTATTCCAAAGAAGACTCCTCTGTCTTTAAGAATTTGATGCTTTAATAATACAACCTCGAAATAAAAATTCAACCTATTTGCTAACAGGATGCAAAAAAGCAGATCCTGAGAGAGACAAGGATCCTTTAAGAAATGCTGGATTTAGCCAGTTACATAAGGATTAAATCCTTTTTGTTTGTTTAAAAGGTGTGAAAGTTCACCTTGGAGAATATTTGCGCAGCACATTTTATACATATATTCCTTCCTTATTTCATAGTTAATGTTTGCTGTGCTCATAACGTTATGAGTGATGGATATATATACATATTTAGGGTTCTTTTCCTCTTGCTGTTATTAAAATTATATCACTGAATTCCTCAACCTTGTAAACAGGAAAGAAAAAAGGGAGAGATCAAGTGTTTCATGCCTATGGTCCTCAGGATTATTGGTTCTAAATCCTGGGAGCAAAATATAACCCTTTAGTCAAGAGTTCTTGAAGACAGCTTCTGGTGGAGTGAATGGATGAAACCTACTAGAATAGGTCAACAGTCATGAAGGAGGTCTCTACAAGTGATGTGGTACACTAAGAGCACGTCAAGATACGAAAGGCGCCCTGGTCAACCACTAGGAGAAGGGAAACTCTGACTGCAAACCTCCACTGCTTTGTGGCTATATCCATCGTTGGAAAAGGCTTCAGGAGTAAACCAAAATCCAGAGTCGGAGTCCCGGAAGTAGATCGTGACTGTGTACAGCTACGTTCTGATAACTCCTGCGACGTAGCTGGAACCAATCGTATTGTCCTTTGCCATCCCATTGGATTATTTCAGAGACTTGGAGAGGGAGGATCTGCTGCTTGGGTAACAGTCCATCCTCCATACTAACCTACCCAGGCTTTGTGCTCTGGGGAATCCAGAGCATATACCATGGTCTTTCAAGACCAAAGGATGCCAATGCAAGTCAAGAGCTTAAAGAAGTTTATGAGTTCCATGAATAGCATCTGATCCAAGACTTTGAGTTTTAATATTGCCCAGCTTAATATGTTTCAGAAAAAATTCTCTGGTTTTTTTTCATCAAATGCTATTCAGAGATATATGAAATTCAGCTTTATGCCTAAGATAAGACTCAAACTCAAAATCTCGAGGTTTCTAGGCTAATGCCTTAACCATTACACCAAGCTAGCAGACTATCATCAGGACCGCCTTCTGCTGCACCACCTCCCAGCCGCCGATAAGAAGAGTCGGCCTTCTCCAGGTCCCGCCAGCCAAATAATGCTGACTGGCAGACCCACAGAGAAGTGCCTTCTCTGTGGTGGCTCTGACTCTATGGAACCAACTGCCTCTGGAGAGTCGCACCCTTCCCACCTTACCGGAAGAATAGAGTAGAGTAGAGTAAAGTACAATAGAATAGAATAGAATAGAATAGAATAGAATTCTTTATTGGCCAAGTGTGATTGGACACACCAGGAATTTGTCTTCGTGCATATGCTTTCAGTGTACATAAAACAAAAAGATACATTTGTCAAGAATCATGAGGCTCAACACTTAATGGTTGTCATAGGGGTCAAATAAGCAATGAAGAAACAATCAATATTAATAAAAATCTTAGGATACAAGGAACAAGTTACAGTCATACAGTCCTAAGTGGGAGGAGATGGATGATAGGAATGATGAGACAAAACTAGTAGAAATAGAAGTGCAGACTTAGTAAAAAGTTTGACAGTGTTGAGGGAATTATTTGTTTAGTAGAATGATGGCATTCGGAGGGAAAATGTTCTTGTGTCTAGTTGTCTTGTTGTGCAGTGCTCTGTAGCAACGTTTTGAGGGTAGGAGTTGAAACAGTTTGTGTCCAGGATGCGAGGGGTCAGTAAATATTTTCACCGCCCTCTTTTTGACTCGTGCAGTATACAGGTCCTCAATGGAAGGCAGGTTGGCAGCAATTGTTTTTTCTGCACGATATGGTCCTCTTCCATTTATAATCCATATTTAGTTGGTTAGTCTATATCAGTGGTCTTCAAACTTGGCAACATTAAGACTTGTGGACTTCAACTCCCAGAATTCTGCAGCCAGAATACCTGGCTGGAGAATTCTGAGAGTTGAAGTCCATACGTCTTAAAAGTTGTCAAGTTTGGGGACCCCTGGACTATATGTTCTGTTGAAACTGACCGTGTTGCCAACTCTTTTGCATGATAATAAAAGAAGAGGTCCATCTAGAAGCATCCTCGTGGCCCCAAGGGGAAAAAAACCCCAGAAATCCAGAACAATTCTATTGAAATTACCCTGCTTAGGCAAAAAGAAGCAAAGCTATATAGGATGCAAATGGAGATAGCAGTTGTACTACTAACCTGCTCGGAGGTTGCCCAAAATTATTTCAGTCAATCCCAAATAATTGCTCTTTCTTTTGCAGTCTTGAGTGATGCAAGATGACAAAATTCACAGTGAAAGCAACACCTGGATGAATATATATTTCAGGTACTATTCCCCACTCCGCAAACAAGGAGACAGTGAAAAATCCAGTTGAATTGCAACTTCACCCCTGAGCTTGCTATTTATCGTAAGACTTATAAGCCTATTCACCTGTGCCACATGTCAAATGTTCAAGGGGGTGGAGACATAAAGGAGGAGAGGGCTGAGCTGCTGGCATTGTACCAAGGAAGGAGCTCTCCATAATTATAAAGAGGACATTCACAGAGGCTATCACAGCCGTAAACTAAGCTGACCTTTTTGTTGGGCAATGTACATTATGTAACCAGCTATGGCAACCTGCCTTAAGAAAAAAAAGGGGGGGGGCAATCAACTTTTTGATGTCACTGTTTCAGAAGTCAGGGTTGTTGTATTTTTAAAGTGATTTTATTAGTTTAGAACAAAAGGTGGAAGATTTCCAGCAGTAAAGCAATAGGTTTAAGGGTTAGGGTTAGGGTTGGTTAGGGTTAGGGTTGGTTAGGGTTAGGGTTAGGGCTAAGATTAGGGTTAGGGTTAGGGTTAGAGTTAGGGTGGCTCACAACAAATACAAGAAACAATAGTAAAACAATCCAATTAATCTACATAAAAAAGCGATCCTTAAAATTCTAGTTTTTAAAATACAGTGTTCCCTCGATTTTCGCGGGTTCAAACTTCGCGAAAAGTCTATACCACGGTTTTTCAAAAATATTAATTAAAAAAATACTTCACTGTTTTTTCCCCTATACCACAGTTTTTCCCACCTGATGATGTCATATGTCATAGCTAAACTTTCGTCCGCCTTTAATAAATATTTTTTAATAAACTTTAATAAATAAACATGGTGAGTAATAATCTAAATGGTTGCTAAGGGAATGGGAAATTGTAATTTAGGGGTTTAAAGTGTTAAGGGAAGGCTTGTGATACTGTTCAAAGCCAAAAATAGTGTATTTACTTCCGCATCTCTACTTCGCGGAAATTCGACTTTTGCGGGTGGTCTCAGAACGCATCCCCCACGAAAGTGGAGGGAGCACTGTACTTCCATAAAAACTTCCATAGCATTTAGATTTAGCATTTAGACTTATATACCGCTTCATAGTGCTTTTACAGCCCTCTCTAAGTACAGAATCAGCATATTGCCCCCAACAATCTGGGTCCTCATTTTACCCACCTCGGAAGGATGGAAGGCTGACTCAACCTTGAGCCGGTGGTGAGATTTGAACTGCTGAACTACAGCTAGCAGTTAGCTGAAGTAGCCGGCAGTGCAGCACTCTAACCACTGCGCCACCCCGGCTCTTAGGCAAAGCAAAGGGGAGACCTTCATATAGTGACCCAAAGAGTAATGTGTAGCATTATTGTGATGCTGTAACATTTACTTACCTTACAGAGGGGCCCGTAATACAAGTGGATGACGGGAGAGGAAAAATTATGTGTTGCAAGACAGAGGGAAGAAGAAAGGGAGGACGACAGATAAGATGAATGGACAGAATCAAAAAAACTGGAGGACTGTCCTTGGAAGACCTGTGAGGTATTGCTGGAAAGAAGTCAAGAGAGCAAACATTGGTTCACGAGGCCACCAGGAGTCAATTCCTACTCCATGACCCCTAAATATTGCTACTACCCTGTTTCTCCATGACCCCTAAATATCGCCACTACCCTGTTTCCCAGACCCGATTGGGTCTGATTTTCTTTTAGGTCCCAAAATAAGCACTAGGGCTTATTTTTGAGAGCTTATTTATTTTCACCCCTATGTACAGAAGGCCCACTTCTGCTTGCTCTTAGCCACACAGTGCGCTAATATTTATTTTATTTATTTATTTATTTATTTATTTATTGGATTTGTATGCCGCCCCTCTCCCTAGACTCGGGGCGGCTAACAGCAATGATAAAAAAACAGCATGTAACAATCCAATTAATAAAACAACGAAAAACCCTTATTATAAAACCAAACATACACACAAACATACCATGCATAACTTGTAATGGCCTAGGGGGAAGGAATATCTTAACTCCCCCATGCCTGGCGGCATAAGTGAGTCTTGAGTAGTTTACGAAAGACAGGGAGGGTGGGGGCAGTTCTAATCTCTGGGGGGAGTTGGTTCCAGAGGGCCGGGACCGCCACAGAGAAGGCTCTTCCCCTGGGGCCCGCCAAACTACATTGTTTAGTCAACGGGACCCGGAGAAGACCAACACTGCCACAAGGCAGGGAGGGTGGACCTACCCCAAATGGCCCCCACTGGCTTATCTGAGAGGCCCTGCACACCGTCCATCCTCACCGTGGCACCAATACACCACTCAGCCTCCTCCTCCTCCTTTATGGCCACGAGCAAGCAGACGTAGGCCAGCGCGCACATGGGCCCCTGATGCACACAGTTGTTGGTGCTGCCGCCATGAGGCCAGTGTTGGGGTGTGGGAAAGAAGGGACGAGGGTCGCTCAGAAAGTAATGCATCACATTTTTTTTCTTGAACAATTATTTATTGAACACAATGAAACTTACACACAAGAAAGAATGATGTTTCTTCTATACTCGCTATTTTCCACGTAATCTCTGTCCCGTTCTATGGCCTTTCTCCAGCGAGACACAAGCGCGTGTATGCCCTGTCGGTAGCATTCCTTATTCTAAGGGCCTTACCCTCTGTTCTTCTGTTCCGTTCTTCTAATGGCCTCACCTTCTGTGCCCAGTGACTAACTGTACTTCTGTCGACTGCAGATTCTCCATAAACTGTACACAAACATTTGTGAATGTTCCCAACAGTTTCTTTCTTCGCAGTGAGAAATTCAATGACGACATGCTGCTTGTAACGTACATCACTTACAGACGCTATTTCAAAACACTGCTGCAGCTACGCTATCTGTCTGAAGAAATGCAAAATTTACACACGCAATTCAAATAATGTATAGTGATACCTCGTCTTACAAACTTAATTCGTTCCAGGACAAGGTTCGTAAGGTGAAAAGTTCGTAAGACAAAACAATGTTTCCCATAGGAATCAATGGAAAAGCGATTAATGCGTGCAAGCCCAAAATTCACCCCTTTTGCCAGCCGAAGCACCCATTTTTGCACTGCTGGGATTCCCCTGAGGCTCCACTCCATGGGAAACACCACCTCCGGACTTCCGTTGCCAGTGAAGCATCCGTTTTTGCGATGCTGGTATTCCCCTGCTGGTATTCCGCTGCAGCATCGCAAAAGCGCTGAAGTCCAGAGGTGGGGTTTCCCATGGAGGGGAGCGTCAGGGGAATCCCAGCAGTGCAAAAACGGGTGCTTCGCTGGCAACGGAAGTCCAGAGGCAAGGCATCCCAACAGCGGCGGCAGGTTCGGAAGGTGAAAATAGTTTGGAAGAAGAGGCAAAAAAATCTTAAACCCCCGGTTTGTATCTGGAAAAGGTCGTATGACGAGGGTTCATAAGACGAGGTATCACTGTATATCTAAAGTTCCACATTCGTACCATTACTGTAAGATGAGAAAAAAATTGTGGTGCATTACTTTCTGGGCAGCCCTCGTAGCAATGATAGATTTTGATACCTGGGCACTGATTATTAATTCCCTTGAACTTAATTATTATTTTCCCTGGAAATTAAAAGTTTGACGTAGTGGTTAAGGTGCTGCCTAGAAAGCAGGCGACCATGGGCCTACTTTCGGCATGAAAGCCAGCAGGGTGATTTTGGGCTAGGCCCTCTCTCAACCCAACCCATTTTACAGGATGATTGTTGATGGGAAAGTAGGAAGTAATATTAGATATATTCACCACCTTATGTTATTCCCCCACCCCCAAAAAATATTAAAGATGGAATATCAATGAACAATAAATAAATTTCAATAAATATCTCACAGTTCTTCCAAGGACAGTCCTCCATCTGTTTTTGTTATTTGTTTATGATAATGAATTCCCTACCATATTTTTGGATTGGTATGAATTCATTATCATAGAATGTGACAGCCATTAATTTAGGGTGGTTCAGACAGAGTAAGCAGAGAATAAATTTAAGCTATGAATTGCTATATCGACTCCTCAGGAGAAAATCTGCATTGTAACAGGATACCAAGGCTAGATGCCTTCATTTAGTTATTTATTTATTCATCCATTCATTCGATTTATGTCGGCAAATCTGTCTTGCAATAACAACTTTGAACTGCTAACCTTAATCCTAACAATAAATCGAATGATAATAGGTTGATTGGGTTCAAAATTCACACTCCCCCTGGTTTATTGATCAAACTATGATAGCCTGGATCATCCATAAGTTTAAGCTGTTTTTTTTAAATTATTATTATTTTATTAGTTTATTTACTAAGTTAACAACAAACAAAAATACTTTAAAAAAATGTGCCCAACACCAATAAAAACCCACCACCATTTAGGGGGTTATATTATTTACAATAAGTTTCAATTTCTCCCTTAGCTCCGGTTTACATTTCTTTACATACAAAAAGTGATTTGAATTTATTTTTCACATTGTCGTCTATAAGTTTAAGCTGTTAACTGAAGTTTGCTAATTGTAATGGCAAAGTTCTTACCTCATTCTGAGGCAGAATCAGATAAGTTATATTGAACCTTAGACTTTACCTGCCTCCATACTCTTTACCCTTCAAAACCAAAAGCAGAAGATATTATTTCACATATTTATTATTTACGGGGTGGTTGTGCTGGTGATCGTGGGAGTTTTTTAATCTCGACTACCAATATGTATTTATTGTAATATCGTTCCAATATTGTGTATTTCGATGTTGTTAGCTTCCCAAAGTCATGTTCAGAAGCAACTCATTAACCTCTGGGAGAAACAGGAAGGGTGATTTCAAATTAATTCTAATACCTTTAAAGAGCTCACATGTGTGTAGACATGATAATAAGATCCATACTTCAGTACTCATTCATTACCTTGCCATATTAATGGATGACGAGAGCTCAAGTTATTTGCCCCTTGTGTCAGCCGGGGCTTTGAGCTTGCATTATAATTATATATTGTATCAATTAATTAGACACCTCACATTGGCTTGGTTACTTTAATAGTAATAGCAGTGACATATATAAATTTATTTGTCCAGCCTTCCTTGCTCCCTGTAACTGGAAAACATAAATAAACAAAACATTGCTAGCAAAAAAAGATCTACTGTCAGAAGAACTGTCATATTCCCCAAAATAAGACACCCCTTAATAATAAGTCCGGTCGGGCTTTTGAGTGCATGGCACTAAGGCCAAGGACTTATTTCAGGGTTCAAAAGAAATATAAGACAGGTTCTTAATTTTGGGGAAACATGGTACACCCTACGTATGCAATGATAAGTCAACAATTCCGTCTTCAAAATGACCCTTCCAAAAATAGGGAAATTCAGTATTTGGAACTTACGAGGAAAACGTTTGGACTGTAGTTAAACCAGTTTCACTGCTCCATAAATATACTGTATTATTCAGAGTATAAGATGCAACTTAGTTTTGGGGGAGGAAAACAAGGGGAAAAAGTTTTGCCTCCCAACAAAAAGCACAGATTATATACACTGTTTGCTGTGTATTTCTGTGCATGTATGCCTGACCCATAAAAATAGCAAAGTACAGTGATGCCTCGTCTTACAAACGCCTCGTCATACAAACTTTTCGAGATACAAACCCAGGATTTAAGATTTTTTTGCCTCTTCTTACAAACTATTTTCACCTTACAAACCCACCACCGCAGCTGGGATGCCCCGCCTCTGGACTTCCGTTGCCAGCGAAGCACCCTTTTTTGTGCTGCTGCGATTCCCCTGAGGCTCCCCTCCATGGGAAACCCCACCTCCGGGTTTCCGTGTTTTTGTGATGCTGCAGGGGAATCACAGAAGCGCAAAAATGGGTGCTTCGCTGGCAATGGAAGTCCGGAGGTGGGGTTTCCCAGCGAGGGGAGCCTCAGTGAAATTGCAGCATCGCAAAAACACGGAAGTCCGGAGATGGGGTTTCCCATGGAAGGGAGCCTCAGGGGAATCCCAGCAGCACAAAAACGGGCGCTTAGGCTGGCAAAAGGGGTAAATTTTGGGCTTGCACACATTAATCACTTTTCCATTGATTCCTATGGGAAACATTGTTTCGTCTTACAAACGTTTCACCTTAAGAACCTCGTCCCGGAACCAATTAAGTTTGTAAGACAAGGTATCACTGTATTAGAGAAATTATTATTAAATGTACATTGTGGTAGTATATTAATTCCAGAAAGTTTTCTTAAATGAAGTCATACTAATTCCTCCCAATTATTTAAATAAATCGACTCCAAACATGACTAGGTCAGGGTTTAACTCAGCTGCCTTATCTTAATACTACAACAGGACACTTTAACATTTCAGACAATAATTGCGCACAGGTTGTTAAAATTGATGTGACTTTCTGGAGATATAGTTATTCTCTGCTATTTAAAAGAAGATACAATAGCATTGGGCCTCTTCAGATCAAGCATTTATTTTAAAAAGCTTCTTCATTTTGTTAAGTTGTCTAGAACAAGAATGAAGCAGTCTTTAAAAAAACAAGTCTAATAATTTGAACATCCTATAGCAGTGATGGTGAACCTTTTTCTGCACGGAAGCAAAAATATCAGCAAAAATGGCCAAAATCTGATGAGACTTCGTGCATCCCTGCACCTGCACAGAAGCCAAGTCTCATGCTGACGGACACATGTGCACTCACTAGATACACCCACGCCCAAGACAGCCTTGGAGGGCACACCAGAAGTGCCGAAGACGGCAGACCTTCATTACTTGACTGCATAGCTAGAGGTATAACAAGCAGGAAGAGGGAGATTGTGATCCCGCTATATGGAGCACTGGTGAGACCACATTTGGAATACAGTACTGTGTTCAGTTCTAGAGACCTCACCTACAAAAAGATATTGACAAAATTGAACGGGTCCAAAGACGGGCTACAAGAATGGTGGAAGGTCTTAAGCATAAAACGTATCAGGAAAGACTTAATGAACTCAATCTGTAGAGTCTGGAGTACAGAAGAAAAGGGGGGGGGGCATGATTGAAACATTTAAATATGTTAAAGGGTTAAATAAGGTTCAGGAGGGAAGTGTTTTTAATAGGAAAGTGAACACAAGAATAAGGGGGCACAATCTGAGGTTAGTTGGGGGAAAGATCAATGGTCCACCTAGTCTGCCCTTATACTATTTCCTGTATTTTATCTTAGGATGGATATATGTTTATCCCAGGCATGTTTAAATTCAGTTACTGTGTGGATTTACCAACCACGTCTGCTGGAAGTTTGTTCCAAGCATCTACTACTCTTTCAGTAAAATAATATTTTCTAATGTTGCTTTTGATTTTCCCCCCAACTAACTTCAGATTGTGTCCCCTTGTTCTTGTGTTCACTTTCCTATTAAAAACAATGTTTCGATCATGTCCCCCCCTGCACTTATGCATGCCCCTTACTGACCTCTTAGGAATCAGGAGAGGTCAACGGTGGATACTCTAAGGCAGTGATGCCGAACATATGGCATGGGTGTCACAGGTGGTACATAGATCCATATCTGCTGGCATGCAAGCCATTGCCCTCCAACATGCATGTGTGTGCCAGCCAGCTAATCTTTGGCTCGCACAGAGGCTCTGGGAGGGTATTTTTGGCTTCCAGAGAACCTCTGGGGGAATAGTGGAGGGCATTTTTACCCTCCACTGGCTCCAGGGAATCCTTTGGAGCCTGGGGAGGGCGAAACATGAGCCTACTGGGTCCACCAGAAGTTGGGAAACAAGCCATTTCCAGCCTTCAGGGTGCCTCTGGGGGTGGAGCGAAGCTCTTTTCATCCTCCCCAGGCATTGAATTATGGGTGTGGGCACTCAGGCATGCATGATAGCATGTGAGCACACTCTTTTGGCACCCAAGGGAACAAAAATTCACCGTCACTGATCTAAGGGCAAAGTTTTGGGGGTTAGGTGATGATACCACAAAGTCAGGTAGTGAGTTCTATGCATCAACTACAAGAAAGTCGTATTTCCTGCAGTTGATTACCTTTCTCTCCCCTTCCTCAGTCTTTCCTAACACACTTAGCCGCCCCGAGTCTTCGGAGAGGGGCGGCATACAAATCTAAGTAATAAATAAATAAATAAATACTTTCTGCTTGTCAAGCCATTCAGTGATACATCCAGCAAAATAAGACATTTATTGCTAAACCCTAGCCAGGTAATGAGCTAACCCTGGCAGTCCGCCACCCCCAAATTCATATCTGTCTGAACAAGGAAGCCTGTAGTAAGGCAAGGACAGGAGGAGGCTGGCTATAAAGTTATTTTTAGATGAAAATGTCAGACAACAGCACTGACGGAAGGAGGAGGTACTTATTCTCAGCCTTGATTCATTGACGTTCTATCGGTCACTACTCGTACTACTCTGAGTAAGTGAGAGACTTTGTGATTCCTGGCTGTTCTCCATGAATGGTGCATAGATTGGCAGGCTGCTGTACTTGGGCTGCCGACAACCCAATTTCTCCACCATATGGACAGACATAACACAGAGCCTTGATGAATGCTTGGAGAAGACCAAAGGGGACAAAAGATGAAACAGGCATTGCAATATTGTGGTGCTGTCCACATCAACAATGTCCTTGCATCTGACATCTGGACGCAAATACAAAAGGCCATCGCTTGCGTCATGACATCTCACGTTCTATCATGTTTTCATCTTTGTGATTTGTTTTTGACCCTTACTAGCACCCAGACCTACTGAATGGCTCTTTGCTGTTATTTTTTTGACATGGGATGAAGGCCTGCTAGAAGGCCAGATGTCTTTAAATGCCAAATGGCTTTTCAAAAACTTAGGTCTATAAAGAGAAATTGTTCGATGCATCCAGGAACAAACAAAAAACCAAAAACATATATACAATTCCTAATATATACAATTCCTTAATAATAATAATAATAATAATAATAGTAGTAGTAGTAGTAGTAGTAGTAGTAGTAGTAATAGTAGTAGTAGTAGTAGTAGTACGGTAGTTGTTGTTGTTGTTGTTGTTGTTTGTTGATTTGCTATGGTCCCTCTGTGGTTCAGTTGGCCAACCTAGTTGAGGTTGAATGCTAATCATAAAGCGACATCTCCTATTTTAATTCCATTACACTGGGGAACAGCAATTTTGTTATCTTAAATATGTGACTTGTTTTCAGCTACATTTGGCCTCTGGATCCAAAAATAACCAGAATTTTTGTCTATCACGTCAACCTTTTAAGCTACAGGATATCCTCAAAAGTCATACAAATTGTGCATATAAAGGAAAGTAAAGTAAAATCCTAGCAAATATACTATATACAAAGAATAATTTAATTCATAACAAAGGCTATAATCGTTACTGCAAGTTAAATTGTGTTCATACAAATAGTTGTTCTTTTAGTGAATGGTAATTATACATATTAAGGTGAACATTTTTGCTTATAGTTTTTTCTGGAGTGTTTCATCTGTGGACATTCTTGCTTGATGCTCCAACAATAGTCAGCCATCATATGTACATCCCGGTGAAGGGCTACCAAAATTTTTACTACTACACTGTGGATGTGGCTTATGCAGGACGCCCTGCATTTTCTTTCAACATCTTTCAGTGCAAATTAGTTGCTCTGGGGTGGAGCTCCATTTTTGCTACCCCACTGCGTTCCACCCCATCCGGGCAGTAGCCCACCCCTGGTACATCCTATCTACCTTGATACCTTGCTTCCATGATCATCAAATCTTGGTGGAATCACTCACCCTGCTCATCACTGACTGCATCAAGATTTTCCAGGAAGTTAGCAAGATGGCTATGTAAAAAATGCAATTTGATGCTCATGTTGCCTAATTAACTATATATTTATATATATATATATATATATATATATATATATATATATATATATATATATATATGTCACATGTTTAAGCTGAATTTGAAAATTAAGGGAGACTAGGATAGATCTATTTCGGCCTTATTTTGGCCTCATCAGCTAGCCATACCCACTGGGACTTGAACCTGCAACCTTTGCCTTGTAAGGCAGAGAATTATCCTCTAGGCTACAGTATCCAATCCCTTCAGCTCTGTACCAGGGAAGGGTTACATTTTGTGTCGAATCACCCTGGTATATTGAAGGAACATCACAGCTCCTTTTTTGTCTCTCTCTCTCTCTCTATATATATATATATATATATATATAATGAAGGTATGGCTAGCTGATGAGGCCAAAATAAGGCCAAAATAGATCTATCCTAGTCTCCCTTAATTTTCAAATTCAGCAAAAAAAAAACATGTGACACATACAGATAGAATTGTCGGCTATCAATAAAATTAACTGCCTTGGAAATGGCCCTGGGTTAGGCTGAGAGGCAAAAAAAGGAGCTGTGATGTTCCTTCAATACACCAGGGTGATTCAACACAAAATATGTAACCCTTCCCTGGTGCAGAGCTGAAGGGATTGGATACTGTAGCCTAGAGGATAATTCTCTGCCTTACAAGGCAAAGGTTGCAGGTTCAAGTCCCAGTGGGTATGGCTAGCTGATGAGGCCAAAATAAGGCCGAAATAGATCTATCCTAGTCTCCCTTAATTTTCAAATTCAGGAAAAAAACAAACATGTGACATATATATATATATAGGGTGCAGAGAAAAAACTTGACGTGGTAGAAGAAAGTTTTGAAACCAGCATGCCTAATTAACTATAAAAAAGCTCAAAAATCAAACTCAACAGAAATTGTGTTACAAATTGTTCCCCAGAGTTATTTTTCTTTTTTCCTCTATGAAACATTTCTTCTTATTCCAAAGACGTACATCAGAAGCACCTATGATAGAATAGTGGTTGTAATTCATGGTAACATTTCCCAGTGGCAGGACATTATCCTTCACTGCAATAACCATTCAAGGTCAGCAGAAACTTCTCCAACCGGTCAGACAGCAGATCAATTGCAGAATTTCACATTCCAGCCTGGGTAGAAACGGGGATAAATTCTGATTTTTTAAAAAAAGGCTTATCATTTTAAGTGCTCACGAAAGACAGCCAATGTCATTCATCTGCAAAGAAGCCTGGGGTCATTGTTACTAGAATAACCACATTTTAGAAGTCAAGAAGGCCTTTTATAGCTGGCCTTTACCCTGAGAGTTTGAAGTGTGTCCTCAGTTCCTAGTCAATTGTCCCCACACTATCACCATTGTAGGGTCACTTAAAATGAGACAAAAGCCACTAACTAAAGTCACCCAATAAACTTTCAATGCAACATTAAACCTGTTCCAACTTAAGCCACCCTTTTAAAAACTGTATTTGGTGTATTAAACCTCTTGCAAGTAGAAAGTGCCTAGGGTAGTGGTGGGGAACCTTTTTTGGTTCATGTGCCAGAAGGGTGTGTTTGTGTGAACGCTAGTGCGCACGTGATTGCCCACACTCATGCCGTGTGCACTCCTCCCTGTGCATACGCCCAGTAATGGGCAGCCAAATTTTTTACTGCCACACTATGGGTGTGGCTTATTTTGTAGGTGTGGCTTAATGGTCATGTGACTGGGTAGGAGTGGCTTGCCAGCCATGTGACTGGGTAGGAGTGGCTTGCCAGCCATGTGATCAGGTGCGAGTGGCTTGAACAATCATAATTGTTCAAGTGAACTGTTAAGTCCTTGGCTTACAACCTTACCAGTGTCGCTCACTGGGGTGACAATTTGCTTTGGGTTTCCCGCGCTCTCTTTCCTGGGTTGCCGCTCCCCACCTCAGGCTGGGTAGCTAGGTGAACGGGTGCTGCCAGAAGCATAAATGCTGCCAGCGCCGCTTCCACCCAAGCCTTCTGCTTGCATCTCAGGTGGGAAGTGGCCTCCTGAGGCTGGAGGGGAGCCGAGCAGGGGAGAGGGAAGCTCATCCGAGGCCAGGAAGGAGGAAAGAGGAAAAAAGCAAGGAGCGCAGATGCATCAGCAGGGAAGAAAAGGAGAGCTAAGCCGAGACCAGTAATCCAGGAAGTGACAGCTGCCGATCAGCAGGAGCTGTGCATGCATCTTCATTTACACCACTGGAACTGCGTTCCACCTCATCCTGCCTGCTGCCTGCGCCCCCCTTAAAATTCCCCCCCCCCTTGCAATCCACCCACAATATGAGGCTTACTTTAAATGTTCCATCCACAACATGCTGAGTAAAAATCTTGTGAGGTCCTTGAACTGACATAAATTGTAAACCTCTGATAACAAATAGATGGATGCAGCAAAAAGAGCACTTCCTTCCCCAGTTTTCATTGTGTGCTGGTGGTTGTAAGCTAGTTTTTTAGTGTTCATGGAGTGGAGACTATTCTAAAACGAGGAGTGTAATAAGTACCCAAGCTGTTTTCATTTGGGCTTCAGGAAACTTTTTTTTTATTTTTTAAATGTGTTTTTATTGATTTTTCACATTATACATATCATAGCATTCCCTTTGAGCAGAACTATAACCTTTTATATACATTATTGCTATATTTATACAATGTAAACATCATCATTATACTACTTTTCCCATATTTTGTAATAGTCTGAGTCATTTTGTCCTCTACGTTCTATGGTTAATTTGTCCATTTCTGCACAATCACATATAGAAACATAGAAGATTGACAGCAGAATGGTCCATCTAGTCTGCCCTTATACTATTTCCTGTATTTTATCTTAGGATGGATATATCGTCTTGATTACCAAATTTTCAATGGTTGTATTAGTGTTCCTCCAGCATTGTGTGTATGCAATCCTAGCAGCTGTTGTGATGTGCAAAATCAGATACAGTGGTACCTCGTGATACAAACCCCTCGTGATACGAACTTGTGATACGAACCCGGGGTTCGGAAATTTTTACGAACCCACCGCAGATCGCAAAATGGCGCTCCGCTGGGTGCCGCCGCTCCCCCAAATCCGAACCCGAAAAGTTCAGGTTCGGGTTCTGGTTCGGGAGAACGCCGAGAAGCCCCCCGGCTGTTTTAAAAGGTGACAGCCAGGCGGCGGCGCCCAGCGGAGCGCCATTTTGCGATTTTTTTTCTTTTTGCACGGATTAATCGCTTTTACATTATTTCCTATGGGAAACAATGTTCCGTCTTACGAACATTTCGCCTTACGAACCTACTTCCGGAACCAATTAGGTTCGTACTACTGTACTTGGTACTTTTATCGTACTGCCTTTTGAAAATACCTAATTAAAAAGAGTTCTGGGGGAGATTCTACTGTTATTCCTATTATTTCCTGTGACCAATTTTTTTATCTTTGTCCAATATTTCTTCACTCTGGGGCACGACCACGGCGTGTGAATGAAGGTGCCTTGCTCTTTTTTTGCATTCAGGAAAAGCTTTTTAATTGGGCAGTTCAAAGATCATCTTTACAGATTCTTTGATGAGTTGAATTTCTAATGTCTTTTGCAACTTTTTTCAAGTTCTTTCTGTCTTGCAAGTTTCTTTAAAGATAGAATCATCAAAATGATGTATTTTCAAGTCTGAGCCCAGCTGCTATTGGCACCAGGAAGCACATTATTTCTTTTACTTTTCTTCGCATCTCAAATTTAATAATATGGCAGTGATGACATAGTATTCTTGATTAGCCTGTTTCCATAACTCCCACAATCGTCAGGTAATGGGAAATTGCATGATATGATATTTACCTTAGTTTCACTGGTAGGTATTACAGGACGAAGTCTGTTCTTTTCTTGCTAAAAAACAAACTGGGACCCGGATATAGCTCCAATTAGTATAAATACTTCTTTGCATATACAGTGAGTACTCAACTTATAACCACAATTGTGACCAAAATTGCCATTCCTAAGTGAGGAAGATTGTTAAGTGAGTTGCTTAACTTTTTTTGCCATAGGTTCGCCATCACGGTCCTAGGGAGTTGGGTGGCATATAAATTTAAATAAATATTTTATTTTATTTATTTTATTTATTCATTTGTCCAATACACAAATGCATAGGAAGAAAAATAGACATGTGGTAATATATATGAGGGGGAAAGTTAACTTAGAGGAGAGGATATATGAAAGGAAGAGAATATATAAGATAGGTGGAAGAAAGGAAAGACAATTGGACAGGGGATGAAAGCACACCAGTGCACTTATGTACGCCCCTTACTGGCCTCTTAGGAACCTGGAGAGGTCAATTGTGGAGAGTGTAAGGGAGAAGTGTTGGGGGTTAGGGGTTGACACAATTGAGTCCAGTAATGTGTTCCACGCTTCGATAACTCGATTGTTGAAATCATATTTTTTACAGTCAAGTTTGGAGCGGTTCGTATTAAGTTTGAATCTTTTGCGGGTTCTTGTGTTGTTGCTGTTGAAGCTGAAGTAGTCATTGACCGGTAGGACGTTGCAGCATATGATTTTGTGGGCAATACTCAAATCGTGTTTTAGGCGCCGTAGTTCTAGGCTTTCTAGGCCCAGGATTGTTAGTCTATTTTTGTAGGATATTCTGTTTCGAGGGGAGGAGTGAAGGGCTCTTCTGATGAAATATCTTTGGACATTTTCAAGGGTGTTGATATCTGAGATGTGGTATGGGTTCCAGACAGATGAGCAGTAGTCTAGGATGGGTCTGGCATAAATAAACTGGGAGGAAACCACCTCTGCCCCTAGTCATCCTGATTGTCCATCTCTGCACTTTTTTCTAGAGTCTCAATGGCTTTTTTATCACATGATGACCAAAACTGGATGCAATATTCTAGGTGTGGTCTTACTAAGGCTTTAAAGAGTGGTATTAGCATTTCCTACAATGCTTTCTGTGTGGCTCTGTTTACTAAATGTGGCTGACCTTGTCAGTCTCTGCCCCATTTAATAGACTTGTCTGCAAACCTTGGCAGCATATAATAATCTCATGTGACTTAAGTCAATTGGGAGGCAACTGGCTTCTAAATTTAATCACTGCAAAGTTGTGTGGAAAGCTACCACAACAAGCAAATGCTCTGTCCTACACATTGGGAAGAAGAATCTGAACTCCAAAGACGAACTGAATAATCAAATTATCACAGATAATCCCCACTCGGTTAAAGACCTTGGTATACTAATTACAAAAGATTTAAGTGCCAAAGCCCACTGCAACAACATAGCCAAGAAGGCTTCAAGAGTTGTAAACCTAATCCTATGTAGCTTCTGCTCTGGCAATCTCACACTACTTACCAGAGCTTACAAAACTTTTGCCAGACCCATCCTTGAATACAGCTCATCTGTTTGGAACCCATATCGCATCTCAGACATTAATACCCTTGAAAATGTCCAAAGATACTTCACCAGAAGAGCCCTTCACTCCTCCACTCGAAATAGAATACCCTATGAGACTAGACTTTCAATCCTGGGCCTAGAAAGTTTAGAACTAAGACGCCTTAAATAAGATCTAAGTATTGCCCACAAGATCATATGCTGCAACGTCCTGCCTGTCGGTGACTACTTCAGCTTCAACCACAACAACACAAGAGCACACAACAGATTTAAACTTAATTTAACCGCTCCAAACTTGACTGTAAAAAATATGACTTCAGTAACCGAGTTGTCGAAGCATGGAACTCATTACTGGACTCTATAGTGTCATCCCCAAACCCCCAATAGTTTACCCTTAGATTATCTACGGTTGACCTATCCAGATTCCTAAGAGGTCAGTAAGGGGCGAGTACAAGTGCACTAGAGTGCCTTCCGTCCTCTGTCCTATTGCTCTCCTATATCTCCTATACCTTTCTTCTATAACTATATCTCTTCTTTTATTCTTTCATTGATATGTTCTATTACTATATCTTCTTTTCTATTATTTCTTAGATATATTTTACTATGAGTATCTCCTCTATAACCTTCATCATGTGTTTTACTATGTGTATATAGATATATACCCACTAAAACCCTCATTGTGTATTGGACAAAATAAATAAATAAATAAATAAATAATAATAATAAAATAAACTGCATTGCCTCTTGCCAGAGCATAAAAACCAAACCAACAAACGCCAAACTACAGACAGCCTTTTAACTTACAACCACAATTGAGTTCCAGAATTTCCCTTGCCAATCAAGGCAGTTGTTAAGGCATTGGGCTTGATTTTATGACCTTTTTTCCACAGCTGTTAAGTGAATCACTGAAGTTGTTAAAGAATCATGTGGATGTTGAATGAATATGGTTTCCCCCGTTGTCCTCGTTTGTCAGACGCCAGCTGAGAAGGGTGCAAATGGCAATCATATGACCCCAAGATGCTGCAACTGTTATAAATACATCACCAAACCCCAAATTCTCATCAAATGTGAGGATGCTCTAAATATCATAATGCACGGTTCCTATTTTAGGTGAGCATTTATTTATTTATTTGTTTATTTATTTATTTATTTATTTATTTATTATTTGGATTTGTATGCCGCCCCTCTCCGAGGACTCGGGGCGGCTCACAACACGTGGAACAAATCATAAATAATCTGACAAATTTAAAATATTTAAAGATTTAAAAAAACCCATATGCTAACAGACACACACACACACAAGCATACCATATATAAATTAAACATGTCCAGGGGGAGATGTTTCAGTTCCCCCATGCCTGACGGCAAAGGTGGGTTTTAAGGAGTTTACGGAAGGCAGGAAGAGTAGGGGCAGTTCTAATCTCCGGGGGGAGTTGGTTCCAGAGGGCCGGTGCTGCCACAGAGAAGGCTCTTCCCCTGGGGCCCGCCAACCGACATTGTTTAGTTGACGGGACCCGGAGAAGGCCCACTCTGTGGGACCTAATCGGTCGCTGGGATTCGTGCGGCAGGAGGCGGTCTCGGAGATATTCTGGTCCAATGCCATGAAGGGCTTTAAAGGTCATAACCAACACTTTGAATTGTGACCGGAAACTGATCGGCAGCCAATGCAGACTGCGGAGTGATGGTGAAACATGGGCATACCTATGTAAGCCCATGACTGCTCTCGCAGCTGCATTCTGCACGATCTGGAGTTTCCGAACACTTTTCAAAGGTAGCCCCATGTAGAGAGCATTACAGTAGTCGAACCTCGAGGTGATGAGGGCATGAGTGACTGTGAGCAATGAGTCCCGGTCCAGATAGGGCCGCAACTGGTGCACCAGGCGAACCTGGGCAAACACCCCCCTCGCCACAGCTGAGAGATGGTTTTCTAATGTGAGCTGTGGATCGAGGAGGACGCCCAAGTTGCGGACCCTCTCTGAGGGGGTCAATAATCCCCCCCCAGGGTAATGGACGGACAGATGGAATTGTCCTTGGGAGGCAAAACCCACAGCCACTCCGTCTTATCCGGGTTGAGCTTGAGTCTGTTGACACCCATCCAGGCCCCAACAGCCTCCAGGCACCGGCACATCACTTCCACCGCTTCGTTGACTGGGCATGGGGTGGAGATGTAAAGCTGGGTATCATCCGCATATTGATGATACCTCACCCCATGTCCTTGGATGATCTCGCCCAGCGGTTTCATGTAGATGTTAAATAGCAGGGGGGAGAGGACCGACCCCTGAGGCACCCCACAAGGGAGAAACCTAGGAGCCGACCTCTGACCCCCCACTAACACCGACTGCAACTGGCCAGAGAGGTAGGAGGAGAACCACTGGAGAACAGTGCCTCCCTCCCCCAACCCCGCCAGCCGGTGCAGAAGGATACCATGGTCGATGAGGTCAAGGAGCACCAGGACAGAGGATAAACCCCTGTCCCGGGCCCGCCAGAGATCATCCATCAACGCGACCAAAGCGGTTTCCGTGCTGTAACCGGGCCTGAAACCCGACTGCCGGGGACCTAGATAATCGGCTTCTTCCAAGGACCGCTGGAGCTGGAGTGCCACCACCTTCTCAACAACCTTCCCCATAAAGGGAAGGTTGGAGACTGGACGATAGTTATTAAGCACGGCTGGGTCCAGGGAGGGCTTCTTGAGGAGGGGGCGCACGAGCGCTTCTTTATAGAGTGATGGAAAAACTCCCCTCCCCAAGGAAGCGTTGGTAATCTCCTGGGCCCAGCTCCGTGTCACCTCCCTGCTGGCCGAAACCAACCAGGAGGGACACGGATCCAGTAAACAGGTGGCGGAACTCACAGCTCCAATGGCCTTGTCCACTTCATCAGGTGTCACCAGGTCAAACTCTTCCCAGACAGGTGGACAAGTACGTGTCCCAGTCACCTCGACTGACTCGTTGTCAGTCGACTCTGTCTTACAATTGGAGTCGAGGTCGGCCCGGATCTGAGCGACTTTATCAGCGAAGCATGCTAATCAGCGAGCATGCTAATCAAGTTTATAGTATTAACGTTGGCATCTTTAAAAAGATAATAATGTCCTTATTTCCACTTATGGGAGGGGCACGACGGCTCAGCAGTTAAAGATAATCCTGGATTCATGACCTAAGCACTGCACAATGGGATGAACTCCCCTTACTTGTCCCAGCTCCTAGCAATAGCATTTAGCATTTACTTACAGGCCTCTCTAAGCGGTTTACAGAGAGTAAGCATATTGCCCCCAACAATCTGGGTCCTCATTTTACCAGCCTCGGAAGGATGGAAGGCTGAGCTAACCTTGAGCCTGATGAGATTTGATCTGCGATACTGCTGGCAGACGTTGATCAGCAGAAGTAGCTTGCAGTACTGCACTCTAACCATTGCACCATCTAGCAGTTCAAAAGCATGCAAATGCAACTAGATAAATAGATAACCACTAGATAACCACTTCAATGGGAAGGTAACAGCATCCCATGCGCCTCAGCATATAGTCATGCATGGTTACAAACACACCCTTTATCTATCTATCTATCTATCTATCTATCTATCTATCTATCTATCTATCTATCTATCTATCTATCATAGGCCTGTTTTATTGCCGACAGAGGCAGGTAGTGCAGTTTCCTCGGACGAAGAAGAAGGTGGGGATGACTTGGAAGAGGGGGGCTTGGCACACAGCCCAGGAAGCCAATCTCCATTATCTTCGGTCGATTCGGATGCGGAAGTCTTGGACCCAGGCAGGCACAAAGTTATGTGTAGAAGAGACCAATTGAGGACATATTACAGGAGATAAGAGAGGCCACCTGTGTTTGGGTGGGGCTCTAGTAATTAAAGCTGCTGATACAAAAGCAGCGTGTTGGTTTGGCCGTTGTGGAAGATTATCTGATCGCAGTTCTTCAGGACCGTGTTTTGCTGTTTTCCGGACTTTGGTTGTTGATTTTCCATGCCTTTGAAACCAAAGCAGAGCAAAGTGTGTGTGTCTCACTTCGTTGAAAGAAGGAGGGCTGTGACGTTTCTTCACAGCTGCTAGTTAAGTACTTAAGGACTGATTAAGGGAATTGTACAGCCTACAAGGTTGTTTTGGGACGAGTGCTCTTTGCAATACAAAGAGGGTGCTTTGTTTCTTTTGAATTTTGTGATAAAGAGCATTGTTTTGAATTTTCAAATATGTGTGTACCCTTGAATTTTTGGGAGGCTCATACTAGAGAGCCCGGCAGAACACTATCTATCTATCTATCTATCTATCTATCTATCTATCTATCTATCTATCTATCTATTTATTTATTAAATTTGTATGCCGCCCCTCTCCGAGGACTTGGAACGGCTCACAATATAACAAATCCAATACATTAAAACAACATCTAAAACCCATAACATCAAAACCATACAGTTCAGTCATACCATACACAATACTATAATAGCCTAGGGGTATCTCAGTTACCCCATGCCTGGTGACAAAAGTGGGTTTTGAGTAACTTACAAAAGGCAAGGAGTGTGGAGGTGGTTCTGATCTCCGGGGGGAATTGATTCCAGAGGGCCGGGGCCGCCACATAAGAGGCTCTTCCCCGGGTCCCGCCAGATGACATTGTTTAGTCGACAGGACCCGGAGAAGGCCAACTCTCTGGGACCTTATCGGCCGCTGGGATTCATGCTTTACTTTTTTCCACCTGTAAAATATCATAAAGTAGGGGACTGCCCAGTTGTCCCATTTTAGAAATTTCAAATTACGTAATATCCAGCCTTAGTGCAGCAAAGACTGAGATCAAAAGACTGTGATTAGGAAATCGATCGTTAGCGTCTCCTACAATTAAGGGGAACCTGAAGGCATCACTGGATTATCTTCATTGTTGAAAACAAGTCCTCCAAATACGGTACATAATCAATATGTCTTGTTTTCCCATACCCACATTTTTGGATTTTGGAACAGGATTATCCAAATTGGTGTAATTATGTAATTATTACACGTACACGTGCTCTTCTGCTTGAATAGCTAGCCTTTCCATAAGAGCTTCATCCACTGGAAATCAAAGGAGTGAACAATTGCAGGTATTTCATGCTTGCAATTATGCCTGCCCAGAAAAAAGGATAAACAATCTCCTCCTATTCAATTTGGCACATTACAAAGCAGTCCTTGATTGTCTTCTTCTAACTGTAAAATGCACCTGAAAGTATTTTCTTGTTTGTAGGAAATACTTATCTCATTCCGGAGGTGGATTCTAACCAGTGAAGGGCACACCAGCGCTATTGATGTGCTCCCAGTGACTGGCGCGGGTGGGCACATGTCTGGCCTGCATACGTGCAGATGCTGGTGCAAGATTCCACTTCTGCGCACGCGCAGGAGGCAAACCCCTGCCCCAAGTATACTGAGAGGGGCGGCATACAAATGTAATAAATAAATAAATAAACTCTCATGTTTGTGTGCATGAGATTTCACTGGTTTTCGGCAATTTCTTTGCTTCCTCGCATGTGTGGAAGCCAAAAAAAAGGCAAAAATTGGCAAAATCGCATCCCAGAGAACATTCTCACATGACATTTCATTTACTGCACATGCGCAGGAAGCAAACTCTCATGCAGGCATGGGTCATGGACGCAGAGTTGCGTGCGCATCTCAATTTCTGCTACCACACTACAATGTGGCCTGTACCAGGCGCAGCCCACTACTGGTTCTAACTTACCTTACCACCAGATAATTTGCTTCTACGCTGCGTGGATGTGTGGTTTTTGCACATTGTGTGGGTGCATCATGTGAGTACGCACTTCACACAGGCACGCATGCATGCGCAGTGCCAAAAACTCAGCTTCTACCCTTGTGCAGAAGCAAAAAGCAGTTTCTGCGCATGCACAGAAGCCAAAAGCACCAAGAGAGCCGGTTCAGGGGCATGGCCAACCAGTGATCACTCCCAGTTCAGCAAGCGGGGGGAAATTCCCACTACCAGTTCTATAGAACCGATCCGAACCAGGAGAAACCTCCCCACTTCTGACCATTAATTGTTATGTGTGGATATGATTGGGGAATATTGATTGTTTTTTAAGATAATGGGATTTTAGTCATAGTTTTAATTATTAGATTTGTATGTATATTGTTTTGTGTTGAATGTTGTGAGCCATCCCGGGTCTCCGGAGAGGGGCGGCATACAAGTCTAATAAATAATAATAATAATAATAATAATAATAATAATAATAATAATAATAAGAAGAAGAAGAAGAAGAAGAATAGCAGCAGCAACAATAATAACAGCAGCAGCAACAACAGCAACAACAGCAACAACAACAACAACAACAATAATAATAATAATAATAATAATAATAATAATAATAATAATAATATTGCCAGATAGCTAACTCTGCTGAACTAGGGAAATCCTACCTATTCCAACCACAAAGAAGCTTGCCACCATATTTTTGTTAAATGACAATAGAGAACAAGTACTGTGATACCTTGTCTTACAAACTTAATTGGTTCCGGGATGAGGTTCGTAAGGTGAAAAGTTCGTAAGATGAAACAATGTTTCTCATAGGAATCAATGGAAAAGCGATTAATGTGTGCAAGCCCAAAATTTACCCCTTTTGCCAGCTGAAGCGCCTGTTTTTGTGCTGCTGCGATTTCACTGAGGCTTCCCTCGCTGGGAAACCCCACCTCTGGACTTCCGTTGCCAGCAAAGCACCCATTTTTGCGATGCTGGGATTCCCCTGCTGAGATTCCCCTGCAGCATTGCAAAAACGCGGAAGCCTGGAGGTGGGGTTTCCCATGGAGGGGAACCTCAAGGGAATCCCAGCAGCACAAAAACGGGCACTTCGCTGGCAACGGAAGGTCCAGAGGTGGGGTTTCCCAACAAGGGGAGCCTTCATCTGGCAATGGAAGTTAGCAGATAGTTAGGGCTAGAAGAAAAAAGCTACATTCAGAGTATAAGACGCACCCAAATTATCAGCCTCTTTTAGAGAGAAAAAAGGTGTGTCTTATACTCCAAAAATATGATAATCCAGTTCATTTTGGATGAGATGGTGAACTGATTTATGTTGTTATTGTTGTTAGAAGCTTCAGGCACGAGTGCCAGGTTGTTAATTTTTTTATACATATTTTGCTTATCATTATATTGACACAGATTTGGAAACCAAAGTAAAAGAAATTGAAAATCATTCTGATTTCTTTTTAAAATGCAGAAAGAAAAAAGAAATACCAAGAAATGACTTCCAAATTTCCTTTACAGGAGATATGAGGATAAATTTACATTACTCTTATTCTAAATTTATAACATAGCTTTCATTATCTACCAAGATAAACTATATTTATACACAATTTAAAAGATTCAATAAAAAAGCTAAGAAGGAAAGATCAGCACACATTCTTTTCTGCAGCCAAGGTAAACATGGATTAACACCAGACAATCAAGCAGAAAACAGTACTCTAATGAAAGAGCTTCCAATAAGAAAACCATACCCACAATAACATTGGTAGAGCAAGGTATTGTATAATAACTGGGAGTAAACCTCACAGTTATTGATGATGTTACTAAATCAGGTAATGAAATGTCTTTTAACACCCAACCAACCAACCCCAGAGAGTAAGAATTTCACAACTGATAAATATAAACCCAGTTTAATACACTATAAGGTATAAAGCATAGTTCCCTCTAAGCTGAGCAGTGAGCAATCGCTCACTTAAAAATCATCATCAACTCAGAGTTTTTCAAACCTGCCCAGAAGCCAAGAGGGAAAGAGTGAGAGGGAAGGAGAGAGAGAGAGGAAGAGAGAGAAACAGATAGAAAAAAGAGAGGAAGGAAAAGAGAAAGAAAAAGAATGGGAGTAAGGAAGAGAGAAAGAAAATCAAAATCTAGTTTGAAACTAGCTCAACTATTTAAGTGGCATTTTGATATTGATAGAGTTGCCCTATTATGAGCTCACTGTTATAGACACACAGTACAGTATTTTCTTTTGAAATTCTCTGAGGCAAAACAGGGTGGGTTTTTTATTTGTTTGTTTGTTTGTTTGTTTGTTTGTTTGTTTAATATTTCTGTGCCGCCCAGTCCCGAAGGGACTGCCACTCAGACACTATACTTTTCCGCCCACACCAAAAAAAATTTAGAGGGAACACTGGTATAAAGTATAAAGTAACTATATTGGAAAGTACTTTAACTTCTTGAATATAAGCAAAACAGTGATGGGCTCCTACAGGTACGGTCAGTTATGCAGAACCGGTAGAAATTTTTTGATTTTCTTTTTCCCCTTCTGGGCTCTGGGTATGTATTTCCTATCGCAGTAAATGAGGTTGAATGTGTATAATTTTAGAAGAGCTGTGCGTACGTGTGTGTACATACACATACAGTTTATGTAGTAGATAATGTATATTTTTGTGTTCCTGTGTGTAAGATATATATATGCACACATATGGCATATATACGTAGAATTAAATAGTATATTTTGGATGTTCAGTAATAGTAAATAGATAGTGAAATTATATCTCTTTGAGGCGAGGAGAGGCCAGGTACCCTAACCCTAACCCAAATCCTTGACATGATTGTCATCAAGTTGGCCACCTTTAAGCCAGTCACATGACCTTTAAGCCAACCCCTGGTCACATGATCATCAAGCCACTCTCGCCTGGTCACATGGCCAGCAAGCCACACCCACAAAATAAGCCACGCCCACACTGTGGTAGTAACAAATTTGGCAGCACTTCACTGAAGCAAAGCCAGTATACCACATTTTTCCATAAAGGGCATGTCCCCTTTTATCTCTAATCAATTCCTTTTTTTCTATAGTGTACAGCGTAATCTCTCCCTTTAATCCACCCAGATGATTGTTGATTCTTGTTGCAAAACTCTTCAATACTTTAAACGGTCTCCATTGTGAAGCCTACAAAAACAAAAGTTTTCAATTGTTATCTGGTATTGTCATTTTTATTTCCTTTCTAAATTTTGAACTTAAATTGCCCCTGATTTTCCATGGAGCTGCCTCCAGTTGGTCATCTTCCCCCAGAAGCCAAAAATTATAGGACAAGGCTGTCTGAGTTAGCACAACCCCACCCAGAGCCAAAGTTGGTAGAAGTAGTCCTTGACTTACAACCACAATTGAGCTGAGCCCAAAATTTATGTTGCTAAGTGAGCCAGTTTTTAAATGAATTTTATTTTTATTTTTATTTTTATTATTATTATTATTATTATTATTATTATTATTATTATTATTAATTAGATTTGTATGCCGCCCCTCTCCGGAGACTTGGAGCAGCTCACAACAGCAAAACACAGTACAAATCTAATGATTAAAAAAACAGTTAAAACCCTTAATATAAAACAGTCATACATCCCAGACAAACCATACATAAAACGGAACGGCCCGGGGGAATCAATTTCCCCATGCCTGACGACAGAGGTGGGTTTTAAGGAGTTTCCGAAAGGCAAGGAGGGTGGGGGCAATCCTGATCTCCGGAGGGAGTTGATTCCAGAGGGTTGGGGCCGCCACAGAGAAGGCTCTTCCCCTGGGTCCCGCCAGACAACAATTTTCGTCGACGGGACCCGGAGAAGGCCGACTCTGTGGGACCTAATCGGTTGCTGAGATTCGTGCGGCAGAAGGCGGTCACGGAGGTTTTGCCTCATTTTACAGCCCTTAAGTGAATCACTGCAGTTGTTAAGTGAATCAGAAGGTTGCAAAAAGTGATTACATGACCTTGGGATTTTGCGACTGTCTTAAATATGAGTCTGCCACCAAGCATTCGAATTTTGATCACATGGCCCTAAGGATGCTGTTTTCCATAAGTGTGAAAAACAGTCATAAGCCACTTTTTTCATTGTAACTTCAAATGGTCACTAAAATGAACTGTTTTAAATCGAGGATTACTTGTATAATCTCAAAATTATTTGATTTCTGAACTCTCAGATCCTTAGCTTTGCTACAGCTGAGTATCTTAACTAGTAGGAATTTAAGGTCTATGGCTAAAATCTATGATTAATGTTACATTAAGTAGAATTTGTATTATATTTATCTTAAGTACAATGTCATAAATGTCAGAACAACCTGGAGCTAAAAGCAGGGTAACCAGTATAGCCAGGTTTCATTTAAGTGAATGAAATGACACTGATTTCCAACCATTAATATTACTCTACCTGCTTTTCAGCTCTTGTGGCCTCAGGCCTAACTTCCCATTGAAAATGTTACTGTAGACGTCAGAGCCTAATATGACACAAACCCTGAAGGGGTACAAATCAGGGGTGAAATCAGTATCAGGTTGTTACCCAGTCATACTGGTAGCGAAAATGGAGCTGCACGCGTAGCACTGCATCTCCGTCATGTGCGCACGCATGTCCCTGTGGGATTTTACTTCTGCACATGTGTAGGAAGCAAAATCTCACAAGGGGCGCATGCGCGAGAGAGTATTGGGCATTTTTTGCTTCTGTGCAATACAATAATAAAATAAAATAAAATAAAATAAAATAAAATAAAATAAAATAAAATAAAATAAAATAAAATAAAATAAAATAAAATAAAATAAAATAAAATAAAATAAAATAAAATAAAATAAAATAAAATAAAATAAAATAAAATAAAATAAAATAAAATAAAATAAAATAAAATAAAATAAAATAAAATAAAATAAAATAAAATAAAATAAAATAAAATAAAATAAAATAAAATAAAATAAAATAAAATAAAATAAAATAAAATAAAATAAAATAAAATAAAATAAAATAACAAAACAAAACAAAACAAAACAAAACAAAACAAAACAAAACAAAACAAAAATAAAATAAAAAAATAAAATAAAAATTAAATTAAATTAAATTTAAAAAAATAAAATAAAATAAAATAAAATAAAATAAAAAATAAAAAATAAAATAAAATAAAATAAAATAAAATAAAATAAAATAAAATAAAATAAAATAAAATAAAATAAAATAAAATAAAATAAAATAAAATAAAATAAAATAAAATAAAATAAAATAAAATAAAATAAAATAAAATAAAATAAAATAAAATAAAATAAAATAAAATAATAAAATAAAATAAAATAAAATAAAATAAAACTTATGATCCCCAGATACTGCAACCGTCATGCACACATGTCAATTGTCAAGCATCCAAATTTTGATCATGTGATTGTGGGGATGCTGCAAAATCATAAGTATAAAAAACAGTCATAAGTCACTTTTCCAGTGCTGTTGTAAATTCAAACAGTACTAAACAAATGGTTATAAGTCGAGGAAAGAATGGAGTAGGAATAGGAATGGGAATGAGAATGGGAATAGGAATAGGAACAGGAATAGAAGAGTTGGATGGGACCTTAGAGGTCTTCTAGTCCAACCCCTTGCTTAGGCAGAAACTATACCACTTCAGAAAAATGGTTATCCAATCTCTTCTTTAAAACTTTCAGTGTTAGAGAATTCACAACTTCTGGAGGCTCGTTGTTCTACTGATTAATTGTTCCCACAATCAGGAACTTTCTGCAAGTGTGGAAGAAAGAATTGCCAAAATCTCTCTCTCTCGCATGTCCCCTCACAAGATTTCACTTCCACGCATGCACAAGAAAAAATAAAATGATTTTTTTAAAAAGATGGTGTCACGTGATAGACAAGTGAAGACCGCAAATACAAATTGCGCAATCTGCAGGCCACTTCCAGAATGGAGCTCCGGGGCGTACCGGTAGCAACCCACCCTACCCCTACATATGAAGCCAAGCAGCCATAGAACTGATTATGTTGAATAGGAACAGGCCTGCTTGATTGGTGAAAGAAATGGCTTACCTCAATGCAGACTTTTGAATTATCTCCTGATTATTATTATTTTTTACAATTTTTACAAAACTCCCAGCTGATAGAGAGATCCAATTAATTCTCCTAACCCTATTTTTAAACATGAATCATTGAAAGCGTCACTCAGCTGGTCAACGAGAACATCTAATCTTTGCTGACCCAAGGTCAAGGTAATCTTAAAATTGTTTTGACTCTCAGTAATGATAAATAATAATAATAGTAATACATTAATTATTCAAGTACATATTAAACTTGTATCTCAGCCTTCCTCAAAGGAGATGATTAAAGAATATCTAGATGGGTATTACTCATTTCCCATTTTCCTTTTACAGAGACAGATGAAGTAAGAGAGAGGAGCGAAGCAAGGGAATCTCTGAGTTTGATTTGGGTTATCTGAACAGGTCTGAGATTTCAAAGAGCATCGTGTAGTATTTCCATTAGAACAGGGGTCTCCAACCTTGGCAACTTTAAGACTTGTGGACTTCAACTCCCAGAATTCTTAAAGGTTGTCAAGGTTGGAGACCTTTGAATTAGGCTACCTAGAATTCATGGAAGAGGCAAAATCTAGAAGATTCAAGTTTCCCATGATATTATAGATAGTTCTCAACTTACGAACTCATATGAAAAAAGAGGATTTATGATCCAGATCTGAAGTTTTTATTAGTTAGTTAGTTAGTTAGTTAGTTAGTTAGTTAGTTAGTTAGTCCAATACAAATTGAAAGTTAAGGAGAATAAAAACGTGTAGTAGTAAATATCAGGGAAGGGGTAGAAGAAGAGATATGAGAATAGAATACATCAATGAAGAGTAGAGGAGGGATATATGGATGGGAGAAAAGATATATAAAATATAGGAGAGACCATTGGACAGGGGACGGAAGGCACACTAGTGCACTTATGCTCGCCCCTTACTGACCTCTAAGGAATCTGGAGAAGTCAACCGTGGAAAGTCTAAGGGGAAAATGTTGGGGGTTGACACCACGGAGTCTGGTAATGAGGTCCACGCTTCAACAACTCGATTGCTAAAGTCATATTTTTTACAGTCAAGTTTGGAGCGGTTGATATTAAGTTTGAACCGGTTGCGTGCTCTTGTGTTATTGCGGTTGAAGCTGAAGTAGTTGTTGACAGGCAGGATATTGCAGCATATGATCTTGTGGGCAATACTTAGATCATGTTTAAGGCGTCGTAGTTCTAAGTTGCGACTATACCATTTACCCTGCAAACATGTGACCACAATCTTAAACTATTTAATATCACCGGCAATCCTGCTACCCTTCAAAGAAACCTTGACCATGTAGCAGAATGGTCAAACAACTGACAACTTCAAATCTCAACCAACAAATGCTCCGTCTTACACATTTCACATTACTCTGTTTTCGCAAGGCATTAAAAACATTCCTTTTTGATTCGGCAAATTGAAACATCCTTGTTCCGGGGATCAATAAGAGGGGAAGATATTGGAGTGGTTGGGAATGTTTTTAACAAGTTTTATGGTTTTATTAGCTGTGCTTTTGCTAAGTGTATATATTACCTAATAAGTGTTACTGAATGTCTTTATTAATTGTATATGGCTTGCTGTTATGCCCTTTGTGAAAAGGGCATTATAAATAAATGTTTATTATTATTGTTGTTGTTGTTATTGGCAAAAAGAATAATAATACAAAAGACAAACTTGGAGGAAATGAACTTGTATATGACCCTCGCTCTTTCAAAGACCTTGGACTACTCATATCCAGTGACCTAAGTGCTGGAGCCAACTGTAACAACATTGCCAACAAAGCACTAAGAGTTCTTAATCTAATCTTACGCAGCTTTTTATCTGGCAATACTACACTGCTAACTAGAGCTGACAAAACATTTGTTAGACCAATTCTGAAATACAGCTCACCTGTCAGGAATCCTCATTGCATATCAGACATTAATACAATTGAGAGAGTCCAGAAAAAATTCACAAGAAGAGTCCTTCACTACTCCTCTCGCAACAAAATACCTTATTCCACCAGACTTGAATACTGGGATTAGACAATTTACAACTATATCGCCTCCGATCTGATCTAAACGTAGTTCATAAAATCATATACCAAAATGTCCTTCCTGTTAATGACTACTTTTTTTATTTTATTTATTTATTCTTTGTCCAATATACAATACATATGGAATGAAATAGACATTAAGTAGTATATATAGGGATAGTAAGTAAAAAAGAAGAGGAGTGGATGAGAGGGAGAGAATATATAGGATATATGAGAAAAGGAAAGGTAATTGGACAGGGGACGTTAGGCACATCAGTGCACTTATGTACGCCCCTTACTGGCCTCTTAGGAACCTGGAGAGGTCAATCGTGGAGAGTCTAAGGGAGAAATGTTGGGGGTTGGGAGTAGACACTATAGAGTCTGGTAATGAGTTCCACGCGTCGACGACTCGATTGTTACTTCATCTTCAACCGCAGCAATACATGAGCACGTAATAGATTCAAACTAAATGAAAACCAATCCAAACTTGACTGCAGAATATATAGCTTTAGGAATAGAGTGATCAATGCTTTTTACTTATGTTACTTTTTACTTATGTTGCTTTTACAAATTATTACTATTGTATACATGTTTGACAATTAAATGCATAATAAATAAATACAATTTGGGTTCTCGGTAAACACAACCTTATTTAGAGCCATTTGCAGCATTCCACAGTCAGGTGATAGTGTTTTACGATGGTTTTGAAAAAACTAGCACTTACTTCCCATTTTCAGCAAAATGGTCTTGAAAGCTTAGAACTACGATGCCTAAAACATGATCTAAGTATTGCCCACAAGATCATATGCTGCAATGTTCTACCTGTCAATGACTACTTCAGCTTCAACCACAACAACACAAGAGCATGCAACAGATTCAAACTTAATATTAACCGCTCCAAACTTGACTGTAAAAAATATGACTTCAGCAACCCAGTTGTCGAAGCATGGAACTCATTACCTGACTCAGTAGTGTCAACCCCTAACCCCCAACATTTTTCCCTTAGACTATCCACGATTGACCTCTCCATGTTCCTTAGAGGTCAATAAGGGGCGTGCATAAGTGCACCAGTGTGCCTTCCGTTCTCTGTCCAATTGTCTCTCCTTATCTCATTTATCTTTTCTTCCTTTCAAATTTGTTCACCTATACTTTTATATCTTTTCTTCTATTCGTTTCTTTAGTTATATTACTACAGTACATATCTATTCTCTTCAATGTGTATTATGTATTGGGCTAAATAAATAAATAAATACATATATACACACATACATACATACATACATACATACATACATACATAAAATTAATGCTAGAGCAAACAATGGTTTTGTTTAGTGATCATGACATTTGTTTAATGACCATCATGGCATTTGTACTTATCACCACTTGTTTGTTTAATGGCCACCCAAAAAAGTCACCAAACGAGACTAGTCCTGTGATTTTTTAAAAATCTTATAATAGGTAGACTCTATTATGACCATTACTCTTTTTTCCTAATAGTACGAGAAGCTTTTGAAGAACGCGTCTATTCCTGTGAATTTTTTTGAAATGTTTTTCTTTGTAATACATGTCATTGCCATCTCTTTCACAGTAATTTTCCCCTTTTCCTTCCAAGACTGGAAGAATCTGATCAGCTCAGAAAGATTCTTCACTGTTAAGTATAACAACAGGAGTACAAATATGCAGCAATATAAGTCTGGTCTGGGAGGATGAAAGCAGAAGACCTATGCAAATTTCCCTAAATTAGGAAACGGAAGTTAATGTCCATGCCACTTTCATAAAATCCTTAGCTTTAAAATAAAAAGACAACTTTTTAACTCATCCATGATATATGTAATTTGTTTCTTTGAAATGAAGGTTTTTTTTAAAAAAAATTATTTATTTTGTCCAATACACAATAATACACAATGAAGGTTATAGAGGATATAGTAGAGAAGAAATACAAGATATAGGAGAGACTATAGGACAGGGGACGGAAGACACTCCAGTGCGCTTATGTACACCCCTTACTGACCTCTTAGGAATCTGGAGAGGTCAACCGTGGATAGTCTAAGGGTAAAATATCGCCAAAAAGGCTTCTAGGATTGTTAGCCTGATCCTACGTAGCTTCTGCTCCGGCAATATCACACTACTCACAAGAGCCTACAAAACTTTTGCCAGACCCATCCTAGACTACTGCTCATCTGTCTGGAACCCATACCACATCTCAGAAATCAACACCCTTGAAAATGTCCAAAGATATTTCCCCAGAAGAGCCCCTCACTCCTCCACTTGAAACAGAATAACCTACGAAAATAGACTAACAATCCTGGGTCTAGAAAGCTTAGAACTACGGCGCCTAAAACACGATTTAAGTATTGCCCACAAGATCATATGCTGCAACGTCCTACTGGTCAATGACTACTTCAGCTTCAACCGCAACAACACAAGAGCACGCAACAGCTTCAAACTTAATATTAACCGCTCCAAACTTGACTGTAAAAAATATGACTTTAACAATCGAGTTGTCGAAGCGTGGAACTCATTGCCGGACTCAATAGTGTCAACCCCTAACCCCCAACATTTCTCCCTTAGACTCTCCAGGTTCCTAAGAGGTCAGTAAGGGGCGTACATAAGTGCACTAGTGTGCCTTTTGTCCCCGTCCAATTGTCTTTCCTTTATCTCATATATCATATATATTTTCTTCCTTTCATATATCTTCTCCTCTATTTTTACATATTATCTTTATATATATTACTTCATGTCTATTCTCTTCCATATGTATTGTGTATTGAACAAATGAATGAATGAATGAATAAATGAATGAATGAATAAATGAATAAATAAATAAATAAATAAATAAATACATACATACATACATACATACATACATACATACATACATACATAAATTAAAATGTTGGGGGTTAGGGGATGATACTACGGAGTCCGGTAATGAGTTCCACGCTTCAACAACCCGATTACTAAAGTCATATTTTTTACAGTCAAGTTTGGAGCGGTTAATATTAAGCTTGAGTCTGTTGTGTGCTCTTGTGTTGTTGTGGTTGAAGCTGAAGTAGACTTTGACAGGCAGGACATTGCAACATATGATCTTGTGGGCAATACTTAGATCTTGTTTAAGGCGTTATACTGTACTTCTAAGCTTTCAAGACCCAGGATTGTCAGTCTAGTTACGTAGGGTATTCCGTTTCGCGTGGAGGAGTGAAGGGCTCTTCTGGTGAAGTATCTTTGAACATTTTCAAGGGTGTTAATGTCTGAAATGCGATATGGGTTCCAAACAGATGAGCTGTATTCGAGGATGGGTCTGGCGAAAGTTTTGTAAGCTCTGGTAAGTAGTGTGAGATTGCCAGAGCAGAAACTACAGTGCAATAGCTCTAAAACAAGGCTATAATCAAATGAATATAATTTCCGTAGTATCTCCTTGGCTTATATTAATAAGAACCTTTAGTTAATAATACTTTGACCTGTGGACTGTCTTTGTTAATATTATCTCAGCAGAACATCTCCAGCCAAATGCTGCTATTTAAAATATGTGCATGAACAAACATGTGCCAGCATTCAGCAGACATGATTGAGCAAGCAGTGGATAAGTGTAGGAGTTCTAGAACTTACATCGAGTGCTAAATAGGCAGTTGGACTCAGGGCTTAAGAAAATTCCACATTGGAAAATGTCTAAGGACCAGCTAAACGTAATGTGGTGTCCTGATACTCAACTGCTTCCAAACTTGTCAAATTTCTCAGGAAAATGTTGTCCCGATACTCATTTGTTGGGGTTCTTGATGCACTGTGATAGGAAATGGGGGGTGGCCATGGAGAATGGACAGGAATCAGTGAGGACATTACTGCAAAAGGAAAAGGGGGATGCTGCAGAGAGTGGACAGGAAGATGGTCATGTTGGGAAGGTCGCTGACATAGGAAAGGGACAGATAGGAAGTCGTTCCCATGGTAAGTTACATGGCATTTGTTTTTAATACTTGTTTTATTTATTTATTTATTCATTCATTCATTCATTTATTGCCTTCTACCGCACGAATCCCAGCGGCCGATAAGGTCCCACAGAGTTGGCCTTCTCCGGGTCCCGTCGATCAATGTCGTTTGGCGGGCCCCAGGGGAAGAGCCTTCTTTGTTGCAGCCCCGGCCCTCTGGAATCAACTCCCTCCGGAGATTAGAAGGCCCCCCACCCTCCTTGTCTTTCGCAAGTTACTCAAGACCCACCTATATCGCCAGGCATGGGGGAATTAAGACATCTCCCCCAGGCTTTCTTATATTTTATGTTTGGTATGTATGTGTTGTATGGTTTTTAAATTGTTGGGGGGTTTTAATGTAATTTTATTATTAGATTTGTTCCATTGTTATACTGTTTTTATTGTTGTTGTGAGCTGCCCCGAGTCTTCGGAGTGGGGCGGCATACAAATCTAATAAATTGAATTGAATTGAATTATTTGTTTGTTTGTTTGTTTGTTTGTTTGTTTGTTTGTTTATTCATTCATTCATTCATTCATTCATTCATTTATTTATTAGATTTGTATGCCGCCCCTCTCCTTAGACTCGGGGCGGCTAACAACAATAATAAGACAATATAAACAAATCTAATATTTAAGTTTGAGTTAAATTAAAAAACCCTAATTTGACAAACCAATCATACATACAGACATACCAAGCATAAATTTTATAAGCCTAGGGGGAAGGGAATATCTCAATTCCCCCATGCCTGACGACAGAAGTGGGTTTTAAGGAGCTTACGAAAGGCAAGGAGGGTGGGGGCAACTCTCATCTCTGGGAGGAGTTGGTTCCAGAGGGTCAGGGTCGCCACAGAGAAGGCTCTTCCCCTGGGTCCCGCCAGACGGCATTGTTTAGTCAACGGGATCCGGAGAAGGCCCACTCTGTGGGACCTAACTGGTCGCTGGGATTCGTGCGGCAGAAGGCGGAAACCGATTGGCAACCAATGCAGACTGTGGAGTGTTGATGTGACATGGGCATATTTAGGAAGGCCCATGATTGCTCTCGCAGCTGCATTCTGCACGATCTGAAGTTTCCGAACACTTTTCAAAGGTAGCCCCATGTAGAGAGCGTTACAGTAGTCGAGCCTTGAGGTGATGACGGCATGAGTGACTGTGAGCAGTGACTCCCGGTCCAAGTAGGGCCACAACTGGTGCACCAGGCGAACCTGGGCAAACACCCCCCTTGCCACAGCTGAAAGATGTTTCTCTAATGTGAGCTGTGGATCGAGGAGGATGCCCAAGTTGCGGACCCTCTCTGAGGGGGTTAGTGGAGGTTAGTGGTTTTACCTCCCAGAACCAATTAACGATAAAGTATCACTACATAGTATTTTGAAACAAAGTTCATTGTATATCTGTAGATTCAGAGAAAATGAGTAAAAAAGTGAATAGGCTGTAATTATAGAATTAACGTGAATATGGAATTGACTGTTGCTTGCTGGGTGCAACAATAGCAATAGGACTTAGACTGCACTCCATAGTGCTTTATAGCATATAAAGCCACTCCGAGTCTTCGGAGAAGGGCGGCATACAAATCTAATTAATATTATTATTATTATTATTATTGATGTTGTTGTTGTTATTGTTGCTGTTGTTGTTGTTATTGTTATTGTTGTTGTTGTTGTTGTTATTATTATTATTATTATTATTATTATTATTATATTGCCCCCAACAATCTGGATTCTCATTTTACCAACCTTGAAAGGATGGGAAGCCGAATTAACTTTGAGCTGGTCAGGATTGAACTCCTGCCTATAGGCAGAGTTAGCCTGCAATACTGCATTTTAACCACTGAGCCACCATAGCATTTAAGACAGGGATCCCCAAACTTTTTACACAGGGGGCCAGTTCACTGTCCCTCAGACTATTGGAGGGCCGGACTATAAAAAAACCCTGAACAAACTCCTATGCACACTGCACATACCTTATTTTAAAGTAAAAAACAAAATGGGAATGTACTATTTAGAGGGGGGGGGGAGAAATCTGAAATTCATATATGTTTATGTTTTGTTTTTAATTTTCTTTTGTTAACATCTGATTGTAGGTTTTCTTGGCTTATAGAAAAATGTATAAAGAAAGAAGGAAGCACTTTGGCATAATGGTTAATAAGTTAGAAATATAATTGGTGTACTTTTTGAAGGAACATTAAGGAGTGAATTTAATTAAAAGAAAATGAATGTAACTGGATGACAAAATTAGGGGAAAAACTTTTGCAACTTTTTTGATAATTGATATTAGTTACTAACAAAATACCGCATTTTATTCATAGAAAATTAGATGGAACACTGTGTTGTGTCACCCACCCGCGGGCCGGATAAATGGCCTCAGAGGGCCGCATGCGGCCCGTGGGCCGTAGTTTGGGGACTGCTGATTTAAGAGATGCATATGGTAGAAGCAAAGGATGCATGATGAGACTACATGGAATGCCTAGTACATGGTTTAATGCTGAATAGGAAGTAGATAAAGATATGTGATTCCTGCCGGTCCCCCATTACTTAATATACATCACTCATGCCTTTGTCATCTCTCAGCTGGATTACTGCAATGTGCTTTACATGAGGCTGCCCTGGAAGGTACAATTGATATATGAATGCAATGGCATGGACAGTTCTAGAGGCTCTCGCGGTTGCATATGTAAAACCAGTGCCAGTTTTCTTCTAAATCCAATTCAAATGGTTGATTATTACCTTTAAAGCCCTTTATGGCATGGACCAAGGGTATCTCAGGAACTATCTCATCTCAGTGTGATTGGCCCATCCCACTCACTCTAGCAAAAGAGGCCTGCTTTGGATTCTATCTTTCAACGGATAGATTTCTTCCTTCCTTCTTTCCTTCCTTCCTTCCTTCTTTCCTTCCTTCCTTCTTTCTTTCTTTCCTTCCTTCTTTCTTTCCTCCCTCCCTCCCTCCCTCCCTCCTTTCCTTCCCTTATCCTCCCTTCCCTTTCTTCTCTTTCTTTTCTTTCCGAAACTCTGGGGAAAATGATTTAACTGTTGTTTATAAAATCATACATCACAATGTAGTCCCTATTAGTGCCTACTTCACCTTTAACAATAATAACACAAGAGCACGCAATAGATACAAACTAAATGTAAATCACTCCAAACTAGACTGCAGAAAATATGATTTCAGCAATAGAGTGGTCAACGCCTGGAATTCACTACCGGACTCTGTTGTTTCCTCCCCCAATCCCAAAATCTTCAACCTTACATTATCTACAATAGACCTCTCCCCTTTTCTAAGAGGTCTGTAAGGGGCGTGCATAAGTGCGCCTTCGTGCCTACCATCCCTGTCCTAATGTCTTTTTATCTTTTCTATCTCTACTTTATACTTATATTATGTTAAACGTACTACAATACTAGATTTGTATGACAAGTAAATAAATAAATACATAAATAAATAAACAAACAAGCAAACATTAAATGCCAGCGACCGATAAGGTCCCACAGAGTTGGCCTTCTCCGAGTCCTGTCGACTAAACAATGTCGTCTGGCGGGTCCCAGGGGAAGAGCCTTCCCTGTGGCGGCCCCGGTCCTCTGGAATCAACACCCCCCCGGAGATTAGAATTGCTCCCACCCTCCTTGTCTTTCATAAACTACTCAAGACCCACCTTTACCACCAGGCACGGGGGATTTGAGACACCTTTCCCCCAGGCTCTTTATATTTTATGTTTGGTATGTATGTGTTGTCTGGTTTTTAATATAATAGGGTTTTATATATTTCTTTTTAATATTAGATTTGTTTGCACTATAATATTGTTTTTATTATTGTTGTGAGCCGCCCCGGGTCTTTGGAGAGGGGCGGCATACAAATCTAATAAATTGAATTGAATTGAATTTACATGTGGAGATCTGTTAGTGGAATAAATCAATTTCCCAGAGAGATGGTGGATTTCCTTCAGTGGTAGGCTGGTGGATAGACACACTGGGGATACTTTCATATGGATTCCTACCTTGAGCAAAGGTCAGGCTTAATTAAAGTATGAAAATAATACTGCTGGGAAGTTTGTTGCTGCCATTGCAGATCCATATCTTGCTTCTGTTGACTCTGGTCTGATTCACTATTGAACAATGCACTCTTGATTACATGTGTGAAGTTTGCAATAAGCAAAGTCATTGGTTGAGTCTTCTGGCTTTGCTGCCTGCCCTCTTCAGCATGTTATTGGCTGGTAGTAGTACAGTGTTCCCTTGACTTTCGCGGGTCCGACATTCGCGAAAAGTCTATACCACGGTTTTTAAAAAAAATTAATTAAAAAATACTTTTTTTCCTACACCATGGTTTTTCCCACCTGCAACATCATAATTATTGTTAATAAATAATTATATTAATCATTATCAGGGTCATTAAGTATCTTCTTCAATGGTGAGTACCAGTAATAATTGTTAAGGGAATAGGAAATTGTAATTCAGGGGTTTAAAGTGTTAGGGGATGTCCTGCGATACTGTTCTTAGCCAAAAATAGTGTAATTACTTCTGCATCTCTACTCCGTGGAAATTTGACTTTCGCGGGCGGTCTTGAAATGCATCCCCTGTGAAAGTCAAGGGAACACTATAGTGGGTTTCAGTTATCTTTGCTACAGGTTTGGGAATGGGAATGCATGCGCACAACACTTCTTCATATGCGCAGGACGTCTGTGATAATGCTTGAGTCGGTGGACAGCATCTCCCACTACCACTGCTGCTGGTTTGCCTGAACCAGGGTGAACAGGTAGAAACCCATCACTGGTTGGTAGGAAAAACTTTCACTAATCACACAGCACTGCATAATACAAGTGTATTGCTGTTCTTAGCATCCTTCTCCAACTTCAGCTTAGTCCAAAGAAACTCCCTAAAACTGTGGGATAATTGCCTAAACTACTCCTGGATGACATGGCCCTCTTTTTAACTCCTATCCTTTCAGGTCTTTCCTAAGATTTCCCAAGATGTTCTTCCATTTTGCCCAAAATGGAATTGTTTGCAGTCAGGCGGTAGGGAAAGCAAGTAGGATGCTTGGCTGCATAACTAGAGGTATAACAAGCAGGAAGAGGGAGATTATGATCCCGCTATATAGAATGCTGGTGAGACCACATTTGGAATACTGTGTTCAGTTCTGGAGACCTCACCTACAAAAAGATATTGACAAAATTGAACGGGTCCAAAGACGGGCTACAAGAATGGTGGAAGGTCTTAAGCATAAAACGTATCAGGAAAGACTTAATGAACTCAATCTGTATAATCTGGAGGACAGAAGGAAAAGGGGGGACATGATCGAAACATTTAAATATATTAAAGGGTTAAATAAGGTTCAGGAGGGAAGTGTTTTTAATAGGAAAGTGAACACAAGAACAAGGGGACACAATCTGAAGTTAGTTTATTTATTTATTTATTTATTAGTTGGACTTGTATGCCGCCCCTCTCCGAAGACTCGGGGCGGCTCACAACAAGTAAAAACAGTCACAACAATCCAATTAATTAAAATATTTAAGTTGGGGAAAAGATCAAAAGCAACATGAGAAAATATTATTTTACTGAAAGAGTAGTAGATCCTTGGAACAAACTTCCAGCAGACGTGGTAGATAAATCCACAGTAACTGAATTTAAACATGCCTGGGATAAACATATATCCATCCTAAGATAAAATACAGAAAATAGTATAAGGGCAGACTAGATGGACCATGAGGTCTTTTTCTGCCGTCAGACTTCTATGTTTCTATGTTTCTATGTTTGAAATTCCAGGGCAGATATGATAGCAGTATTCCAATATCTCAGGGGTTGCCCCAAAGAAGAGGGAGTCAACCTATTCTCCAAAACACCTAAAGGTAGAACAAGAATCAATGGATGGACAACTGAACAAGGAGAGAAGTAACTTAGAACTTAGGAGAAAATTCCTGACAATTAGAACAATCAGTCAGTGGAACAGCTTGCCTCCAGAAGTTGTGAATGCTACATTAGAAGTTTTTAAGAAGATGTTGGATAACCATTTGTTTGAAGTAGTGTAGGGCTTCCTGCCTAAACAGGGGGTTGGACTAGAAGACCTCCAAGGTCCCTTCCAACTCTGTTGTTGTTGTTGTTGTTGTTGTTGTTGTTGTTGTTGTTGTTGTTGTTGTTATATTGTTTTTGATATCTTCATTCCTAGGAGTAACTTTACCCATTAATTTCTTCTTCTATGGAAAGTTAAATATTATTTCTCTGTATATGACACTTAGCTTTAATTTTCCTTAAAATCAAAAACTCCAATGTTGTATTACGTAAATGCTTTTCTTTTCTTTCTAACTACACCTCAATTAAGTCTTATCTTTGGTGTTGCAAGATCCTCTTGCACTTCCTCCTTTCTGTAAAATTGATGGTTGTTAGTAATACAAGTTAGGCATTTTCTGGAAGCATCGAAGCTAATTAAAGTCCCCTGCAGCTGTTATTTTATGCCTCAGTTTGGAAATACATCCACATCTTCTTCCTGGTGAGTGATAGTAGACATCAACCAAAGCACTGCTTTTATTTGTACCTCTTCCACTTATTTTAACAATATTTTCTCTACACTATGTCTATTCACTTGGATTCCCAAATAGATTTAAGTAATGGGTGAGCAGTGTGGTCGGGCGGTAGGAAAGGCAAGTAGGATGCTTGGCTGCATAGCTAGAGGTATAACAAGCAGGAAGAGGGAGATTGTGATCCCCTTATATAGAGCGCTGGTGAGACCACATTTGGAGTACTGTGTTCAGTTCTGGAGACCTCACCTACAAAAAGATATTGAACGGGTCCAAAGACGGGCTACAAGAATGGTGGAAGGTCTGAAGTATAAAACGTATCAGGAAAGACTTAATGAACTCAATCTGTATAGTCTGGAAGACAGAAGGAAAAGGGGGGACATGATCGAAACATTTAAATATGTTAAAGGGTTAAATAGGGTTCAGGAGGGAAGTGTTTTTAACAGGAAAGTGAACACAAGAACAAGGGGACACAATCTGAAGTTAGTTGGGGGAAAGATCAAAGGCAACATGAGAAAGTATTATTTTACTGAAAGAGTAGTAGATCCTTGGAACAAACTTCCAGCAGACGTGGTTGGTAAATCCACAGTAACCGAATTTAAACATGCCTGGGATAAACATATATCCATTGTAAGATAAAATACAGGAAATAGTAAAAGGGCAGACTAGATGGACCATGGGGTCTTTTTCTGCCGTCAGTCTTCTATGTTTCTATGTTTCTAATTTTAACTCACAGTGTAGCTTCTCCTTTTTTTATTGCTTCCATTGCCCTTAAATATATTATACCTTTCAATTGCTACATTCCAGCCATAGGTAAATTGTGCTATACAGTAAGACCTCACCTATCGCTGGTGTTACGTTCCAGACCCGGCCGCGATAGGTGAAATCCACGGTGGGGAATTTATCGACTGATAGTAATTATTTAAGTATTTATATTGTAATTGTTTGGTAAGTTTTCATTGTTTTAAGTGTTTATAAACCCTTCCCACACAGTATTTATTTTAGATACAGTATTTAAATACAGTATTTACAATTTTAGATATTTTTTTTTTGAAAAACCTGCCGATCGAGTTCCGCGGGCTGTTTAAATCTGCCGATCGACTTCCTCAGAAACCCGCGAACCAGCGAAGATCTGCGAATGCTTTTTCTCATTAATATTTCTTGAAAACCCGCGATGAAGTGAAGCCGCAGTAGGTGAAGCGCGGTATAGCAAGTGTTGTGTTCGTTTAAAAATATTCACAGAAAATCTGTGATTGGTTAAGACGCGGCTATTTAGAAAATAGCCGCGAAGGTTAAATCGTTGTCAGTTAAGAAAAAGCCCGCCGTTTTAAGAGAGTATAAATAGGGCAACGGATTAGCCGTTGCCTTCATTCGGAAAACTGCTGTTCCAGTGCTTGTATTTTGCCTCGTTATGAATAAACCAGTTCTGATTAAACTACCGGAGTCCTGACTTTTCAGCAAGGGACTACTGTACCTGTTTGTAGACTTCTGAGATACATTTCTTGGACTACTAAGGAAAATAATAGATTCCTTTAATCGGATCCAGGACTGGGAATGAAATCATAGAGTGTTTAAATTCAGTTAGGCCTGCCTTGGCATATACACTACTCAAAAAAATAAGGGGAACCCTCAAGGAACACATCCTAGTTCTGAATGAATGAAATATTCTCATTGAATACTTTGCTCTGTACAAAGTTGAATGTGCTGACAATGTGTGAAATTGATTGTCAATCAGAGTTGCTTCCTAAGTCGACAGTTTGATTTCACAGAGGTTTGATTTACTTAGAAACATAGAAGACTGACGGCAGAAAAAGACCTCATGGTCCATCTAGCCTGCCCTTATACTATTTCCTGTATTTTATCTTACAATGGATCTATGTTTATCCCAGGCATGTATCCATTGTAAGATAAAATACAGGAAATAGTATAAGGACCCCTCAACAAGACATAAAGGAAATTAAAGGCCTTTTTTTGTTGTTGTTATTACATAGTACAAGAATGTCAAACTCGATTCCATTGAGGGCCGCATCGGGGTTGTGTTTGACCTTGGCAGGCTAGGGGGAGGATTCCAGGGGAATGTGACACGGGACTCGTATCAGGGACACTTGTGGTGGCCAGGTGCTAAGGCAGGACTTCCTTGAAACATAGAAACATAGAAGATTGACGGCTGAAAAAGACCTCACGGTCCATCTAGTCTGTCCTTATACTATTTCTTGTATTTTATCTTAGGATGGATATATGTTTATCCCGGGCATTTTTAAATTCAGTTACTGTGGATTTACCGACCACGTCTGCTGGAAGTTTGTTCCAAGCATCTACTACTCTTTCAGTAAAATAATATTTTCTCACATTGCTTCTAATCTTTCCCCCAACTAACCTCAGAGACTCTCACTCTCATTATAATCATTTCCTTCCTTCCTTCCTTCCTTCCTTTCTTTTCTTTTTCCTTTCCTCCTCATTCTCCTTCTCCCTTCCCCTCTTTCCTTATTTTTACTTCCTTGCTCCCTTCCAATCTTCCCTTCTTTTTCTTTGTCTTTCCTTTTTCCCTTTCTTCTTTCCTGTCCCTTCCTGCATGCTCAAATGCAAAAGGGGAAACGTTATTCCTTTTGTTTTGTTTTTAGTTTGTTCTGATTTCCCTCTGCCAGCAAAAATTAAGCTTGGGGGTACATCAGGCCTCCCCACACCACACCCCAATGTGCTGGCAGAGACACCACGTGCCAAATCCTTTGTTGTTTCCACGTCAGACCCGTGGGCCAGATCTAAGCACCCCGCAGAACTGGATCTGGCACGCAGGCCTTGAATTTGACACGCCTGACATAGTATATGCTGATCAATGTCATACTGATCCAGATTAGTATTTTGAACTCTGTGCAGAACATAGTAGAAGTCCAATGTAGCAATGTAGCAATCTATACTACTAACCATAGTTCCCTCTAAGCTGAGCAGTGAGCAATCGCTCACTTAAAAATCATCATCAACTCAGAGTTTTCCAAACCTGCCCAGAAGCCGAGAGGGAAAGAGTGAGAGGGAAGGAGAGAGAGAGGAAGAGAGAGAAACAGATGGAAAAAAGAGAGGAAGGAAAAGAGAAAGAAAAAGAATGGGAGTAAGGAAGAGAGAAAGAAAATCAAAATCTAGTTTGGAACTAGCTCAACAATTTAAGTGGCATTTTGATATTGATAGAGTTGCCCTATTATGAGCTCACTGTTATAGACACACAGTACAGTACAGTGGAACCCCGACATAAGAGCTGCTCTACTTAAGAGCAACTCGAGATAAGAGCTGGGAGGGGAGAGATATTTTTGTTCTACTTACAAGCCCAAATTCGAGATACAAGCGCCAAGGAGCTGTCTCCTGAAGCCGAACGCTAACTTCCGCGTTCGGCTTCAGGAGACAGCTGCGAAGCGGCGCGCGTGTTTTAAAAGGTTGCAGCCGGCCTGGGGGGCTCGGGGGGTGCTTGCAGCCAGCCTGGGGGGCTTGCCAGCACCCCCCCTGAGCCCCCCAGGCCGGCTGCAACCTTTTAAAACACGTGTGCGGCTTCGCAGCTGTCTCCTGAAGCTGAACGCGGAAGTTAGCTCTTTTTCTTTCTCTCTTTTACCTTCCCTTCCTCTATTTCTTCTTTTCTTTCTCCTTCCCACCTTCTTCCCTCCCTCCCTCCCTTCACTCATTCCTCTCTTACTCTCCCCTTTCATAAGTTTCCTTGCTTCCTTCCTCTGTTCCTGTCCCTTCCCTCTTTCCTTCCTTCCTTCCCACCCTCCGTCCATTCATTTATCCCATTCCTCTCTTGATCGCTTAAAGCCGGTCCCTGGTGCAAAAAGGGTTGGGGACCTCTGTCCTACAGGATTGGGTGGCAGAGAAGTTGAACATATGTAAATTTAAAAGTTTAAGAAAGTTTACAAGTTAAGTGAAAGAAACTTCATTATTCATTTATATGTACATGTACATTTCTTCATTAAAAACTTGTCTTTCTGCATAATTTAGACTAACTTTGTGAGTTTTTTGAGGGCTGGAACCAATTAAAATTATTTACATTAATTCCTATGGGGAAAAGTCGTTCGAGATAAGAGCTGCTCGACTTAAGAGCCCAGGTCAGGAACGAATTAAACTCGTATCTCGAGGTACCACTGTATTTTATTTTGAAATTTTCTGAGGCAAAACAGGGTGGGTTTTTTGTTTGTTTGTTTGTTTGTTTGTTTATTTAATATTTTTGTGCCGTCCAGTCCCGAAGGGACTGCCGCTCAGACACTATACTTTTCCGCCCCCCCCCAAAACAAATTAGAGGGAACACTGCTACTAGCCATTAGCAATTTTATTTTCCTTTAACTTTTCCCAGGAATTTTTTTAAAAAAAATTCTCCAATCAAATATGCAATATAATATACCATCAATCTTAAAATACAATATAATAAAAAAATTAATTGGGTGTTCATAATCCGTCCAGTGCTACCTCCTGTACTTTTAACATCTGGCTAAAAGATAATTATTCAAATTTCTTATATGCATTTAAAAAGCTATTAACTAATACAATTTCTTTTAGCTGCTTCTTTTCTTATTATATCTGATCATTTAGGCTTTCATGCTTCAATCTATTCAATATATCCTTAATCTCAATTTATATGATGTATATGATTGGGAATTCTGGTTTCTTTCTTTTCTTTTTTAAAGGGCGATTACAATAAAAGTAATGGTAAGAAATATTTATTTTCCTTTAACTTGTCACCTGTTAAAACCATCCTAGCCATTAGCACATTGTTTAACATACCTTTGCCTTTTAGATGCAAAGTACATAACTCTAGAAAATGAATAAAAATTACTTGGTTTTATTCACGTCACGTGGTAGTGGACACATTGCATTATCTTTATATCTCTTCCTCAAGTTGATATCTGAATTTCAAATTCACATGAATCATCTTTCAGGTAACATGTTAAAACTTCAGGACATAATAACTGGATGTGAGAATAGTTATGAAATCCCTTAATTAGTTAGTAAGGCATTCCTCTGAGCAAAACACGTGTACACCTTAGGTTGTTCCAACATTCTTTAAATTGCTCCATTGTTCAAAGTTGAGGAAACCATCTACTTCACTGAATTTTCAAGTAGCAAACTTGTAAATTTGATAATTGACATGAAAATGACTCAGTTTTCTCACAAGGTTATATTTGAACAGATGTTTCCATGCATATATACTTTGTGTGTGTGTATCTATGTGTGCATATGTATATATATATATCAGAGATGGATTCCTAACTTGTTCTTTAAACCGTTAGTAAATCGGCAATGTTTTCACGGAGCAAGTTCTGTCACTATCTCTGTGGGCACCGCAATTTTGGATTTTGCTTCCGAGCATGCGCAGAAGCTAATTTTTGATGGTTGGGGCGCCCATGTGTGCATGAACTGCATACATACACACAACCCTGAGCAAACCAGCAGCAAAAGGATCCAGAACCCACCCGATTCTGCTAGAAGCAGAAAATAAAAAAGCAAGTCATTGACCCCCTCGGAGAGGGTCCGCAACTTGGGCGTCCTCCTCGATCCACAGCTCACATTAGAGAAACATCTTTCAGCTGTGGCGAGGGGGGTATTTGCCCAGGTTCGCCTGGTGCACCAGTTGCGACCCTATTTGGACCGGGAGTCACTGCTCACAGTCACTCATGCCCTCATCACCTTGAGGCTCGACTACTGCAATGCTCTCTACATGGGGCTACCTTTGAAAAGTGTTCGGAAACTTCAGATCGTGCAGAATGCAGCTGCGAGAGCAGTCATGGGCTTCCCCAAATATGCCCATGTTACACCAACACTGCGCAGTCTGCATTGGTTGCCGATCAGTTTCCGGTCACAATTCAAAGTGTTGGTTATGACCTATAAATCCTTTCGTGGCCCCGGACCAGATTATCTCAGGGATCGCCTTCTGCTGCACAAATCCCAGCGACTAGTTAGGTCCCACAGAGTGAGCCTTCTCCAGGTCCCGTCAACTAAACAATGTCATTTGGCGGGACCCAGGGGAAGAGCCTTCTCTGTGGCGGTGGCGGCCCTTTGGAACCAACTTCCCCCAGAGATTAGAATTGCCTCCACCAGTGTTCCCTCTAATTTTTTTTTGGGGGGGGCGGAAAAGTATAGTGTCTGAGCGGCAGTCCCTTCGGGACTGGGCGGCACAGAAATAATAAATAAATAAATAAATAAATAAATAAACAAACAAACAAACAAACAAATAAAAAACCCACCCTGTTTTGCCTCAGAGAATTTCAAAATAAAATACTGTACTGTGTGTCTATAACAGTGAGCTCATAATAGGGCAACTCTATCAATATCAAAATGCCACTTAAATAGTTGAGCTAGTTTCAAACTAGATTTTGATTTTTTTCTCTCTTTTCCTTACTCCCATTCTTTTTCTTTCTCTTTTCCTTCCTCTCTTTTTTCTATCTGTTTCTCTCTCTTCCTCTCTCTCTCCTTCCCTCTCACTCTTTCCCTCTTGGCTTCTGGGCAGGTTTGGAAAACTCTGAGTTGATGATGATTTTTAAGTGAGCGATTGCTCACTGCTCAGCTTAGAGGAAACTATGGCCCCCACCCTCCTCGCCTTTCGTAAACTTCTTAAAACCCACCTCTGCCGTCAGGCATGGGGGAACTGAGATATTCTTTCCCCCTAGGCCTTTACAATTTACGCATGGTATGTCTGTATGTATGTTTGGTTTTTATAATAAGGTTTTTTTTAGTTATTTTAGTATTGGATTGGATTGTTACATGCTGTTTTTATCATTGTTGTTAGCCGCCCCGAGTCTACGGAGAGGGGCGGCATACAAATCCAATAAATAAATAAATAAATAAATAAAAACCCAGATAGAAAGATATCTGATATCTATCATTCCTGTCCTACTGTTCTATCGTCTCCTATCATTATTTTTTATCATTACTTTTCTAAAAGTGACAGCTATATAAAAAAAGTGTTTCCAAATTCATCTTAGAAGGATTTTTAAAAAGCTCCCTTTGTTGGGATTCCTTCATTTCCCCTCTAATAATTTTGTCTTGCTGATTGTGGGCCTGCCCAGTTTTAACTAAGACTTTTTAAATTCTTGGATTCCAGCCTACATATTCTTCTCCATTCTCTCCAACTGTGAAACCTCAGCCCGAGGCTAAAGTAAAGACTGTATTTTTTCCCCCTAGTATATTAACTCATTTGACATTTGCAGCAGAATTACATCAGTTGGGGATAAAGTTCTCTGTACAGAACAAGTTAGACAAGTGCACGTTTGCGCCAAAGGTTCATTGGAGTTTGTAGGGCCCAGGACCAAATTTCTTGGTAGCAAATGTACATCGCCGCCGACATGGGGGGCTTGCTAGCACCCCCCCAAACCCGGGTTGGGGGTTCGGTGGGGTGCTAGCGAGCCCCCCATGTCGGCGGCGATGTTTTAAAAGAGCCGCGCCGCCCCCCAATCTTCGGCTCCTCAGCGGCGAGCGAGCGAAGCCAAACCGGCAGCAATGTCGCCGCCGCTGCAGCCAACGCGCGCTACGATCTTCCGGGCCAGCCAGGCTCAGCGGATCAAGCCCGGCTCCTCTCGGCCCAGCATCCCAGGCCAAGCGGCTGCCTTCCGTGACTGAGCCTGGCTGGCCTGGAAGATCGTAGTGCGCGTTGGCTGCAGCGGCGGCGACATTGCTGCCGGCTTGGCTTCGCTCGCTCGCTCGCCGCTGAGGAGCCGAAGATTGGGGGCGGCGCGGCTCTTTTAAAACATCGCCGCCGACATGGGGGGCTTGCTAGCACCCCCCCAAACCCGGGTTGGGGGTTCGGGGGGGTGCTAGCGAGCCCCCCATGTCAGCGGCGATATTTTAAAAGAGCCGCGCCGCCCCCCAATCTTCGGCTCCTCGCTAGCGCTGCGGAAGTTTAAAACACCATCTGCACATGCGCAGATGGTGTTTTTACTTCCGCAGCGCTACTTCGTGAAAACCCGCTCGTTGCGGGGGGTCCTGGAACGGAACCCTCGCAACGAGCGGGGGATCACTGTACTTCATTATTCATTTCATAGACTCATCCATGTAGTTTTTGGCCACAGAATCAGATGTGATTGATCACTATCTTTATATATACTGTGATACCACGTCTTACGAACTTAATTGCTTCCGGGATGAGGCTTGTAAGGTGAAAAGTTTGTAAGATGAAACAATGTTTCCCATAGGAATCAATGGAAAAGTGATTAATGCGTGCAAGCCCAAAACTCACCCCTTTTGCCTGCCGAAGCGCCCGTTTTTGCGCTGCTGGGATTCCCCTGCGGCTCCCCTCCATGGGAAACCCCACCTCCAGACTTCCGTGTTTTGGGATGCTGCGATTTCGCTGAGGCTCCCCTCCATGGGAAACTCCACCTCCAAACTTCCGTTGCCAGCGAAGCGCCCGTTTTTGCGATGCTGGGATTCCCCTGCAGCATCGGAAAAACACGAAAGTCTGGAGGTGGGGTTTCCCATGGAGGGGAGCCTCAGGGAAATCCCAGCAGTGCAAAAATGGGCATTTCGCTGGCAACAGAAGTCCGGAGGTGGGGCATCCCAGTGGCGGCGGCTTGGGTTTGTAAGGTGAAAATAGTTTTGAAGAAGAGGCAAAACAATCTTAAACCCCAGGTTTGTATCTCTAAATGTTTGTATGACGAGGGGTTTGTAAGACAAGGTATCACTGTATTTTTCTCTGCTTTCTAATCTGATCTAAGGCCCTGGTATTTCTTGGAGCTGTTTCTATGCTGTTCAGCTTCTAGGCAGACATGCGATCAGTCAGATGTTGCCATCTGCTGTAAAATCAGACACAGAGAGAAAGAAGCCCCCAAACTGCATTGAAGGAAAGGCAAAACCAGAAGTCTACTTTAGCTAATGAAAGTTCACTGGGTGACTAAGAGAGTCACAACAGACATGGTCATGCAATACATTCATCCCTGGTTAATTGAACTATATTTTACTCCATTGAACCAATTTTCTTGCTTCACAGAAATCAATTATTAACTGTGAAAGTCCAAGGTACTGCGACTTTGTACCTTACCCTTAGGGCAGTGATGGCGAACCTTTTCGGCATGGAGTGCCAAAAAGGTTGCATGAAAATGTCGCATGCACATACATTTATCAGGGCCACGCTCTGGAAAAACTAATCTTCCAGCTTTTTATTTATTTATTCACTCATTCACTCATTCATTCATTCATTCCAATACACAATAATATACAATGAAGCTTATAGAGATATAGTAGAGAAGATATAGGAGATATAGGAGAGACTATAGGACAGGGGACAGAAGGCATTCTAGTGCGCTTATGTATGCCCCTTACTGACCTCTTAGGAATCTGGAGAGGTCAACCGTGGATAGTCTAAGGGTAAAGTGTTGGGGGTTAGGGGATGATACTACAGAGTCCGGTAATGAGTTCCACGCTTCAACAACTCGATTACTAAAGTCGTATTTTTTACAGTCATGTTTGGAGCGGTTAATATTAAGCTTGAATCTGTTGTGTGCTCTTGTGTTGTTGTGGTTGAAGCTGAAGTAGTCGCCGACAGGCAGGATGTTGCAGCATATGATTTTGTGGGCAATACTTAGATCTTGTTTAAGGCATCATAGTTCTAAGCTTTCAAGACCCAGGATTGTAAGTCTAGTTTCGTAGGGAATTCTGTTTCAGGTAGAGGAGTGAAGGGCTCTTCTGGTGAAGTATCTTTGGACATTTTCAAGGATGTTAATGTCAGAAATGTGGTATGTGTTCCAAACAGATGGGCTGTATTCTAGGATGGGTCTGAGATGGTGAAAAAACACCCAAACGGGCAAACCGGAATTTTGGAAAAATGAACTTCTGATTTGCACATTCTGCTATTTTTCGCACTTCGGAGCCTTCAGGGAAGCTTCCAAAAGGTCTAGAGTGTGAAAAACAGCACAACAGACAAACCGGAAGTCCATTTTCCCCAACTTCCAGTTTGCCTGTTGTGCTTTTTTCCGCACTCTGGGGCCTCAGAGAAGCTTCAGTGAAGCCTCCAGAGGGCGAAACGGTCTTCGCCAAGGCCGATAATCAGCTGGCTGGCACACACATGTGTTCTGTCGGGCTCTCTGGTAGACTCCTCCCAAAAATTCACAGGTACAAATTACAGACACACACACGTTTGAAAATTCAAAACAATGTTCTTTATTGTTATGCACTTAACCTAAGCCCTCTTTTGGTACAGCAAAGAGCATTGGTCTCCAAACAAACTGGTAATTTGTACAAGTCCCTTATCAGTTCTGTGATACTTAGCTTGCACCTGTGAGGTAATTCACAGTCCTTCTTCTTTCACAAAGTGAAACACACTTTGCTCTGGTTTAGTTTCAAAGCGGAGAAAAAGCAGCACACAAAGGTCAAAGTCAGCAAAGCAGGCACGAAACACAACGATCAGATAATCCTCCACAATGGCCAAACCCACAGGCTGCTATTTATAGCAGCCTCACTAATTACCACAGCCCCACCCAACCACAGGTGGCCTCATTTTCTTTGATAATAATCTCTCAGTTGTTGCTGCCTATGCATCGCTCTCCGCATGCGTGGCTGTATCGTTAACTCTTGTTCTGAATCCAAGGAGGAGATAGATAATTGATCTCCTTCTGAGCTGTCTGCCACACTCTCCTCCTCCCTGTCACTCATGCCTTCTTGGTCAAAGGAGCCTTCATCAGCAGATTACACCAGGGGCAAAAGAGGCCTGCAGCATGTGGATGTCTCCCCCACATCCACAGTCCTTGGGGCAGGAGCAGGGCCAGAGCTAACCACAACAACATGTAGAGTAGCACTGATATAGGGCAACATCTCATGTGCCCTCTGATGTGGCTCCGCATATCCTGTGGCACACATGCCCTAGGTTCACCAACACTAAACCATTTCAGACAAATGGTTATCTAACATTTTTTAAAAAAACTTCCCGTGTTGGAGCATTCAGAATGTCTGGAGGCAAGTTGTTCTGCTGGTTAATTGTTCTGTCAGGAAATTTCTTCTTAGTTCTAGTGGCTTCTCTCCTTGGTTAGTTTCCACCCATTGCTTTTTCTGTCTTCAGGTCGGTAGTGGGTTGCTGCCGGTTTGAACTGGTTCTTTAGAACCAGTAGTGGAAATTTGGTGCTGCTCACCGAACTGGCAGCAATGACCAGCAATCCACGCTCCCAAACTGGTCCTGTGGTTGTTGCAGATTGTAAAAAACCCTCTGCACATGTGCAAAGGCTTCTGCGCATGCACTCTCTCTCATGCAAAATATGCACTTCCGTCGTGATGTAAACAAGTGGGGAAAGTATAGAATAGAATAGAATAGAATAGAATAGAATAGAATAGAATTCTTTATTGGCCAAGTGTGATTGGACACACAAGGAATTTGTCTTTGGTGCATATGCTCTCAGCGTACATAAAAGAAAATATAGATTTGTCAAGAATCATGTGGCACAAAACTTAATGGTTGTCATAGGGGTCAAATAAGCAATGAAGAAACAATCAATATTATCTCAGGGACCGCCTTCTGCTGCACGAATTCCAGCGACCAGTTAGGTCCTACAGAGTGGGTCTTCTCCAGGTCCCATCAACTAAACAATGTCGCTTGCGGGACCCAGGGGAAGAGCCTTCTCTGTGGCAGCCCCGGCCCTCTGGAACCAACTCCCCCCAGAGATTAGAATTGCCCCCACCCTCCTTGCCTTTCGTAAGCTTCTTAAAACCCACCTCTGCCGCCAGGCATGGGGGAACTGAGATACTGTTTCCCCCTAGGCCTTTACAATTTTATGCATGGTATGTCTGTATGTATGTTTGGTTTTATAATAAGGGTTTTTAACTGTTTTAATATTGGATTTTTACATACCGTTTTTATTACTGTTGTTAGCCGCCCCGAGTCTACGGAGAGGGGCGGCATACAAATCCAATCAATCAATCAATCAATCAATCAATCAACAAACAAACAAACAAACAAACAAACAAACAAATAAAATCTTAGGATACAAGCAACAAGTTATAGTCATACAGTCATAAGTGAGAGGAAATGGGTGACAGGAATGATGAGAAAAAACTAGTAGAAATAGAAGTGCAGACTTAGTAAAATGTTTGACAGTGTTGAGGGAATTATTTGTTTAGTAGAGTGAGGGCGTTTGGGAAAAAACTGTTCTTGTGTCTAGTTGTCTTGGTGTGTAGTGCTCTGTAGCGACATTTGGAGGGTAGGAGTTGAAACAGTTTGTGTCCAGGATGTGAGGGGTCAGTAAATATTTTCACCACCCTCTTTTTGACTTGTGCAGTATACAGGTCTTCAGTGGAAGGCAGGTGGGCAGCAATTGTTTTTTCTGCAGTTCTGATTAAAAATAAGTAGAACAAACTCCTGCTTCAGGTACTTTGGCGTATAGCTTGACTCCTTCTTCTTTGTGGCAGCCTCTGAGATATTGAAATACTGCTATCATTTTTTATTACCAGAAAAATCAACACAGAACAATACATCCAACAATAGTACAATAAAAACTTATATTACAATGATTTTACATAAGGATGAAAAGAAACTCACAAATAAAAAATGAGGGGGAAAGCGTACATTTAATATTGATATAAAAGTAACTTATATGTTTATAATAGATAACATATTGAAAATAGGAAGATGCGTTGGCTAGGTTCACTGTCTTGAGTTATTTGTATAAATAATAAAGACAGGATAATAAATAAACAATAAATAAATAAAATTGAACTTTAAAAGTTTTATAAAAAATTATAAGTTTTGGCAACGAAAAGGACATGTAACGATTAAACCGTCATTATCAAGCAAGAAGAGAACAAGAAAAAAGAGCCCAGCCCAACAAATTGCGAAAACAAATGTTTTAAAGAGCAGCATGATCACAAGAAACTTTAACTGAGACTTGGATACTCAGCCAACGGTACTTATAGTCACTGTTCTGTCAGGATGGGTCACTGATCGGAATAAAAGTCACACCCACCCTCAGAGGATCATATCTAAAAGTACATTGCTATTAAAACATCCAGCTAAACAATGGTTAATACAGTAGTTTCAACTCAAAATTAGTCCATTCTGGCAGTGCTCCCGGTTTAATTGTCCCTGAGATAAGAATAGATCCTGGGCTGGAAGTCCTACTCATTAGGAGAAATTCCTTTGAAGCGATTCTGTCAATCAACTGGACTTATAGTTTCTCCAGTCTTTTCAGAAGATGCAGATTTTATGGGTCAGAGCGATCTGAAAGCATAAAGTGTTCCCGAAACTCTGGAGCTAACACACGGCCATGATTTTTACAAACGTTGTTCGCCACACCCACCTATCCCCAGATTGTCCCTTATCGAGTGACAAGGAGTGGCCTAGTTTTCCCTAGAGCTAATAATGCCAAGACCCTATTCTTTTCAGATACTCTTGCCTGGACATAGTTCTTCTCACTCTGGCGTCTAACATGGGCTTGTCCTCTAATTCATCTTCCTCCTCCGACTTAGTCAATACTATAACTAGGGTGCTACAGTCTCTGGTTGATCCTTAGTCTCTCACTCCTTCTCATTCTCAGATTCAGATGTCAAGAACATTGGCCTAGGATACCAATATGCATCTGTCTCCTGGTCCTCAGACCAGCTGTTCTGGATGTACACCAACACTCCGCAGTCTGCATTGGTTGCCGATCAGTTTCCGGTCACAATTCAAAGTGTTGGTTATAACCTATAAAGCCCTTCATGGCACCGGACAAGAATATCTCCGGGACCGCCTGCTGCCGCATGAATCCCAGCGACCAGTTAGGCCCCACAGAGTTGGCCTTCTGCAGGTCCCGTCAACTAAACAATGTCGTTTGGCGGGACCTAGGGGGAGAGCCTTCAATGTGGCAGCCCCGACCCTTTGGAACCAACTCCCCCCAGATATCAGAGTTGCCCCCACCCTCCTTGCCTTTCATAAGCTCCTTAAAACCCACCTCTGTCATCAGGCATGGGGGAATTGAGACTTTCCCTTCCCCCTAGGCTTATAAAATTTATGCATGGTATGTCAGTATGTATGATTGGTTTCTTAAATTGGGTTTAAAAAAAATTAACTTAAATACAGTGGAACCTCAAGATACGAACCTAATTGGTTCCAGGGGGAGGTTCATAAGACGAAAGGTTTGTCAATTAATCCATGCAACAACAAAAAAACCCCGCAAAAAAACGCTGCCGCCCGGCTGTCACCTTTTAAAACAGCCGGGGGGGGGGGCTTCCCAGCAGCCTCCCGAACCCGGCGAAGTGACGTGGAGGAATGGGAAGCTGAAACCGGGCGGTTTGAGCTTCCCATTCCTCCAAGTCACTTCGCCGCTCCTGTCCTGGCTAAACCGTGCGGCAGGAGACAGGCTTTGAGTTTTTGGCTGGGGGGGGAGAAGTAGGACCTTCCTAACTCCCTCCCCCCAAGCCAAAAACCCAAAGGGGGTCTGCTGCTGTCCGCGTGAGCCAGGAGGCATTCAGGGCGAAGTGCGTGGAGGGTTTGGCGTTTGGGTTCAGAAGGCTGCTCGGAAGCCTCCCGACTGATTTAAAAAGTGACAGCCGGGCTATGGGGCTTCCCAGCATGCCTCCTGGCTCAAGCGGGCAGCAGCAGACCCTTGTTGGGTTTTCGGTTGGGGGGGGCAGGAGAACCTTCCTAACTCCCTCCCCCCGAGCTGAAAACCCAAAGGGGGTCTGCTGCTGCCCGCGTGAGCCATGAGGCATGCTGGGAAGCCCCGCAGCCCAGCTGTCACTTTTTAAAACAGCCGGGAGTTTTCCGAGCAGCCTCTGAGAACCGAGAACCCAAACGCCAAACCCTCCGCACACTTCGTCCTGAATGCCTCCTGGCTCACGCGGGCAGCAGCAGACCCCCTTTGGGTTTTCAGCTCGGGGGGGGGGCAGGAGGACCTTCCTAACTCCCTCCCCCCGAGCCGAAAACCCAAAGGGGGTCTGCTGCTGCCCACGTGAGCCAGGAGGCATTCAGGGCGAAGTGCGTGGAGGGTTTGGCGTTTGGGTTCAGAAGGCTGCTCGGAAGCCTCCCGACTGTTTTAAAAAGTGACAGCCGGGCTACGGGGCTTCCCAGCATGCCTCATGGCTTACGTGGGCAGCAGCAGACCCCCTTTGGGTTTTTGGCTTGGGGGGAGGGAGTTAGGAAGGTTCTCCTGCCCCCCCCAACCGAAAACCCAAAGGGGGTCTGCTGCTGCCCACGTGAGCCAGGAGGCATTCAGTGTGAAGTGCGTGGAGGGTTTGGGGTTTGGGTTCTCGGTTCTCGGAGGCTGCTTGGAAAACTCCTGGCTTTTTAAAAAAGTGACAGCCAGGCTGCGGGGCTTTCCAGCAAGCCCACGGTCAGTCAGCTGTGGGCGGGAGGAAAGCGAATGCCTCTTTGTTGCGCTGCCGCCAGCATGGCCTGGCTGGCAGCGGAAGATGTAACGGAGCCCACGGGGGATTCGCCTTCCTCCCGCCCGCAGCCGACTGACCGTGGGCTCCTTCCTGAGCTCGGAGAGCTTCCTGGCTTTCGTTCTTGTTGCATTCACGAGCTTTCATGCCCAGGAAGCTCTCCGAGCTCGGGAAGGAGCCCACGGTCAGTCGGCTGCGGGCGGGAGGAAAGCGAATGCCTCTCTTTGTTGCGCTGCCGCCCGTATGGCCTGGCTGGCAGTGGAAGATGTAACGGAGCCCACGGGGGATTCGCGAGCTTTCATGCCCAGGAAGCTCTCCGACAGGCGCTTAGCTCCTCCCATCCATCCAGAAGCCGAAAGTTTTGCCCTTTGTTCACCAGCCTCCACGTTTTTCTTTTGGCTTCGGGCTGGACAGGAGAAGCTAAGCAGTCAGAGACGTTGCCAGCCCAGAAGCAGGAAACGCAGGATCAGGCCGGGGGCAGGCGCAGGGTGAGGCAGCAGGTCTGCATCCTGAGCGGGGGGGCGGGGGGCAGGCGAGGAGGCGTGGCCAGGCGGGGCGGGCCCGGCTCAGGCTCCGGCTAGACCTCCAGCGAGGACAGGGCAGGCAGCGGCTGGGCGTGGTGGCGATGGTGCATCCGACTCGGGGCTGGCGGCCCCCGACGCAGCGGGGAACATCGACGCGGGAGGCAGGAGAGGACCGGGCAACCGGAGCAGCAGCTGCGCCGCCATCGCCGCCATGCCCAGCTCGGCTTCCCTGGCCGCCGCAGGCACCACGCGTCGTGATCTTCCGGGCCGGCGAGGCTCAGCAGCTCCAGTCACTGAGCCTCGCCGGCCCGGAAGATCACACCGCGCGTTGCCTGCGGCGGCCAGGGAAGCCAAGCCGGGTGTGGCGGCGACAGCGGCAGCGCTGCTGCTCACTTTACCCGGTCCTCTCCTGCCTCCTGCGCTGATGTTCCCCGCTGCGTCGGGCGCTGCCAGCCCCGAGTCGGACGCACCCTTGCCGCCGCACCCAGCCGCTGCCCGCCCCGTCCTAGTCGGAGCCTGAGCCGGGCCCGCTTGGTCGCGCCTCCTCGCCCGCCGCCCGCCCAGGATGCAGACCTGCTGCCTCTCCCCGCGCCCGCCGCCGGCCCGATCCTGCGCCTCCTGCTTCCCCCCCAGCCAAAAATACAAAGGGGTCTGCCGCCGCCCGCGGAGCAATGGGAAGCTGAAGCCGCCGGCGGTTTCAGACTCCCTTTCCTCCACGCTGCTCCGCCCTGCCTGTCATGCGGCGGCAGACCGTCTTTGTGTTTTTCGCTGGGAGGGGGGAGCAGGAGGACCTTCCTGACTCGCTCCCCAGCGCCGGACCTCCTGCCCTCCCTCCCAGCCAAAAACCCAAAGCGGCCTCCCGAACCCGAACGTTTTCCATCTTACGAACCTGCCGCCGCCGCCGAGAAGCCCCGCCTCCCGGCTGTCACCTTTAAAACAGCCGGGGGGCTTCCCAGCAGCCTCCCGAAGCTGAACGCCAAACCCAAACTTCCGGCTTCGGCTTCGGGAAGCTGCTGGGAAGCCCCCCCGGCTGTTTTAAAAGGTGACAGCCGGGCTGCGGGCCTTCCCAGCAGCCTCCCGAATGCCGAACCCGGAAGTTCGGGTTTGGCGTTCGTAAGACGAAAAAAGTTCGTAAGAAGAGGCAAAAATTTTCTGAACCCCGGGTTCGTATCTCGGGTTGTTCGGAAGACGAGGGGTTCGTATCTTGAGGTACCACTGTATTAGATTTGTTTACATTGTATTATTATTGTTGTTAGTCGCCCCGAGTCTACGGAGAGGGGCGGCATACAAATCTGATTAATAAATAATAAATAACAGTCAGTAGACATTTTTGTTGGGTTCTGGGATTGAAGAGGCTTGAGACAGACTTGGAAAACACAGGCTCTTTATTCAAACAACAAGTAAGATCCAGCAAAGAGCCAGGCTAACAGCTCTCTCCTTTATTGGCACAACCAATCAACAGCCTTCATTTTCCCACTTGAATAGCAGACCTTGGAGTAAATAGTTTAGTCCTAATACATAACAATTAGTGTTTCTTTCAGATTCAAAACAAACCACCATGTTCTGGAACATGTGCTGAACAAATTACAATTGGCTATGGACCCAGCAGAAACAAAGCCTGAAATATTTCGGTTCCTCCAGATTTCTGATGAAATAAAGGTGTGATTGATATAAGGGTGTGATTGATTTTATAGCCTGGTTTGCAAAACCTCTTCTCTAACAATAATAACTCCTTGGATGCCAGGTCCCAAGAGATACTGAAAAGAGGAAAATGTGGTTTGCTGTATTTTGTTCATAAAAGAAATAAAACATGTTCTGTCGGGCTCTCTGGTAGAATCCTCCCAAAAATTCACAGGTACAAATTTCAGACACACACACGTTTGAAAATTCAAAACAATGTTCTTTATAATGAAAATTCACTTAAACTAAGCCCTCATTTGGTATAGCAAAGAGCACTTGTCTCAAAAACAAACTGGTAATTTATACAAGTCCCTAATCATTTCTGTGATACTTAGCTTGCAGCTGTGAGGCAATTCACAGTCCTTCTTTCACAAAGTGAAACACCCTTTGATTTATATTTATATTTATTGGATTTATATGCCGCCCCTCTCTGCAAACTCAGGGCGGCTCACAACAATGGTAAAAACAATACATAATAACAAATCCAATACCCACCAATCCAATTACAATTTTAAGCTAAAAAATTCATAAAAAACAACCCCAGAATATTAAAAAAACAAGCACACAATCAATCTAACACCAAAACAACATGGGCAAGGGGGAGATGTTTCAGTTCCCCCATGCCATTGCTCTGGTTTAGTTTCAAAGCGGGGAACAATCAGCACACAAAAAGTCCAAGTCAGTAAAGCAATCACGAAACACAAAGATCAGATAATCCTCCACAATGGCCAAACCCACAGGCTGCTATTTATAGCAGCCTCACTAATTACCACAGCCCCACCCAACCACAGGTGGCCTCATTTTTTTGATAATAATCTCTCAGTTGTTGTTGCCTATGCATCGCTTTCCGCATGCGTGGCTGTATCATTAATTCTTGTTCTGAATCCAAGGAGGAGCTAGATAATTGATCTCCTTCTGAGCTGTCTGCCACACTCTCCTCCTCCCTGTCACTCATGTCTTCTTGGTCAGAGGAGCCTTCATCAGCAGATTCCACCGGGGGCAAAACAGGTCTGCAGCATGTGGATGTCTCCCCCACATCCACAGTCCTTGGGGCAGGAGCTGGGCCAGAGCTAACCACAACAAAAACAGCCCCGTTTTTTCCCACCTGTGGAACTAACAACAATTGTTCAGCATCTGAAGCATTTTAAACTTCTGTAAAATCACAGATGCCCAACAGAAGTAAATGGATTCACAGAAGATGGAAAAACAATAGCAAACCCTTGACTATGTGGGATAAGAGAATAACAAGGCCATCTACAATTTGTTTTGTTTTGTAGGGGACTGATTCCAGTAAAGTCTCCAGAGGTATCAAACTGGCGGCCCACGGGCTAGATGCGTCATGCGTAAGCCACGCCCAACACAGCTCCGTGAAAGGAAAAAACGTGACGTGGCGAGCTTCACATCCGGACACGAGTGAGATACAACAGGCAAGAGAGCAATTGTCTTTTTTTTTAATAAAATATTTTTTATTGATTTTTATAATGTAAAACACACACACAACATATGACATATAACATGTGCTCAGTGATTGTGCCCACCACCAGACAAGCAATCATACTCCACCACCAGTTGTGGGTATTTCTTGTATAAATCATTTACCTATTTGCAGACGATGCAATTATATTGACTCAGACCCCGATGGAGATGATTAAAGGTATAAGAAATATTTTACAAAAGTTTAAACAGGAATCAGGATTGTCGGTCAATATGGAAAAATCATAGATTATGTGTTTAAATACAGATCCGAGAGAGCAGATAGAAATTAGGAAAGAATAAGGGTTGAAGTTAGGACTAAAGAAAATTAAATATCTGGGAATTTGGTTATTGAGAAATCCAGCGAAAATCGAAGAGGTGAATTATAGATTAATATGGAGGAAAATATTGAAACAGACGAAGAGCTGGAAAGAGAAAAGGCTAAGGAGAATCTCTAAAATAAGAGCCTTGAAAATGATGATAATTCCCAAAATGATATACCTGTTTCAGGTACTGTCAGGGGGGCTATCAGCATCCAAGTTTAGAGAGTGGAATAAAAAACTTAATTATTGGGTTGAAGAAGATAAGAGACCAAGAATAAGAAAAAAGTGGTTAATAGCGAATGCAAAAGAGGGTGGATGGGGAATTCCTTGTTTGGAGCTGTATAGGGAAGCATTTCAAATTGAAAGATTAATGGAGCTGCAATTATTCGAAAATAAATGGGTGAAACTGGAAAAACAGATAAACGGGATGAAGAATAGAGAATTAATTTTTATAAAGTGGAATAGGAGCGATTTAGAAAAATTAATAGGTCCTATGAAAGGGACTATGGAAATTTGGAAAAAATGGCAGGGAAAAAGGATTATATAAATCAAAACTGTCATCGCTTTATGCAATAAATAAAGATAATGAAATAAATTTAAATAGGGGTATAGGAGAGTTGAAGGGAAGAGGGATACCTAAGATAGAACAGTTATATGAGAAGGATGGGAGGCCAAGTAAAAATCGTATAGAATGGTGGTTGGGTAAGGGAAGATGGCTACAAATAAACGCAATATGTAAATATCTGAATGAAAGGGAGAATAAAGAAGCACTGTTTAGGGAGGAGATAAGAGTTAGAGAAAATAATAAGAGAAAAAACTGAGGGTACAAAGGCTCAAGCAAGCAATATATATAAGATGTTAGTGAAGTCAGACGGGGATGTGATCCAAGGATTGACTAAATGGTGGCAAAATGAGATACAAGTAGAGGTGCAAGAGATGGAAAATATAGTAGAGAATATAAGGAAAATTAAGAATACAAGAGTTAGGGAAATGAGAAGGAAAATATTACATAAGTGGTATTACAAACCCGTTCAACTTGCACACTTTCAGCAGAATGTTAAAGGTATCTGTTGGCATGGGTGCCAAGATAAAGGAGTGTTTATGCATTGTTCTGGGAATGCCCAGTGGTGCAGAACTTTTGGCAAAAAGTGCAAGAGGATATTAATAGGATATTAAATATAAGATGGACGATTACTAAGGAAATGGCAGTATTAGTTAAAAGAAGTGAGATGGGAGAATTCAGAGAAATAAAACAAGCAGCGATAGAAAGCGCTAAGGCGGTAATAGTCTTGGGATGGAAAGACGCAACCAAATGGACAATGCAAAATTGGTATAGGTATATGGTGGACCACATTCAATTTGAGATTATGGACAAAAGGATGAATTCGACTAATGAAACTGATTTGCAAGAGCTGATGGGGCGATGGGACAAGGTAAGACGATATATGGCAAGTAGGATCCGAGACCAAGCTATAAGAAACAAGTTGGAATCACTTTATAATATGTAAAGAAATATCTCTCTCTTGAGCAAGAGAGCAATTGTCAACCTGGAAAGTGTCAGCCACAGATGAAAACTGCTGAACAGTCCCAGGAGAAGGGCGGCATGAAAATCAAATTAATACAATAAATAATAAAATAAATAAAAAGAAGAGTCAATGAAGTGCTAGGAAATGGACAGAGCAGAGAATCGGAGACGTAAGTCATTTACATTTGCTTTTTTTTCTAAAGCGAGGCCTTTGATTATGTAGGTCATGCCATAATGCGGTGTGTATTAAGGCTTAATGGGTGTGCCGAAACTTCTGATTTTGATCCTGAACCTATTCACAACCCATGACACACTAAACCCTTGATGATACGGTTCAGTTGGCAGGGAGCTCTCCCAAAAGCAAGTTGGTCTAAAAGAATATGCTTTAGGTTCTATTTTTCCAATGCATTTGGTTAGGAATATCCTGGCTAGAAGGGCACAAGACAAACACATTGACTATCCATTCTGGGGAAGTCAAACAAATTTATTTTATTATTTTATTTTATTACTATATAACAGAATAACAGACTTGGAAAGGACCTTGGAGGTCTTCAACTCCTGTTCAGGAAGGAAACCCTATACCAGTGATGGTGAACCTATGGCATGGGTGCCAGTTGGCCCACTGAGCCATATCTGCTAGCACATGAATCGTCCTAGTTCAGCTCCAATGTGCATGTGTGTGCCAGTCAGCTGATTTTTTGGCTCGCAGAGGCTCTGGGAGGGTGTTTTTGGCTTCCAGAGAGCCTCCAGGGGGATGGGGAAGGGCGCTTTTACCCTCCTCTGGTTCCAGGGAATTCTTTGGAGCCTGGGGAGGGCAAAACATAAGCTTAGTGGGCCCACCCGAAGTTGGGTAACAGTCTGTTTCCGGTCTCCAGAGCTTCCACGGGATGGGGAAGATGTTTTTGCCCTCCCCAAGCATTGGATTATGGGTGTGGGCACTTGGGCATGTGCAATACACTCTTTCGGCACCCGAGAGAAAAAAGGCTTGCCATTACTGCCTGATACAAGGGGTAGGCAAAGTTGGCTCTTCTTTCACATGTGGACTTCAACTCCCAGAATTCCTGAGCTTGCATGGTTGGCTCAGGAATTCTGGGAGTTGAAGTCCACAAATCATAGAAGAGCCAACTTTGCCTACCCCTGCCCTATACCATTTCATACAAATGATTGTCCAATCTTCTTAACCCCCCCCCCCCCCCCCCCCCCAGTGTTGGAGCAGCCACATTTCAGGAGGAAACTCATTCTACTGATTAGTTGTTCTGCCAGGAAATTTCTCCTTAGTTTTAGGTTGCTTCTCTCCATGGGTGTGTTCTTTTTCAAGCAGCGGAACAGAAGTCATCCAAGCACAGAAAAATTCACCAAAAATTCCTCAAAAAAGATGGCAGCATCCACAGACCAGCAGTGACTGAACTGGATCCGTGACACCATTATCATGTCACTAGCAGGTCGCTAACGGTTCAGGGTGATCTGGTCCAAATCAGGGAGAACCCACCCCTGTTGTAACTTTTAAAAGTCATTAAACGAACAGTTTGGAAGTCAAGGACTGCTTGTTCTTAAGGCTTGAAAGGGGCCTTATGTGGTTAGCCCTTAGATGACATAGCTCTGTTTGAGATCACAAAATATTATTGGCCACTACAGTATTTAGAAATAGAAATCCAATTAATAAATGTATTTAGTTTATTTATTTAATTTGCCTTGTATGCCACCCTATCCCGAAAAACTCAGGGCAGCTCACAACAATAAAATAGCATAAAATCAGTATACATTAATAGCAATGTAAAACCTTTTAATCTAATCCATGCAATCATATCACACATACCAGTATTGGCCAGATGTCTGTGGAGATTCTCAATCATTCAGGTCATGGATGCCCCAAAGATGGTTTTCCAAAAGGCAACTAGGTTTTATTGGGTTTTTACCTTGAAAATGTTTCGTTTCTCTTTTGAAAAATGGAGATAAAAATGAACCCAGAACTTTTCCTTTTGGGACTAACCGCAAAAGAACTGGAGAGAAAAATCTGGAATTTTGTCATTATATATGTTGACAGTAGCAAGACTATGGTATGCACAAAAATGGAAGGACACTTCTATTCCTACTATGGGCGAATGGTTGCAGAAGTTGATGGAGCTAGCTGAAATGGCAAAATTGACTGTTTTGATTAAAGAAAAGAATATAAGTACTTTTATTTCCACATAATATCCACATCTGAATTTTGTGCTCCGAAAAGAATGAAACTCTGATTTTGGGTTTTAATGAGTAGATTGATAGGTCTACTTAGAGAAGTAACTTGCTCCTATTATTATGAAAAAGCAAAAAGTTGTGATTTAATGTTAATGCCTTATTTTACTGCCACAGAGAGTTGGAAGTCAATGCTTCCTTTGGTTTTCTTATCCTTCTTTACTTCTCCTCCTTTTTTTCCCAACTGCTTTTCTATTTACTTTTATATTTTACAATACTGTATAACTCAATAGAAACGTTAAGCTACGAAAACTTGCTTCTCATCCAAGAACTGAAGAAGCTTCTTGGATGAAAAGCAGAACATTTTCAAGGAAAACAGAAAGAAAGTCCAGTTACCTTTTGGAAAAGAATTATATTTAAAACAATATTCAGGACACATTGGCCATTGTCTGAAGAATGAAATCTAATCCATGCAATCATGGATTTCTAACTCTCTGGCTCCCACAAGTGGATTGTTAATGCAATGTGCCTTTTTGTTTTAGAAGTTAGAACAATTGATCAATGGAACGGTTTGCCTCTAGAAGTTGTGAATGTTCTAACACTGGACGTTTTTAAGAAACTGTTGGATAACCATTTGTCTGAAGTAGTGTGGGGTCTCCTGCGCAAGCAGAGGGTTGGACTAGAAGACCTCTGAGGTCCCAATTCTGTTGTTGTTATTATTATTATTAATATATAAAGCATAGTATTTTCAAAATAGAATTTACTATTAAAATATACAATGATGTGTAAGGCACTTGGAGATAGATAGCATGAAAAGAATTATGTGGGGCTTGAAAAGGAATTATTGCAGTAGGTCAAGGAGCAGCAAAGGAAAAAGAATGTCTGGTGTTAAATAGTAGAAAGCCCTTAGGGCTTTGAGAAGGTAATTTCCAAGCATAAGCCACCTGTGTGAAATTTTGTTAAGGAAGTGTTAAGATAAGATAAACCCAGATTTAAGTCCACTGTCAGTCACGGAAACTCAATGAATAATTTTGCGCCACTTGAACTCTCTCTCAGCTGAACTATTTCACAGGACAGTAGCTGTTCATTTTTTTAAAAAAAACCCTCTATATTAGATCCCTTGAAGAAAAGCGAGATGTAGACCATAAAAGCAGGGAAGGGAAAAAATATTTTGGCAGGGGTAGTGTGGAGACTCTCAAGGGGAAATCTCCAGGTTAACACCCCACCCCCCCCCCACCCCCCCAGAAAGGAGCTGATTTATAATCTCAGGACTCACACTTCCTGCTGGATCAGTAGGTAGAAGCAGTGACAGGAAATATTGTATATTGTGTTTATTTGTTTAATTCAATGTATTAAATGTATTTCACAAGGCTTGGGACTTGGGTATCTATGAAATTTATTTATTTATTTATTTGATTTTTATGCCGCCCTTCTCCTTAGACTCAGGGCGGCTTACAACATGTTAGCAATAGCACTTTTAAACAGAGCCAGCCTATTGCCCCCACAATCCGGGTCCTCATTTTACCCACCTCGGAAGGATGGAAGGCTGAGTCAACCTTGAGCCAGTGATTCAGATTTGAACCGCTGACCTTCAGATCTGCAGTCAGCTTCAGTGGCCTGCAGTACAGCACTCTACCTGCTGCGCCACCCCGGCTCTTGCTCCAAGTCAATTGCTTGCTCCAAGTCAAATCTGGTACATTGTCAATTTTGAAATGGTAAAAACATATTTCAGAATTGCATTACAATTATTTGTCAGGTGCCTCACACCATCATGAAGAGGAGGACAGTTACGTTGAACTAAAAGTCCCAGAAAATTACACTTTGAGCCAAAGAATCTTCCCATCTGAGAATTAACTTTTAAGGATTGCATTAAGGGACTTCAGCCCTGAAAGGAGAGGTTAGCAATTCAAAGTAGCAAAAATTTGATATTGTTTCCCCAAAAAAGCGAACCAAAGAAAATGCAAAATCAAAACCAAGTTATTGAAACCGTTCCACAGAAATCAAAGGTGACAAGAGATTTTTGGGGAATAGCCAATTCTTCCCCTTATTAAATCACCTTCTGTAACAGAAGACTTGGCAGAACTTGGGGGTGGGGTTAAAAGAAGAATCAATCTAGAATCTCTACGTCCACACAAGAGAACTAAATCCAACCTCCCCTTGAGCGATGTTGACCCTTATCTAAGTAGGTGCCAACAGTTAAGATTTCTGAACCTAAGCTTTTAGTAATTAATTAATTTGACCGCTTTCTTATGCACGACAAATGGATCCCCCTGTAACTTTCATATTCAACATTGCTTCTTTGTACAGTGGTACCTTGGTACTCAACTGCTTTGAAACTCATAAAATTAGGTACTCAATGCATTTTTATGCGAAAATTTTGTGCTGGTACTCATTGCTCAATGCACAAGCTAGAACTTGTCGATGTCAGCTGCTTTGTGATTCACTTACATTATTCCTTATGGGGAAAAGGGTTGGTATTCATCATTTTTGATATGTGCCTCATCATGCCTCCCGGAACCAATTAACAATGAGTTTCGAGGTACCACTGTACAGTGAAAAATATGAGCCCTTCAAAGTATCAATCTTAGTCAGCCTTAATATTTTCTTCATTTCATTCTGCAGAATCTCTCTCTCATTTCCATTCAAATACAACGATACACTCCTCACAACATTCTTTTATTCAAAGTAATTTTTTTTCCTTATCACAGTTGCAGCTTATCATACTTTCCAGCAATATCATATATTTGCCAAGTATACAAATGTATGATATCCTACTTTCCAGTAATATCATACATTTGCCAAGGTTATGCTATCATGAGAGAACGGCAGAAACATGCCAAATCTGTTAAACAAAATAATGCCCATGACCACGACTGGGAGAAAATTGTCATGGCTGTTTACCTTTTTTTGAACTAGAAATATCACAGATTGAAATTGGGATTTTCTGTATGTAGAACACGACTTCCGTGAAATATAATCCATGCCAGAACCAGCTGGCTACACTCCCTCATGTGTGATCTGTACCAAAATTATTTAAAGTAGATTTTTAAAATTAATAACAAGTCATATAAAATAATCAGGGGTTTAAGCCAAGGAGCTCAGCTGGCAAGAAGTATCTCAGTTGAAGAGACATCCCATCTGAAGGCAGTAGTTTTTTTTTTTAAATGATCCTAAACAGCTTTCCTGCCACTCAAATATTAAGGAAATAACAGTTTTATCAAAAGCACAGTAAAACCAATCCTAAACTGTCCAGTGCCTCAATCAATCAATCAGTGGAAAATTTCCATCACCTTTTATGCAACCTGAAGCCGTGAATGCCTTATTATCATCACCCAAAGTTAACACATAAATTAAGTTTCAGCATTAAACAGCTGAGAGATTGTTGTCACTTGATCCCGCCAGGTTGCCACAAGACAGAAGTTCCTTTCTTTAATTAGATCCAAACTTCTCAGACTCTCCAATTTTTCTTTTTAATCACTCGGAAGAGATTCCCTTCTTGGGGGAAACCTCTGTTACTGTAGCAGAATCCAACGTTTCCAGTTACCCGCTAGACTCAACCTACATGAACTTGACAAACGTCTTCCGATTTTGAGGCAGCTCCCGCAGCTGGAAACCCTGGTGCTTGGTGGCCACCCAAACCACCTGTCTTTTCAGGCACCCATGAATTGGAAACAAGGTGAGAAGCAGATGGCAGCCCTGCTGGTGAGTGGGAATGGCTCTGAGCGCACCATTGTCCCGTAGCCCCAGCAGTGTGATGAGGTGTGGTACTCTGGAAGCTTGGTGGTCCAGGTGCGGGAATTTGTGTGTTAGCATGCTGCATGTGCATGGCAAGAAATGGAGGAGGGGGGCTGTGATAGGTCTGAGTGGGATAAGAACCCGGCACTGGATTTAACCTGAAAGAAACAGAAGAGAGATGTGTTAATAGACTAAATGCATGAGGAACACGTGCAAAGCTAATTATGATGATGAAAGCAGGAGTTACACAGATTCCATGGGAATTATATATTCTTATTTGTTAATTGTTATCCCATCTTAATACATAACTCGAGATGGCAAATGTATCTAATAATCCTACCTCCTATTTTCCCACCAACAATCCTGTGAGATCAATTTCAGCCTTTCTAATAAGTAAAGAACAAATGCTGCATTAACCAGGCTACTCTTTAAAGTTCATGTGCTCCCATTCTGAAAATAAATTGAGAAATGAATGCTCATCTGGACCTGGAAACCTGAAGGAAAGCATATATACTTTTTTTTTATCCTCCAGGGAGAAAGGAAAGCATCAACCGCTCTTCACAGCTATTAAAGTCCACCTAAACACTTAAGTGCCATTCACGGCTTACATCAGTAGTTCTCATCCTTGGGGTCGGGACCCCTTTGGGGATCGAATGACCATTTCACAGGGGTCGCCATGGGAAGAGACAAATTTCCCATGGTGTTAGGAACTAAAGCTTCTATTCTGGTGCCTTGCAACATATTTTTACAATCCAACCAATCAGGGGGTGTCCCTCTGACCTCCCTGCCAATCAGCTTAAAGCTCTGTTGGGAGAATTGGTGCTAGACTTACGGTTGGGGGTCATCACAACATGAGGAATTGTATTAAGGGGTCACAACATTAGAAAGGTTGAGAATCACTGGCTTACATAATTCCTGTACTTGAAGATTTAGTCTCCTTCTTTGCCCCTAATAATATTTCTTAACAGGTATTAATAAATTCATGACATGATAGAAGCAGACAGGGAACAAGCTTTCATGATAAAACCACAGGCAGAAATCAAGCTATTTTCTGAAATTCAGATAACTTGTTGTGTAGCTTTTTCTTCTTTCCAAAGCTTTTAACGTTATTAGTGTGTTCTTGCATAGCAGTGCCTTTTATGGTTTTATTTCATTTGGGCAAAAGCAGCATGCTATTCAAAATAATACATCCCTGTAATCTTTGTAAATAATTCTGTATCTTCACTTACACCACTGATGGTGAACCTTTTTTTCCTTGGGTACCAAGAGTGTGGACGTGCATTATCATGCATGCCTGAGTGCCCACATCCACAATTCAATGCCTGGGGAGGGCGAAAACAGCTTCCCCGCCCCTTGGAAGCAGGAAAAGGCCTGTTTCCCGACTTCTGGTGGGCCCAAGAGGCTCATGTTTCGCCTTCCCCAGGCTCCAAAGGCTTCCCTAGAGCCAGAGGAAGGTACAAATGCCCTCCCCCACCCCCCGGAGGCTCTCTGGAAGCCAAAAAAACGCCCTTCCAGAGCCTCTGTGCAAGCAAAATATCAGCTGGTCAGCAAACACATATACATTTGAGCTGAACTAGGGCAACAGCTCGCGTGCCAGCAGATATGGCTCCACATGCCACTTGTGGCACCCATGCCATAGGTTCACCACCACTGACCTATACTACATAAAGCAATCATCCTAAATTTAAAAAAGGGGTTATAGTTGACCTCTATTTTTTCTAGTCCCAAGTTATTGTCTAATGATGATCACAAATCATATTTCGTTAATAACATTCCTCGCCTGAATTTCCATAGGGAACATTTCCATTACAGGTAGCCCTCAACTTAGAACAGTTTGCTTAGTGACCATCTGAAGTTGCACCATTCCCATGGTCATATGATTTACATTTGGATACTTGACAACTGACTCACACTTATGACAGTTGCAGGGTCCTGGGGGGGGTCATGTGACCACCTTTTGCAACCTTCTGACAAGCCAAGTCAATGGAAAAACCATATTCACTTAACAACCGTGTTACTAATTTAACAATTGCATTGATTCACTTAATAAATGTGGCAAGAAAAGTCATATAATGTGGCAAAAATTCACTTAACATATTTCTCACTTAGCAATATAAAGTTTGGGCTCAATTGTGGTTGTGAGTTGAGGACTGCCTCTATCTAGTTTAGCTGCAGAAAAACTAAAATCAGAGCTACTATTAGCCATGATACTTCTCGTTAAAGATCATTAATGTTCAATAGAGCTACACCATTTTTCCACCTTTCTGAAATTTTATGTACTGCCTATAATACCGTTTTAGTGTAACTTATTTCTTTGTAATTTTTAGACACATAACACAAATTTATAAAACAAAGCTTGTGTCTAAGTGGAAAGCATATGTCAAAATTATGTGTTAAGATGAAAATTGCCAATATTTAACATTAACACCTTCAACAGAATGTATCTTTATCTCAGATATACATCTTTTAAATAGTGAGGCTACTACTCTGTTTACAAGTTGCATGAAAGAGAATACTGATTCAAATGTTGGATTAAAAACAGAATTACTTTTGAGGTGCGCCAATTAACCAAGTCATCAAATTTGAAATTCTGTGAAGATACAGAAACTTTGAGATATACCACTATCAGGAGAAAATTAAAGAACAAGCATTATGAAACATTAAGCAGACTTACTTTCGATTCTGGAAAGCCCTTCTTTCTGCCAGTGACCCAGGAACATATTTTACCCCAGGGATTCTTTTCAACAGCCGGAAAGGGAACTTCTGATCTAAGCAAGAGGCTGTCGATTCAGAGAAATCCAAATTAAAGCAGTAACCGTAGCCATCTAAAATTCAGCAGTTAAGGAGAGCCAGAAAAAGGGTGTGAAATAAGACATTTTAAAGCCTGGTCCTTCTGAATACATTTTTTCCCAGGCCGCTTTAAAAATGTTCAGAAATTTCAATGGAGACTCTGAGAATTCTAATGAGTGCAGAACACCAATATTACATTTTCTTTGCTTCCCTGCATATTTTTGAACTGCCCTAACAAGAAAGGAAGGACTCAAGAATGCAAGGTGGATGACTTCCCACTTACTTAATGTAATTTGCTACCTTTGCAATTTTGGGTAGGGGGGCAATCTACTTAGTCCATTCAAGCAATACCGTATTTTATAGAGTATAAGATGCACCTTTTTCCTCCCTAAAAGAGGCTGAAAATTCAGGTGTGTCTTATACTCTGAATGTAGCTTTTATGGAAGCTTTCTTCCCCCAGTCCTAACTAGGTGCTAACGATCTTCCCAGCTCTTACCTGCTTGCAAACTCTTTCATTGTTACTCTCTTTGAATAAGGTTTTTTAAAAGTTCTAACCAGGGGATAAAATAATGTGCTGAAGCTGACCAGACTAAGGATGCTAGCCAGATGAATATCTGGTAAGCAGCTTCTTTTCCCTATTTCCCTCCCCAAAAACTAAGGTGCATCTTATACTCCGAAAAATACAGTAGTTAAAACAATCTTCATATATCTGGAAATGAAAATGAAAAAGATTGTTGATGGACTAATATAATAAATCATTAAAGAAAATAAGCTTCAAGCATAGCTGTGCCATTTATAATGCAGAGACTAATCTAGCCTCAAATGTGTTTCAAGTATTCTTTAGATAGGGAAGATGCAATTTGATATGTTAAAGGGATAGGTTATGCAATTCATCATAAAAAGATACATATATTCCCAATTAAGAGGCCACAGAGATTTGCTAAGAAAGAAGAACTTGGGATAATCCAGGCTATGCAAAGCAGCAACCAGGGCACAAATGCCATGCGGAAGTTCACTCCAAAAAGTACTGTTCTCTTCATCCGAGAGCGAGCAATTGATGCAGCCAGCATTGCAAAAGCCACAGGAGTGAATCCTTCAGCATCTATCATCTTCAACAGGTCAGATGCCATAGTCCTGAGTACAAGGTAGAGTAGTGCTAAGGAAACCGCAAATGCCAGAGTGAGGAAGGAGTGCTTCACAGTCCCCACCATCTTCTCAAAACTCCCAGCAAAGTACAAGATGATAACAGCACCGCATATCAAGGAGATGACGTTCTCATAAACAAAGATGTAGGTCACCAACCTATAAACTGTACAAAAAGAGCCAAATTGACAAATAAATGACAAGAATCTGACACTATGAAATCTTTCCAAATCTATTCATAATTTTGGGAGAATGGTGCCAACTCCAAAGAGAAGCTGATTTGAAAGGCTGGGATAGGGTTAAAGTAGGGTGAAGAGGTATATTAAATCAAGAGTCCAGAATTAGAAAGGTGTTGGGCTCAATAAGAGACTTAAGTGAAGTCTTTTTTAAATCTAATTTACGTAGCTGCCCATCTCAGCTGGACAGTGTACAACAAACTAAAACAGTTTATAAACACATAAAACTACTTACCAGTTAATTATAAAAACATTTTTAAAACTCTAAAAATAAATCAAACAAAAAATAACAGATAGAGGGATGTTAATAAAATAATAATAATAATAATAATAATAATAATAATAATAATAATAATAATAGAGTTCATTCAGCTCCTGGGGGCTCCAGGCTTACAAAGGCTTGTGATCTGTCCGTTTTCTAACAGAATGAACATGCCTGATTTTGCAATATTGGAGACACAGGCAAATTAGTTTGATCAGCCTGAAGAAACACATATCTTTTTTGTTCTTCTGTAATTTTTAATACTGGACAAAATTAGCCATGATAGTCTTTTGAATTGCCTAGATCCATAATGGCGAACCTATGGCACGCGTCCCAGAAATGGCACACAGAGCCCTCTCTGCTGACACGCACACCATCGCCCCAGGTTAGAAATCCATGACGTTTCTTTCGTAAGCTTCTGTTTCTCTGAAAATAATGAAACAAAAGCTCACAAAAGAAAAATATTTTACCTCTTGCTACACTGCGGTGTTGGGATGCCCCGCAGTCCAGCTGGTCTTTGGATTTCTGCTATACATGCGTGCATTTGTGTGCATGCACTTGCACCTTTCAGTTTCGGCATGCGTCCATGCAGTTTGGACAGTTGGTGTCTAAAAGGTTCGCCATCACTAGCCTAGATAGAATAGATGGGGGGGGGGGCAGTATTTACTCTGTGATATATCTAGTTCTTCCTAAAATTGTATACTGCACAAAAAAATAAAAGGAACCCTCAAATAACACATCCTAGATCTGAATGAATGAAATATTCTCATTGAATACTTTGTTTTGTACAACGTTGAATGTACACAGTAGCATGTGAAATTGATTGTCAACCAGTGTTGCTTCCTAAGTGGACAGTTTGATTTCATAGAAGTATGATTTACTTGGAGTTATATTGTTTAAGTGTTTGCTTTATTTTTTTGAGCAGTGTATATTCAGTAGTTTACATATTGCTTACAATAACATTCCAATTTATTTAGCAAATATGTTCACTGCCTATTCTCTTAACAATTTGGGGCATCATATAAAGATGCACGCAGCTGTAATCTATAAATATAATAGAAAAAGCAACAAAATCAGTAAATGTGTTTTAATATTGTTTGTCTCCTGCATTTCAGGATGTATGACAAATCACTGGGAAAAATAATCTGAAGTATGTTTCCATCCATCAATAACATGCAGCTTTATCTGGTAAGTTCCTTAAGTTCAAAATCAATGCATGAATAGGGGAGATGAGAGTTAAAAACAAACAAACTTGAAAAGTGTGCATGTCTGAATATTTGGAATATTTGTGAACAGAAGAGATCCTGAGTTAGACATCATCAGTTAGACATTATGAAAATATTAAAGGACCTGGAAAAATGAGGTTTCAATATTGTGTTTGGCAAATATAAGCAAATATCAATAGCATGTGGGGTTTTTTGGGGGGGCTTTCTGTGATTTTTCAAAATATTGGGAGCCTAAGATTTTACAGATTGCCTGCAATTACAGGTGAAACTCGAAAAATTTGAATTTCATACAAAAGTTCCTGTTTCTGGGAAGAGGGAATCTGCCAGCTGGAAACTTCTTCTTTCCTCTATAATCCTCGCATTTCAGTAACTCTTTTTGCAATTGGAGAGAGGATCTGCCACCTGAAAATGCTTTCATTTAAAAAGCTTTCAACACAGTTCCCTGGGCTGCTTTGGGAATCAGGCTCTGACTGAGGCAGCAAAGGCGCAGGGGCTTGCTGGAAAGTCCAGCAGCATGTTTACAAAATGGCAAGTCCAGGAGGACTGATGTGCTATCTCTCTATCAGGCCTTTCTGAGAGGAAGCCCAGCTTTCAATGCACTTTCCCAGGATGCTTCGGGAATCAGGCTCCATCTGACCAATCAGGCATTTACAGTGAGTGTGCCCCTCTGACCTTCCTGCCAATCAGCTTAAAGCTCTGTTGGGAGAATTGGTGCTAGACTTATGGTTGGGGGTCACCATAACATGAGGAACTGTATTAAGGGGTCGCAGCATTAGAAAGGTTGAGAACCACTGCTCTAAATGGTATTGTTATCGCTATAAGAAAAAGGGCCAGACTGTTTTCTATTGAAGCCTTGAAGAAATCAAAGCCTTTGCTAGGAAATAACTTATAAAAAAACTTAATAAGGCTGCCCATCTTACTTTAAGGTAATTCTGGAGAAGTTTAAATGCTTAAATTGAATAAGGGCTGAAAAACAATAGAATGTGTCCTGTAACGGTTCCAAGACCTCCTTAAGTCCTTTCCAATAGAAATCAGCCATATGTCCTCCATGAAGCATGAAGCCTTCCCGTCTTTATCGTAACTGCCCTGGTAGTAATTCCTTCCCATAGAAGATCAATTTCTATCTCTCTTGGCTTTCATCCTTCCCCTTCGGTTTCTGAAAAGGAAAAGACTCCACAGAAAGGAAGGAAGGAGGGAGGGAGGAAGGAAGGAAAGAAAGAAAGAGAGAGAGAGAGAAAGAAAGAAAGAAAGAAAGAAAGAAAGAGAGAAACAAAGAAAGAAAGAAAGAAAGAAAGAAAGAAAGAAAGAAAGAAAGAAAGAAAGAAAGAAAGAAAGAAAGAAAGAAAGAAAAGGGGGGGAATCATTCCTCGTGCTCACCCTGCCCTTCCCGCACCGCCGCCGGCCGCAGCAACAACGCCGAAAGAAAGTCGTCGGGCAGACCATTACTCCGCTGCAGCAGGCCCGGGCCGGAGATCAGCCACGACAGCAAAATCGTGAGGCAAGTTGCCACGGGAAACTTATCCATTGCTTTCCCGCCTTCACTCTACACATCCGAATTTCCTAGATATTCCCGGTTGTCAAGCTTCCTCCCCCCATATTCTACTTCCGGGTTAGGTCACGACTAATATGGCTAAGAACCCTTGAAAGGCAGGAAGTCCCGCCTTCCCGCTGAAACGAACTCCGTGGGCTAGAGGCCCAAGTATTCCCCCTCCTCCTGTCCCGAAAAGCAAAGCCATTTTCCGTTGCCGTGGTAACCGAATACCATGGATTAACCCAGCCTTAAAATTGGCTTTCAAAGAACAACGTGCAGAAAAGAGGCGGAGCCAACTGAGTCTCCGAAGCACTGAGAGGGCGGCTGCGATGGTCCTGCCCATTTATGCTGCGTTCAACCGGAGAGCGGAGAGCGGAGGTTCCTTGCAGGGAGCCCTCGACTTACAACAGTTCATTTTGCCACAAAGAAGAGGGAGTCAACCTATACTCCAAAGCACTTGAGGGCAGAACAAGAAGAAATGGATGGAAACTAAGGAGAGAAGAAACTGAGAACTTAGAATTTTATTTATCCATCTGTCTGAAGTAGTACATAGGGTTTTCTGCCTAAGTTGGAATAGAAGACCTCCAAGGTCCCTTCCAACTGTTGTTATTATTATTATTATAACTCAAGAGACATTTCCTGACAAAACAATTAATCAATGGAACAACTTGCCTCCAGAAATAGGGGATGCTCTATTACTGAAGGTTTTAAAGAAGATATTGGACAATCATTTGTCTAAATGGCATAAGGTTTCCTGCCAAACTGTGGTTTGAATGCTGGCTGGGGAATTCTGGGAGTTGACATCCAGATATCTTCAAGTTGCCAAGGTTGGGAAACACTGAACTAGAAGACCTCCAAGGTCCCTTCTAACTCTGTTGTTCTGTTATTCAATTAATGAATGTTCAAATTTATGGCACATTTTTCAGAGTTACAACTGTGATTCTGGCAACCGATTCATACTTAGGACCATTGCTCTGTCCCAAGGTCAATGTGATCACTTTTTTGCAACCTTTTGGTGAGCAAAGTCAGTGGGGGCACCAGATTCACTTAACAACCAGGTTACTAACTTATCAACTGCAGTGATTCACTTAACAACTGGCAAGAAAGATTGTAAATGACGTAAAACTCGCATAAGAAATGTCTCGCTTAGCCATCGAAATTTTGGGCTCAGTTGTAGTCATCGTTCAAGGACTACCTGTATTGAAGCAATTCGAAGTACGGGCAAATATTTATTAATTGGATTTATATGCCTTCCTTCTCCGAGGACTCTAGCTGGCAATAGCTGGCGATTTCGGAAGCTAAAGCGGAGGAGTTCTTTGAGAGGCTTGTACTGTATAATAATAAAGTATATTAACTGTAGCTTTTTTTGTCGTTACAACCAATATGGAAATTAATAATAATTTAATAATAATTTATTAGATTTGTATGCCGCCCCTCTCCGTGGACTCAATAATTGTTTTATTATTGCCTTTTCTGGGATTTTGGATTTTTATTTCCCAGGTGTTCTGGTAGTCTTCTGTTGAAGTATTCACACACTACATCCAGAGTTGGTTATATGGAATTTAGACTAAATGGCTTGGCACAACTGTTTATTTTGCCATATGTTGCTTTGAGATTATAACAATGATAATATTTTAAAGCCATCTCCATTGCTTACGGTAATTGAGATTTGTTTGCTATTGTGCCTTCAAGTTAGTTTTAATTCCTGGCAACTACTGAGGTCACTGCATGATTTTTCAAGTTGTTTGCCATTCCTTCATGCCTGGGCAGAAAGATAGTGACTGGCCCAAGACCACCCAAGTGGCTTTGGGCCTAAAGCAGGATCGGAACTCAGTCTCCTGGTTTCTGGTCTAGTGCCATAAGTACTATAACAAACTGGCTCTCTTAATCTGTTTGCCAAGTGTACAGTGATACTTTGTCTTACAAACTTAATGGTTCCGGGACGAGGTCCTTAAGGTGAAAAGTTTGTAAGACGAAACAATGTTTCCCATAGGAATCAATGGAAAAGCAATTAATGCGTGCAAGCCCAAAATTCACCCCTTTTGCCAGCTGAAGCGCCTGTTTTTGCGCTGCTGGGATTGCCCTGCTGGGGGTGGGGTTTCCCGTGGAGGGGAGCCTCAGGGGAATCCCAGCAGTGCAAAAACGGGTGCTTCGCTGGCAACAGAAGTCCGGAGGCGGGGCATCCCAGCGGCGGCAGTGGGTTTGTAAGGTGAAAATAGTTTGTAAGAAGAGGCAAAAAAATCTTAAACCCCAAGTTTGTATCTCGAAAAGTTTGTATGACGAGGCGTTTGTAAGATGAGGTATCACTGTACTTCAAAAAATAACCTGAAGCTTCTATTTATTTGAGTGGCCCTTTTGAAAGACAAATTATAACTGAATTAAAATTCTATAATTCTATGATTCGTATCTGAGCTGGCTGGCCTTTGGAGAACTGACTGACCAGGGCTGAAAAGAAGTACCAGATAGATTCACAAACTGGTCAAACCATGTTGAGATTTGCTTGACTCTGACTTAGTGTATTGGGGAATAAATCTGGTGTACAAATAATTAAATGTCATGATTTAATGTTATAAGTGAAGAAATATCTCAAACCCGGGGTGTTGCTTAAAATAATTTATTGGTTGTATATAGGGCAGGTAGGTTGTAGCTGCATATAGATCTAAGATGAGCCAAAATTTCCCAGTGATTTTCAGCTTTTCTAAGAGCCATTGGATATAAAGATATGTTTTATTTCTCCAGAAGTGGCAATCAACTATGGCCATTCAATCTCTTGAACTGTGTCAAATATGTTGGAAATGTTAAATTTTAAAAAATGCTGAAGAACAGAAATAGACATAAAAATTATTTAGAGAATGACAAATAGACATTTATATTGCTAAGCTGTGCAAAAGTAATACTTGCAAATTATGTTTTAACAATTTTCTACATGATATGAAAACTAGAACAATAGCTTTGATAGACTAAATATTGCAAATTAGGAAAAGCATTCATAATAGAAGACTTCCATGGTCACGTGGCAAGCATGATTATATTCCAAGGTGCACAGAACACTGTTACCTTCCCACCAAAGTGGTACCTATTTATCTACTCACATTTGTATGCTGTCAAGCTGTTAGGTGGCCATCTGGGCAAAGATGGGAGTTCACTACATTGTGCAGCACTTGGGATTGAGTATAGAAACTGTGGTTTGATTTGGTAAGTAATTATAAATGTCTAATTGGATTCTGCCCTTGCACAAGAATTAGTTTCAAACAAGGAACAAAACCAGCGCAAACTCAGAGACTATCTGGGAAAACATTTCATTTCCCCAAATGTCTTGTAATTACTAGAAAAGGGAATCATCCATGCAGTTTGTTTGTTTGTTTGTTTGTTTTATTCGATTTTTTTGCTGCCCTTCTCCTTAGACAACATGTTAGCAATAGCACTTTTTAACAGGCAGCATATTGCCCCCACAATCTGGGTCCTCAGTTGATGTATATTTCTAAGGTTCTTCAGAGTGTTGAAGGACAATTTTACACCCCAGCTGTTTATAAAGGATAGAGATGCACTTCTAAACAGCAGCAAAATAGTCCCTTGCCCTATATTTTCCAGCATCTGCTTCATATGTAGAATTTCCGGGAAAAAATCAAGCTAATTTTCTTTTAAGGCACCAAAACTAAACCAGAGAGTTTTTAAAAAGATATCGGCAAACAAAATATAAACATTTCTCCCTAGAATCCACAGGGGGAAAATGCATTACTGTACTCATAAAATTAAGCAGCTACTTGAGAAACAAATTTGTTTATCTTTACCAGGTAAGTATCCCTGCCAGATGGAATGGATTATCATTTTGGTTGCACCCTGGAAACCACAATGTATTTCCATCTGCTCTCTTCTGCCTTGTACTTGCAATCTTTTCCATATTCCTGAGAAAGTCTGCAACTTGTCACATGAAATTTCATGGTACTCTTCTTATATTCCAAATTTTGGATCAGATAGTTTCCCTGACACACAGGTTTGGTCAATAAACTTCTTAGGGCATGGATGAATGTGTTGATCCGTTTGCAACCACTCCTAATTTTAAAAAAATCCTATTTTTCATCTCACTGTTGCATGTATTGTGGTCTCTGTTACCCAGAAATGTCATATTTCCTTTGAAAGGCTTGTGGGCTTTGAGACCAAAATATTGATAATAGATGGCGATAACGAACAGAATCATCATAAATACCCTCTTTGAAGTCATTTTCTTTGGTTGGACCTAAAGTATTAAAAAACACTGATTATCTACTTATTTCTATTTTCCAAAGAGTTACAATTTAGACCTCCATAAATTTGCAGGGAAAGTCACAGGAAGGAATTATATTTCATAATAGGCTTTACTGAAGCTCACAATACATTAAATTACTTTAATATGAACACATGTCACATACAATTCTTTAACAGAAGTTGCTCTTTGGTTTGGCATAAACTTTTTCTCAGATTTAGAACTTACCACTATTCAACATTTAAATTAATTTTACATTAAACCAAATTTACACTGAAAAAGTAAGAATACACAAAAGAAAGAAAAGGACATCTAACTAAATATACTTCAATTCATTATACTTCTTCATATCTTCCTTGTTTTTGCCATATCTTATTCCAAGATTCAAACTACAGTACTGTCACTTAGAATCCTGATCTTGTATTTTATTGACCACTGTGAAGGAACCAATTGAATAATTTTGTCGTGGACAAAAGAATTTATTTATGCCCTCGATGGGTTCAGTAGTCAGGGCATGTTGAACATCAGAAAATAAAATAGCCACCCTGAGTTTTCGAAGAAGGGCGGCATACAAATCTAATAAATAATAATAAAATAAAATAAAAACATTGGCTAGTTTTTCTTTTAGATTTGAGGGACCAAAATTTTGAAAGAAAATGTATGGCTTTGTTGTCATATAGATTGACAGTACCCTGTTTCTTTCAAAATAAGACGTCTCCTGATAATAAGCCCAATCGGACCTTTGAGTGCATGGCAATAAGGCTAAGTGCTTATTTCAGGGGAAACATGGGTAGTGAGAATATTATATGCACAAAGATGGAAAGACATACTAATTGTGGAACAGTGGATGGTAAAGAGTTGGCGGAACTGTTTGACCAAAGAGAATGATCTTTGTTTCTATTTGGAAACTGTATCTGGACTTTTTTTTTCAAAACTCATGAAAATGACATTTTGATTTTAAATTGTGATAAGTAGACTGGTTTTGTTAGTATAGAAATAGCTTGAAATGTTGCAAAATGTAAAAGAAAAGATTAAGGTTGTAATTCTTTTGTACCTTACCGCCCTGGAAAAAGTTGGAAGTCATTACTTTTTCCCCCTTTTCTTTGTACTTCTCTTTTTTCTTACCTCCACTTTTTTCTGTGTTTTAATTTCATACTTAAAGTTAATAAACTCTATATAAAATAAAGAAATGTTGGAAAGTTTGGCAAGAATCCAAGAGCTGTCTGTAATCACACTAAGGAACTTCAGACAACTTGTTGTTGAACTCTGCCCAGGGAAGAAACTCCTATCATAATTCACCACCTTTATTTCTTAATCTTTATCTGTCTTATTTATGGGTCTAGGCACTGATTCAGAACCCAATACGTTTTCCTGAAATTGGATCAAAAGAAAAAATACAATTTCATATCTAAATGTTTTATTTTCTTATGGTGTTGTTGCTATGGTTAGATGCCCAGAGTTACCAGGTGAAGCCATATAAATTACATCAATAAATAGCTTTTAAAAAGCAGCTTTCACCTTGAACCTTAAGTTTCTTATATAACACAATCTTGAATTTTATAACTAAAGTTTCTGGATAGGAATCCCATGAATTACCCTGCAAAATTCCTTACTCCGCCAGACTTGATATTCTTCGATTAGACAACTTACAACTCCGACGTCTCCCTTCTGACTTAACTATAGTTCATAAAATCATATACCAAAATGTCTTTCCTGTTAGTGACTACTTCACCTTCAACCGCAACAACACACGAGCATGAAATAGATTTAAACTAAATGTCAACCGCTCCAAACTAGACTGCAAAAAATACGACTTCAGCAAGAGTAATCAATGCCTGGAATGCACTACCTGACTCCTAACCCCAAAACCTTTAACCTTAGACTATCTACAATTGACCTCTCCCCCTTTCTAAGAGGTCTGTAAGGGGCGTGCATAAGCACACCACTGTGTCTACTGTCCCTGTCCTACTGTTCTATTGTCTTACTTTTTATCATTACTTACCTAATGTTTTATTTGTACAAATTACCATCCTATAATTGTTTGACAAATACATAAATAAATAAAATCTGGAAAATATTTATTTTCCCCACTTCTTTCCTAAGCATCTGACATCAATATTATTTATTAAATTTATTTGCAACCCTGGTTGGCTTATAATATAAATTATGGTTAAGATGTGGAGGGAGGGAACAAGGGGAGCCTGTTGCTAGAGGATTCTGGGATTTGAAGTCCACACAGGTTAAGGCTCTGCGACTGAGCAATGACCGAAGCGATCCCGTCGTTATTGTGAGGATCAATATTCGGCGGACAGAGCCTTTGTTTATTATGTTAAAATCCTTGGATGAAAGACGTGATATAAATGTAATAAATAAATGAATTCACTTCGCCTGAAAGCAGATTATTTAGGCTACGATGGAACATTCCTTCGTAGCCTGCCTCCTTCACCTCCTCTTTTAATAGCCACGGTGGTACAGTCCATTTGGGAACAGAGATTCTTTCTAGTTATTCTTTCTCTCCCCCCCCCCCACATCCCACAAATTAGTCGGATTATTCCAATTCCCTCCTTTTAATTTCCCCCCCCTTTTTTGCTGCAGGCTTCGTTGAAGTTGGTATCTTCCGCCTACTCCGATTGGCTGCGTCGCCCCGCAGTCGAAGCGACGGCGGCGTCGACTACGCTTACAGCCGCCAGAGTCAGTCAGCCTGCTGGTGGAGGAGGCGGCGGTAGATTACAAGCGTGTCGCTCGGGGGGCTTTTTTTTGCTTTCCCCGCCGCTGGTTTGCCCGTTGGGGTTGGCGACCGGGATGGCGTCGGGTAGGTTTATTTCCTCCTCCCCCCTTCTCCCCTTGTTGGGCGAAAGAGGAAAACTTGAGGCCTGTCACTATAGAGGGGCTGAAAAGAGGCGGGAGAGGGCGTGGTGTATGCAGGAGGCGGGAGAGCCCTAGCGGGACCGTTCTGGCCGCCGCCATCTTAGAACCTAGTGCGCCTGCGCTCTCGGTCCACCACTCTATCTTCCCTCAAACCTCGAAATCTCCGCCCGGGTTTTTTTGTCACTCTTATTTAAGTTAGGCTTGACCAGCCTGGTCGTGTCCGTCTCAATTTTTGTTGTGTGTGTGCATTCTTTCCCCCACCTCCGTACTTGAATCTCTCCCCTTGTATTAAATTCACAAAAGAATGCTGTGTGCTCGTTTATTTTATTTTATTTCCAAGTAAATTAACACAAGTGGTTAAGATAACTCGCTTTTTAAAATACGAAAACAGCCTCTCTGGGCCAGATCAAAATCTTAACCTTCTCCAATAACCTGTTTCCATAGGGAAACCTGCCTGACATGGCTGGCAAAAAACATGACTGAAATAGGTCTTTCGTTTCTTTTCATCCTCACAGGACCTCGCAAATATACTGTTTATAATGAAGGGTTTATTTTTTTAGTGGTTGTACTTTTTCTTTTAAAAGAAAAAAAAAGAAACCCAGTGTGCTGTAGTTAATGTAGGCTGGAAAGAACTAATTCAATCAATCAAAGGCTTTATTTTTTAGTGGTTGTACTTTTTCTTTTTAGAAAAAAAATCCAGTGTGCTCTGGTTAATGTAGGCTGGAAAGGACTAATTCAATCAATAAGTTTATCTATGAAGCTCCCTGGCACTCTTGGGCCAGTTATTTTCTTTAGCTTAATATACTTTTATAGAGTTGGTGTGAATGTACTTAAACTTTGCTAGATTTCTTTATTTCAGAGGTAATAAAAATGCAATAACTCCCAAGTGTCTGTAATTAATTATATGTTTTGTTTCAGTTATTGTTTTGTTTTTATTTGTCTATTTGTATGTCTGTTTTATTATTTATGTACAAAAAATAAAATAATAATAATAAAAAATGCAATAACTACTCCTCACAGGTTCTGTAGAAAGTGGCTTGTGGGATATGAATAATAGTTATCCTGGGAGGGGGGAGATCTGTCCTTAACAATGTTTTGTAGGGAGGGGGGACTGGTAAGAAAAATGGTGGAAAAAGCAAATAAAAAAATATTTTGAATAATGTCAAGGTATAGTATGGGGGAAATGCAGATGGTGTAAAGCGTGTGAAGCTCAAAAACCACCCATAAGTTTGCCAGGCTGGTTTTCATTTTTGTTTTTAGTTTCTCTTTAATAAAAAATAAATGGGAAATAGAATTCCCAAAGAAATGCTAGGATTATTATAATTTAAGGGTACTTCACAGTCCAATATGAGCCCATAAGCATACCTAGAAAATGAACTACATACAAATGCAACATAGTCTTTAAGATGACATCTATATGTATATGCCTCTTTCCCCATTCCCTTAAGTATCTTTTACTTAAGGTAAAACAGTAAGGAAAATTCTGAGGTTAGCAAGGGGGTGTTTTGTAACAAAGTACAACTAGCAGGATCCCTGTGTTAGCTATTGTATAAGGTTGTCCACAGTTTGCAAGTGACACTGATTGTAACAAATAAGGAGATTATTTTCTAGATCAGTTTATTAGGGGGACTGTCCTTTCCTTCTGCAACAAGTGTGTGAATACTACATCCTGCAGTTTTGTTCAATAACAGTCCTGCTCTCCTAGTCTGACCGATAAAACTAACTCCAAATTGTCCTGTGAGCTTTCATAATGCAGTAAAATTTGAACCTGGATCTCCTGTTCCCAGTTCAGTATATTAAGCACAACACTACTTGATGGTGAATAAAAAGCTTTCCAAGATTTGAAATAAGGCCTGTTTCACCTTATTTGAAAAGCAGAGCCCTCAAAAAGGATTACTAGGCGGAATTTAATAACTGGAGGCTAAATTTTTAACAAGACAATCTTTAATATAATGTTTTTAAAAAGCATGATACTTTAATTGTTAATATAAAATTATTAAAAGAGACCCTTTTTCATATGTATTTTAAGGAATAGTATGAACCTCTTTCTCATAAAAGGCGTAGCATAATAAAGGAGAGAGGGCATGTTAACTAAGGTTTAAGCTTAAGTTTATCTGCTAAAAGCTCCACATTTATTGAGTTAAATAGATTAGCAAAAATGTCTGAGGCACCTTTTTTTTAAAGAAATAGGTATACTTGTGACCAGTTCTCTTCTGCAATACAGCTATTTCCCCCCCCTTCTTTCTCTTGGCCTTTCATTCCATTTCATTTAGAGAATTCTTAGCTTACCTGTTCTTATTTGAATTGTAATTGAGATCACCAGCGAGAGGTAAAGTGTCCTTCAAGTTTATCTCAGGTCTTGATGGCTAATGAACTACATTTGCCATAATGGTTCTGTTGCTTATTTTATGCTTTGTGATCTTAACTAGTGGCTTTCAAATATGAGTAAAGCTACCATTGCAAATCTTGTTGTTCTACAGTTGTGTCCATCCTCTGTGATTTGGGCACATTTAAAACGTATTGTTTTATACATTTATTACAAGAATATACATAATATTTTTAAAAATGCTTTCGATACTAGTTGCAGAAGAAGTTAAGGGATGAAGGGACGCATCTGCAGCATGCATGTGTATGTACGGTAGAAAGCAGGACCCTTCCATATGATTATAGCATATTTTATAGTCAGGCTTTGTAATGAAGTACCGAAAATTTATCATGGAAGGGAGGTAAAAACTAGCATTGGTCTTAGAAACTAAGTACAAGTTTCCATATACCCAGCTCCAATTACACAGGATTCACTAGTGTAATATATACACATGATTGTGTTGCTGGTGATTGACTAGTATTAAGTAACAAGTATCTCAGACTAACTATTTATAGTAATAGATGCAGCATAGCTCATTCACTGTCTAAAAATCACACTTGATCCAAGCACCAATCCCACCTCCAATTGCTGACTGGAAAATAAAAACGTACTTTATCTTCAGTCAATGAATTATCAAATATTTTGAACTTTGGCCTTCTATCTGAATTGTGTTCTTCCTGTCATTACTACAATGTATTTGTATTTGATTACACTGAAATTCTTATGTGTATCCTATTGGATTAACTGGATTTTAATCCAAATTGATTTTAGGGGAGTAAACGTAAAAAATCGCATATAAAAATTATTTTTATTACATGAGAGCAACACTTTTGCATTGGCTCATTTCTTATGGTACAAAAACAGTTGCCTGCTCTCAAACCCCAGGACCATCTAGTTTAGCATTCTGCACACACAATGGCCAACTAACTGTACAGGGAAGCTGACAAGTCTCCCAGGAGATGGCCTTCAGAGGCAGTGACATTGCCATCAAAGCTAATAGGCATTGATCCCCATGACTTTCATGAATTTTTCAATAATGTTTTTAAGGACAAGCTGGTAACTAGCACATCTCATGATAAAAGTTGAATTCTGTATTGTGTAATTCCTTTTATCCTGATTCTTCCAGGATTCAATTTTGTTAGATAACCTTTGTTTAAAATATTTTGGTATAGGTTAAATAGCATTCCCTTATTTACTTTATTCATACCTGTGAATATATGTAGCTCTTGACTTACATCCACAACCTGGGACCAGAATTTCCATTGTTAAGCAAGGTGGTTATTACAGTGAGCCACGCCTGATTTTACAACCTTTTTTTTGCTACAGTTGTTAAGTGAATCTGGTTTCCCCCATTGACTTCATTTGTAGGAAGCTATCTGGGAAGATGTCAGATGGCCATTGCATAACCCTTGGATGCTGCAACCTTGAATACATGCTGGTTGCCAAGTACCCAAATTTTAGTCAGGGGACCATGAGGATGCTATGGTAGTTATAAGTGCAAGAACTGTATGTAAGTCCCTTTTTTAATTCTGTAAATTTGAATGATGGTTAAATGAATGATTGTAAGTCAAGGACTACCTGTAATTTTACACACCTTAGTCTCCTTTCTAGACCAAAATGTCCCAAATGTCACAAGCTTTTCTCATAGATATTCCAGCCTCTTTATCATTTTAATTTACCTCCATTAAACTTTCTCTAGCTCCGCTCTGTTCTTTTTGAGGCATGGCAACCAGGACTGCATATAATATTCCAGATGAGGTCGACCATCGGTCATTATGATATTGGCATCTCTATTTTCAGTGCCATTTCTAATTATCCCTAATCTGCTCTACATCTTTTTATAATGGATGCTAACTTATAAGTGTTGGTTTTCCACTTTACCTCAAACTGTTATTCCAAAGTGAAAGACTGGTCTCTAACCTATCCCCAACCACTGATTTATGTGTGTCATATAATTTAGTAGTTTGCACAATATAACATGTACATATACAGTTCTTTCCCACAGAATAGAAGCAGAAACTAATGAGACAAGTCCTGTGTTTTTGGTACTGATTATTGTAATGCTTGCTATGTTGAAAGAATTAAACTTGTCAATTGTGGTGTACCAATGTCCCTGATTCTTGTCTTGGTGACCTTCAAATATCATTTACTGTATCTATAATCAGCATACATCCTGATTAATTTTAACCAAGTATATGCTATATTTTCTTTGCTGTTCTTAACCAATCTTATTTAATTACGAAACAAATTTATATGGCTGCCCAACTCACGGACAGTAAGCCCGAGGAGTTACAACATTACAAATCCACAACATAGAATCTGATCCCATCCCTGTTGCAGCAGGAACACAATCAAATCAACCACTTTATCAACTCCATCTACATTTGTGATTCCCAGGCCTGCTAACAAAGCCACGTTTTCAGGGCCTTTGGGATTGCCCTCTATAGAAATGAAGATCTGTTTTCCAAGCAAGATTAGCCTTTCCTATTTTTTTTTCATTTGCAGTTTTCAAGATTAAAAAGTAAAAGTAACTTCTTGTAAAATGTCAACAGAAGAAACAATATTCTATACAATAGAATGGAAATAGACATTCATCTCAATAAATAGTTTCTTAAGAGATGCAAAATAAATTTTAGGGGCTTCATCACAACTTACAATTATAATAGTTCAAAATTCTTAGATGTAAATGTGTTCTTTAACAACATACTTAGTTACAGTTTATTAACATATATTTATTTATTTATTCTTAAGATTCTGGAAGTTTCAGCCAATCTGGGGATCAGCAAAGGTACGTGTCCTTATATTGTACATAAAGATGTTGTCAAAGGGGAATGAGGTATGTTCAATGTTCCCAGTCCTTTTAACCACAAAGTGCCTATTTCCTTTGACAACTTTTTTACTTCAGATCCCATATGTAAAACACAATGAACTGCACATCGCATTCTAGTTTCCTTGCTTTGTCTCCTCTGATGCAGTTCAAAGCACTTTCATACAGTTACCAGCTTTACGTTCCAATTCTCTTGAAGCAGTTTTGGTCTGTCTCTTGAGTGTTTTCTGTGATACCATTCCTCTGCAGTGGCTACTGGGCCACACGTTAATTGACTGAACTGCCAAAATGCTCCCAAAAGCTGTGCTACCAGAATATATGCCAATTGGCACAAAACCAGTAGTGCCAATTCAAAATTACCTGTTATGTGTAGAAGAGGACTCAAAATCTACTTTTCCTAGAAGACAATTCTCCAAGGGGGAAGTATCTTTCTCTTGGATCTTTGGGGCATGCATTTGGACACAATGGCTAGGCACTTGCAATCCTGAGTGCACTGGAGAAGTGTGGCCTATAAATCCAATCGATCAATCAATAAAAAACTAGCAAAATTTTAAAAACACTGTACAGATAGTCCTCAAGTTACAACTGTAAGGAAGCCTGTCCATTATGGTCATAAGTCATAATGGTGACATCGCAATTTTACAATACTTTTATGGCAGTCATTAAGTGGATGCAGCAGTCAAAGACAGGCTACAAGAATGGTGGAAGGTCTTAAGCATAAAACGTATCAGGAAAGACTTAATGAATTCAATCTGTATAGTCTGGAGCAGTGTTTCCCAACCTTTTTTGAGCCGCAGCACATTATTCATATTTTCAAAATCCTGGGGAACACTGAAAGGGGGGGGGGGGCGGGGGGGGGGCTAAAGAAAAGTTTGGACAAAAAAACCCTCTCTCTCCCTCCCTTTCGCTCTATTTCTCCCTCTTTCTCTTTTCCTTCCTTGCCTTCTTTCTCTCTCTCCATCCCTCTTTCTTTCTTTCTTCCTCTCTTTTTTGCTCTCTTTCTCTCCCTCCTTCCCTTCCTCTATGTCTTTCTCTCTCCCTTGCTCTCTCTCTCTCTGTCTCGCTATCTCTTTCTTGCTTTTTTCTCTCTCTCTTGCTCTCTCTCTCTCTTTCACTGTCTTGCTATACAGTGGTACCTCGAGATACGAGTTTAATTCGTTCCGGACCTGGGCTCTTAAGTCGAGCAGCTCTTATCTCGAACGACTTTTCCCCATAGGAATTAATGTAAATAATTTTAATTGGTTCCAGCCCTCAAAAAACTCACAAAGTTAGTCTAAATTATGCAGAAAGACATGTTTTTAATGAAGAAATGTACATGTACATATAAATGAATAATGAAGTTTCTTTCACTTAACTTGTAAACTTTCTTAAACTTTTAAATTTACATATGTTCAACTTCTCTGCCACCCAATCCTGTAGGACAGAGGTCCCCAACCCTTTTTGCACCAGGGACCGGCTTTAAGCGATCAAGAGAGGAATGGGTGAATGAATGGACGGAGGGTGGGAAGGAAGGAAGGAAAGAGGGAAGGGACAGGAACAGAGGAAGGAAGCAAGGAAACTTATGAAAGGGGAGAGTAAGAGAGGAATGAGTGAAGGGAGGGAGGGAGGGAAGAAGGTGGGAAGGAGAAAGAAAAGAAATAGAGGAAGGGAAGGTAAAAGAGAGAAAGAAAAAGAGCAAGAAAGAAAGAAAGAAAGAAAGGGGGAAGGGACAGGAACAGAGGAAGGAAGCAAGGAAACTTATGAAAGGGGAGAGTAAGAGAGGAATGAGTGAAGGGAGGGAGGGAGGGAAGAAGGTGGGAACGAGAAAGAAAAGAAGAAATAGAGGAAGGGAAGGTAAAAGAGAGAAAGAAAAAGAGCAAGAAAGAAAGCTGCAAGCACCCCCCCGAGCCCCCCAGGCCGGCTGCAACCTTTTAAAACACGCGCGCCGCTTCGCAGCTGTCTCCTGGAGCCGAACGCGGAAGTTAGCGTTTGGCTTCAGGAGACAGCTCCTTGGCGCTTGTATCTCGAATTTGGGCTTGTAAGTAGAACAAAAATATCTCTCCCCTCCCAGCTCTTATCTCGAGTTGCTCTTAAGTAGAGCAGCTCTTATGTCGGGGTTCCACTGTATGTCTCTTTCTTTCTCTTTGCCTCTCTTGCTATCTCTCTTTCTCTCTCTCTGTCTCTCTTGCTATGTCTCTCTTTCTCTTTCTCTCTCTGTGCCTCTCTTGCTAAGTCTCTCTTTTTCTCTTGCTATGTCTCTCTTTCTTTTTCTTCTCTCTGCCTCTCTTGCTATGTCTCTCTTTCTCTCTCTATCTCCCTTTCTCTGCCTCTCTTTCTTGCTCTGTCTCTCTTTCTCTGCCTCTCTTGCTATGTCTCTCTTTCTCTCTCTCTCTGCCTCTCTTATATGTCTCTCTTTCTTTCTTTCTCTCTCTCTCTCAGCTGACTGCAAGCGGGAGCCCTGACGGCGGCAGCTGGACGTGCTGCTGGACACCGTATATGCCAGGCCCGCAGCGCCAGCATGTACGACGTCCAGCAGCACATCCAACCGCCACCGTCAGGGCTCCCGCTTGCAGTCAGCTGAGAGAAAGAGAGCGCGCTCCCTCTCTCCGCCGCCATCTCCCCGTGACTGGCTGCGGCCGCCCCCCCTCCCATCGCCAGTGCCCTCCCGCCGGGCCACAAAGGACACTTGCCGTCGACGCCAGAGAAGCTCCAGCTGGGCGGGGCGCTGCCGGTACTTCCGTCCTGGGGCTCCCGCTCGCAGCTGTCAACCGGCTCCTGCTCGATGCCGCGGTTTTCGGCGCTCTCCTGCTGGGCCCCAAAGAAGGAAGGCGGGAAAAAGGCGCAAAGAATGGAGCTCTCCTTCCTGCCTTCCTTCTTTGGGGCCCAGCAGGAGAGCGCCGAAAACCGCGGCATCGAGCAGGAGCCGGGGGACAGCTGCGAGCGGGAGCCCCAGGACGGAAGTACCGGCAGCGCCCCGCCCAGCTGGAGCTTGGCGGCACACCTGGCCATGTCTGGCACACCGGTTGGGAAACGCTGGTCTGGAGGACAGAAGGAAAAGGAGGGACATGATCGAAACATTTAAATATATTAAAGGGTTAAATAAGGTCCAGGAGGGAAGTGTTTTTAATAGGAAAGTGAACACAAGAACAAGGGGACACAATCTGAAGTTAGTTGGGGGAAAGATCAAAAGCAACATGAGAAAATATTATTTTACTGAAAGAGTAGTAGATCCTTGGAACAAACTTCCAGCAGATGTGGTAGATAAATCCACAGTAACTGAATTTAAACATGCCTGGGATAAACATATATCCATCCTAAGATAAAATACAGGAAATAGTATAAGGGCAGACTAGATGGACCATGAGGTCTTTTTCTGCCGTCAGACTTCTATGTTTCTATGTCATAAATCAAATGTTATGGTCCTTAAGTAAACACACAGTTGTTAAATGAACCAATGGTTCATTGTGGATGCAGTTTTGTCAAAAAATGGAAGCAACTGGCGGTTTTTGGCAAATTTGTGGTAAAACATCACATGATTGTAGGATGCTGCAAAATGACTGTAAATGTGGCTAGGTGTTCTCAGTGTGGCCATGTAACTTGGGGAGACCATTGAAATATGATATATAGGTCATAACTTCCAATGGTCTTTAATTACCAGTCATAAATTGAGGACTACCTGTATATAGCACCAGCAGGACTATGACATAGTAAAAAAAAAATGACTGACATTCTGGGTTGAATTTTTTAGGTACAGAATGGGTTCTTCCTGTTTTTTTTATGTTAGCTACGTAATAATTATTTATTGTGAAATTTAAAAATATATAAAATAATTATAATTCTTGCATTTCATCCCATATTCATTTTCCTTTGCAAGGTTGGATCTTCTGGTCTTGCTGCATAGAAAATTTATCTTTTTTCACTTGTTCATTCTCTCAGTCTCCTCTTCCTTTGTACTTATGAATGTGGATGGGTATCGACCAATTGAAAACAATACTTTTTTGTGTTAAAGATGTCAACCGGATTTTGTTTTATCTAAATATTTGTTTTGCCCCAATAGTGGGTGTTTATTTAAAACATTCTAATCTTTTCCCCCCAGCTATGCAGGGTATGGCAATCAAGGAAATCAAAATTATGCACATATGCCACAGGTAGGCTGAGTAGTTGCTTCTTTATATGTAAAATGTTTTTCTTTATGATCAAAATAATGATTGCACACACAACCCAACTTGTTTCTGTGAACGTGGTACAGTAAGTAATATCTTGCTCTCCTGTGTAGGAGGAGTGAGAGAACATTTGGGGAGAAAGGTTAAAAAAGTATCTCTGAGATGACAGAACATAGTCACACTAAAATTATTTATCAATAGAGTCCTGTTGCCTTGATTATATGTATATTAATTTATTGCAGCCATTAATTTATAAAGTAAAAGCTGGCTATGATTTGGGGCCAGTCACTTTCTCTCAGCCCAATTCATCTCACAGGATTGTTATTGTTGTTTTGGGGGAAATAGGTCGCAGATGAAGAAGAGACACTTTGTGTAGGACTACCTTGCTGCTGATGTGTTAGTTGGGCTCTCATCTGAATGTTCATCCCAAATTTTCCAAGTTCCTTCCCTCCTTTTTACCTATCACTAGTATCCCAACACAGCATTCCAGTTTCCTCCACAACCTTCTCAACACATTTTTTCATCTACCATTATCAATTTCTCAACACAATGTATTCCATTGGTGTATCTCTCTGGCCCACTCACATCTTTCAACAGCTATACATTCTTAGCACCCACCAATGTTCCACATATCATATAGCCATTTAGCAAATTAATTACATTAAATCAAAGGTTTATTACAAAACAATCCATCCTTTCTCAGTACACACAGTTACATAGCTGTAGTGTTTTATGTTCACTCTCCTTAACTTTCCATCCTCCAGTTACCTTGTGACAGTATACCTGAGGTATACTATCAGGTCTAGTCCATACATACCTGCAGTATGCCATATAGCAGAGGGCTAATTTTGTAATATTCATACCTTGAATAAAAGAAACAAATGGATATAAAGCAGGCAGTTAAAAAAATAACAGTACTGTATTGGCTTCTTCAGTAATCTTCACAATAACCCTCTAAGGTGCAATTGTAATAAAATGTAATCATTTCATGAACTGTTATATAAAACTTTGTGTATATACATGCATGTAATGAAAAGCTCTCACATGTGTAATTTTGTTGATTTGCTTTTTCTTTTTACAAAACAGAAAAATATAGATTAATTAAAGGCAAAAAAATTTTACCCAGAAACACATTCGACTAAGAGGTGTCGTTTATCTAATTGCCATTTGCAACCTAAGTGTAGTGCTTTTCAAATTTAAGTAAATAGACTCAATAAATCTGGCCTTATTCCATTTTTACCTGCTTATTTATTGCAGGGATATCCCGGCTATGACCAGAGTGGAGATACTTCATCATATGGGCAAAGCTATGGAAGCTATCAAGGAAATTATCAAGGGAACTATGCACAGACCCCGACAGGTTTGGTTGAGCATGCTGACAATTTTGTACATATACACCGTTTAAGGGCACAGTTTACCTAAAGCATTCCCTATTGGATCTTCAGGTTATGGGCAAGGCAGCCAGCCAGGATATGGCGGATATGAAAATCAGAACCAGAACATGTATAACCAGGAATCTTACGGCAATCCTGGGCAGCAGAAAGATTTATCAGGCAGGTAAGCAATCTTGTTTTCCTCTTTTGCATTAATTGTAAAAAAAGGAAAAAGGGCATTACTTATGTTGCCATGTACATGACGGCTATAAAACTAATTCTTCGTAAAACTTTTAATAAAAATGTAGCAATTGATTGGTTTCTGTGGATTGTGTTGGAAATAATAGTGGTTAAAGCAGACATGATCCAATATATCTTTTACCTCTGGTTGGTATGACTATTACATTAAATTTTTGTCTGGGAAATCAGTGGGGAAAACACACTCAGGAAAATAAGAGCTCATAAAGGAGTCAAGATTTCAGTACCATGTTTCCATGTGTTTTCTGATTTTTAAGCATGCCCCTAATATGAGCTTACTCCAAAAATAAGCCTCAGTGAAGGGGGTTGGGCATGGTGAGCTTGGGCTGACAGTGTCCATCAGAAGCCACAGCCCATGCAGCATAAGTGACCTGATTACCTGTGCACAGGCAAAGGCGGGGAAGGCAGGTGATCCGGAAGCACTGTGCAGGCCACAGGAAAGCCAAAGGTTGGCCCAGCCTGGCCGCAGGAGCCTGGTCTTTGCATGGTGGCACCAGTAGCAGATGGAGGCAGAGGCCCTGGTGCTTATTTTGTAGCCCAAGAAATATTTCGACTGGGTCTGATTTTTGGGGAAACAATGGTAGCGTTTTATTTGTTTTTTGTTACCAGCTGCCTGGATTAGCTAGAAGACACGGCATATAAGGTGTATGTTCTATTTGAGATCATGAATGCATCTGGAAGAATAATACTGGAACAATAACATTTAAACTTAGTTATGAGCAAAGATTCTTACAAAGTCAGCTGTGAAATATTTACCTCCTCTTTACCGGGTTTAGTTTAATGTTGATTTGTTAAGGATGTTTTAGTTCAGGTTCCTGTACTGAGAAGGAAATTGGATTTGATGTCATACATTTTTTTTCTTTATTATTCTATTTGATTGTATCTGGAGGCTTTGACATTCTTTGTTGCTTTGAATGCTTAAGACCAGGAAAGTTGTCTCTGTCTCATTGCACTTCTGAATAAAAAAGAGAGTGCAGTTAATTTCTTGTTTGCTTCAATATAAGGACTTCCTATGACCAGAAATCCACCTATGGGCAACCAGGTTCATACAACCAGTCTTCAGGGTACAACCAGCAGCCAGGATCCTATGACCAACAACAAGGTTACAGTCAACCGCAAAGATCATTTGATCAGTCCAGTTATAACCAGCAGGGACAGCAAAGCTCATATGACCAGCAGTCAGGATTCAGCCAAAATCAGCCACCTCAGCAGAGCTATGGGCAGCAGCAACAAAGCTCATTCAACCAGAAGCCAAATTTCAGCCCGCCACAAAGCTCATTTGGTCAAACCCAGCAGTCATACCAGACACAACAGAAGGAAAGCTATGGATCCAACATGCAAGGTAGGCGCTGCATGGAATCCAGACAGAAACAATTTACAGAACAAAGCATTGTGGTAAATTTTGTAGAAACTGGAGGATTTTAGTATCCAAGAGGTTGCAAAGAGCATATAGCTGAAATAACTAAGAGTATGGCCAGAAATAATTGTATAGATCAGCTGCATCTTGTTGCTGCATTATTTTTTCTCTGATTTGGGCATGACATGAAAAAATAATATTGGCAATTCTACTGAGTTGGCTTCCTGCCAGTTGATTTTTAAAGCAGATACTGTGATAAGAGTTTATTAAATTATATTAGTTCCTGTTCTTGCTGCCTTTAAAAAAAAAATTAGAGGTATAGTGGGATGCCCTTTTATTCTCATGTAGGCCAAAATGCCTATTCTGTGATCTTGCCTGCTGTAACACATAGGTAACATCCAAGTATTTCCTCCCCTCTACAAGTATTTCAGTATTTACTGATGTAACTGATTGAAAGACATTCATTTAAAATGTTAAGAAATTTTGACTGAATGGGAGTTCTAGCTTTTTTCATCTTTGGGTTCTAATAGTATAATTTATTCAGTATGTGTGTAATTCTAAACTAATTAGTCACTTTAATCTCAAGAATAATTGCTCTGAAATTCCTTAGATGATCGCCGTGAAAAAAATAGATTCGGAGATGATAACCGAGGCTTTGGGGGCCCTCGAGGTGGAAGCAGATTTGATTCTGACAACAGAAGTACTATGTCTGGCATGAGGTAAAAGATTTAACTTAGAAGCTAGTGATATATTATGATATCTGTTTAGCCCATTGTCTTCCTTGCTTGTTTGGATGAATGCTCTTAAAAACTAGTTGAAGGAATACTTTTGCTTCCTGAAATGCTAATATTAATGATCTGCATAAAAAATTCAAGTCCCCAAATACTAATCTAGGTTATCTTTCTGGCTGATTCATGAACCTACTAAGCCATTCATGGTTTGTTTAGTCTTAGCTTAACATATTATAGAAAACTAGCCTTTGTGGCTAGAATTTACTCATAACTTATGTGATGGCATATAGTACTCAGGTATGGATCCAGTCATTATAGCCTCTATTTAGTAAGCTATTACTAAAAACTATTACTTAAAAGTCATGGCTTAGTATAACATATAATCCAGCTTACACCTACAAGTAATCAGCGAACAATATCATGATTTACTTTTATAATCCAGCCTTCTTTACAAAGATTTGATCAGGAATTCAGAAACCAGTACATTCTGTAATTTAACACTAAAATTATTATTATTATTATTATTTTATTATTATTTATTAGAGTTGTATGCCCCCGCTCTCCGCAGACTCGGGGCGGCTCACAGCAGTGATAAAACAGTATACAATGGCAAATCTAATATTAAATCTAAAATGACAATTTTACATTAAAAACCTAAACAAAACCCCCATAACACTACATAGGCAAGGGGAGATGTGTCAGTTTCCCCCATGCCTAACGGCAGAGGTGGGTTTTAAGAAGTTTATGAAAGGCAAGGAGGGTGGGGGCAGTCCTGATCTCCAGGGGGAGCTGGTATTTTTTAAAATAAAAGATAAAGGATAGTTGAGATTCTATTCTATGCCAGGTTTGGCCAATTACACTTTTTTTTCCTTTTATGCCAATATCCATGGTATACACGTAAGAGAGGCAACTGCTCTTCCTCATTAGCATCTGAGGAGTGGGATTGCTGAGGTTTTTGTTGTCCACTATTCCTGAGCTTTTTAAAAATACTCTGATATAAAATTAGTTCATGCCATGAAAAATTTAATCTGACTTTTCCAGATTGTGAAGCTGTTATAGGCCAAGGAATAAGGCACATAAATTATGACATTCACAGATCTTCTCCTGCTAAACTATAAGATTGGCTTTGTAATGATTGCTCTATTAGCAGATACTGCTAACATATTTATAAATTTTGATAAGCCAAGTTAGATTTAAGCTTTGTCCACCTACAGGTAATCAGTGAACAATGTCATGATTTACTTTTAACTTGGTTCTCCTAAGTTTTTTTCCCATGTGGATTAAGCAGTCTTGTTGGAATATCACACTAAGCTTAAATGATCAAGTTACACACTATTTGTCAGCTGCACTCACTTAAGGATGAGGCAACAAGTGTGTACAGTTGTATTTACGCCTGAGTTTGGAGGGAAGTGTTGAAGGCAGTGAATATGTCTTTCTTTGAATTTACAGCTCTGCTTGAGCATCGTTTTTAACAGACATCTGAAAATAGAATAGTTCTATTTTCTATATTCTATTTGGATAGCATCATTGCATTGCATCTGTAGATTCTCAGTGTGCAGTTACAGTTAATTGACAATTAAGCTGCCTTAACTTGAATCATTGCTTTTGAACCTGATGGAACAAAGTTAGGAATGGGATGAATTAGGAAGAGAAGTGTATATGGCCAAAATGAGTTTAGAATTTTTTGCACTGACCAGGAGAAAGTCTGCTTTTATCAACTGCCCTGTTTTTTTGCTCTGTGCTGTATGTTTGTGTTTGTTTGCAATGTTTGTAGCCTGCTCCAATCTGTGGCCTGGGTACTATATAACATAGAAAAGGAAATACAAATATAGGAAAAAAGGAAAACTAAAACTGTAGCAATAAATAAAGAACTACTACTTGCACAAAACAAAGCAGTCAACCCTCATTGATAGCATACTGGCTTACAACAGGAAATAAAGATGCCATATCACATGGGTCACTGCCAGAAAGGCCATATCTTCTGTATGTGGAAGGAATTCAGAGGAGGACTTTTTCAGACTTGAATTTAAATCTGCCATCTCTATAAAATAAAAATAATAAATTATTCAATCTGAAACTAATGTTAATACCTATTCTAGCCATTGTCTAATTTGATTTAAATCGAATCTCAGGATTTTGGCTGGGGGATTTCAAAGCAGAACATAGCAAATGCAGCCTTGTTTGGCATTCAGGGTATAACACATCTCGTCCAAATTTTGAGAACTGCCTCAGAAGTAAAACAATGGATATAAAAATGGTATGGATAATTTGCATTTTAAAATGTTAGATATTCTCTCCTCTATGTTGGCAAAGAGAATTGAATGAGAACTGTTTCTCAGAATAAATTAGAAGATTGAGCCTGGGCAGGCCATGCTCAACATGCATGTTGGTATAGAATAGATAAGTGCTGAATCAGTCTATTGATATCTCTATACAGTGGTACCTCTACCTAAGAACGCCTCTACTTACGAACTTTTCTAGATAAGAACCGGGTGGGGGTTTTGCCTCTTCTCAAGAACCATTTTCCACTTACAGATCCAAGCCTCCAAAATGGTAACTGGAAAAGGCAGGGAGAAACCTCTGTGGGGCCTCTCTAGGAATCTCCAGGGAGGAAACAGGGCCAGAAAAGGCAGGGAGAAGCCTCTGTGGGGCCTCTCTAGGAATCTCCTGGGAGGAAACAGGACCTCCACTGTCCCTGTGGTTTCCCCAATCGCATTATTTGTTTTTACATTGATTCCTATGGGGAAAATTGTTTCTTCTTACGAACTTTTCTACTTAAGAACCTGGTCACAGAACGAATTAAGTTCGTAAGTAGAGGTACCACTGTATATGGAACGAACAAGGTGGCAGGTGTAAAGTACATACACTTGTTGGACATGTCTTGCAGAATATTGCAAAAAAAAAGGAAACAATTCTGAATCTATGATTTATTAAATTGGATTTGGGAAAACAGCATGATATCTAGATGGTTTGGGGAGGATGTTTCCTTCCTGCAATCTATTTTTCCTCCCTTAAGTATTCTGCCATTCAAATTCTTTTCTTGACTGTTTAACTGGTTTGCTTAATATAGTTGACATTATGATGTCTCCTAAAATTAATGTGAGGTCATGGCTCAGTGATGAAAGTGCATGTTTTGCGTGCTGATAGTCCCCAGCTTATGCAGCTGCTAAGTCAGGAGCTTCAACTAAACAGTACTAGCTGTATTAGGGATATAACTTTAATACAAGCCAGATGTTTTATATAGAAATGTCAAAAATGCCTACATTTTTTCTTTGCCTTGCCTTGTTTGAACCAGAAACTTGAGCCACATTCACATACTTGATGGCAATTATTAATAATTTACTTTGTAAAGTTACATTTGACTCATCAGCAGTTTTTAAAATATCTTAGACTAAATAATAATTAATGAGAAACCACCAAGTCCAGTGACTTCATATATTTTGTCTGCAAAAGTAAATTTATGAAATGGCTTGAAAAAGTGCTTTATTTAAATGTGGGTGGTAATATCGCAGGGAACAAAATAAATAGAATAGAATAGAATTATTTTATTGGCCAAGTGTGATTGGACACACAAAGAATTTGTCTTTGGTGCATATACATACACATAAATCAAACTGAGAATCAGATAACAGAGGGGAGGAAATATAGACTGAAAATATGCATAAACCCGTGATGGTGAATTTATGACACACGGATCTGTGGCATGGAAATGGAACTTCTGGTTGGGCTGCTTTTCTCCCTCCCCAGGCTTCGGGAAAGAGTCTGTTGATGGCAAAAAAATGGCTGGGCCGTTGGGCCATGTTTCACCATTCACGGGATCTGGAGATATGGATTCTACTTCTTTCCTATGTAGAGCTGCTGTGGTTCTGGCTAGTGATGCTCTGATACCACTTGAAAGATAGAACTAATATTTTATGATCTGGGAAGTGGATAGGTGGAATGACATTGCCAAATGTTCCCAGAAATGTAGAGTTAATTCTTAAATTTCCCCTTTAACTACTACTGCATGGAAAAAAAGGAAAAGTCTGAAATATTTAGCTTACCGATCTTGAGGTTTCAAATTAAGTGCTTGTGGATTTGTGGGTGCTCAATGCTCATGTAAAGGTTTCTGCTACATTAAAATTCACATCTTGACATGCTGTCATCTGTTCACATATGTGATCTGATAATGTACTAATATCCAGGAGAAGCATCTTTCTCTAAACTATATAAATGTGAAGTGTTTATGGCATTCATTTATTCAGCTATAGAATTAACACTTCTAAAACGGTTTGGTGGCGTTCCAGCAATGTCTTACCAGTACAAAGCACAACTAAAGAAAAAAATACCTATTGTTTGAGATGAAGAACATTTTGCCAGATCAGGGGGTGGAAAATAAGAGCAGCCAAAGAGGAGAACATTTAGCTATAATTTAGATGCAAAGCAGAGGAAATAAGCAAATAGAGGGATAGAAACATAGTAGGCAGTGAGTGCTAAAATAGCAATTTATAATAGTATATAATTTTATGTTCTGTACTGCTAACTAAATTGAACCATTCTGTAATGTTGAGTGAACAACACTGCCTAAAAGATAACCTTATTTTGCCTTTGAGAACAGTTTTTATGTATAAAATTTTATTTATATAAAAAAATAATTGGAACTTATTGTATCCAGATGTAAACCTCCTGTTGTTTTCTGATAGCATTAATACTATCCTTAATATTGTTGAACTTCATTGTATTCTTAACATCTCAAAACCAAAGATTCATGTTTAAGATTCCCCAGACTAAAATGGCTTTACTGTACCTGATTCTGTCCTTATTACTCAGTTTATTTGATGCAGACATGCTATGTAAAAGTACTGTAATGCAAGGATGCCAGATTTGGCCTTGAGATATTTTTGCCTTATTCTCTGAGAATTTACTCTCAAGTAAGTAATGAAATGAATTGATTAGTGATTGCATATTATCTAATAACCTTTCATGTCTTTATTAATACATAAAGATAATAAAGGGCTTGTGTAGAATTATTTTCCTACTGAATATTTCACTGCAGAATTCCCCTTGCTCTTTTAGTGTCAAACTTCTCAACAATATGGTGAGACAACAAATAATCAATTACAATGAAAACTGAATGCTTGCTTTAAGTGAAATTGTATACATGGATTCAAATCCCACTTCAGTTAAGAACAGAGTGCTCTCTTTCAGCCTTATGTATCTCAAAAATCTGTTGAGAGGATTCGATTTAAAACATATGCACTGCTTTGAGCAAGGGGGAGGAGTTAAGCCATCCTTAGTTATTTAAAGGCCATTTAAAAAAAGGCAAATATATCTAAATTTTAAGGAAAATGTTGGTTTTCTTGTAAAAAAAAAGCTATAGCCATTTCAACTACAGTGTACAGAAAGTTATTTTCCTTGTTTAATCTATGTGGTGCAAAAAAGTATATACTACAAATTAGACTATTTTTTATAGAACGTGCAGTAAATAAACTTTCAGTAAGTGCAGCTTTTGAGCCTTGGGCTCAGCATGTCAAGACTTAAAGAAGAAATCATTTCTTCAATTTTTCCTCTGCAGTGGTGGTGACCGAGGTGGCTTCAAAAATTATGGTGGTAAGTGCTGAGCATCAAAAAAATATTAAAAGTGGAAACCTCTATAATAAAAGGTGCCAAAACATCCCAACCCCTAATGAGCCACCAAATACTTGTATTTTCATGTTTCTATCTATTAGAAGCATTTGATTTCCCCCCCTGTTTGAGCTGAGGCTGGTGTGTGTATGTGTGTGCTTAGCTTTTTTTTTTTAATTTAAGTTTTTATAATACTTTTTAAAAATAAGATTTCTGGTTTTGTTTGTTTTTATTTCCCAATTGCATGAAATGATTTTTCTGGCAACTCATAGTTGGCTTCGGATGGCATCTACAAAAAAATCTTCTAAGCACATTGTCTTAATGAGAATTTTTTTCTGGCAAAGAGCTTAGTTAAATGGACCAACAGCAACTACAAGACAACCAACCAACCACCAGCATAAACCTGTGTGGCACTCTTCAGCTTAGAGACCATAATTGGTTTTCTTCTTGGGCAAAATCTTGTGTCATTCTCAATTGCAGTTTCTTGGTTTCACATATCTTATTGCTAATATTAATTAAATCAAGACTGAATAGTTGATTCCCCTTTGTATGTGGTGTTGCTTAGACTCCCATTGCTTTTTTTCTCCTGATTCACAGGTCAAAGGGATTTTGGGCCAAAGCCAGATGCAGGTAAATGTAGAAGCCATATACCGGTATGATACACAGTTTTATGACTGTCTCTTTTATTTTTATATAAGGTAGTCTTTCCACCATCCATAATTCCTCAGGCCGGTTCCCAAAAATTGTGGCAGACTTGGGCAGGCTTGTTCATAGTATTTTGGAAAGGATAAAATTGCAGTTAACTCAGCCATCTCCTTCATTTTGTCACTCTGTTTTCTTGGCACCATTAGTAATTCTTTAATTAGACTGGAATAAAACCAGGGCAGATTGGAATAATCATTGAACATACTTTCCCAGCCCTATCAGGAAATGCTAGCGATGAAGCTTTCCTGAAATTCTGGAGGACTAATAATGGAGTATCTAGATTCGTGTAATATACTAAACCAAATTCAAATTGATCTACTGTGTAAACTTGACAATTGTTGTTTGTAAATCATGGTTTATTAAATAATTTCTTAGCACAATCTGCAATCTCAGTCACCAAAAGAATTCCGAGTTAGCAGGACTGGTTATTTCCTTTGGTACAAAACAACTTGTAGTATTAATAATTACCATGAATGATAGGAAGGGAATGGGTTAAAGAAAAATCTTTGTTCCCTGTTGAATACTATAGTTAGGTAACAAAATGAAAGAGATGAATTTACATTTGATAAAATGCATTGGCTTAAATGGCTTTAAGACAAAAAGAGGAGGACAGACTAGATTCAAAGTGCACACGAAATGGTTGCTATGTTTTAGTCATCCTTGCAAACTTTCTAGGGATGCTAGATTATGTAGCTCCTCAGTCCAGCAAGAGTGTTTGGGGGTTATTTGATGAGAGCAGGATGGCTTTTGTTTTCTAATATTAATGAATATGATCTTTTGGTAAAATGTAGATTTCCTAAATGATGTACAGAATCCAGAAAAGTACATTAGAATGGTCTTATTTGGTATTTTACTGTTGAGTCGCAGGATTACATACCAAATCATTTTTTTGGAATTTTTAATCCCAATAAAGGGGGTCATTTGAAAAGATTCCTTAGCTGCATAATAGCATTGTGATTCTTTGTTCAGGGTGAATGGCAACTTCTTATCTAAGTGTTTGTTTGGTATTTTGAACTAAACAACAAAATGCTTAATAAGAAAAAGACTCCAAAGCAGAACATATGTTAAAAGATTAACAATTCATAAAAACAAACTACAAGTAAAGATCAAATATAGTGGCAAAAATATAAATAAATTAAAATTCTTTGTAAATGACTTGTCTACCTGACTTCTGAATTAATAATCTCAATATAGGCATGCTATTAGTTTGTGGAAAGGAATTTTACTGACAGGACGTTGTGGTCATTGTGTGCAGCAGCAACCACAACTTTCCAGATGCTATTCAGAGAGGTGTACTGTTTTCTTTCACCGCAGATCTTCCATTTAAGAAGGGCCCAATAGGGTTTAAGTCAAATGAGGAAGGGGGACAATGTCATTACTTCATCTTTAAGGCCTTTTTCTGGCTAGCCATGCAGTGGAGTTCTTTCATTCATGTGATGGAGCATTGTCCTGCATAAAAATCATGTCCTTCTTGAAAAATGCAGACTTTTTCCTGTACTGCTGCTTGAAGAAATGTCTTCTAGTATGTTTGGGACTATATTTTAAGTCCATTTTCAACCTGAAAAGGTTTAACTATCTCCTCTTCAATAATACCAGCCCATACCAGTACCCTACCTCCACCTTGCTGGTATCTGTACCTCTACCTTATTGGCATCTGATCTAGCCAGAGACTTGACCGTTACAGATCAATCTAATTTCATCAGTCCATACAACCTTTAAAAAAATCCGTCTTCCGATATTTCTTGGCCCAGTCTTGGGGTTTCAACTTAGGTGTCTTGTTCAATAGCTGTAGGATTTTATCCTTCCTTACCTTGGTCATTTCTCTGAGCACTGAACACCTTGTACTTCTGGGCACTTCGGGTAGGTTGCATGCTGAAATATGACAGCACTGGAAGATAATGGGTCCCTGATAGCTTCATGTTTGATTCTTCTCCAATTTTGGGCAGTTAAAGTGCGTCTTTTTTTCTCAACATATTTCTTCTGACCCCCGTTGACTATTTGCAACAAAATGTTTGATGGTTCTGTGATCATGCTCCAATATCTTCTTTTCCTGAGGAAAAGAAGCTGCCTAATATGCACACCTTGATATATGGTGTTGATCTTAGGCCACATCCTCCCTCAAATACACATCGCCTGATATGTTTATGCCAACTGAGCATTCAAATTTATATTGGTTGGAGATGGAAAATATGCATAAAAATGATATTGTCAAAATACTCACTTGTCTAATCATTGTGCACACGGTGTAATAGCATTGGGTGAAAAATGTCTTTGCACAATTGTACACCTTTTAACAAATGTTAATGTTTCTGATTAAAAATTGCACTGAGAGTGGATTGTTCATAATGGTTTGCTTTTGGTTCTCTTCATCTGTAGTGTACATGGATTTTCTTACCTTGAATTTAAATGTCTATTTAATTCTCTTGAGTGCACAGAGGAGGGAAATTATGAAGGCTCGCTGGTTGGCAAAGGAAATGAATTTTCTTGGACATTTTGAAAAAAAAAAATACTTGCACAGCTTCTGCTACACACTTTGGCTAAAGAAATAACACCAGGCTCTCTCCAATGTAGATTCGGAGTCTGACAATTCTGATAACAACACCATCTTTGTACAAGGACTTGGAGAAGATGTTTCACCAGAACAAGTAGCTGATTACTTCAAGCAAATAGGTGTTATTAAGGTATTTAAGGTGGTGAAGAAGGGAGCATATCAGCTATAGGCCAATAGAAAAACAAGGAAGAATACGTGTTTTTAAAAAGAATGTATCAGTACCAAATGAAAACATTTAAATAGATAAAACAGTATTAAGACACATTCAAATTATGTGGGGTACTGGAATGCGAGCTTGAATTAAAAGGCAGTTTAGTATATTTCTAATGAAAGATGCTTAATTGGATTCAGATTTGGCAGATCTCTAAAACTGGCAGATATCCAGTACTGTGAAGCAGCCATTATTCATGTTCTCCATCTTGATGGGTGTAAAGTATAAGTGGTTTCTTCCATTGGGTCTGATATTTTGGTAATCCTTGACTTTTGACACAATTGGGACCAGGATTTCCATCATTAAGCAATATGGTCATAAAGCATGATCGCATAGCTTAGCAATGACAATGCCTTTAGCCCTAGTTGCCATTGTTAAGCAAATTCCTCCATTATTAGCTGAGGCAACTTCCAACTGGCTTTGGGCAACCAAAATCTGGGGAAGCTGGCAGGAAGTTGAAAGCCCTAATCCATTGGCAAGACTATGAGAATATAGAAAGAAACTGCCAATCTGTTTCAATAAATGATTGAACTAGAGATATTTCACTCGGAAGGGTAAGGAATGAAGGAGGAGTTGGAAGGAGGCGATAGAGGGTGGAAGAGGAAGGGGGAGAGAAAGTCAAAGTAAATAGGTGGGAGAGGAAAAGAGGAAGGGAAAGGAAGGCTGAGTGAAAAGATAATAGAAGTCCAGACTGGCAGACACTGATAATAATTTATTTATTTTTATTTATTTATTGGATTTGTATGCCGCCTCTCTCCGCAGACTCGGGGTGGCTAACAACAATAATAAAACAGCATATAATAATAATCCAATACTAAAAACAGTTAAAAACCCATTATTATAAAAACCAAACATACATACAGACACCGTTCCCTGTAGGCTGCGCACGTGAGCGCGCGCGCAGCCCAAAATACCGCCTCGCGCCCTTTTCCATGGGCGCGCAGTCCCCATTTTCCATGGGCGCGCAGTCCCGCGGGGGGGGCGGGAGCGGGGAGGCGCCGGCAGCAGAAGGGAAGGGAGCCGCAGTCGCCCCTGCCTCCCCATGTTGCCTCCGGCCCCCTCGGCCTTTCGTCACTGCCCCCCACCCGATCCGCCCCCTCTGCTCCTCCGCCGCCTCCTACCTTTGGGCGCGGCTCCTCCGCACCCGGAACGCACGCCCTGCCCGTCTCAGTCCCTTTGCTGAGAGCACTTTCATCCCGGGCTCTCAGCAAGGGGGTTGCAGGAGAGGCGGGGCAGGTTGCGCACGCTCCCTATCTCCATGCCAGGCCACTCGGAACATTCAAAATAAGAAAAACTTTCGCCAGCGAAGGCTTTTCTTATTTTGAATGTTCTGAGTGGCCTGGTATGGAGATAGGGAGTGCGCGCAACCGCGCCCCCCCCCGACATTGAATATCACCAGCCTCCGCTGAGAAGAACAGAGAGAACGAGAGTGAGTGAGAGCAACAGACAGCAAGATAGAGAGAAAGTGAGAAAGAGAGAGAGAGAGAAACGGGGGAGAGAAAGATAGCAAGAGAGAGAACAAGAGAGAGAGAGAGTGTGAGAAAGAAAACAAGAAAGAGAGAGAGAGAGAAAGCAAGAGAGGGAGAAAGTGAGAAAAAGAAAGAGACCAAGAGGGGGAAAGAGAGAAAGAGAAAGAAAGAAAGAAAGAGAGAGATGAGAGAGGAAGGAAGAGAGTGTGAGAGAGAGACAGAGAAAGCAAGAGAGAGAGAGAAGAGTGGAAGGAAGAGATAGAGAGAAATGATAGAAAAAGGGAGAAAAGAGAAATGAGAAAATGATTCAGGCAGAGAATGACAGGAGAGAGAAACAGAGAGAGAAGTGACTTGATTTAAAGCATATGGTAAAAGCACTTAAATAATAACAGAGAAAAAAACCCCAGCCCTCACCTGTTTTTATTAATAGTTATGTTTTTGGTTTTGCTGGTTGATTTAGTTTTAATAGTAATGGATTTTGGTTTTTTTTTAATTATTAATTTCTTTTAATAAAAGGGATTTTTTCCTTATTAATTAATTAATTAATTTATTTATTTATTTATTTATTTATTCCGCCCAGTCCCAAAGGGACTGTCGCTCAGACACTATACTTTTCCGCCCACACCGAAAAAAAATTAGAGGGTACATTGCATACAGACATACCATGCATAAAATTGTAAAGGCCTAGGGGGAAAGAGTATCTCAATTCCCCCATTTAATAATGGTTTAGATGAAGCCAAAGCAACGTATTTTTGGTGGTTTTTTACTATGCTTTGTTTATGCTGATGTAACTATTTGATATATGTATTTGATATGTGGAGGTGAAAAAAAAATCTTAAAAAAAGGTAAATCCTAAACTAGCAGCCAGTTAAGTTGCTGCTTCCGGGTGGTGGTGGGGAGCTAGGGATGTGTAACGGAAGTGTGATGGGGGGAGAGGCATGGGTCAGGTGCTAGGAGGTGTTTAAGAGTGTCTGAGGGAGAGACTGAGCAGTTTGGAGCAGGGAGAGGGTGCAAGGAGTGCTAGAGGTATGGTTAAGGGAGGGCATGTAGGGTGCTTCGGTGTAGTATGAGAACAGAGGGACCGGGAAGGGTATAAGTGTGGAGGAGATTTAGTGGTAGAAATTCCATTTCCAATGGCCATTGTAACCCGAGGACTACCCATAGATCACAATACAGTACTAGCCAAATGAAAAAGTGCAAAGCATATTGACATTAGATCTCTGCCATACTTTTATAAGCTGTTTTCTTGGTTGTTTCCTTTCTTTATTTTTACAGTTGTTGATGACCTAGGAAATTTGAAGGCTAGGGCTTGAAAATAGGCCATAGTGTTCTGTTTGTTTATATATTCCGTCAGCACATCTGGAAGTAAGGACAGATCCTTACTTCAAGCAGCCTCAAGTCTAAAATTAGTTTTGAGATACCACTGAATAAGGAGAAGCAAGTGGACACAGTGTAAAAAGAAAAGCTGTTTCTAGCTACAGTGGGGCATTCAAGTTAACTTTCATAGGAAAGCTGGGCATTGAGGAAAGATTTAAATGAAGGAAGAGATAGCATTGCATAAGTGTTCTAGTAGGCTGTGCCAAACAATTCAGTGCAGCAGGAGAGAAAGGACGATCTTTTGAAGGAACAGATTTTGGACAACAAAGGATGGTGGAATTCGAGAAGTGATCTCCCTGTTCATGGCAGAACTCACCATTATTGTTAGTAAATTTAATACTAAATTTAAATTAAATTTACTTTGATGGTAAAATATTTTTTTCTCTCTCTCTTTCCCAGACAAACAAAAAGACAGGAAAACTTATGATAAATATGTATACAGACAAGGATACTGGCAAGCCAAAGGGAGAGGCAACAGTGTCTTTTGATGACCCTCCATCCGCTAAGGCAGCCATTGACTGGTTTGATGGTAAGGTGGTCCCAATTAGGGCTTGTCAACCACTTAAATCACGTGCACTGAAATGTCTCCTCACAAAGATTGTAAAATTGTTAAGCCACATTTATTTATCTGACATATTTGGAAATTGCTCATCTTTACAGAGGGGCTCTGGGTGGTGTATAAATAAAATGTTATAAACATAATAACGAAGCCTCTTGCTGCTACAGCAAGAGTGGATTCTGTTGAAACAGAATTGAAGGGTAGGAAAAAGTTTCCCTGGCCAGCACTGAATTTTAGTCAATTTTAGATGGACTTTCAGGTTAGGGAAGATCGCCTTATAAAATGTAACTAAGCAGATTTTCTATAAAATGTAGTTTTATTGATTCATTGTTTAAATATTGCATTTCCTTGTTGTAGTTGGCCACTAGATTTATTCTTGATCCCCATTCTTCCCTCTACAGGAAAAGAATTCAATGGCAGTGTTATCAGGGTTTCCTTCGCAACCAGGCGGCCAGAATTCCTGCGAGGAGGTGGTGGTGGAGGAGGAGGAGGAGGAGGTGGTGGACGGCGAGGTAGTAACAGATCCAGATCCCTTTTACGTGGTAGTCCAGTGGTACGGTTCCATTTTGGGTGGTTCATCTGAATTTCTCCCTGAGAACTGGAGCGGTACTTCAGCCCAACCCATTTTCATGATTACCCCTGACCAAACAGTTGGTACATACTGGCCAGTTTTGATGTCAGAGGCTATTCATACTTCGTATTGTGAATCTTTGCCATAAGAGCCTCATACCAATTTCCTTACTTTGATTGTAATATTGTGCTTGCAGGTTCACGTGGAGGGGGTTTCGGAAGAGGAGGGGGTTTCCAGGGCCGAGGTGGAGAACCGAAAAGTGGTGATTGGGTTTGTCCTAATCCGTAAGTCACTTTCAGTCTTATATAGAAGGAGCCTAGAACTGCTTAGTTTAGTCTAAAAGTAGATTATTTGTTGCAATAAGTACAGTTGGCAAAGTAGCATGGAAATTCCAGCAAAATGGTTGCCACAAAAGGCTTCTCTGTTCATAAAATGGCTGCTATGGGTATGGGGTTTGATCACACATAAGGGGAAAAAACCCAGAATATAAACTACTGGGGTTGCTTAAACCAAGTGGTTTATTCTACATCTTTATTCTATGCAAGATTTCAAACAAAGCACTTGGCTGCAACTACCCATCATTTTTATTTCCTAAGGATCTTCATTTCCAAGTTCATTCTTGAAAATAAAATGATTCTAGATGTTTTACAGCATTCTAATTTTATTTTTCCAGTGAAAATAACTTTTAATATAATTTAAATGGAACAGTCAGTAGCTAAGGAAAATGTTTGCACTACCAAAGGAGCATCAAATTGCCATTTAATAGATAATAGCTTTTTAGAATTGTTCAAAAGTGCAGGTTGAAGCCTATATAATCTGGTATCTTTAACTAGAAGGGTTTGACCTCTCATTCGGATGCTGCTAGTTTCTGTTTGAGCTCCCTTCCTGGTGATCTCGTGGACCAGTCCATGTCATTTTTGAGACATACTTATGTATTTCTCAAAAATGACATGGACTGGTATGCTATTGCACTCTTCAAATATTTTTTTCCCTCCAAATTTTCTGGTACGCAGTCCTGCGATTACCTAGTGGTTTCTCAATCAAGCATTAAACAGATCTGACCCTGGGCGAACCTTTCAATAATAAACTGGTTAGCAAGATGCTGTAAATTTCACTCAGAGAACCATATAGCAAATATCTTTCTATCGAGCAGTGGCACTTTTCCCCCTTTATTTTGTTTGATTATGTCCATCATCAGGCAATGTTCCCTCTAATTTTTTTGGGGGGTGGGCGGAAAAGTATAGTGTCTGAGCGGCAGTCCCTTTGGGACTGGGCGGCACAGAAATAATAAACAAACAAACAAATAAAAAACCCACCCTGTTTTGCCTCAGAGAATTTCAAAATAAAATACTGTACTGTGTGTCTATAACAGTGAGCTCATAATAGGGCAACTCTATCAATATCAAAATGCCACTTAAATAGTTGAGCTAGTTTCAAACTAGATTTTGATTTTCTTTCTTCCTTACTCCCATTCTTTTTCTTTCTCTTTTCCTTCCTCTCTTTTTTCTATCTGTTTCTCTCTCTTCCTCTCTTCTTCTCTCTCTCCTTCCCTCTCACTCTTTCCCTCTCGGCTTCTGGGCAGGTTTGGAAAACTCTGAGTTGATGATTTTTAAGTGAGCGATTGCTCACTGCTCAGCTTAGAGGGAACTATGTCATCAGGCCTCCATAGCTGTACCAATATTATTATAGTTTAATGAGAATTGTGGTCTAATAAGATAAGGAGGGACTGTTCAATGTTTCTAAATAAGGACTGTATGGATAGTCCTATGCAGTTCATTTAATGACTGTTGGAAGTTACAGCAGCATTGAAAAAAGTGACTTACAACCGTTTCTCACACTTAACTACCATTGTTGAATCTCATGGTCAAAATCCAGATGTTTGGCAACTGATATATTTATGATGGTTACAGTGTCCCAGGGTCATGTGTTCACTTTTTGCAACCTTCACACCACTAGCAATCTCAATGGGGAAGCCAGGTTCACTTTCAACCACGTTACTAATTTAACTATGGCAATGGTTTCTATGGCAAGAAGGTTCATAAAATACAGCAAAACTCACATAACAACTGTCTCGCTTAGTAACAGAAATGTTGGGCTCAATGATGGTCTTCTGTCGAGGATTACCTATATAAAAGGTATTGATTATTCTTAGTCTCCGCAATTACTGAGAGGTGTTTCCTGGTCTTTTTCAGGAGCTGTGGAAATATGAACTTTGCTCGCCGGAATTCCTGCAATCAGTGTAATGAGCCCAGACCGGATGATGGCCGTCCCTCTGGAGGAGGTGCGTGGAAACGCCGCCTTTCAAAAAATGGGGGAATGTTGTTGGCTGGGGTGACATTTAGAATTTCTTGTTTTATCTTCCGTCTTCACAGATTTCCGTGGCAGAGGTGGTTTTGGAGGTGATCGGGGGTTCAGAGGCCGTGGTGGCCGGGGCGGTGGCTTTGGCGGCAAAATGGGAGGAAGGTTGGTATTGAATGCTTACAGAACTACAGAAGTGTGTGTTTTCTCCAAATGATGCAGAAAATTGGCAGATTTGTTAAAGTTCAGTGATGGAAACAGTTTTCAGGCCTCCAAAGACCCACCCGCAGTGGAAGCTGCCTGGTTCATTCTAGAATGCCAAGCTACCTATCAGGAGACAGGCTCAAAAGGGTGATTCATAAGAAAAACAGGGACCATTTTTTCTGGGAAAGTTTGACTGCACTTTTGGTTTTAGTCACACCAGAAACATGAGCCTCTGTCATAATACAAAATGGGGGTAGTGGTAGAAGCGAGAGGGGTTTCCAGAAAGTCACTGGGCAGTTTGTTCTGTTGCGATAATATTCTGTATAGCAATGATTTTCAACCTTTTTTGAGCCACGGCACATTTTTTACATTTACGAAACCCTGGGGCACATTGAGTGGGGTGGGTGGGGGGCTGTGTGGCTAAAAAAAGTTTGGACAAAATTTTTTTCTCTCTTCCTCCCCTTTGCTCTATTTCTTTCTTCCTCCCTCTTTCTTTCTCTCTCTCCATCCCTTTCTTTCTCTTCCTTCCTTCCTCTTTTTTGCTCTTTCTCTCCCTCCCTCCGTCTCTGTCTTTCTCTCTCTCTCCTTCCCTCTCTCTTTCTCTCCCTTTCTTGCTTTCTTTCTCTCTTGCTCTCTCTCTCTTTCTCTCTCTTGCTTTCTCTCTCTCTTGTTCTTTCTCTCTCTCTCACTCTTTCTCTCTTGCTTTCTTTCTTTCTCTCTCTCTTGCTTTCTTTTTCTCTGAGCTTCGCTGCACACCTGACCATGTCTCGCGGCACACTAGTGTGCCGCGGCACACAGGTTGAAAAACACTGCTGTATAGGATAGTCATGAGGATAACAAGTGGGGATTTGTGTTGGCTGAGTTCTTGGAACAATGGATGAGTTGCTTCTGGATCATTAGTGGCCAGTTGCATGTTTGTCTGAAGCCTTAAACCCTCAGGGTAGATAAGCACTAGTTGTCTGGGTTTATTATAAATTCCTCAAAGACTTATTTTTAGTTCATGGTTTTATTATCTTTACTTCCTGCTGTTCTTCAGTATAAGTTCCCATCCAGGCACAGCTAAGCTTTGACAAAGTGAAAGTATCAAGCCACATGTTCTATCCCATTAATAAGCCATCTTTGAATTATAACAAATCCAGCTTTAGCAGTTTGTTAATGAAGTTCCATACCTTTCTATTTAACTATTTCTAACAATTCCCTGTTTGATTTATTTTATCATTCAAATTTATATAGTCACTCATCTCTGGATAGCTTACAAAAAATTACAACTATATAAAAAAACAAAAAAGAGCAATGCATTGCTTTAAAAACAAGAAAGCTATATAAGTATATACAGGTAGTCCTCGATTTACAGCAGTTTGTAAATGTGGCTTAACTTAACAAACTTCTCAATTAGTAACATATATTCTGGACTCAATTGTCACAAGTTGAGGATAATCTAAAAAATAATAAAATACCTAAAGCTCGCAGCATACAATCCCATCATTAAAGCATTATTAGTATGGGTATTATACCTGTTATATATCTGTGCCCTTTGGTAAAACCATGTCTTCTGGTCCTTGCAAAAAGCCAGCAGTCAGGACCAATCTGATTTTAGGGATAATAATAATAATAATAATAATAATAATAATAATTATTATTATTATTATTATTATTATTATTATTATTATTATTAGGATTTAGGATTTGTATGCCGCCCCTCTCCATAGACTCGGGGCGGCTAACAACAATGATAAAAACAGCATGTGACAATCCAATAATAAAACAGCTAAAGACCCTTATTTATAAAAACCAAACATACACACAAACATACCATACATAACTTGTAATTGCCTAGGGGGAAGGAATATCTCAACTCCCCCATGCCTGGCGGTATAAATGAGTCTTGAGTAGTTTACGAAAGACAGGGAGGGTGGGGGCAATTCTAATCTCCCGGGGGAGTCCACAGGGTGGAGCCACCACAGAAAAGACTCTTCTTCCTGGGCCCTGCCACATGACTGGAAGGCCCCACAAATATGCCCCTCCATGTTATTTAAGAAGTCATGACTATTAAACTATATTGGAATTTGTTGGTGGAACAGATAGATGTAGATACAGCTCTACTTATGGAGCTTCCTTTGCAGAGGATCCAAAACTTGGAGTTTTTGAAATATGCTAGTGTTTAGTTAGAATGACATTTGGTTATGAAGCTTGGATCTGTTGGGTAATCCTAAAAAATTGCAACAATGGCTGTATTATGCTTTTGTTTGCTTTAAATAGGTAAGGGAGGAATTAATTAAGAGCTAATTTAAACTTCTGCCTATGCCTTATTGGTATTGCTGGTTGCTGTAATTCTTCCGGTTACAATATTCTGAGTTTATTTAGGGGCAAAGTTGAAAATCAGAAAGCTCTTTGGAAGAACAGGACTTTCAACTAGACCAGGTTTCTCTCTTCCCCTTACCTCTTGATGGTTTGACTCCATGTCTGTTGATATGTCTGATACCAGCATCCTTATTAGGAATCACTTGCAGCAACCAGCTTTACGCACTATGTATATGCTACAGGGAAGTTAATGGTGATAATTGAATATTGTTTTTCTCTTTTCCAGAAGCGACTTCAGAAATGATCAACGTAACAGACCCTACTAAAAAACAAAACAAAAAACAGAAAATGTCCCCTTCTTTCTGATGGCTTTTCACAGCAGAATTGCTGAGTTTTGCCTGCTGCTTTATCCCATGGTCTCTTGGATAGTGGAATTAAATGTAAAAACTGGATTTTTAATTTGGTGGGAGGGACTGGGATATTCTTTCCCTGTTTTTTTTTTCTTTTTCTTTTCCCTTTTTTCCTTTTTTTAGCAAGTCCATTAAAATTTCATCTTTCTATTTCCAACATTCCCCCATTTTCCCCCAGCTATCAACTACACTTGTTCATAGGCTCTTAAAATAAGGATGGAGTAAAATTGTAAAATATTTGCCAAAATCTGACATGTTTTATAATACACAAAATAAAATAAAAGCTGATTGTTTATTTGTGACATCTTGACGGCTTTTAGCCATTGTTATTTCAAGAATTTTTCTATATTGGATACCCTTGTGCATGGAGTGCTTTTTCTAGCTTGGATACCCTTGTGTATGGAGTGCTTAAATGGATTGTTCTAAAATGAACAATTTTGGAATGAAATCATTTATGTTCTGTATATTTAAGTTATGCAAACTGGCATATACCAACAAATTTGTTAGCTGAGAAGAGGAATTCTGCTATGCATTGCCAAGATTTATTGGAAAGATTTTTGAGCTTGAGAATTTTAATGGGTATCGTCCATATCCACACAAACTAAAGTTAAGAATTGTCTATCTGTCTAACCTTACATTTTTTTTTATATTGCCACCCATCTACCAAAAGGAATCTTGTCTGTTTTTGTAGAAATAAGTATATTTTGGAGAGGCAAAAAACCCCTGCACAGAATTGAAAGTCAAGATAATTGGGAAATAAACAAAAAGATAATGCTTTGGTATTTTTAAAAACATGCCTGTATACACCCATTGGCAGTAATCATAGAGTTTGATTTTCGGTCTTATATTTTCATGTTTTTCTTAAGCACTGAAAATTGAAGGGAAAGCAATCTTGAATAGCTCCCAGAGTTTATAGTTTACATTTCTCCATCTCTATCTGTGCAAGCGGAGAATTGATGCATTCAGCAGCTCTCCCATCTGGATGTGAATTTAATATTTGTGGTTTTATTTTGGTTAAGGCTCCAACGGAGCACTTGGTATCTTTTCCAATTATGTTGTAGTCCTATCCTGAGGCAATGCAAAATTAATCCCTATATTTTTTTTCATTCTTTCACAAAAATGAAACTGACAAGTTTTGAAAAGTCCTGATTTGTGATCATTTGAAAACTGCAGCATTCAGGATGCTAGAAATTGTCAGGTTTCAACACCTGGATGGTCCATATGGGTGTTTCATGACAAGTGGGATTGTCCTGTAGGAAACGGAGCTGTAGGTGGTGCTCTTTGCTTCCATCAAAAAATAAAATGAACAGTTTAAACAACTTGCAGAGAGAAGCATTGCTCATTTCCATGAAGGATTCTCAATAATGTGGAATTGAAAAGGAAAAGACGACAAATTCCAGATTTGGAATTGTGTAAAAGAGATTCAGATTACAGTATACCACTGTGCTACACAGATTAGGGTCTGATGACATATTTAAAATATACTGTTATTTTAAAAGAGAGTTAAGCTATAGACTTCGGAGAGGGGCGGCATACAAATCTAATAAATTATTATTATTATTATTATTATTATTATTATTAGAAGGATGATATCCTGTAGAAGGGAAAGCTGCATTAAAGGAATATTGATTTAAGGGTGGAGAATGATGATGGCTGAATGAAAAAAGTGGTCCTCCATACTAAATGAGTACTGGGAGAGAATGAAAATTTTCTCCTTTTATGAGAATTTAATTATCCTTCAATAAAGGTTATTAGCAGTAGATTCAGGACAAACTAGGTATGTTTATAAGGGCGGCATAGAAATCTAATAAATAAATAATAATAAATAAATAAATTGTATCCAAATGTCCATTGAGAGCTGATACCAGCCCAACATCTAATTTTTGCAATATAGACAGCGATGGGCTTCTAGCCAGAACGCTAAATTGGGCTCGCAACCGCAGCTCTCGTGAGTGCTTGCGGGGCCAGCGCAATTTTACTTCTGCATCTGTGGAGGTAGCAAAATCGCGCATGGAGCAGCAGCTGCGCCCATATCTTGGTGAGTTTTTCTTGCTTCTGCGCATGCTGAAACCTGGGCAAATCTGCGGCTCCATGCGTGATTTTGCTACCTCCACAGGTGCAGAAGCAAAATCACGCTGGCCCCGCAAGTACTTACAAGAACTGCGGTGGCAAGCCCAATTTAGCGTTCTGGCTAGAAGCCCACTGCTGAATGTAGACCATCCTGTCCTTGAATGACTGGGTGGGCTGGACATTAACATTTGAGCTATTTAAAAGTCCGTGTATTTGCCATATGCTAAATAAATAAAATAATTCTGTTTAAGAAGTTGCTTTTTCAGATCTGTGGCTGCACTGCAGGTACAGTGGAGTAACCATTTTACCCAACCTGAGAATGCAAGTACAGGCAATGATTGATGCATTGTCTCCTTAAAGGGTGGTTCCTTCAGAGTGGTAAGTTTAGGCCACTCAAGGCTGCCTTGTCTAGACAGTAATGGTCATGATCAGGAAAATAGCTTGCCTCCGAACTGGAATGATGGTCCATCCTTTTAAAAGCTTCATGGTGCCTTATCAAGTGTGAGTCATGCCTTTGGCTTGCTGAGCATGGAGCTTTCATCTGGCTCCAGACAGTATATCAGCTGCCGTTGGGTGCTACTCAGTTGCCACTCCTCATTCTTTAAATAACTGATGCCAGAATCTGCATTGTATTTTTATGACCAGGAAGATTTTTTTTCTCCTTTTCTCATAAATCTAAAAATTTTACTGAATGAAATTGATAGTAGAAAAGACGACATCATTAACTACTCTCACTGATATCTTGTCTCGGTTGCTGTCTAATAACCTAGACCAGTGATGGCAATCCATTTTTTCCTTGGGTGCTGAAAGAGTGTGGATGTGCGCTATGGTGCATGCACAAGTGCTCACAACCCATAATTTAATGACTGGGGAGGGTGAAAATAGCTTCTCCCACCCCACCCCCAGAGGTTCTCTAGAGGTTGGACACGGACTGTTTCTTCTGGTTGGCCTAGTAGGCTCATGTTTCACCCTCTTTGGGCTCCAAAGACTTCTCTGGAGCCGGAAGAGGGTAAAAACGCCCTCCCCCATTCCCCCAGAGGCTCTCTGGAAGCCAAAAATGTCCTTCCAGAGCCTCTGAGCCAAAAACCAGCTAGCCAGTACAAACATGCATGTTGCAGTTGAGCTAGGGCCACAGCTCCTGTGCCAGCAGATATGGCTCCACGTGCCACTTGTGGTACCATGCCATAGATTCGCCATCACTGACCTAGACCATCCAGATGCTAAAAAATACTATTTGTGTCGTGATGTGTCAATTGCAAGGGGATGTTACCTAACATTGATAACAAAATCTCTACAAACAAATAACCAAACTGAAAGAACACCAAGAACTCCATATTTTGAATATATTTTTGAGACCGTTTACATACATACATTTTATTATTATTATTAATAATAATAATAATAATTAGATTTGTATGCCGCCCTTCTCCGAAGACTCGGGGCGGCTCACAGCGTACAAAAACAACACAATGATAAATCTAATTAATTAAAAATTGCTACTAAAATCCCACATAGATTAAAATCAGTCAGCCAATTCATTCACAACCACACATTACATCTCGTAAACAGGTTCTGGAGAACCAGTGGAAATTTTGAGTAGTTTGGAGAACTTGGAAACACCACCTCTGGCTTAACCCAGAGTGGGGTGGGAAAGGAGATTTTGCAATATCTTTCCCTAGCACGCCCACCAAGCCACATCCACAGAACCGATAGTTTTAAAAAATGAATTTCACCATTGAACCAAAGACTGGGTTTGGCCATAAGCGTACCATTTTCAAGAAGGAATAGGAAATTTTCCCTGAAAAATTTCACCTACAATAACTAATTGACTTAGTACCATAACGAAGATACACACAAAATATTTATGCCAAAAATTCCCAGACTGGATGGAGACAAAATAATCTTTCTTTGGAACAGAAAGTTTGCAAGAGAAAAAAAAAGTCTACATCAATGTTTCCCAAACTTCACAGCTTTAAGTTATGTGGACTTCAATTTCTAGAATACCCCAGCCATGAATTCCCCAATCGGTATTCCTCAGCCAGTCTTGAATTCCCCAAGGAGTCATTCTGGAAGCCATCCCAAGAGTTGAAGTCCACATATTTTAAAGTTGTCATGGTTGACAAAGTAGATGTCTGTCAACTTCTTTAGGGAGTAGAATTGGGGCTCCTCATTCCTGCCTGGGTGAGTCTATCCAAACTGGTTTTTAAGGAAAATCAAGTGGCATGTTGTACTTACTGTATTTTTCGGAGTACAAGATGCACCGGAATATAAGACGCACCTTAGTTTTGGGGAGGAAAATAGGGAAAAGAATCTGCTTACCAGGTATTCATCTAGCAAGCATCCTTAGTCTGGTCAGTTTCAGCACATTATTTTATCCCCTGGTTAAGGGCTTAAAAAAATTATTTTGAGAGAATTACAATGAAAGAGCTTGCAAGCCAGTAAGAGCTGGGAACATGGTTAGCATCTGGAAAGAAACAGTCTGAGCAAGTGGAGCAACGGAAAAAACCCTTCAAAGACTAAGAGCTTGGAAAATATTCTTTACAGAGAGTAAAAATGAAAGAGCTTGCAAGCGGGTAAGAGCTGGGAACATCGTTAGCATCTGGAAAGAAACAGTCTGAGCAAGTGGAGCAATGGAAAAAACCCTTCAAAGACTTAGGGCTTGGAAAATATTCTTTGCAGAGAGTAAAAATGAAAGAGCTTGCAAGCGGGTAAGAGCTGGGAATATTGTTAGCACCTGGTTAGAGCTGGAAAGAAACATTTGGAGCAAGTTAGACCAGTGATTTTCAACCTTTTTTGAGCCACGGCACATTTTTTACATTTACAAAACCATGGGGAACATTGAGTGTGTGTGGGGGGGGGGGGGGCTAAAAAAATATTGGATGAAAAAATTCTCTCTCTTCCTCCCTTTTGCTCTATTTCTCTCTTCCTCTTTCTCTCCCTTCCTCTTTTTTTCTCTCTCCATCCCTTTCTTTCTCTTCCTTCTTTCCTCTTTTTTGCTCTCTTTCTCTCTGCCTCCCTCCCTCTATTTCTTTCTCTCTCCCACCTTCCCTCCCTCTCTTTCTCCCTCTCTCTTGCTTTCTTGCTTTCTCTCTCTTGCTCTCTCTCTTGCTTTCTTTCTCTCTTGTTCTCTTTCTCTTTCTTTCTCTCTCTTGCTTTCTTTCTCTCTTGTTCTCTTTCTCTTTCTCTCTCTTGCTTGCTTTCTCTCTTGTTTTCTTTCTCTTTCTTTCTCTCTCTTGTTTTCTTTCTCTGAGCTTCGCGGCACACCTGACCATGTCTCGTGGCACACTAGTGTGCCACGGCACACTGGTTGAAAAACACTGAGTTAGACTAATGGGGGAAAACTTCAAAGACTTAGGGCTTGGAAAGCATTCTTCTCAGAGGATAACAATGAAAAAACCTGCAAGGGAAAATTGTAATCAGCTAGTTAGGGCTGGGGGGGGGGGGGAAGCTACATTCAGAGTATAAAAGGCACTCTAATTATCAGCCTCTTTTAGGGAGGAAAAAGGTGTGTCTTATACTCCAAAAATACGGTAATTCAGCATTCTCTCCAAGTCTGTTATCAGTTCTGGGTGAGAATATGTAATGTCTGGCTAAGTAGACTTTCCTCCCAAGAGATCTGGCCCCATTGATATTGAACTCCTTCCATGCAGCCTGGAAATTTAAGGTAGGACAGAAGACTGTGCAATGGGGCTTTGTCCCAGGATTTAAGGAATGAGGTAGGGTCATGCCAAACACATTCTGGAATGGAGACTAAGAAATGGGCACGTAGAAAGATTAAGCAGAATTTAATCAAGTGTGTAGTTAGTCAGTTTGTATATACAGTGGTACCCATATCTAAGAACGCCTCTACTTACGAACCTTTCTAGATAAGAACCAGGTGTTCAAGATTTTTTTGCCTCTTCTCAAGAACTAGTTTTCATTTACAAACCCGAGCCTCTGAAACTGTAACCGGAAAAGGCAGGGAGAAGCATGCATGGGGCCTCTCTAGGAATCTCCAAGGAGGAAACGGCCAGAAAAGGCGGTAGAAGCCTCTTTGAGGCCTCTCTAGGAATCTGCTGGGAGGAAACAGGCAGGGAGAAGCTTCCATGGGGCCCCTCTAGGAATCTCCTGGGACGAAACAGGGCCTCCACCCTCCCTGTGGTTTCCCCAATCGCACACATTATTTGCTTTTACATTGATTCTTATGGGGAAAATTGCTTCTTACAAACTTTTCTACTTAAGAACCTGGTCATGGAATGAATTAACTGCATAAGTAGAGGTACAACTGTATTTCATAAACAATTTACCATAATGTCTTAACACATTTTCCCAAAATATTGGAGAATTTTAAACTTCCCTTGCTTTGATATTCTCCCATCCACAAATCTTGAAAGGAGATACAAGATCTCATGTGAAGCTTCTCAAAATGCTGAATGTATTTTTAAGGAATCTTAAAAATTGCTATTATTCACTTAAAATTCGGAATGGGGTTTTTGTAATGTTATCTCTCTGCTAAAAAAAGTTGGTGATCAATTTTGTTACAGATTTGTTTTGCCATTTTTAAATCTCCTGTTATTCCTTTTTCCTTCTATTTTAGTTTGTACTTTAATGTTTGATTTTGAAATTGAATAAAGATATTTTGTAAAGGAAAAAAAAGATTTCACAAAAGGAAAGAGCTGGTGCCTCTTCCATCCTTTGCATTTGAGCCTTTATCTCAAAACAATACATTAGTGCCATAAATGACAATTAAATTTGCAATATCTGGCTCCAACGTTCAATGCAGTTGGAGTTAGATTGCAAAGCGGTCTCTGGGTTAGAGGTCTTAGTTTGCTTAGCTGCCTAGCTCATTATCAGGAAGTTGATGGCAAGATGGGGGCTTTGGTGGCCTTATAGCAAACTGTCCACATTGTGCCAAAGCTTCCCTGAGACTTTCTTTCTTTTGCCAAAACTACTGTTGAGAAAGTCTCAACTAACCAGTGATTTCTGACAGTCTCAAAATGGGTGAACAGTGCAGTCAGGCGGTAGGGAAAGCAAGTAGGATGCTTGGCTGCATAGCTAGAGGTATAACAAGCAGGAAGAGGGAGATTGTGATCCCGCTATATAGAGTGCTGGTGAGACCACATTTGGAATACTGTGTTCAGTTCTGGAGACCTCACCTACCAAAAGATATTGACAAAATTGAACGGGTCCAAAGATGGGCTACAAGAATGGTGGAAGGTCTTAAGCATAAAACGTATCAGGAAAAACCTGAACTCAATCTGTATAGTCTAAAAGGACAGAAGGAAAAAGGGGGGACATGACCAAAACATTTAAATATGTCAAAGGGTTAAATAAGGTCCAGGAGGGGAGTGTTTTTAATAGGAAAGTGAACACAAGAACAAGGGGACACAATCTGAAGTTAGTTGGGGGAAAGATCAAAAGCAACATGAGAAAATATTATTTTACTGAAAGAGTAGTAGATCCTTGGAACAAACTTCCAGCAGACGTGGTTGATAAATCCACAGTAACTGAATTTAAACATGCCTGGGATAAACACATATCCATCCTAAGATAAAATACAGAAAATAGTATAAGGGCAGACTAGATGGATCATGAGGTCTTTTTCTGCCGTCAATCTTCTATATTTCTGTGTTTCTAAGCTATGAGAAGCAACAGAAGGGCATTTTCATGGGCTGATCAGTGTGATGAAAGATTGGACAAATGCCAGTTCTATTTTCTTTGACTTAGCATGTGTCTATTCTGGAGAGGGCCGGAATAGCCATGCCTGTTCTGAAATCCGCCGGGAACATCAGCTAAAAAATCTCCCTGGGATTTTGTTTGGGGGAAAAGAATGGTGAATGACATCATCAGACAGGGAACCGATGGATCTATTTTTGCTCTGGCATCTGAACAGGGCAACCCATGTTTACTTTTCTGACAGCTATTTGCAACAGCTTAGTTTATCGTATGCAACCAGTCAACCGATCTAAGTTAATTCCCCAGAGGTGTCTTTCCTTCTGGTCTTCCCCCCTTCCTCGCAATCCCCATTTCCACGTAGCATTTCCACTTTCCCACTGGAGAATACCGGATCCCATAGAAAGCATTAGGAAGGGAATCTTTTTGTTCAGAAGCAGCGGGTTGCAAACTATGCAAAAACTAAGCAAAAGCAAACTAAATGTAAATGACCTAAATGTAGCTCATAAAATCATCTACCACCACCACCACCACAATAATAATAATAATAATAATAATAATAATAATAATAATAATAATATATTAGACTGGTATGCAGCCCCTCTCCGGCCTGTCAATTATTTCTTCAGCTTCAACCACAACAATACACAAGCACACAATCGATTCAAACTGAATGTAAACTGCTACAAACTCGACTGCAGAAAATAACGACTTCAGCAACAGAGAGATTCAATGCCTAGAATGCACTACCTGACTGTGATTTCTTCCCCAAACCCCAAAAACTTTAACTTTAGACTGTCTACAGTCAACCTCACCCCATTCCTAAGAGGTCTGTATGGGGCGTGCATAAGTGCAGCATTGTGCCTACCATCCCTGCCCTACTGTCCTATTGTCCAAATTTACCTGTATCTACTTTGCTAATGTTTGTTTATACCTTGGTGGCTAATGTTTATGTTTAGAGCCTTGGTGGAGCAGTGGTTAGAGTGCAGTACTGCAAGCTGCTTCCACTGACTGTAGTTCACCAGTTCAAATCTCATCAGGCTTGGGATTGACTCAGCCTTCCATCATTCCAAGGCGGGTAAAATGAGGACCCAGATTGATATGATGACTCTGTAAACCGCTTAGAGAGGGCTGTAAAGCACTGTGAAGCGGTATATGTCTATTGCTGCTTACTTATTAGTAAGCAATACTACTTATAAGTAATATAGGCAGATATATACATTTTTCAAACAAATAAATTAATACATTTGTTTCCAAGAAATTTGCTCCTGGGCCCTATAAACTCCAATGAACTTTTGGCACAAACTTGGCAACTTTAAGCTGTGCTGGCTGGAGAATTCCGGGAGTTGAAATCCAGTTGTCAGGTTTGAAGACCTCTGGTTTATACCAATACTTACTAACTTGTACATGTTTGACAAAATAAATAAAATAAAATAAATAAAATGAAATAAAATGAAATAAATTTGACAAAAAGAAAGCCATGGCAAGCATTGGCTGCCTTTTCACCAAGAAAAGAAAAAAGACTGGGACTCTGGGGTAAACGGATCCAGCAATTCCCACGTTCAAAATGCGCTCAGGAGGTTCCGCCGGGCGAGAAAATCCCCATCGAGGCTGTAACTTCGGTTTCTTGCCTTCCCCGGTTGGGCTTCTGCCCACCCCGAGGCTCCAGGAGGCGCGGCCGAGTTTACGCGGCGGGGCGAGGCGAAGCTCCCTTCTTCGATTTGAGCCCCGGAGGGCGGCGGAGGGCTTTCAACCGCGGCGTGTGCTCAGTCAGCCCTGCCCGGATCGGAGGAGAGACCGAAGCTGAAGAAGGGGCTGAACGGGGCTAAAAGTTTCCCGGCTCCTTCGGCGGAGCGATGGCCGCGGCTGCTGTCCTGGTCGCGGCGCTGCTCGGGCTCCTCCTGCCCGCCCAGACAAGCACCGGCGCCGGAGGGAGAAGGCAACGCGAAGCGGCCCAGGTGAGCCAGGCGGGAGGGATGCCGGATCTCGGGACCGAACAGGGCTTAGTCAGCAGGGAAGTGAGAGAGAAAACTCTGTACGTGCCCAGAGACATGATCCGTGTTAGATCTCGGCCTACCGTCCCTTAGCACAGGGGTCTCCAACCTTGGCAACTTTAAGACTTGCGGACTTCAATTCCCAGAATTCTTCCAGAATTCCTCAGACAACAAAACTGAGGAATTCTGGGAATTGAAGTCCACGGGTCTTAAAGTTGCCAACTACCAGAATTCCTAAGCCAGCAAGGCTGACTCCCAGAATTCCTCCCCCAGAAAAGCTGACTCCCGGAATTCCTCCCAAAATTCCTCAGCCAGCAAAGCTGAGGAATTCTGGGAGTTGAAGTCCACAAGTCTTAAAGTTGCCAAGTCCCAGAATTCCTAAGCCAGCAAAGCTGATTCCCAGAATTCCTAAGCCAGCAAAGCTGATTCCCAGAATTCCTCCCAGAATTCTTCAGCCAGCAAAGCTGAGGAATTCTGGGAATTGAAGTCCACAAATCTTAAAGTTGCCACAAGTCTTAAAGTTGCCAAGTCCCAGAATTCCTCAGCCAGCAAAGCTGACTCCCAGAATTCCTCCAACAGCAAAGCTGAGGAATTCTGGGAGTTGAAGTCCACAAGTCTTAAAGTTGCCAAGGTTGGAGACCCCTGCTTTAGGAAGGGGACTAGCTAAGAGGCAATTCCCTTCATAAAAAGTGAAAGAGGCTTGCAAGTTACTTGAACGAGGCTGTGGTTCTAAATGCAACAATGCCATTCATACTATACGGAAGTTTTCCTGATCCGTGGGTCTACAATTCCTTCTTAGAGAATATGGAAATGATGCTAGTTGGAGAGCCCCCAGTCTGGCATTCCCCAGTCCTGGGTTCCTGATCTCTGACAATGCTTCCTTTGTGTAGAAGAGCCTCTGTTAACTCTCTACCTTACTAACTATTAGTAGGATTGAATGTCCAGAGAGATTCTCAGTCATCCAGGTCATGGTGCTTTTTTCAAGATGCAACTGGACTTTCTGGTTTTTCTTTGAAGACATTTCGCTTCTTAGCCAAGAAGTTTCTTCAGCTCTGCCTGGATGGTGGGGAATGGAAGAATTCGAAAGTGGGGTTAAAGAGTTAATAATGTAATGGGCTGCTGCCCCCACAGGGTGGGGTGGGGTATGTATTATTATTATTTATTATTATTATTTATTGGATTTGTATGCCACCCCTCTCCGCAGACTCGGGGCGGCTAACAACAGTGGTAAAACAACATGAACAATCCAATTCATAAAAACAACTAAAAAACCCTTATTATAAAAAACCAAACATACACACAAACATACCATGCATAACTTGTAATAGCCTAGGGAGAAAGGATAATTTAACTCCCCCATGCCTGGCGACAAAGGTGGGTCTTAAGTAATTTGCGAAAGACAAGGAGGGTGGGGGCCATTCTAATCTCTGGGGGGAGTTGGTTCTAGAGGGCCAGGGCCACCACAGAGAAGGCTCTTCCCCTGGGGCCCGCCAAATGACATTGTTTGGTCGACGGGACCCCGATAAGGCCAACTCTGTGGGGCCTTATTGGCCGCTGGGATTCGTGCGGTAGAAGGGGTAGTAGGTTTATGCACTATTTATTGAATACTTAACATTATTGTCCTTCCTTCTCTAGTACCTTAGTATGATCCTTAATTACTTTTAACATAGGAAATAATTAAATAGTATGTTTTTACCCATAATCATTATCTAAAACTGAACTTTTATAGCAATTAAAGAAAGTTGAGCTACTTGCCTAATCTGTTATCATACTGAATCTTGTGGGTTCAGTTCAAACTTTTAAAATGTTTTTAATAGTTTTTATTGAGTTTAAAATTTGAAAAGAATATAGACATACAAACAATAACAACAAAGAAAGAAAAAAAAACAGAAAAAGAACAAAGAGAAAAAGAAAGAAAAATGAATACATACACATAACAATAAAAATACATTTACAAAAACAATATTCCATCAAACACCCTCCTTGTATTCTTTTGTTTTCTTGTTTTGGCAAATACAATCAGTAAAGAAAGTCATTTCGGTTATTAAATTCTCCATATTTATACATCAGTCATCATTCCTACTGCCTTATCTTAATCATTTGTACAAAAAATTATATAATTAAAATAACCAAATTCAGTGTATAATTTGAAAGAAGATTGTTGTTTTAATATTCTTAAATGTCTGGATATATGTAATTCATATATTATATTTTTAGTTTTCCTTCCTTTTTTTAACCATTCATAAAATAAGTTCCAAATTTTATAGTACTCGGAGTCTTTTTTATTTCTCAATTTTAATGTTATCATGTCCGCCTCTGCGCAGTCCATGATTTTCTTGATCACTTTTGAGTCATCAGGTATTTCAACTTGTTTCCAATTCTGCGCTATTGTGATTTTAGCTGCTGTTAGTATATGAATAATTATCATACTAAACCTTGTGGGTTCAGTTCAAAGCTTTAAAATGTTACCGTGCTCCTTAACAAATAATGCTGTCTATCACTTGTCCTTTTTGTGGCTATTCAAATGATGTGATTTCATCAACTGAAAAAAAAGTCCAAACACCTATTAAAAAACTTATCTTGGTCGGTAAGCCCCTCCCAGCCAGTCACATGATCTTTAAGCCACCCCAGTTACATGATTGTCAGGATATGCCCACCTGATCACATGGCCAGTAAGCCACTCCTACCCAGTCACATGACCATCAAGCCACACCCACAAAGCAAGCCATGTCCACAGTGTGGCAATAAAAATTTTGGCAGCCTATCATTGCTCATATACCTCTGCATAGTGCTTTTACTGCCCTCTCTAAACAGTTTACAGAGTCAGGATATTTCCCCCAACAGTCTGGGTCCACATTTTACCTCCCTCAGAAGGATGGAAGGCTGAGTCAACCTTGAGCCAGTCAGTATCAAACTCCTGACAGTGAGCAGCAAGTTAGCTTGCGTTCTAAGCACTGCGCCATCACTGCTCATAGCTAACTTTAAAAACCAGCCCTGGGCCTTTAAGCAGAGGCTGGCAGCAGCTTTAGACACTGAATGCTGAGAAGCAGAACTATGTATTGAAAGAGAGAAGTGTCTTCCACCAATCTGGTCTTATCCTCTTTCAGCTAATTTGCCACTATTGTATATAAGGGAACATATTGTCCCATAGAAACATAGAAACATAGAAACATAGAAGTCTGACGGCAGAAAAAGACCTCATGGTCCATCTAGTCTGCCCTTATACTATTTTCTGTATTTTATCTTAGGATGGATATATGTTTATCCCAGGCATGTTTAAATTCAGTTACTGTGGATTTATCTACCACAACTGCTGGAAGTTTGTTCCAAGGATCTACTACTCTTTCAGTAAAATAATATTTTCTCATGTTGCTTTTGATCTTTCCCCCAACTAACTTCAGATTGTGTCCCCTTGTTCTTGTGTTCACTTTCCTATTAAAAACACTTCCCTCCTGGACCTTATTTAACCCTTTAATATATTTAAATGTTTCAATCATGTCCCCCCTTTTCCTTCTGTCCTCCAGACTATACAGATTGAGTTCATTAAGTCTTTCCTGATACGTTTTATGCTTAAGACCTTCCACCATTCTTGTAGCCCGTCTTTGGACCCGTTCAATTTTGTCAATATCTTTTTGTAGGTGAGGTCTCCAGAACTGAACACAGTATTCCAAATGTGGTCTCACCATCATTCTATATAGTGGGATCATAATCTCCCTCTTCCTGCTTGTTATACCTCTAGCTATGCAGCCAAGCATCCTACTTGCTTTCCCTACCGCCTGACTGCACTGTTCACCCATTTTGAGACTGTCAGAAATCACTACCCCTAAATCCTTTTCTTTTGAAGTATTTGCCAACACTGAACTGCCAATACAATACTCAGATTGAGGATTCCTTTTCCCCAAGTGCATTATTTTACATTTGGAAACATTAAACTGCAGTTTCCATTGCTTAGACCATTTATCTAGTAAAGCTAAATCATTTACCATATTACAGACGCCTCCAGGAATATCAACCCTATTGCACACTTTAGAGTCATCGGCAAATAGGCAAACTTTCCCTACCAAACCTTCCCCTATGTCACTCACAAATATATTAAAAAGAATAGGACCCAGAACAGATCCTTGTGGCACACCGCTTGTAACCTGACTCTGCTCAGAATACTTGCCATTAACAATAACTCTCTGATGTCTACGCTTCACCCATCCCCACTACAGGTAGTCAATTTGAGTAGTGACACTTCAAACTTGGCAAACAGACCATTTCTGGCCTCCAGAGGGTCTCCAGGGGCTGGGGGTCGAGAAGGTAGTTTTTGCCCTCCCAAGGCTTCTAGAAATGCTCTGAAGGCTGGGGAGACCAAAAAAATGGGTCTTCCGGTCAAACCAGAGGTCAACAAACGGGCCATTTCTGGCCTCCAGAGGACCTCCGGGGAGGAGGCTGTTTTTACCCTCCACAGGCTCCTAGGAAGGCTCCCTCTTTCTTTCTTTCTTTCTTTCTTTCTTTCTTTCTTTCTTTCTTTCTTTCTTTCTCTCTCTCTCTCTTTCTCTCTCCCTCCCTCCTTCTTTCCTTCCTTCCTTCCTTCCTACCTTCCTTCCTTTCCTTCTCTCTCTCAGCACCCCCCCATTCCCCCAGTTTTTGGCCTAGCAGGCATCACGGAAGCCTCCAGGGAGCAAAAACGGACCCACCGACCTATTGTTTTTGGCCTAGCAGGCCTCAGAGAAGCTTCCTGGAGGCAAAAACGGACCCACTGACCTATTGTTTTTGGCCTAGCAGGCCTCAGGGAAGCTTCCTGGAGGCAAAAACGAACCCAACGACCTATTGTTTTTGGCCTAGCAGGCCTCAGGGAAGCTTCCTGGAGGCAAAAACAGACCCATCAACCTATTGTTTTTGGCCTAGCAGGCCTCAGGAAAGCCTCCTGGAGGCAAAAACGAACCCAACAACTTATTGTTTTTGGCCTAGCAGGCCTCAGGAAAGCCTCCTGGAGGCAAAAACGAACCCAACAACTTATTGTTTTTGGCCTAGCAGGCCTCAGGGAAGCCTCCTGGAGGCAAAAACGAACCCAACGACCTATTGTTTTTGGCCTAGCAGGCCTCAAGGAAGCTTCCTGGAGGCAAAAACCGACCCATCGACCTATTGTTTTTGGCCTAGCAGGCCTCAGGGAAGCCTCCTGGAGGCAAAAATGAACCCACCGACCTATTGTTTTTGGCCTAGCAGGCCTCAGGGAAGCTTCCTGGAGGCAAAAACGGGCCCACCGACTTATTGTTTTTGGCCTAGCAGGCCTCAGGGAAGCCTCCTGGAGGCAAAAACGAACTCAACGACCTATTGTTTTTGGCCTAGCAGGCCTCAAGGAAGCTTCCTGGAGGCAAAAACCGACCCACCGACCTATTGTTTTTGGCCTAGCAGGCCTCAAGGAAGCTTCCTGGAGGCAAAAACCGACCCATCAACCTATTGTTTTTGGCCTAGCAGGCCTCAGGGAAGCCTCCTGGAGGCAAAAACGAACCCAACGACCTATTGTTTTTGGCCTAGCAGGCCTCAAGGAAGCTTCCTGGAGGCAAAAACCGACCCATCGACCTATTGTTTTTGGCCTAGCAGGCCTCAGGGAAGCCTCCTGGAGGCAAAAACAAAGCCACTGACCTATTGTTTTTGGCCTAGTAGACCTCAGGGAAGCCTCCCTGCATTTTCCTGGGAGCAAATATGCCCATGTGGGGACTCTTGGAAGAGGTGGGGGGGGGCAGACAGAAGTTATATTTGCTGGTTCAAGGAACTAGTCAGAATTTCCACCACCGTCTGTCAGAACCGGCAGCATTTTGTCTCTGTTCCAGTCCCAATTGTGGTTGTAGATTGAGAACTAACTATACCCAGGGTCCACAACCCCCTGCCCATGTCTCACTACCAGACTGCAGTCCCATTCAGACCTGGACCACGTGAGTGGCGTGCGAGTGAAAATGTGCAGGCCCACTTGCATGAATGGCATGCAATTGTGTGCAAAGCTCCATGAGGGCAAATAGTGAATGCTCGCACACTCAAAGCTCCATTTGCACAATAGAGTTTGTGCAAATGGAGTGTGCACATTTGTGCATGTGCCTGCCACTCACACAGGAAACACCCGCCCCCCCATTCCTGTTCACCCAGCCAGAAAGATTGGGGATTGCTGTGACCTACACTTTATGCAATTTTGTAAACAGGAACTGAATCCTGAAATATTCCCCCAAGATACACTGTTGAAAGATTCAGTTGGAACATGTACTCAAAAGAAGTCTCACATAAAGATATGTGTCAGCCCCACTGGATAGCCCAGACCATAAAATCGATTCCACAGGAAGGCTAAAACTTCCTTCATTGAGTTTGGTTCTAATAAAAGTCTAATTGTGTCATATTTCCTCCCTCTTCCCCTTATACTGTAGTTCAGTAAATTGTATCCATCTGAACTGATTCTGAATGTAATCTGATTGGCCTGGATTTTTTTTAAAAAAATCAGCCCTTTTGCCTCTCACAAGGTAATCTTCTTTAATCTCTACAACAGTGTTTCCCAACCTTGGCCACTTGAAGATATCTGGACTTCAACTCCCAGAATTCCCCAGCCAGCATTTGCTGGCTGGGGAATTCGGGGAGTTGAAGTCCAGATATCTTCAAGTGGCCAAGGTTGGGAAACACTGCTCTACACTACCTGTATGTGAATTCTGGAACCGAGAAAGGGCTTTGTGGCTAATTCCTGATTAAAGTAAAGGCATTCATTGGGCAGATAGTATAAGCATTACCTCCGGAACCACCTGCTACCGCACGAATCCCAGCGACTGATAAGGTCCCACAGAGTTGGCCTTCTCCGGGTCCCGTCGACTAAACAATGTTGTTTGGCGGGCCCCAGGGAAAGAGCTTTCTCTGTGGTGGCCCCGGCCCTCTGGAACCAACTCCCCCCGGAGATTAGAACTGCCCCCACCCTCCCTGTCTTTCATAAACTACTCAAGTCTCATTTATACCGCCAGGCATGGGGGAGTTGAGATAGCTCTTCCCCCTAGGCCATTACAAGTTATGCATGGTATGTTTGTGCGTATGTTTGTTTTATAATAGAGGTTTGTAGTTGTTTTTTATTATTGGATTGTACATGTTGTGTTTATTATTGTTGTTAGCCACCCCGAGTCTACGGAGAGGGGCGGCATACAAATCCAATAAATTATTATTATTATTATTATTATTATTATTATTATTATTATTAAGTTAAGCATCAGCACTGAAATCACTTGCCGTATGTCAGGCCGAAGCCATTTTAGTTGGGGTCTTTGGCCTGCCACACTTGACGCTATTTTAAAATATATTCTTAGCTGTGGGAATTTGGGAAGGGGTAGGCACATGAGGGATGTCTGCAGGTAGCCATAACAAATTCCTTCTAGATGGTCAAGGTCATCCTTTCTCTTCACACTCCTACACCTGCCCGGAAGGAGATGGGTGAATCATGCCAAATTCGCAGTTGGAGATTCATCAACGTGATGGACTTGGGTGTGTGGGGACAAGGGTTTGAACTTTCAACTGGGTGGAGAGACCCTTGGAACTTCAGATTCAGGTTTCTCCCAGATGTGCCAACCTGACTCTGCTAATAAATTGGATCTTTGAGGAAGACTTTGCCTCGGACTCTGATGTAGGTTTGGATGCTATTCGGAACCCTGACACCGTATCTGTCTGGCCACATCAGTGGCTATGAAAGTCATTGCATGGCCTAACAAATAGGATTCAAGTAGAAAAGAAGCTGGACAACTAGTGAAAATAGGACAGTAAGGGATTCAAGAGAGGTTGTGTTACGCAAACATTCTCACTCGTTTCCAGTCTCCTCCACTGTTCAGCATCAGTGTCACACTGTAGTTGGTTCCCAGACTGATAAAGATTTAGGAGACCGTTATATAAACAACTAGCTTCCAGATTTCCTGTTACCAGCACAGACACCTGCTGTAGAAAAGCTGTTTGAAAGAAAATCGGAAAACCTCCCTCCTGTAGCCACATGAGGACATACTGGCTGTAAAGTCGGTTGCTGTCATTCTTTTTTTTTTTTTATAAAAATTTTTTTAAATTAATTTTCTTAAAATAAACAGACACACATACAAACATTAAACATAAAGTGGGGGTGCATTTCCCCCGCTTCTCTTGAAAGTATAAATTCAAGTACAGAAAAAGAATACATAATTGAATATATGTTGAGTGTTAAAAGGTCTAGTAAATTTGGGTTAAAATTTTAAAAATCTTAAGTACTATGTATATTTAAGGTAAAGTTCTTAATATATTGCTTATACGTAAACTAATATACCATAGTCATCAAAAAATACCTTTAATCTAGTTTTAACTACTATACGTGTATAAACCAAAATTCTTTATATATTGCTTATACATAAACTAATATACCATAATCATCAAACAATACATTTAAAGTAATTTCAGCTACTATACGTATATAAACCAAAGTTCTTAATATGTTGCTTGTACATAAACTACTGTATCATAATCATCAAAAAATACATTTAAACTAATATTAATATTGTTATCACCTAGGTAAAAACAAATACAAAAAATTAACTAAAGATAAATTTGTATATCTTATTTTTTCTTATCTATCCATTTATAAACGTTGTTCCATGTTTCATAGAATTTAGTATCTTCTTGATCATTTAATCGTCTTGTCATCATATCCATTTCAGCGCAATCTAATATTTTAGCTATAACTTCTTCTTCCTTGGGGATGTGCTGTCATTCTTGCAGCTCCATCCGAAAGAGATTCTGGGGAAACTGCGCTTGAAAAAGACGTGGCCCTTGGCTTTGAGACAGTTGCCAAAGAACTTGACAATCTGCGACCTGCAGCAGCTCATCTACTAGTGCGATAGATCCTGTAGACGTGTCTGCTGGGACCTGAGTCTTTTGTTGAAATAATAATAATAATAATAATAATAATAATAATAATAATAATAATTATTATTATTATTATTATTATTATTATTATTTATCAGATTTGTATGCCGCCCCTCTCCGAAGACTCGGGGCGGCTCACAACAGTAATAAAAACAGTATAACAATGGAACAAATCTAATAATAAAAATTATATAAAAAACCCCAACTGTTAAAAACCATACAACACATACATACCAAACATAAAATATAAGAAAGCCTGGGGGAAATGTCTTAGTTCCCCCATGCCTGGCGATATAGGTGGGTCTTGAGTAACTTGCGAAAGACAAGGAGTGTGGGGACTGTTCTAATCTCCAGGGGGAGTTGATTCCAGAGGGCCGGGGCCGCCACAGAGAAGGCTCTTCCCCTGGGTCCGCCAAACGACATTGTTTGGTCGAGGGGAGCCGGAGAAGGCCAACTCTGTGGGACCTTATCGGCCGCTGGTATTTGTGCGGTAGAAGGCGGTTCCGGAGGTATTCTGGTCCAATGCCATGAAGGGCTTTAAAGGTCATTATCAACACTATGCAAAATAGCAAAATTAGCAACACTATTATTATTTATTATTTATTAGATTTGTATGCCGCCCCTCTCCGAAGACTCGGAGCGGCTTACAACAGCGATAAACAATGTGGCAAATCCAACAACATCTGAAATCCCACACCATTAAAAGCCATACAATTCAATCATACCATACTTAAATAAATCGCATTAGCCTGGGGATACCTCAAGTACCCCATGCCTGGCGGCGTAGATGGGTCTTCAGTAACTTACAAAAGGCAAGGAGGGTGGGGGCGGTTCTAATCTCCGGGGGAGTGGATTCCAGAGGGCAGGGGCCACCACAGAGAAGGCTCTTCCCCTGGGGCCTGCCAGACCACATTGTTTAGTCAACGGGACCCGGAGAAGGCCAACTCTGTGGGACCTTATCGGCCGCTGGGATTCGTGCGGCAGAAGATGGTCCCAAAGATATTCATGCCAATGTGATGTAGACTTCCTTTCTTGTGTGTGCTTGCAACGTTACCAACGCAGGTGAAAAAGGAGTGGATCTTGTATCATAACGGTGCAGTATTAATTTTTGTCATTTGTCCAACCTCTTAACCCCCCATTTCCCACTCCTTAAATCTCTGGCCCCAATCTCTGGAGCAACCTTATTTCATTTATTCAATTCAGTTCAATTTATTAGATTTGTATGCCGCTCCTCTCCGTAGACTCGGGGCGGCTCACAACAATAATAACACCATATATAACAAATCTAATAATTAAAAGTCATTAAAACCCCTTTATTAAAAATTATCTATTTATTTATTTATTGGATTTGTATGCCGCCCCGCTCCGTGGACTCGGGGCGGCTCTCAACATTCCAACAATAAAAAACAGCGTACAAAATACAATTAGATCCAATGAGTATATCAACAATAATTCATTCAATATGAACCAAACATACCAAGCATTTAGTGGCCAAAGGATGGGATCTAATGACCCCAAGCCTGACGACATAAATAAGTTTTCAAATTCTTACGAAAGACCAAGAGGGTTGGGGCCGTACGAATCTCCCGGGGGAGCTGACTCCTAATTTGCAGAAAGCATCTGGTTAGAAATGTATTTCCCAGCCTTTGGCATTACTGCTACATGTCCTAACAAGTACACGCAGTTTAATTCCTGCTTCTCCGCTGGAACAAAGAGCTTCTCTCCCGCCCTCTCTAAAATCCTGGCCCTTGTGGGGCTACTTGCCATCCAAGCAGCAGTCAGTCTTGACAGGCCTTGATTTGTGGTTTCTGGGGGCAGCCTCTGGTCTTAAGCCCGGAGAGAAATTAATGAGGCGAGTGGGTTGTGTAGATCTGTGCTTCTTTCCTTTTTCCCCTGCCTCTCCCATTGCACAGAACAAATGAGAGACAGATCTCATAGAAACATAGAAACATAGAAGTCTGACGGCAGAAAAAGACCTCATGGTCCATCTAGTCTGCCCTTATACTATTTTCTGTATTTTATCTTAGGATGGATATATGTTTATCCCAGGCATGTTTAAATTCAGTTACTGTGGATTTATCTACCACATCTGCTGGAAGTTTGTTCCAAGGATCTACTACTCTTTCAGTAAAATAATATTTTCTCATGTTGCTTTTGATCTTTCCCCCAACTAACTTCAGATTGTGTCCCCTTGTTCTTGTGTTCACTTTCCTATTAAAAACACTTCCCTCCTGGACCTTATTTAACCCTTTAATATATTTAAATGTTTCGATCATGTCCCCCCGTTTCCTTCTGTCCTCCAGACTATACAGATTGAGTTCATGAAGTCTTTCCTGATACGTTTTATGCTTAAGACCTTCCACCATTCTTGTAGCCCGTCTTTGGACCCGTTCAATTTTGTCAATATCTTTTTGTAGGTGAGGTCTCCAGAACTGAACACAGTATTCCAAATGTGGTCTCACCAGCTTTCTATATAGTGGGATCATAATCTTCCTCTTCCTGCTTGTTATACCTCTAGCTATGCAGCCAAGCATCCTACTTGCTTTCCCTACCGCCTGACTGCACTGTTCACCCATTTTGAGACTGTCAGAAATCACTACCCCTAAATCCTTTTCTTTTGAAGTATTTGCCAACACTGAACTGCCAATACAATACTCAGATTGAGGATTCCTTTTCCCCAAGTGCATTATTTTACATTTGGAAACATTAAACTGCAGTTTCCATTGCTTAGACCATTTATCTAGTAAAGCTAAATCATTTACCATATTACAGACGCCTCCAGGAATATCAACCCTATTGCACACTTTAGAGTCATCGGCAAATAGGCAAACCTTCCCTACCAAACCTTCCCCTAATCTCTTTGGTTTAGATTAGATTTAGATTAGATTTATTGGATTTATATGCCGCCCCTCTCCGCAAACTCGGGGCGGCTCACAACAATAATCAAAAACAGTACATAATAACAAATCCAATACCCACCAATCTAATTACAATTTAAAATTAATAAATTTATAAAACAGTCCCAAAATATATAAAAGCAGGCACACAGTCAATCAATCATAATTGCAAAACAACATGGGCAAGGGGGAAATGCTTTAGTTCCCCCATGCCTGACGGCAGAGGTGGGTCTTAAGGAGTTTACGAAAGGCAGGGAGGGTGGGGGCAGTTCTAATCTCAGGGGGGAGCTGGTTCCAGAGAGTCGCCCCCCCCACAGAGAAGGCTCTTCCCCTGGGTCCCGCCAGACAGCATTGTTTAGTCGACAGGACCCGGAGAAGGCCCACTCTGTGGGACCTAACCGGTCGCTGGGATTCGTGCGGCAGTTGGCGGTCCCGAAGATATTCTGGTCCGATGCCATGAAGGGCTTTATAGGTCATAACCAACACTTTGAATTGTGACCGGAAACTGATCGGCAACCAATGCAGACTGCGGAGTGTTGGAGTGATATGGGCATATTTAGAGAAGCCCATAATTGCTCTCGCAGCTGCATTCTGCACGATCTGAAGTTTCCGAACACTTTTCAAAGGTAGCCCCATGTAGAGAGCATTACAGTAGTCGAGCCTCGAGGTGATGAGGGCATGAGTGACTGTGAGCAGTGACTCCCGGTCCAAATAGGGCCACAACTGTCACACCAGGCGAACCTGGGCGAACTAGGACAAATTTTGAACTAGGGCACATTTTGCAGTGTGTTTTCTCATGGTGCTCACTACTTTATTTCCTTCTGCTTTGGAATATTCTATAGAAAATGGAATTTCCTCCCTGGGGAAATAAGGGTGGGGGGAACAAAACACAGATTTACTTATGGCTCTGGTGTTTGTGTGTGTTCAAGAATAGAGCTGTTTTTTAAAAAAAGGACGGTTGAAAGCCCTGATTGGAGTTGACTGCTGCAGCAGCTTTTAATCCCGATGTTATCTGGCTAGTTGATTAGCATCATGTTTTCTCTGCTAAGTGTCATGAATGTTCCAATTTGGAACCGATGTGCAGAGAAGGGAACTCAGTGTTTACTTTCTATAAACACATTTTATCTCTTTCTCAGCCTTATCAAAAAAAAAAAATTAACCAAAGCAGACGTTCTTCCCAATTAAAACTGAATCAATTTCACTTCTTGAAAATGTTAACTTTATAGCCTGTACAGACTCGGTATCACACATTTTTTAAAAATTCCTTTCATCATTGATTTGAAATCTTCTGCTGACTTAGAAACATAGAAACATAGAAGACTGACGGCAGAAAAAGACCTCATGGTCCATCTAGCCTGCCCTTATACTATTTTCTGTATTTTATCTTAGGAAGGATATATGTTTATCCCAGGCATGTTTAAATTCAGTTACTGTGGATTTACCAACCACGTCTGCTGGAAGTTTGTTCCAAGGATCTACTACTCTTTCAGTGAAATAATATTTCCTCACGTTGCTTTTGATCTTTCCCCCAACTAACCTCAGATTGTGTCCCCTTGTTCTTGTGTTCACTTTCCTATTAAAAACACTTCCCTCCTGGACCTTATTTAACCCTTTAACATATTTAAATGTTTCGATCATGTCCCCCCTTTTCCTTCTGTCCTCCAGACTATACAGATTGAGTTCATTAAGTCTTTCCTGATACGTTTTATGCTTAAGACCTTCCACCATTCTTGTAGCCCGTTTTTGGACCCGTTAAATATGATTCCTTATAGATTGTCTGAAGAGGAATAATACCACATTCTTTCTACTGTAACTTTGGCGTTTTCTGTTGCTCCATCTCAGTCTAAACCAACGGTCTCCAACCTTGGGAAGTTTAAGACTTGTGGACTTGAACTTCCAGAATTCTGGGAGTTGAAGTCCACAAGTCTTAAACTTCCCAAAGTTGAAGACCTCTAGTCTTAAACAGCTGGATTTTCTCCTGCCACTCCCCCCCCCCCCCCGGTTAAACTGACTACTGCGACCATATAATACAGTAATTTTATTTGTATTTCTGTCAAGATGCACGTATAGCCTTTCACCTCTGTTTCCAAGGCACTTTACGTAATCTTACAATAACAGAAATTTTCTACAGTGGGAAAGTGAGGGAAAAACAAGAGAGTAATTAATATATAATACTGTTGGTATATATAATTACGCATTATCCACTCACATGCACAAATATATATACCAGGGTGATTCAACACAAAAAACATGGAACCCTTCCCTGGTACAGAGCTGAAGGGATTGGGTACTGTAGCCTAGATGTTAATTCTCTGCCTTACCAGGCAAAGGTTGCAAGTTCAAGTCCCAGTGAGGGTATGGCTAGCTGGTGAGGCCAGAATAAGGCCGAAATAGATCTATCCTAGTCTCTCTTAATTTTCAAATTCAGCAAAAACATGTGACATATATACAGTGGTACCTCGGTACTCGAATGCTTTGGTTCTCGTACATTTCAGATACCAAACAAAATTTTCGGCAAAAATTTGCTTCGGTATCTGAACAAAAATTCGGATACCAAGCAGCCACAGAAAAATTTTGCAGACCCCTAGCCTAGAGGTTAGGGGTGGAAGGGTCTTCAAACTTGGCAAGTTTAAGACTTGTAGACTTCAACTCTCATTCCTGAGCTAGCATGACTGGAGGAGGAATTCTGGGAGTTGAACTACACAAGTCTTAAAGCTGTCAAGTTTGAAGCTTGTAAAAAGTATATATGGTTGTAAAAAGTATTTTGCTACACTGGTACCCTGTTTCCCCGAAAATAAGTCACCCCCGAAAGTAAGACATAGGAGAGGTTTTGTAGAATTGCCTAATGCAAGGCATCCCCTGAAAGTAAAACGTAGGAGACATTTCGTTTCGCAGCATTCCCAAACAGAACCTATATAACATATATTTGAAGAAAGTATAATTGTTGTACATGGAAATAATGGTATGGTAGTAGTAAGAAATTCTTGATTGGATCCACAGTTTGTCTGGTTATGCTGGTTTGTGATGACAACTACTGTACAGTATATAATAAATGTTCATTTTTTTTGTTCAGCAATAAATGTGAATTCTTCTTCATTGAAAAAAATAGGACATCCCCTGAAAACAAGACGTAGCACATCTTTGGGAGCAAAAATTAATATAAGACGCTGTCTTACTTTTTGGGAAACAGGGTATTTTATTAAATAATATATTACTGCAACATTTGATTCAGAATTATTATTATTATTATTATTATTATTATTATTATTAATTAGATTTGTATGCCGCCCCTCTCCGTAGACTCGGGGCGGCTCACAACAATAATAACACAATATATAACAAATCTAATAATTAAAAATCATTTAAAAACCCTATTAAAAAGAAAACATACACACAAACATACCATGCATAAACTGTATAGGCCCGGAGGAGATGTCTCAATTCCCCCATGTCTGACGGCAGAGGTGGGTTTTAAGAAGTTTACGAAAGACAAGGAGGGTGGGGGAAATTCTAATCTCCGGGGGGAGCTGGTTCCAGAGGGTTGGGGCCGCCACAGAGAAGGCTCTTCCCCTGGGTCCCGCCAGATGACATTGTTTAGTATACTAGAATACTTTTTTCCTTGTTTTCTTCCTCTAAAATCTAGGTACGTCTTATATTCGGTGTGTCTTATGCTCCGAAAAATATGGTAGTTCGGAAAACCAGCAAATACCACTTCTGGCTGGCCCCAGTGTGGGGTGGGAATGGGGATTTTGCAATATCCTTTGCCACGCCCACCAAGCCATGCCCACATGTTCTGTCGGACTCTCTGGTACACTCCTCCCAAAAATTCACAGGTACAAATTTCAGACACACACTCATTTGAAAATTCAAAACAATGTTCTTTATAATGAAAATTCTCTTAAACTAAGCCCTCTTTTGGTATAGCAAAGAGCACTGGTCTCCAAACAAACTGGTAATTTGTACAAGTCCCTTATCAGTTCTGTGATACTTAGCTTGCAGCTGTGAGGCAATTCACAGTCCTTCTTCTTTCACAAAGTGCAACACACTTTGCTCTGGTTTAGTTTCAAAGCGGGGAAAAATCAGCACACAAAGGTTGAAGTCAGCACGGCAGGCACGAAACACAACGATCAGATAATCCTCCACAATGGCCAAACCCACAGGATGCTTTTTATAGCAGCCTCACTAATTACCACAGCCCCACCCAACCACAGGTGGCCTCATTTTCTTTGATAATAATCTCTCAGTTGTTGTTGTTGCCTATGCATCGCTCTCCGCATGCGTGGCTGTATCATTAACTCTTGTTCTGAATCCAAGGAGGAGCTAGATAATTGATCTCCTTCTGAGCTGTGTGCCACACTCTCCTCCTCCCTGTCACTCATGTCTTCTTGGTCAGAGGAGCCTTCATCAGCAGATTCCACTGGGGGCAAAACAGGCCTGCAGCATGTGGATGTCTCCCCCACGTCCACAGTCCTTGGGGCAGGAGCTGGGGCAGAGCTAACCACCACACCACAGAACCGGTAGGGAAAAATTTTGAATTTCACCCCTGATCTTAGTCTCCCTGTCAGCACCTTAAGTATTACATTACATTGTCTCTTGCATATGTGTGCATGATTCTCCAAAAACCCAATACAGTATTTTGATTTTCTACAAGGATCTTTTCCACCCTATTACAACCGAAGCTATGGAAGCCTGTTAATTACCAGTCAGGAAAGTGGCTTCCTTGCACTGTTTATGGTTTCTCATAATGATACAAATCTGCTAGGGGTCACCCATTGTTATAAGGGCATTTCTCAACATCATTACAATTGTATCCATGGTGATCTTGTCATAGCAATTTCCTGAAATGCTGCACATACCCATCCTCCCACAACTCCATACGCAAACACATCTTTTTTAAAAAAAACTTTTATTGTTTTTTTAAAAAAAATATAAGACAAACAAGACAAACAACATTTAACATGTAAAGGAGCTACCATTGCTCCGCTAAGCATAGAAGTCTTACTAATACAAAAAAGAAAGACTAGTTATGGTTCAGATCAATACAGAAAGGTAAAAATTGTTAATAACATATTTCTTAACATACTACTAGGGGCCGCCACAGAGAAGGCTCTTCCCCTGGGACCCGCCAAACGACATTGTTTAGTCGACGGGCTTCAGCATTTTCGTTATAGCATTGTGATTAAAATAATTGAAATCAGTTAATAAAGCTAAAGAGTTTCAATATGTCATTTATTCAATCTAATAAATTTAAGTTTTCTATAATTTGTTTTTATATTGTTAATAATCCTTTTTTACATTCCACCAATTATATACTTTCTCCCAAGTTTTATAAAACACTGTTTCCATTTGATTATTTAACCGTCTCGTCATCATATCTAATTCTGCACATTCCATAATTTTCTTAAAGACATCATCGTGTTTTGGAATTTCCTTTTCTTTCCATTTTTGGGCAAAGGTAATTCTTGCCGCTACTAATATATGAATTATTAAATAATATATTTCTTTTTTGTATTTAATATCAGTGATACCTAATAGGAAGAATTCTGGGGTCTTTTTAATCTCCTTATTTGTAATTTCCTTTAACCATTTTTCTACCTTATCCCAATAGATCTTAGCTTTTGGGCAGGTCCACCACCATGTATGAAAATATGTACCAATTTCTTTTTTACATTTCCAGCAAATAGGGGAGGTATTTGGAAACATCTTTGAAATCCTATATGGTGGAAGGTGCCATCTATAAAACATCTTAATTTGATTTTCTTTGAAAGACATCAATTCAGTTATTTTCCAATTGTGTACCCATACCTTTTCCCATATGTCTTAATTTATTTCTTTTCCAAAATGTTTACACCAACTGATCATATTATCTTTCAATATCCAACCTATCGTTTTATAGTTTATTAAATATTTACATAACTTCCCAATTAATTTACCTTCTTTTCACATCTTTTAACAAACTGTTTGAGCATACCAAGTGTCTGGCCTTGGATGATCCATCTGGCCCGTCCATCCATCCATCCGTCCATCTATCCATCCATCCATCCGCCAGAAAGCCATCCATTTTGTCTCTTGTTAACATGCCAGGAAGGAAAACAAAAAGTGGAAGGGAAACATTATTGTGTGCGCTATTTGCTTCTGATCTCCTCCCATAGCCCAGGGATATTACTAAAAACATTGTCAATTTCACTTTGAAACTGATAGGAATAAAGTGCCAGTAACGCTAATTCCTTTCTCCGTATCAGGATTGATGAAAATGGCTGCAAAAAAAAATGTTTTTTGGGCCCTTCCATTCTGCTATTGTTTCCAGTCCGTTTAGAAATACAGTAGTACCTCTACTTAACAACTTACCAGTAATTCGTTCTGTGACCAGGTTCTTAAGTAGAAATGTTCTTAAGTAGAAGCAATTTTTTCTATAGGAATCAACGTAAAAGCAAATAATGCGTACAAAACCATTAGGAAAGAAATAAAAGCTTTGAATTTGGGTAGGAGGAGGAGAACGAAGGAGAAGAGGCGGACAGTCGCTGCTGAAGGAAGAAGGTGAGGTGAGCGCCCCCTTTTGCCTTTCCGCGCCCAGACACTCTGGGAGGCAACCTCACGCCGGGTGTATGGGAGGCAGTGCGAGGGAGTCACCACAGCGAAGTGGTTTATTCCCTCTCCAAGCGCCCAGAGAAAGGAAAAAGCTCCGTTCACTCTGGGCTGCCAAAGCTTCCTTAAGCGCCACCGAAAGGCTCCTCTGGCAGCCCAGAAAAGCCCGAGATGGCCGGGATTAAAGGGGGAATGGCAGGAAACTGTACGGGCCTTTGTGCCACTCTCAAATTTCCTGGGAAATTTTTCCGGGCTCGAGTTTTTAAGTAGAAAATGGTTCTTAAGTAGAGGCAAAAAAATCTTGAACACCCATTTCTTATCTAGAAAAGTTCTTAAGTAGAGGCGTTCTTAAGTAGAGGTACCACTGTAGTTGATGGTGTTTTTTTATTGTTTTCATTTCGTTTCTAAAAAAAATCCACCACCACCCTCTGAAAAAATATGGAACAAATGTCACTTCCTTTCTAAACTTTCTATTTCTGCATCAGTAAATACAGTATTTACCTTCATTCCACACAAGAGAATTAAAATAAAGTATATATGGGGAAATCACCTGCAATTTGAGACTTTCTGCTGTGTTAAAGTATAAACATAAACAATTAAGGTTCCCCCCTCCCCTAATTAATCTATTTAATTTTTTCTCCTTGTTCAGGCTTATCCTTTATTTTTTCCAAGAAAAATATAGTCACAGGACATATTACAGATATTGCATTTTCAGGTCTTCTGTTTTCGGGGTGTCTGTTGATTATCTGATTTTTGGAGAAATAATTGGGCTGGAAAAGGAAGTTCCCTCCCTTTTGCTCAGTCTGGAGTGAATTTGTTTTAGGAATCAAAAGCTGATAAGGAAAGGGAGTGCTGGAAAAACAGAGCTAATAGAGACCAAGACTTTAGAATAAAGACATTTCTCTGAAAGATGCAAGTAACCTGCCAACTCAGAATTGAAAGTGGCTCCTGGGCAGGCACAAACAGTGTTTGAAGTGGAAGACATGCAGCTACAAATGGATATTCTTTGAGCTGGGCCCAAAATTTAAAAGTGGGAGCTAACTATAATTTCAAAAATTGAACAAGGATATTCAGACTCTGAAGTATGTAAAGACTTAGAATATCTAGATATTCTGTGGACCAGAATATCTCCGAGACCGCCTTCTGCCGCACGAATCCCAGCGACCGATTAGGTCCCACAGAGTGGGCCATCTCCGGGTCCCGTCAACTAAACAATGTCGGTTGGCGGGCCCCAGGGGAAGAGCCTTCTCTGTGGCAGCCCCGACTCTCTGGAACCAGCTCCCCCCAGAGATTAGAACTGCCCCTACCCTCCTTGCCTTTCGTAAACTCCTTAAAACCCACCTTTGTCGTCAGGCATGGGGGAACTGAGACATCTCCCCCGGACCTATTCAATTCAATTTATGTATGGTATGCTTGTATGTATGTTTGCTTAAATAATGGTTTTTTTTAATATTTTAAATTGTAAATTATTAGATTTGTTATGAACTGTTTTACTGTGCTGTGAGCCGCCCCGAGTCTACGGAAAGGGGCAGCATACAAATCAAATCAAATCAAATACATACATACATACATACATACATACATACATACATACATACATTTCACAAACTTTGCGTAAAAAGGCTGTGGGTTTTGTTACAAGCAGTAAAGGGCTGCTGCCTCCTTCCTTCTCTAGTACCTGTATGATCCTTAATTATTTTTAACATAGGAAATAATTCAATGGTATGTTTTTATCCATAAACGCTTTAATCATTTTAATCATTACCTAGAACTGAACTTTTATAGCAATTAAAGAAAATTGAGCTACTTGCCTACTCTGTTATCATACTGAACCTTGTGAGTTCAGTTCAAAACTTTAAAATGTTACTGTGCTCCTCAACAAATAATGCTGTCTATCATTTGTCCTTTTTGTGGCTATTCAAATAATGTGACTTAATCAACTGAAAAAGAGTCCAAGCACCTATTTGAAAATTTATCTTGGTCGGTAAACCATTCCCACCCAGTCACATGAACTTTAAGTTACCCCCCGGTCACATGATTGTTAAGCCACTCCCACCTGGTCACATGGTCGGCAAGCAACTCCTAACATGGCCATCAAGCCACTCCCACAAAATAAGCCACACCCACAGAGTGGCAGTAAACATTTTGGCAGCCCATCACTGGTTACAAGGAAATAATAAAAGAATGCTGGGGTTGGGTTGTTTGTTTTTATATAAAGCCCAGTGTCTTATCTATTATTATTTATTTTGATTTGATTTTAGAGATTTCTGGAGAAATATGGCTATTTTGAGTCTGTGCACCAAGTACCGGACTTTGCAGGATCCCCTGATGCCATAAAGTAAGCTTGTAATTATCATTATTCTCCTGCTGATTTTAGTTGTTCACTTCCATCTCCATTTAATATCTAGCTAATTCCTAAATCCCATGCCTTCCTCTGCAGTCTATTGCTAGCTTAGACCATGCAGCTGGCCAGCTTTAATTGACGACGGGTTCTGCTCAGTGGTTTCCCTTGTATGGGCTTAGTTTCTGTTGTAGTATGACCAGTGCAGCAGTTTTGACCCAGCTGGTAGATTCCTCAAATGCCAATGCTGCTTTCTGGATTCAGGCCATCTTCCACTAGTCCCTGTGGCTTGCTATCTTTCTTCAATCTTTTATTTCCATTTCCTGCTAACAGCCCCAAGTTTTCAATTATGGTTATGCAGTGGTGCTTCTGTTTAAGAACTTAATTCGTTCCGTGACCAGGTTCTTAAGTAGAAAAGTTTGTAAGTAGAAGCAATTTTTCCCATAGGAATCAATGTAAAAGCAAATAATGTGTGCAAACCCATTAGGGAAGAAATAAAAGCTCAGAATTTGGGTGGGAGGAGGAGGAGGAAGAAGAGGAGGAGGACAGTTGCTGCCCAGAGGGAAGGGAGCATTTCTTTTCTCTGGGTGCTGTCAGAGGTTTATTCCCTCTCCAAGCACCCAGAGAAAGGAAAATGCTTTGTTTGCTCTGGACTGCCAAAGCCTCCTTATGCACCACTGAAAGGCTCCTCTAGCAGCCCAGAAAAGCCCGAGATGGTTGGGATTAAAAGAGGAAAGGCAGGAAACTGGCTGGGCCTTCGTGCCGCTCTCAAATTTCCTGGGAAATTTTTCTGGGCTTGAGTTCTTAAGTAGAAAATGGTTCTTAAGAAGAGACAAAGAAATCTTGAACACCCAATTCTTATCTAAAAAAGTTCCTAAGCAGAGGCTTTTATAAGTAGAGGTATCACTGCAATGGCAAAATGCTTAAAAATGGCGTACTGGCCTAGTGGTAAAGACACTCGCCTCACATTTGGATGGTTGAGGGTTCAATTCTAGGTAGCAGAAGACGTTTCTCTACTAGGGCGCAAAGAAAAAATATCTGCTGTGGACTCCGCATAAGTGTCAGGAAAGGCATCCAGCCAGTAAACACTTAGCTCTATCCAGTAGTGGGTTCCTACCGGTATAGTAAAGGACACTACACCAGTAGTAAAGGTTGAGCTGTGAGTGCAGATTCAGGTATCTTGTATGCGTGCATGTGCATGTCCCAGCGTGTTTTGCTTCTGTGCATGAGGGGTCGTGCGTGCGAGAGAGATTTCAGCAAGATTTGATTTGATTTGATTTGTATGCCACCCCTCTCCGTAGACTCAGGGCGGCTAACAGTAAAAAGACAATACGAACAAATCTAATATTAAAAGTAATGTAAAAAACCCCAATTTAAGAAACCAATCATACATACAGACATACCATGCATAAATTTTATAAGCCTAGGGGGAAGGGAATATCTCAATTCCCCCATGCCTGACGACAGAGGTGCCGGTGCCTGGAGGCTGTTGGGGCCTGGATGGGTGTCAACAAACTCAAACTCAACCCAGACAAGACGGAGTGGCTGTGGGTCTTGCCTCCCAAGGACAATTCCATCTGTCCATCCATAACCCTGGGGGGGGAACTACTGACCCCCTCAGAGAGGGTTTGCAACTTGGGCGTCCTCCTCGATCCACAGCTGACATTGGAACATCATCTTTCGGCTGTGGCAAGGAGGGCGTTTGCCCAGGTTCGCCTGGTGTACCCGTTGCGGCCCTATTTGGACAGGGAGTCATTGCTCACAGTCACTCATGCCCTCATCACCTCGAGGTTCGATTACTGCAATGCTCTCTACATGGGGCTACCTTTGAAAAGTGTTCGGAAACTTCAGATCGTGCAGAACGCAGCCGCGAGAGCCATCGTGGGGCTTCCAAGATTCGCCCACATTTCTTCAACACTCCGTGGCTTGCATTGGCTGCCAATCAGTTTCCGGTCACAATTCAAAGTGTGGGTCATGACCTTTAAAGCCCTACATGGCAATGGACCAGATTACCTCCGGAACCGCCTGCTACCACACGAATCCCAGCGACCGATAAGGTCCCACAGAGTTGGCCTTCTCCGGGTCCCGTCGACTAAACAATGTCGTTTGGCGGGCCCCAGGGGAAGAGCCTTCTCTGTGGCGGCCCAGGCCTTCTGGAACCAACTCCCCCCGGAGATTAGAACTGCCCCCACCCTGTCTTTCGTAAACTACTCAAGACTCATTTATACCGCCAGGCATGGGGGAGTTGAGATAGCTCTAGCCCCTAGGCCATTACAAGTTATGCATGGTATGTTTGTGTGTATCTTTGGTTTTATAATAGGGGTTTTTAGTTGTTTTTTATTATTGGATTGTACATGTTGTGTTTATTATTGTTGGTAGCCGCCCCGAGTCTACAGAGAGGGGCGGCATACAAATCCAATTAATAATAATAATAATAATAATAATAATAATAATAATAATAATAATAATTATTATTATTATTATTATTATTATTATTATTGCTTCTGTGCATGTGCAGAAGCGAAAGAAATGCTGAAATCTCGTGTGCGCATCCCCTTGTGAGATTTTGCTTACTGCGCCTGTGCAGAAATACTGCACATACTGCACATGTGCACGCACATGTATCTTGCATTTGCACACATGCGCAGGGAGAAAAATCTCGCGAGGGGACGTGAGAGAGAGAGAGAGAGAGAGATTTCGGCAATTTTTGCTTCTGTGCATGTGCGGAACAAAAACAAAAATGCCGAAATCTCGCATGCGTGTCCCCTCGTGAGATTTTACTTACCGCACATGCAAGACACCCGAAGCTGTGTGCACAGTCCACCAGTAGCAGCAGTAGGAACAGGAGCGGGCTACCATTCCCGGCTCTACTGGAACGGGCTGGGAGTGCGCCCCTACTTCCCTCCCCTTGCATACGTATACGTACAATTTCCAGGGTTTTTTCGCTTCTGCACATGCAGAACCCAGAAATGGGCAAACAAGTAAGTGATGGCTCGCCACTGCCCGCTGCCGTTTACCCCCCCCCCACTGCCCACTTGCCGCACTCGCCTCTCGCTCTTGGGGTGAACAGCAGCAGCACTGGTGATGGGGGAGCCAGCGTGAGAAGCGAGCAAGGGGCGAATGGCGGGGGAAGGCAATGCTCGTGGCAGGGCAGGGTAGGCCTAGGTCCAGGGAAGCGCCGGTAGCGGGTGCACACCCAGCATCGCCACCAGTGCTAGCCTACGTGTTACATGGCCGCCACCAGAACGGCGTTCCCCACCGTTGAGGCTGGGGCCCACCAATGAGTAGGAGCAATCTGCCCCTGGCTCTATCCAGTTGTAATTCTATCCAAATAGGGACTACAGGGTCATAAAAAGGGGAATTTGTGTATTTAAGAATCAAATGTATTTCTCAATTATTTATTTAAAACATTTGTAAGGCTTCCACTGGGTTTACAGTGATATAAATTAGAGTAGGGCATAAAAGGTATCTTTTTTCTTTTCCTTTATTTTTTTCTTTTCTTTTTCTTACTTTCTTTTTTTATTTTTTAGTCTACCTACCAAAAGGAACTTTCATTAATTGGGCTGATTGGGACATATATGTGTTCTGTCTGGGTCCCCCCAGACGCCAACACCAACTAAAAAGAGTATCCAGACACACTGGTACAAAGCAAAGGCAGTTTATATATTTGAAAGCAAACACAGATAACAAAAACTGTTCTTATTTGGACTTCCCCCCCCTCGAATTGATACAATTTTGATGCCGGTAACAGTTAGAAATTTAGGATTTAATTGATATGAACAGGAATATTCGCTTTCTTTCTTTTTTCTTTTTTTGGTAAAGGGCAACTACTATAAAAGTGGGGTTAAGAAATGTTATTAAGGATAAATGGAGAAGATTGAAGCACTAAGGCCTAAATGTATTAGATGTGATTAGAAAAGAAACAGCCAAAAAAGTGTATTAGCTAATCTTTTTTTAAATGCATATAGGAAATTTGAGTAATTATTTTTTATCCAGATGTCAAATGTAAAGGAGGCAGCAGCTGATGGATTATGATTACCAAATTCAAAATGATGAATTAGTGTAATGTAATTTAGGATTGATGGAATGTAAATTTGCATATGTATTTGTAGTGAAAAAATAAAAAATTATTTGCCACCCATCTTTCAACCAAATCTGGGTGTCTCCAAATCAATGCTATTGACTTTAAGGTGCGTGGACTTCAATTCCCAGAATTCCTCAGCCGGCCATGAAGTCTGCACATCTTCAAGTTGGTGAGGCTGAGAAATACTGCCTTAAATGAAGGAATGTTGTGCAACTTCCATCCCACTTCGTGTCCTCTTACAGGGAATTTCAATGGATTTCTCACCTGCCCCTCAGTGGCATCCTGGATGCCGTCACTCTCCATCACATGAGCCTCCCTCGCTGTGGTGTCAATGATGCAGAAAGCCACATGGCATGGAAGAAGCGCATGGATGCCCTGTTCTCAGGATGGAAAGCCAGGAAGAGTCGCAGGAAACGATACTTGCATCAGAGTAAGTCTGTTTGAGTTTGGAAATCTGTATTCTTCTGGACCAGGTTGTAATTTTAAAGTGGGAACTCAAAGACTCCAAGGCGATATCTAGTAGCCCCCATGGAGTTTCTGAGCTGAGATGGCTCAGTGATTAGAGTGCAGCACTACAGGCTACTTCAACTGACTGCTAGCTGCATTTCAGCAGTTCAAATCTCACCACCGGCTCAAGGTTGACTCAGCCTTCCATCCTTCCGAGGTGGGTAAAATGAAGGCCCAGATTGTTGGGGAAAATATCCTGACTCTTTAAACCATTTAGAGAGGGTTGTAAAATACAGTGATACCTTGTCTTACAAACTTAATTGGTTCCGGGATGAGGTTCTTAAGGTGAAAAGTTTGTAAGATGAAACAATGTTTCCCATAGGAACCAATGGAAAAGTGATTAATGCGTGCAAGCCCAAAATTCACCACTTTTGCCAGCAGAAGCGCCCGTTTTTGCGCTGCTGGGATTCCCCTGAGGCTCTCCTCCATGGGAAACCCCACCTCCGGACTTCTGTGTTTTTGCGATGCTGCAGGGGAATCCCAGCATTGCAAAAATGAGCGCTTTGCTGGCAACGGAAGTCCGGAGGTGGAGTTTCCCAGTAAAGAGAGCATCAGTGAAATTGCAGCATCGCAAAAACACCGAAGTCCTCGAAACCCCACCTCCGGACTTCCGTGTTTTTGTGATGCTGTGACTTCGCTGTGGCTCCCCTCGCTGGGAAGCCCCACCTCCGGACTTCTGTTGCCAGCGAAGCGCCCATTTTTGCACTGCTAGGATTCCCCTGCAGCATTGCAAAAACGCGGAAGTCTGGAGGTGGTGTTTCCCATGGAGGGGAGGTTCAGGGGAATTCTAGCAGTGCAAAAACAGGCACGCTGGCAACAGAAGTTTGGAGGCGGGGCATGCCAGTGGTGTCGGCTTGGGTTTGTAAGGTGAAAACAGTTTGTAAGAAGAGGCAAAAAAATCTTAAACCCCGGGTTTGTATCTCGAAAAGTTTGTATGATGAGGCGTTTGTAAGACGAGGTATCACTGTACTGTGAAGCGGTATATAGGTCTTGTCAATACTACATACTGCAACAGTTGGGTTTGTCAATTTATGAACTAACCAGCAATGTATGTTTGGAGGAAATAGTATAATGTTTCTTTAAGAGCTAGGGCTGCAATTAGTCATATAAGGGAGACAGATGTGTTGCTCTTTGTTGGATTGTAATGTATTGTTGGTTGTTGGTGGCTTTTGCGGTTAGTCTTGCTAATACCATATATTGCTGTGTGCTAAGTTTTGCTTTGTGCTTAATATTGGTGTGTGCTAATATATTGCTATGTGCTAAATATTGATCGATGTACTTGCTGTGTGCTTAATATTGGTCTATGTATTGTATTATAGTATTGTAGAGAAATGAGTGTAATATTAATGGTTAGTGCTGTATGTATAGAACTGTATATGATTGCTTGAATTGGATATGTATGTAGCTGACTGTATATGCTGGTTAGTCTATTGTATACATTATAAATAATATTTATTAATATATACACAGACTATATTAGTCTGTGTTATTGGCTGAACAACCACCACTGCCACATATACTCTTTTTGAAGTTTGGTATTCTAACATTGGTGTAAGCCCAGTGTAGAATGCTAACAGGTCTAAGTGCTATTGCTATTGCTATCTAATCTGTTGTGGTTAGCTCTAGCCCAGCTCCTGCCCCAAGGAATGTGGAGGTGGAGGTGGGGGAGACATCCACATGCCGCAGGCCTGTTTTGCTCCCAGTAGAATCTGCCGACAAAGTCTCCTCTGACCAAGGAAGCGTGAGTGACAGGGAAGAGGGGAGTTTGGCAGACAGCCCAGGAGGAGATTAGTCATCTGTATCATCCCTGGATTCTGAACAAGAATTAATGACACATCCATGCATGCATAGAGTGATGCATAGGAGATAATAACTGAAGGATTATTACAAGAGAAAATGAGGCCACCTGTGGTTGGGTGGGGCTGCTGTAATTAGTGCTACAAATAAAAGTGCAGCCTGGTGTTTTAACCTCATGGCAGTTTATCTGATTCATTGTTTCGTCAAGATCGTGGTTTTTGCTCTTCAGGATTGTGTGTGTAGACTCTCTGGACTTTAGAATTGGACTCAATTTCCCAGTTATTGGACGAGCAATTGGACTGCATTTAACCTGTGCCTTGTGTGTACCAGAAAAATCCCTTTGACATTTAAAAAGGGAGCTGTTTCTGTTTCTCTGTTTATAAAAACTTTTGGGTTTTCCTTTTATCGTGTGGTGTTTGTCTTCCTGGACTAATTACCCTGTAATTAACGGGCGGTTGAGACACGCCGGCAGAACATAATCTACGGATAGTACAGACCTGGGCACAAGAGACCTTTGGAAACTCTCCACTCAATTTTTGAGAAGAACAATTGGATGGGTAATTTATTCAAGGGAAGGTGACTTTCTCTGATGGTCTTTCAAGGAGAGAGCTCCTCCTTAGCAGCATTACTCCTGAAGAAGTCCACTGTAAAGAATTCCATCCTGAGGTCTTCTCTTGATATTGAGTGGAAATCTGGGATGCCTGAAAAAGTTGCAGTACAAAGAAGTGTTGAGTGCAGCAATAACAACGTTCAGTTTCTTTTTCTTTTTCCTTTTCCTTTATTCATTTATTTACTTATAAAAATTACGTAGTTGCCCATCTCGCGAGAGGTGACTCTGGGTATCATACGGCAAAAAAAAAAAAGGGTATAAAAACTGTTCTGCCGGGCTCTCTGATAGGAGCCTCCCAAAAATTCAAGGATAAAAATTTCAGACACACACATGTTTGAAAATTCAAAACAATGTTCTTTATCACAAAATTCAAAATAAACTAAGCACTCTTTTTGTATTGTAAAGAGCACAGGTCCCAGAACAACCGGATAGTCTGTACAATTTCCCTTAAGCAGTCATTAAGTACTTAGCTAGCAGCTGTGAAGACACTTCACACCCCTTCTTCTTCCAAGGAAGTGAGACACACACACACACACACACACGTTGCTCTGCTTTGGTTTCAAAGGCGTGAAAAAGCAACAAAGTCCAGCAACACAAGATTCCTGACAAACTCTGATCAGATATTCTTCCATAACGGCCAAACCTACATGCTGCTATTTATAGCAGCAGCCCTAATTACTGGAGCCCCACCCAAACACAGGTGGCCTCCCTTATTTCCTGTAATATGTTTTTACTTGGTCTCTTCTATGCGTAATTCTGCACTTGCTTGGGTCCAAAATATCATCATCTGAAGCAATAGAAGATAAGGGAGATTGACTGCCTGGGCTGTGTGCCAAGCCCTCCTCTGCCGAGTCACTCCCACCTTCTTCTTCGTCCGAGGAAACTAAACTCTGAACTGATTCTGTCGGCAATAACACAGGCCTGTGACATGTTGAATTTTCCCCTGCATCCACCTCCCTATTCCCTGGGGCAGGAGCTGGGGCAGAGCCAACCACAACAAAAAAACATAAACATTTTAAACACATGTCCATCTCGCGAGGACTCTGGATATCATACGGCAAAAAAAAAAAAGGTATAAAAATCATAAACATTTTAAACACGTGTATATTTAAAAAAGAAAAACAAACACACACAAGAGATTTATCCAGCAATGAAAGTGTTCTCCTTGCTGGACTCAATCCATTAAATTAAAAAAGAAAAAAAAAAGAAAACCGCTGACTAAATAAGCCCTGAACCAATTATTCACGTTGGGGATTTCAAGTGCCAGGCATTAGACTCTTCACTTACTTAACCAGCTCGGTCGGCTTAATAGCTTTCCTAGACAGCAGACGTCAGAGAAGCTGAGAGAGCAGCTGTTTCGAAGACAAACCCCCAGGAAACATTTGAGTGGAAGGATTAAGTAATTGCCTGTGCAGGCTTCAAACTGGGCCTGACAAGGCTGCATCTGGGCAAGAGGCCAGAAACACCAGGTTGCAACCCCCCTCCCCACGCCCCACCTGCTTGAGTTGTCTTCTCTAGCATGAAGAGGCCTGTCCTTTGTCACAACGGCCTGGCCTTCTTCCCCTCCTGCATTTGTGCCTGAGGATATAGACGAGGGTCGCCCAGAAAGTCAATGCACCACATTTTTTTTCTTCAACAATTATTTATTGAACACAATGAAACTTACACATAAGGAAGAATGATGTTTCTTCTACACTCCCTATTCTTCCACATAATCTCTGTCCCGTTCTATGGCCTTCCCCCAGTGAGACACAAGGGCATTTATGCCCTGTTGGTACCATGCCCAGCGACCAGTTAGGTCCCACAGAGTGGGTCTTCTCCGAGTCCCGTCAACTAAACAACGCCGCTTAGTGGGACCCAGGGGAAGAGCCTTCTCTGTGGCGGCCCCGGCCCTCTGGAACTAACTCCCCCCCAGAGATTAGAATTGCCCCCACCCTCCTTGCCTTTTGTAAGCTACTTAAAACCCACCTCTGCCGCCAGGCATGGGGGAATTGAGATACTCTTTCCCCCTAGGCCTTTACAATTTTATGTATGGTATGTCTGTATGTATGTTTAGTTTTTATAATAATAGGTTTTTAATTGTTTTTAGTATTGGATTATTATTATATGCTGTTTTATTATTGCTGTTAGCCGCCCCGAGTCTCTGGAGAGGGGCGGCATGCAAATCCAATAAATAAAATAAATAAATAAATCCAATAAATACTTCTTGTTCTGGTCACGAAGCATGACGGGCTACCAAAATTTTTACTACCACACTGTGGGCGTGGCTTATGCATTTTGTTTCAACATCTTTCTGTGCAAATTGGGTGCTCTGGGGTGGAGCTCCAAATTTTGCTGCCGGAACTGCATTCCTGACAGTTCCCATAGGAGCCCATCACTGTCACGAAGCCATTTCTGCACTGTGTGAATCACCTCTTCGTCATCCTAAAAATGTCTTCCGCGACTAACCGTACTTCTGTCGACTGCAGATTCTCCATAAACTGTACACAAACGTTTGTGAATGTTCCCAACAGTTTCTTTCTCCGGAATGAGAAATTCAATGATGACACACTGCTTGTAACGTATGTCACTTACAGACGCCATTTCACTGCTACAGTTACACTATCTGTCTGAAGAAAGGCAAAATTTACATACACACTCCTGACAATTCAAATAATGTATATCTAAAGTTTCACATTCATACCATTATTGTAGGCTGAGAAAAAAAAATGGTGCATTACTTTATGGGCGACTCTCATATGTGCCTCCATTGATTCATTTATTTATTGAATTTGGAGGCTGCCCTGACTCTAAATGGCTTGGAGAGGCATGTACGTCAAAGGAACACAGCCAGTGAAATAATGGAAACGATAATGCATGTCTAGAGAAAGTAAGGCAATAACCAAAGAAGAACGAGAACCAGTATTGTCTACTACAGTGGTTCTCAACCTTTCTAATATCACAACCCTTAATACAGTTCCTCATGTTGTAGTGATCCCCAACCATATGTTTAGCACCAATTCTCCCAACAGAACTTTAAGTTGATTGGCAGGAAGGTCAGAGGGACACCTCTCCACTGCAAGTGCCTGATTGGCTGGATTGTAAAAATATGTTCCGAGGCGACAGAATAGAAACTTTAATTCCTAACACCATGGGAAGTTTGTCTTTTCCCATGGTCATAGGCGACCACTGTGAAATGGTTGTTCGTCCCCCGAAGGGGTCCCGACACCCAGATTGAGAACCACTGGCCTAGTAGGTTTGTCTAAAGTACTAAGCAAGAAATTGGAAGACTGGGAGTTCCAGTCCCATCTCAACCATTAAAATATGGCTGGCTGCCTTTGAACTATTCTCTCTCTCAGTGTAATCTACTTTGCAGGGCTGTTGTTATGGGGAAAATAGGAGGAGGAAAAAACATTAGGTGTGTTTACTGCCTTGAGTTATTTATAAAAATAATAAAGGTGGGACAAACACATGCTAAGCTAAGCTAAAAGTATGGTTTTTGGAATGGAATAGAATAGAATTCTTTGTTGGCCAAGTGTGATTGGACACACAAGGAATTTGTCGTTGGTGTATATGCTCTCAGTGTACATAAATGAAAAGCTACATTTGTTAAGAATCATGAGGTACAACACTTAATGATTGTCATAGGTAGTGAAGGGCTACCAAAGTTTTTACTACCACACTGTGGGTGTGGCTTATGCAGGACGCCCTGCATTTTCTTTCAACATCTTTCAGTGCAAATTGGGTGCTCTAGGGTGGAGCTCCATTTTCGCTACCCCACTGTGCCCCCCCCTCATCCGGGCAGTAGCCCACCCCTGGTCATGGGGTACAAATAAGTAATTAGGAAACAATCAATATTAATATAAATCATAAGGATACAAGCAACAAGTTACAGTCATACAGTCATAAGTTGGAGGAGATGGGTGATAGGAACAATGAGAAGACTACTAATAATAGTAATGCAGCCTTAGTGAATGTTCTGTCGGGCTCTCTGGTAGACTTCTCCCAAAAATTCACAGGTACAAATTTCAGACACACACACGTTTGAAAATTCAAAACAATATTCTTTATAATGAAAAGGCACTTAAACTAAGCCTTCTTTTGGTATAGCAAAGAGCACTCGTCTCCAAACAAACTGGTAATTTGTACAAGTCTCTTATCAGTTCTGTGATACTTAGCTTGCAGCTGTGAGGCAATTCACAGTCCTTCTTCTTTCACAAAGTGAAACACACTTTGCTCTGGTTTAGTTTCAAAGCGGGGAAAAATCAGCAAACAAAAGGTCAAAGTCAGTAAAGCAGTCACAAAACACAATGATCAGATAATCCTCCACAATGGCCAAACCCACAGCAGCCTCACTAATTACCACAACCCCACCCAACCACAGGTGGCCTCATTTTCTTTGATAATAATCTCTCAGTTGTTGCTGCCTATGCATCGCTCTCCGCATGCGTGGCTGTATCATTAACTCTTGTTCTGAATCCAAGGAGGAGCTAGATAATTGATCTCCTTCTGAGCTGTGTGCCACACTCTCCTCCTCCCTGTCACTCATGTCTTCTTGGTCAGAGGAGCCTTCACCAGCAGATTCCACTGGGGGCAAAACAGGCCTGCAGCATGTGGCTGTCTCCCCCACATCCACAGTCCTTAGGGCAGGAGCTGGGCCAGAGCTAACCACAACAGTGAATAGTTTGACAGTGTTGAGGGAATTATTTGTTTAGCAGAATGATGGCATTCGGGAAAAAAAACTGTTCTTGTGTCCAGTTGTCTTGGTGTGCAGTGCTCTATAGCATTGTTTGGAGGGGAGGAGTTGAAACAATTTATGTCCAGGAGGATGCGAGGGGTCACTAAATATTTTCCCCTGTCTGTGACCACATGCGGGATCCTTTGGGGGAAGTCTATCCTATTTCTACTGCACTTTCTTGTCTTAAGTGAAATATATGCCTCTCCCTTAATTTCTCTTCACAGGATTTAGCTTTCAGTCCTTCATCATCCTCACTTCCTTCTCTTGCTTTTGCTCCAATTTGTGAGAAGGTGAAAACTTTTTAAGTGTGGTAACACGAACTGGACACTGTACTTATTCTGGGATTCTACTTATTCTATGCAGAACAGAATGAGATGAAAGGTAGCTGTTCATTTAGGATCATTCTCTTAGCAGCCTTTTCAAATTACAATGATGTGGGGGGGAAATCCAGTCCTCACACTTGTGACCGGTGCTTGCATTTACAACTGTCACATTATCCCTTTAGTGACATGATCACAGTTTGGCAGTTGACTCAGATTTACAACCGGTTGCAGTGAACCCTCATGTAGTCACAGGATTGCATTTGACAATAGTTTTGCTGAAAATTGACATTTACATTTCAGGTTTTCAGCAAAATTGGCCCATAGAAAATTATTATTATTATTATTATTATTATTATTATTATTATTATTATTATTAATTAGATTTGTATGCCGCCCCTCTCCGTAGACTCAGGGCAGCTCACAACAACAATAAAACAATATACAACAAATTTAATAATTTAAAAGTCACTAAAAACCCCTTATTAAAAAGCAAAAACGTACACACAAACATACCATGCATAAACTGCATAGGCCCGGGGGAGATGTCTCAATTCCCCCATGTCTGATGGCAGAGGTGGGTTTTAAGGAGTTTACGAAAGGCAAGGAGGGTGGGGGCAATTCTAATCTCTGGGGGGAGCTGGTTCCAGAGGGTTGGGGCCACCACAGAGAAGGCTCTTCCTCTTGGGCCCACCAGACGACATTATTTAGTCGACGGGACCCGGAGAAGCCAACTCTGTGGGACCTAACCGGTCTCTGGGATTCGTGTGGCAGAAGGTGGTCCCGGAGATATTCTGGTCTGATGCCATGAAGGGCTTTATAGGTCATAACCAACACTTTGAATTGTGACCGGAAACTGAGCGGCAACCAATGCAGACTGCATTAAATTATTAGTTCACTTAACAACCAAGGCATTTGTTTAATGGCCATTGCAATAAAGGACATCTGATTGGGTCGAACACATAGGTGACCCCATTTATGAGTGTTGTGACTTAAGATCATTATGGTTGTAACTCAAAAACTACCTGTAAGTTTCTTTTAGTATGACAGAAGACACGGCAGTAGGGCTAAGAAGAACCAAATTGGTAGCAAACTACTGGATAGTCCATTTTTTAAAAATGATGGAGGAAGCTTTAGAAAGGTTTTACAAACAAATGATGGCAATTGGAATTGGGCCTTGCTCTAAGCAAGGGGGAAAACCCGCCACACAATAGCTGCTTTTTCCCCGTGAAAACCAATACTGCGAGAAAATCTTTCCCCTTTGTAAATTATTTTTTGCCTTCCTTTAAGGAACACACTTATAATTTGAGTCTGAGAACCCTGCGGCTTATTTTACAAGGTTTGAGTCATGGTTCTCTCCCCTCCCCTCTTAAAACCTTAATTGCAGCTGTCATTTGTATCTATCACTTTGTGGGGAATTGAACAGTTTGCACCCATCCCAAATGCAGGTGCGCTTTTTTGAAACTGGGCTGTGTGTTTCACTTCCAGAAGACGAGTATCAGACGTTAGGCTGTTATAAAATGGTTGATCCTGTTATCAGTTGATGATGCCTGTTAGGACAGTCTTTGTTATGGTTTTAAAAACTTATGTGCTCTGAAGATAGAAAGTGTAGCTCTATTCACAAATTATAAACTTGTCAGTCCCATTTTAGTCTAACATTTTGTCTGGAAACAGCCTGTGAGATTCATTTTTGCTTCAGTGAATTCTGTAGGTCTAGAACAGCGTTTCCCAACTGGTGTGCCGCGAGACACGGTCAGGTGTGCTGCGAAGCTAGGACCTAGAGAAGCTCCAGCTGGGTGGGGCACTGCCGGTGCCGGACCGCCGTATCCAGCGTTCTCCTGCTGGGCCCCAAAGAAGGAAGGCGGGAAAAAGGAGGCAGGGGCGGGGAGGTGCGGCAGTAGGAGTAAAGGGAGCCGCGGCCGCCCCTGCATCCCCACGGTGCCTCTGGCCAAACGCGCCCCTGGCTTCTCCGCCTTGCCCCATTGCCCGCCCGATCCGCCCACTCTCCGCTGCCGCTGCCTCCTGTCTTGGGGTGCGATCTGCCCCCTCTCCTCCGCTGCCGCCTCCTGTCTTGGGGCGCGATCCGCCCCCCTCTCCTCCTCCGCCGCCTTCTGCCTTGGGGCACGATCCGCCCCCCTCTCCTCCTCCGCCGCCTCCTGCCTTGGGGCGAGCAATCCGGGAATCCGGGACTGTGTGGCTTTGTGCCATGAAGAGAAAACGGCTGACTTTTCCCTGCTGCCATTTTCTCTTCATGGCGCAAAGCCACACAGTCCCGGACTCCTGTATCGCTTGCTTCTCCGGTCAGCAAAGCCATCTGCCCAGGAAAGCGCCGCACATTGAAAAAGCGTGAGGCTTTTCTGGGCAGCCGGCTTGCTGGCCGGAGAAGCGAGCGATCCGGGAGTCCGGGACTGTGTGGCTTTGCGCCATGAAGAGAAAACGGCAGCAGGGAAAAGTCGGCCGTGTTAACGGGAGGCGGCGCGTGGCCAGGCGCTGGGGAGGTCTGGGAGGGCGAGGGGCTCCGGCTCTCTCTCTCTTTCTTTTTCTCTCTGTTGCCGGCATAGTGAACGAGAGAGAAAGAGAGAGAGAGAAAAAGGAGGGGAGAGAGAATGAGAGAGAAAGAAAGCAAGAGAAAGAGAGGGAAAGAAAGCAAGAGAGAGAGAGAAAGAGAGGGGGGAAGGAGGGAGAGGGAAAGACATAGAGGGAGGGAAGGAGGGAGAGAGAAAGAGAGCAAAAAAGAGAGAAAGAAAGAGGGATGGAGAGAGAGAAAGAAGGGAAGGAAGGAAGAGAGAGAAAGAGGTAGGGAGAAATAGAGTGAAATGGAGGAAGATATTTTTTTTTGTCCAAACTTTTCTTTAGCCCCCCCGCCCACCCGCCCGCCCCCCCGGTTCAGTGTTCCCCAGAATTTTGAAAATATTAATAATGTGCCGCGGCTCAAAAAAGGTTGGGAAACACTGGTCTAGAAAACTGGAATTAGGTAAATTGGGTGTAAATTAAGCCTGATGGCCAAAATAATTTCCTGCATTTGCACTATTCATGCTTGGTTTTGAAACACACTAAGCCACAAATAAGCTATCATGCTTAACCTTAATCGTATTAAGCCTGCTCTTGAATACATATTTCCTTCCAAACCAAGTTCAGAAGATTTTTATGTGAACACAGTCTGAAAGTACCATGGAAAACACAATTGGTGGGTTCCTCAGAGCAAATCTGGTTATTGAATTTTGAAGAGTGTCCAGCTTTGGCAAGTCTTGGTCCAGAATTAAACAGCAGTAGCTGCGGGGTAGCTGTGTATCTCTATTTACAGAGAGTTATCCTTTGATAGAAGTGAATAATTGTAGCTCAAGGTTAAACTGTGACATCGGTGGTGCTGTCTGAGCTTGGCTGTTTTCTTACAGACATTTCATCATCAAACTAGACAACACCATCAATGCTAAAAGGGAATGGGGTTTGCTTTCTTTTTGTATGCTAGTGACTTGCCCTATAAATGTTAGTGGAGTATTGATGGCGATTCCTTGTTTAGTCTGTTGTTCATTGTTAGCTTGTTTGTCTGACTTGATAGTTCCTTGACTGAGGTATTGTTTACTTGATTATCAAGCACTAATTTTGGTGTTAACCTCTGCTCATCTTGGTGTTGATTGCTGGTGAGATGTTTTGGTCTTTTTGTTTCCTTGTTTGGTTTTCTGATTGTCGCTTTGGAATAATATGTAGATGTTGTTTATCTCTATGACACTGATTATAATATCTAAGCAGCTTGCCAGAGTCCCCAAAATAGGTAAATGCAACAGTAATTACTAGATTGTAGCAAAGTTCCATATCGTAGATTTACAGAGATTGCCTGGAAGCCCGGAGCTAATTAATGCAGACAAAAATATGGTTCTTTTAAAACACAAGATGGAGACAAGAGCTGCAACAAGATTCTGGAACGAAACTGCATTGTCCTCTGCACCAAAGCTTCGTGTTACTCTTCTTTAAATAGCTTGAGGGTATGGCACAGTAGCCAGCAGTGCTACTCGTGAGGAAGCCTCCTCCTGAGTAACCACTCTTGTCTCCTATAGGCCCTGCAAATCCTAGCATCAAAAGGGGCTCCTCCTCTTCTCCTGAGTCACTCTCTCAGGAGGTGCAGAAGGCCCTGGTTGCTCTTCAGCCTCTGACACCACATCCTCTTCACTGTCATTCTTGGGTGCCAGGAACAAAGGTCGCTTCTACCGTGCCTCCACTGTCTCTGAGTCCTCTGAATTTGTCTTGAGGGTCAGTCTTCCTCTGTTATGATCCTCTATTGAAAGCTTGTCAGAGTAGTCCTTTGACTGAGGGCATCCTTTAAGAGAAATCTTACTAGAGTAAATCAAGTACTTAAAATTAAATTTTTAAAATTTTAAAATTTAAATTTTTAAAATTAGCCGCCCCGAGTCTGCGGAGAGGGGCGGCATACAAATCTAATAAATAATAATAATCTAATAAATAATAATTATAAGGAAGGAGAATAGGAGCTTTGAAGTTGTACATCTATGGCAGAAATGGGGAGCTATGGCCCTTTTATGACTTGTGGACTTCAACTCACAGAATTAAAGTTCACAAGTCATTAAAGGACCATAGTTCCCCACCCTTGATCTTTGGTAAGCATGCGAACACACAAGAAAAATCTCGCTCAAATCATTCCCCCCTCAAAAGTTCAACCAACCAGATTTTAATTGCTTTCCACAAACCAGTTGGATAAAAAAGAATCCCTCAGGGAAGGGATGCCATTCCGGGGTGTGTGTTTGTGTGTGTGTGTACACAATGGAGAAAGAGCCATTTCTGAGAACCCCATAGATTGACATTCATTAATTAAAAGACGGCACCCACAAGAAGTCTGCCATTCTTGATTTAATCGGGTGGGGGAGCATGATCCCAAAGCAGAATTAATTGAGCAAAAATGGTTGAAGCTTGGCCTGTAGCCCCCATTATCTGAATGCTGACAAGGGATAATAGGGGTTGTAGACCCAAACCTTTAATCAATGTAAAATTTTGGAAAATGTGTTTTAATGGGCATACAGGCAGACTCTAAAACACAGCATTTGTTACAAGGATTTCTTACAAATCAAGCTGTGCTTTTTTTATCCCAATCAAAATTTATGCGCCAAGCCATTTTGCAGTTCATGGAGTCTTTAATCTTCTCTCCAGGGCTTGTTATATTTGGCAGATATAGGGCTGGATGAACTATTAGAGTAATTGGAGGGAGGAAGATTGACATCTTGGCCCCCAAATGATAGCCTGTGAGGCTCCCTTGATCCCTAGGATGAGCTCGCTCTTTTTCTTGTGCCCAAAGCAGGAAACAGCTCCTTGGGGAATGGCGCTGTCTTTTCTCTTAGAAAGGAAATGCTTTCAAGAATCCAGTGTCTGAAGGAAGCAGTCCGTGTCCTTTCGTTTACCGTGAGAATCACAGCAGGCTGCTGAATGTGGAGCCCTTTCTTTGACTGATACAGATTGTCTGTCTGATGTCAACTCACTCTCACTCTAGACTTCTATATTCTTACATAATAATAATAATAATAATAATAATAATAATAATAATAATAATTGTTGTGGTTAGCTCTGGCCCAGCTCCTGCCCCAAGGACTGTGGATGTGGGGGAGACATCCACATGTTGCAGGCCTGTTTTGCCCCCCGGTGGAATCTGCTGATGAAGGCTCCTCTGACCAAGAAGACATGAGTGACAGGGAGGAGGAGAGTGTGGCAGACAGCTCAGAAGGAGATCAATTATCCAGCTCCTCCTTGGATTCAGAACAAGAGTTAATGATACAGCCACGCATGCGGAGAGCGATGCATAGGCAGCAACAACTGAGAGATTATTATCAAAGAAAATGAGGCCACCTGTGGTTGGGTGGGGCTGTGGTAATTAGTGAAGCTGCTATAAAGAGCAGCCTGTGGGTTTGGCTATTGTGGAGGATTATCTGATTGTTGTGTTTCGTGACTGCTTTACTGACTTTGACTTTTTGTGTGCTGATTTTCCCCCGCTTTGAAACTAAACCAGGGCAAAGTGTGTTTCACTTTGTGAAAGAAGAAGGACTGTGAATTGCCTCACAGCTGCAAGCTAAGTATCACAGAACTGATAAGGGACTTGTACAAATTACCAGTTTGTTTGTTTGCTCTTTGCTATACCAAAAGAGGGCTTGGTTTAAGTGAATTTTCATTATAAAGAAATTTGTCTGAAATTTGTATCTGTGAATTTTCAGGAGGATTCTACCAGAGAGCCCGACAGAACAAATAATAATAATAGTAGTAGTAGTAGTTATTGTTATTGTTGTTATTGTTATTGTTGTTGTTGTTGTTATTATTATTATTATTTATTAGATTTGTATGCCGCCCCTCTCCGAAAACTTGGGGCGACTTGGTCTAAACTGGGTCTAAACTTGGTCTACTTGGTCTAAACTGAGGAAATGGGATTTTTTTAAAGGGCTAGATACACTGCCACTTCGGATGGGAGGTATGCCCACATTCCTGTAGTCCATTGTGGAAATACTGTATTTTTCAGAGCATAGGACGCACCAGAGTATAAGACGCACCTTAGTTTTGGGGGAGGAAATTAGAGAAAAAAAATCCACCTACCAGGTATTCATATGGCTAGCATCCTTAATCTGGTCTGCTTCAGCACATTATTTTATCCCTAGGTAGGGCAAAAAAAAATTTCTTCAAAAGGAGTAGCAATGAAAAAAAGCCTGCAAAACCTTACGGCTGAAAAAAACCTTCTTCGGAGTAATAATGAAAAAATCCTACAAGGGAGAAGACCCAGAACATAAATTGCAAAATTACAAAATCAGTGACATTCAGGGAAATTATTATAAGATGTTTTATAGATGGCACTTGGCACCCTCAAGATTAGTGAAAATCTATCCAAATTTAAATTCAATATGTTGGAAATGCAACAAAGAATTAGGTACCTTCTTTCATCTGTGGTAGACATGTCCCAAAACAAAAGGATTCTGGAAAATAATACACAAATGGCTAATGGAGATAACTGACACAGAAACAGAATTCATTCCAGAATGCATGTTACTAGGAATCAGGGGGGAAAAATACCCCAAAACAATACAGTATCTAATGAGGCATATAGTAATGGCTGTAAGGATATCATACGCAGTTTTAGAAGAATAAAATGATTCCTCCAGAAAACCAATATTATAGAAAATGATGATCTTCATCCTGCTAAAGAGAGGGAAAGGTTACTGATGCTAGATAATAAATTTCTTCAGCTGTAGGGGATTGGGGTGGTAGGAATTTTATGAGTAAGTTACAAATTGCAGGGACCAAATTTGGATATTGGTATCCTTGACTTTTCAAATGGCATCTTTGAACACCCCATTTCGTTTTAATAAAACCTATAATTTATGCCCTTAGTCCGTTGTGACTTTATCTTCTTTATAAATGAATGTGGGCTCTAATTAATAACACTTTCATTTTCACTTTAATTTCATTTAGTGGTTCCCTGCAAAAACTCACAGGATTTCAGAATCAATACAACACAGACACAAGTTACTGTTGTGGGAGAATGAATTTTAGTTGAATTTCTTAAATTTCTGTTATCCTCCAATTCTGGGGCTGTTTGCACATATCTTTAAAACATTTGCTTCGAAGATGCCAAGAACATGCTTCTGTTGTTACTGTGTATGTGCCTTTAACAAGGATGTTGGACTTAACCACCTTATGTCTGATTCATTTTTTTCTGATCTTCCCTCTGCTAATTTCTCTCCCTCCTCCATCTCAACCTTCTAGGTGGCAAATGGTATAAACGACACTTGACTTACCGGATAATCAACTGGCCTTGGTACCTGCCAGAGCAGCAGGTCCGTTTGGCAGTGAAAGCAGCTTTTGAGCTCTGGAGCAACGTCTCTTCCTTGGTTTTTTGGGAAGTAGCAGAAGAGCCTGCAGATATTCGCCTGACATTCTTCTATGGGGATCACAATGATGGAGTTGAGAATGCCTTTGATGGTCCAGGTGCTGATTTGTTATGTCTTACCTCATAAGCATCCTTTGGTTATAAGACCATATTAGTTTTTATTTATTTATTTATTTTATTTATTTATTCATTTGTCCAATACACAAATACATAGGAAGAAAAATAGACATGTAGTAATATATATAAGGGTAAAGTGAACGTAGAGGAGAGGACATATGAAAGAAAGAAAATATATATGATAAGTGAGAGAAAGGAAAGACAATTGGACAGGGGACGAAAGGCACACCAGTGCACTTATGTACGCCCCTTACTGGCCTCTTAGGAACCTGGAGAGGTCAATCGTGGATAGTCTAAGGGAGAACTGTTGTGGGTTAGGGGTTGACACAATTGAGTCCGGCAATCAGTTCCACGCTTCGATAACTCGATTGTTGAAATAATATTTTTTACAGTCAAGTTTGGAGCGGTTCGTATTAAGTTTGAATCTGTTGCGTATTCTTGTGTTGTTGCGGTTGAAGCTGAAGTAGTCATTGACCGGTAGGATGTTGCAGCATATGATCTTGTGGGCAATACTCAAATCATGTATTAGGCGCCATAGTTCTAGGCTTTCTAGGCTCAGGATTGTTAGTCTATTTTCATAGGATATTCTGTTTCGAGTGGAGGAGTGAAGGGCTCTTCTGGTGAAATATCTTTGGACATTTTCAAGGGTGTTGATGTCTGAGATGTGGTATGGGTTCCAGACAGATGAGCAGTAGTCTAGGATGGGTCTGGCAAAAGTTTTGTAGGCTCTTGTGAGCAGTGTGAGATTGCCTGAGCAAAAGCTTCGTAGGATCAGGTTAACAACTCTAGAACCTTTTTTTAGCGATATTGTTGCAGTGGGCTTTAGCACTTAGGTCATTCGATATTAGTATTCCAAGGTCTTTTACTGAGTGTGGGTTGGCAGTGAGAGATTGTTTATTCAGTTCGTATGTGCGGTTTGGATTCTTTTTGCCGATGTGGAGGGTAGAACATTTGTTGGTTGATATTTGAAGTTGCCAGGTGTTAGACCAGTCTGAAACAAAGTCCAGAGTTCTTTTTAAAATTTATTTATTAAAAATAAATTTTATTTGAATACATATATACACACAATACACAAAACAAAACAAAGACATTTAAAAAGAAAATTGGACGAATGTGTAGCAAATCTATATAACGGTTCTAACTATTCTCACATTTTATTACATTTCACTTTTTAAATACTTGTTATAAACCAGTTTTTTAAAGAAAACAATAATCATTATTCATATAAGTAATCTTATATCTCTATTACCCATAATGTAATTTGTCACCAAGAAATAACTCTTTTTTAATTGTTAATTGAATGTACATTAATCACTTTAACCTTTTTTCTAGCCAACAATAGAACATATCCCAGCATTTATAGAATTCAGACTCTTCCTTGTTTTTTATTTCCAGTGTTAATTTGTCCACCTCGGCACATGTTGTAATTTTCTCTATTATTTCCTCCTCCTGTGGCACCATTTCATTTTTTCAGTGCTGAGCAAATGTTAGCCTAGCTGCCGTTGCTATATGTATAATCAAACATACCTGATATTTTTCCAATTTTTGATGTAATATTCCTAGCAAAAAACATTTTGGGTTTTTTCTATTTTAATTCCTAATACAGTGATACCTTGTCTTACAAACTTAATTGGTTCCGGGACGAGGTTCTTAAGGTGAAAAGTTTGTAAGACGAAACAATGTTTCCCATAGGAATCAATGGAAAAGCGATTAATGCGTGCAAGCCCAAAACTCACCCCTTTTGCCAGCCGAAGCGCCAGTTTTCGCGCTGGTGGGATTCCCCTGAGGCTCCCCTCCATGGGAAACACCACCTCCGGACTTCTGTGTTTTTGCAATGCTGCAGGGGAATCCCAGCATCGCAAAAACGAGTGCTTCACTGGCAACAGAAGTCCAGAGGTGGGGTTTCCCAGTGAAGAGAGCATCAGTGAAATCGCAGCATCGCAAAAACACCGAAGTCCTCAAAACCCCACCTCCGGACCTCTGTGTTTTTGCAATGCTGCAATTTCACTGAGGTTCCCCTCACTGGGAAACCCCACCTCCGGACTTCCGTTGCCAGCGAAGCATCCATTTTTGCGCTGCTGGGATTCCTCTGCTGGGATTCTTCTGCTGGGATTCCCCTGCAGCATCATAAAAACACAGAAGTCCAGAGGTGGGGTTTCCCAGGGAGGGGAACCTCAGGGGAATCCCAGCTTCACTGGCAATGCAAGTCCAGAGGCGGGGCATCCCAGCGGTGGTGGTGGGTTTGTAAGGTGAAAATAGTTTGTAAGAAGAGGCAAAAAAATCTTAAAACCCGGGTTTGTATCTCAAAAAGTTTGTATGACGAGGCATTTGTAAGACGAGGTATCACTGTATTTCTTCCAACCAACTTCCAATTTTCCCCCAGAAGAGTTTTGCTTTTTCACAGAGTTCTGATTTCATACATCTTTTGTCATGGGATTCCTACTCTTACTGAAGTTACCTCCAACAAGTCAGAACTTAAAAAGAAATATGCGACCAAGAGCCCTGGGTTTAGAGAGGCAGAAAGAAAGTTGGTAGGGAAGAAATTAGCTTTACCCATCATGATTTTTTTTTTAAATGTGTAGAAAACACCATTTCCTTGATATTGTAATCTGGTTTTTCTCTACACTATCAAGAGAATGTTGTAAATAAAATAAATATTGATAGTCAACCTGGCTGAAGACTTGAGATTCTGATCTCAAGAGCTGGGGTGGGGCAGTGGTTAGATTGCAGCATTGCAGGCTACTTCAGCTAACTGCTAGCTGTAGTTCAGCAGTTGAGATCGCACCACCAGCTCAGGGTTGATTCAGCCTTCCATCCTTCTGAAGTGGTTAAAATGAGGATCCAGATTGTTGGGGGCAATAGGCCGATTCTGTAAAAGACTTAAAGAGGGCTGTAAAAGCACTATGAAGTTGTATATACATCCAAATGCTATTGCTAGCTTAAGTTTGAGGAGCCTCACAGTGTCTGAGAATATACATGGTGTTGTACATACTCCTGGTCAGTTGGAGGATGATGAAGAACTTGAGGACTCTGATACAGATAGTGTTTATGAATTAGTGGTGGGCCTGGGGTTACAGGTAGTAGAACAGGTGAGAGGCCAGCCACAGGATGTTGGTATGAGTCCAGAATCTAGTGAGGAAGAATCACACGTTCGCTGGGTCGATCCAAAATTCAGAAGGGTCCAAAAACGTAAAGAACAAGTGTTTGGAAGAAGATATTAAGGGGAGGAATGGGTTAAACACTGGAGTGATGTATTTGGTACGTCAGGGGGTCAGTGGGGAAGAAGGGTGGAGTTTCAATGTTGTAGAACAAAAATGGAGGGTGTTCCCGTTCAGCTCCCAAGCAAGCAAACTCATTCTGTGCTATTTTCTAGTCATTTCTGCTGTTTTTGAATCATGCTGTGAGTACATAAATCTTGGTGAGGCTGGGAGGAATGCAAAAGGAATGTAATTAGGAGAGATAACCGGAGAACAAGAAATGTGCTAGTATGAAGTGTATTTTGAATACGGAAAGAAGAGAATAAAGATGGAGTTTCCTTGTTTATGAAATACTGCATTTAGTAAAAGTTATTTGTAATAGCTAAAATTCTACCAGAAACCAGAACACATGGGATCTATGAAACCTTCAAAATGATTTTGCACTTGTATGCAGAATTCCTCCTCCTCTTCATCTTTATCTGGCAACTAAGGCATTTATTTCTCAGAAATTATCTTAATTTAAAAAAAAAACATTTTCAGTGCTGAAGAATGATTTTAAGAACCTCTCTTTCTTCCAGACCTTCAATCACCCCAAGCAAATCTTTTAAGGTGAAAGATGATTGGTGGCTTTTCACTTTCCTCCCCATAGGAATCACTTAGATTTTTTCCAATGCAATTCAAAAACCCACATAATATTAAGTAAGAATATGACAGCAGGGCTGAAAGCAAATTATTTTATGTCTTTTGGTCCTGGAATTAGGATGGGGGCTTTTTGTTCTTTCATTGCAGCAACTGAGTTCCAGGCATTTATTCTTCTGCTTCAAAAATTGGGAACTTGGCAGCAATATAGATGATTATAGTAGAACATCAGCAGCAGAGGTGGGTTCCTCCCAGTTCGGACCGATTTGCCCGAACTGATAGCAACCTGCTGGTGACATCACAATGACATCACAGAACCATTTCAGTCAGTGCTGGTCCATGGACGATGCTATCTTTTTTTTTTCTTTTTTTTTTAATGGGATTTAAAAAATATATATTTTAAAAATTTCCTGTTTCTTTTATTATTATTATTATTATTATTATTATTATTATTATTATTATTAATTGGATTTGTATGCCGCCCCTCTCCACAGACTCGGGGCAGCTAACAACAGCAGTAAAACAGTACAACAAAATCCAATACTAAAAAAACAGTTAAAAACCCATTATATAAAAACCAGTCATACATACAAACATACCATGCATAAAATTGTAAAGGCCTAGGGGGAAAGTGTATCTTAGTTCCCCTATGCCTGGCAGCAGAGGTGGGTTTTAAGCAGCTTACGAAAGGCAAGGAGGGTGGGGGCAATTCTAATCTCTGGGGGGAGTTGGTTCCAGAGGGTCGGGGCCACCACAGAGAAGGCTCTTCCTCTGGGTCCCGCCAAGCGACATTGTTTGGTTGACGGGACCCGGAGAAGGCCAACTCTGTGGGACCTAACTGATCATCTGAGTATGATCAGAAGTGGAATTTCTGGTACTGCGCATGTGTTGCCATCTTGTTTTTCTTGATATCATGGAACCGTTTTGAACAGAACTGGACCATCTTTTTTGGAAATTTTTTATGGATTTTTAAAAAAATATTATTTCCCCCCCCCCCTGTTTTTTTCTTCTGAGCATGCTCAGAAGTTGAATTTCTGGTACTGCACATCTGTCGGCATCTTGGTTTTGGATTTTCTTTCTTTCTTTTTTGGCTTAAAAAAATGTTTGGGCATTGTACACAAGGTGCAACCATGTGGCGCAGGAGGAAGTGAACTTATAGTGAAGTAAGTTAAAACTCATCCCTGATCAGCAGAATGGAATTCTCTGATGGATGGCATTGAGTGACTTTCATAGCTAAATATAAATAGTGTTCAAAGCAGTGTGGTCGGGCGGTAGGAAAAGCAAGTAGGATGCTTGGCTGCATAGCTAGAGGTATAACAAGCAGGAAGAGGGAGATTGTGATCCCCTTATATAGAGCGTGGTGAGACCACATTTGGAGTACTGTGTTCAGTTCTGGAGACCTCACCTACGAAAAGATATTGACAAAATTGAACAGGTCCAAAGATGGGCTACAAGAATGGTGGAAGGTCTTAAGCATAAAACGTATCAGGAAAGACTTAATGAACTCAATCTGTATAGTCTGGAGGACAGAAGGAAAAGGGGGGACATGATCGAAACATTTAAATATGTTAAAGGGTTAAATAAGGTTCAGGAGGGAAGTGTTTTTAATAGGAAAGTGAACACAAGAACAAGGGGACACAATCTGAAGTTAGTTGGGGAAAAGATCAAAGGCAACATGAGAAAATATTATTTTACTGAAAGAGTAGTAGATCCTTGGAACAAACTTCCAGCAGACATGGTTGGTAAATCCACAGTAACTGAATTTAAACATGCCTGGGATAAACATATATCCATTGTAAGATAAAATACAGGAAATAGTATAAGGGCAGACTAGATGGACCATGAGGTCTTTTTCTGCCGTCAGTCTTCTATGTTTCTAAATTGATCTGGGATCTGATTTCTCTTTCTCTTTCCTTAGGGGGTGCTCTGGCACATGCCTTCTTCCCACGCCGTGGCGAGGCCCATTTTGACAATGACGAGAGATGGTCCCTGGACAGTGGGAAAGGCCGTAACCTCTTTGTGGTGATGGCACATGAAATTGGACATACGCTGGGCCTGGAACATTCCCCCGTGTCCAATGCTCTTATGTCCCCCTACTACAAGAAACTGGGCAAGGGATTTGTCTTGAACTGGGATGACGTTCTTGCCATTCAGAATTTATACGGTAAATAGAACTTAATTTTTCAAGAGTAAAACATTCTCAAGGTAAAGTCTGCGTGACTGCAGTTTTGGAACCAGTTGAAGTGAATGAGATCTAGAACAGGGGTCTCCAACCATGGCAGATTCTTGGAGCTGAAGTCCACAAATCTTAAAGTTGCCAAGGTTGGAGACCTCTACTCTTCATGGCACCAGACCAGAATATCTCCGGGACCGCCTTCTGCCACACGAATCCCAGCGACCGGTTAGGTCCCACAGAGTTGACCTTCTCCGGGTCCCGTCGACTAAACAATGTCGTCTGGCGGGACCCAGGGGAAGAGCCTTCTCTGTGGTGGCTCCAACCCTCTGGAACCATTTCCCCCCAGAGATTAGGATTGCCCCCACCCTCCTTGCCTTTTGTAAACTTCTTAAAACCCACCTCTGCCGTCAGGCATGGGGGAATTGAAATATCTCCCCCTTGCCCATGTTGTTTTGGTGTATGGTTGATTGTGTGCTTGTTTTTTTATATATATATTGGGGTTGTTTTTATGATTTTTTTAACCTAAAACTGTAATTTAGATTACTAAGTATTAGATTTGTTACTATGTACTGTTTTTGCCATTGTTGTGAGCCGCCCCGAGTCTGCGGAGAGGGGCGGCATATAAATCCAATAAATCTAATCTAATCTAATCTAGAAAAAGTGCGGATAAGTGCATTTTAGCATGTGGCTTGCCTTGCAGCCTCAGTCAGCTGAGAGTCAGGAAGCTGATAATGAGTTTCTTAGCTTAACAGGCTCTGTTCTGTTTGCTGCAAGGAGGTGAATTGCTGGGAGGCAGAGGCTAAAGGAGGGAGGTGGTTGGGTGAGTGGGGCTACATTCAGTATATAAGATGCACCCAAGTTTTCACCCTCTTTTGGGTGGGTGTGTAAAAAGGTGTGACTTATATTCCAAAAAATATGGCACAGTAAATAGAGTTGTTGATTGAACTCTCCTGCTTTGTTAACACAATACATACAGATCTTGGTTTGAGCTTCTGATTGTTGTCTTTTCTTTCGAACAGGAAAACCATCCCGAGGCCCGATAGTCCAGCTTCCAGGAAAATTATTTGCTCGCTTCCAGGATGGGAAGCAGTACCTTGAACACAGGGAGCAGAATCAAGAGACAAATTTCAGGTTCCATTACTGCATGTCGTTTTTTGATGCCTTAACTGTAGGTAAGAATGAATAAACTTGGGTATTGTAGCACATTTTCTCTAGAGAGTTCTGCTGCGAAATCCTCATAGGTGTCAGGAAGGGCATCCAGCCAAAAAACGCTCACCTACATTCAGTCACCCTGACTCCACCCCGAGGGAAAGGATTACAGGGTTATTAAGAGAGAAAAAAAATAGCAATAGTTAAACAAATGTCATGATCATTGTTTGCTCTAGGTCAGGGATGGTGAACCTTTTTTCCCTTGGGTGCCGAGAGTGCGGGTGTGAGTACCCACACCCATAATTCAATGCCTGGGAAGGGTGAAAACAGCTTCCCCCTCCACCCGGAGTCCAGAAATGGCCTTTTTCCCAACTTCTGGTGGGCCCAGTAGGCTGGTGTTCTGTCCTCCCCAGGCTCCAAAGGCTTCCCTGGAGTCAGGGGAGGATGAAAACACCCTCCCCAATCCCCCTGGAGGTTCTCAGATGGCCAGCATACACATGCATGTTGGAATTGAGCTAGGGCAATGGCTTGCATGCCAGCAGATATGGCTCGGACTGCCACCTGTGGTACCCGTGCCATAGGTTCACCATCACTGCTCTAGGCAGTTTTTGCCGAAAGCAGACATATAGTCCAGTATTGGTCTAAAACTCGATTAATTGCAATTATATGACCATGGGACATTAGATTTAGATTTATTGGATTTATATGCCGCCCCTCTCCGCAGACTCTTGTTTGTTTGTTTGTTTGTTTGTTTGTTTGTTTGTTTATTTCTTTATTTCTTTATTTCTTTATTTCTTTATTTCTTTATTTCTTTATTTCTTTATTTCTTTATTTCTTTATTTCTTTATTTCTTTATTTCTTTATTTCTTTATTTCTTTATTTCTTTATTTCTTTATTTCTTTATTTCTTTATTTCTTTATTTCTTTATTTCTTTATTTCTTTATTTCTTTATTTCTTTATTTCTTTATTTCTTTATTTCTTTATTTCTTTATTTCTTTATTTGATTTGATTTGATTTGATTTGATTTGTATGCCACCCCTCTCCGTAGTCTCGGGGCGGCTAACAACAGTAATAAACAGCATGTAACAAATCTAATGTTTAAAATAATTAAAAAACCCTTATTAAAATCAGACATACAGACAAACATACCATGCATAAATTGTATAAGCCTAGGGGTAAAGGGTAGTTCAGTTCCCCCAAGCCTGACAACAGAGGTGGGTTTTAAGGAGCTTACGAAAGGCAAGGAGGGTGGGGGCAATTCTGATCTCCGGGGGGAGCTGGTTCCAGAGGGTCAGGGCCGCCACACAGAAGGCTTTTCCCCTGGGTCCCGCCAGACGACATTGTTTAGTTGACGGGACCTGAAGAAGACCGACTCTGTGGGACCTAACCGGTCTCTGGGATTCGTGCGGCAGATGTATTCTGGTCTGATGCCATGAAGGGCTTTATAGGTCATAACCAACACTTTGAATTGTGACTGGAAACTGATCGGCAACCAATGCAGACTGCGGAGTGTTGGTGTAACATGGGCATACCTGGGGAAGCCCATGATTGCTCTCGCAGCTGCATTCTGCACGATCTGAAGTTTCCGAACACTTTTCAAAGGTAGCCCCATGTAGAGAGCAATCACTCCGCAGACTCATATACTGTACATTGCAATTATATGACCATGGAAGTTCAGAATCTGGCCTGGTTGTAAATACCTTTTGGTGGATCCATTATAACTGTGATGGTGAAACTGCGGCACGCATGCCACAGGTGGCATGCAGAGCCATATCGGAGGGTAAATTGCCCTACGTGAGCTCCAGCACACATGAAGCCTTGGGCTGCAAAAAACCACCCAACGGGCAAACTGGAAGTTCGGAAAATTTCTGAAAGTTTTAATAGATTTTATTTATGCAAACATTTGGTTTTATCTTTTTTCTCTCTCAGAAGCCCATAGTTGTTCCTTACCTGATCTTTTTTTTAAATCTTCACAATGGCGGCGGAGAAGTGGGGAGATTAATTTGAAAACCTCCTGCTTTCTGCACATGCTCAACAAGTGAAATCTCGTGCGAGTGCGCTTGTAAGAATGAGGTTTTGGCAATTTTCGCCAATTTTTTTGTTTCTGCCCATGCGTAAGCAAAAATATCACCGAAAATTGCCGAAATCGCACTTGTGTGCCCCATATGAGATTTCGCTTGCTGTGCATGCGCAGAAGCCAAATCACACCCTGATGGGTGTGTGTGTGAAAGCCAGACACATATGCGTGCCAACGCTGGCCTTGGAGGGCACACCAGTGGCGCCAAAGACGAGCAGCCCTTCACTGCTCCTGTTATCTAGTCAGCAGCAAGGGGGGGGGAGATATAAACCCAAATTTCTTTGGCTCTGGTTCAGTGTTGATTAGGTTTTGCTATAATCTTGATTTCATTACAATTATAATTTTGTTGTGTCTTTATTATTATGCTATTGTTATTTGCCTTGGATGCTATTCTTGGGAGATACGGCAAGTTGTACACTTAAATAAAAAATATATAGCAGAATTCCAGTCAATGCATATTTGTATTGATCAACGGATCAGTAATGATTATGTTTTTGATTAAAACATTTCAAGGCATTTGCATTTTATTTTATATAGATATGGAAGGTAATCTGTACATCTTTAAAGGCAAGTATTACTGGATTGTATCGAAAGGAAACTATGCTGTGGGTCCGTATCTTCTCCAAGCCAAATGGCCTGGTCTTCCTTCTGCCATTGATGCGACAGCCTTCTTGGAGCAAGACATGAAATTCTACTTTTTTAAAGGTAGGTTCAGTGATGGGCTGCTTCCGGTGTGGGCCACTCTATAGAATGGTAGTAAATTCTGGGATGCGTGCGCACAAGAGATTTGGTCTTTTGTGCATGCTCTTAAAGCCAAATCTTTTGTGAGGACACTTGCACAAGCGAGATTTCGGTAATTTTCACCAATTTTTTGCTTCTGCGCAAGGAGTGCACTGGTAGCGCCTGTGGCAGGCAACCCTCCGCTGGTAGGTTCATTTGGTTGTGGATATCAAATCAGACCTTATCTATCTATCTATCTATCTATCTATCTACCTACCATCTACCTACCTACCTACCTACCTATCATCTATCTATTTATTGGAAAACATAGTAATACAATTGATCCAATTAATATAATTTAAAAACTTTTTAAAAATCCTAAAACGCTTTAAAACATTCAATTATTCTCCACTCAATAGATCACGCCAAAAATATTCATTGATCAGGGGGGAGAGATCTAATGATCTAATTTCAGCTGCATCATTGCCCAGAGGCTGTAGCTAAAATATAATCTTTCAACCTCCACCTTTCCATTTACAATTTGGCTATAAAAATTTACAGCGCATCTTTTCAAATTGTTCTCAGAATTGTTGAGAAAGTGTGCTTGGTATATTTCAAAAACCCATTCTTAATCAATGGAAGATGCTGTTGATTTTTTTTTTTTATGACATTGGAGAATTCCAAAGGGCAGTCTGGGTAAGCGATGGGGGATTGCAAACCCTGTACATTTTTTTTTGTTCTCTTGATGAACAATGGACTCATAATCCCTTGCATCAGGGTGGAGTCGGGGCATCTGAATGGAGCTAAGTGTTTACCAGCTGGATGCCCTTCCTGTCGCCAATGCAGACTTTGCAGCTGATATTTACTCGTTGTGCCCATAGAAAGAAATATCTGCCACTACCTAGGATCGAACTCACAGCCTCCTGATTGTGAAGCAAGAGCTCCATGTCAGGATCGGGGCCTACCTGATGCAATATTCCAAATTGCAGAGAGAAGAATTGTAATGACTTCAACAATGTAAAACCGCTTAGTCATGGTGAATATGCAGATTGTAATGGAATCTGATTGGCTGACAAAATTATATGTACATAATGCATCTTTGCCTAGGTGTGGTTTGGCTTGTGGCTTGACTTGAAGAGGTATTGTGGCTTAGTATGGTTTAGAGTGGCTTGCTAATTAGTGTGGTTTGTGGTGGCTGAAGACTTGTAACTGAATATTGTAAATGAGAATAGTAGATAGAGAATTGTGAGCACATTGTATAGTAACTGCTAGAGAGATAGCTACAGTGTAAATAGCTTTATTTATTATTATTTATTTATTCTTTGTCCAATATACAATACATATGAGAGAGAATATACATTAGGAATATATATATAAAGATAGGAAGTAAAAAGAAGGGAAGTGGATAGGAAGATAATATATATAGAGGAGAGAATATATAAGATAAAAGAGGTAAGAAAAGAGAATTGGACAGGGGACGATAGGCACATCAGTGCACTTATATACGCCCCTTACTGGCCTCTGAGGAATCGGGAGAGGTCAATCGTGGAGAGTTTAATGGAGAAGTGTAGGGGATTGGGGGTTGACACTATTGAGTCCGGTAATGAGTTCCACGCTTCGACAACTCGATTGTTGAAGTCGTATTTTTTGCAGTCAAGTTTGGAGCGATTGATATTAAGTTTGAATCTGTTGTGTGCTCTTGTGTTGTTGCTGTTGAAGCTAAAGTAGTCGTTGACCGGAAGGACGTTGCAGCGTATGATCTTGTGGGCAATACTTAGATCGTGTTTTAGACGCCGTAGTTCTAGGCTTTCAAGGCCCAGGATAGTTAGTCTATTTTCGTAGGGTATTCTGTTTCGAGTGGAGGAGTGGAGGGCTCTTCTGGTGAAGTATCTTTGGACGTTTTCGAGAGTGTTGATGTAGGTTTGCTACAAAAGAAGTAAATATTTTCCTAAGAAATTCTGCAGTATGTGTTTTCAATTATCTTTAAGACAAAGGTTCCTGATATGCTGGTCTGAGGCAGGCTGGTTAGCTATCTGGGTGGGATAGCTTCGGCAAAACGTTACTCCAATGCTCCACCTCTAAGCTACTGCACCAATCCCTTGGTTATTGTTTCAGTTGCTAAGCAGTGCAGTCATTAAACAAGCCATCACCTGACCAGACCTGATTTTTACAACCATTTTACTATGATTGTTAAACGATTTGCTACAGTTGTTAAACTAATTAATAGTTACTGTTGTGTCAGAACTGCTATTTAAAAGGAGATACAAAAGCACTGGGCTGCTTCAGATCAAGCATTAATCTTAAAAACTGTCTTCATTTTGTTGAGCTGTCTAGAGCAATAATAAAGCAGTCTTTTAAAATAAGTTTAATAATTTGAACATTCTACAGACATTTATAGTTATTGACTTACTTCTTTGCATCCCATTTCAACAGTCTGATGAGCATAAGAAAATAAAATTCTGCCTCCCAGCAATTTGCCTCCTTGCAGTTTTAGTTTCACTTTCAGTTTTACCACATGGCCTGCCTGCAACTTCAATCAGCCGAGGGCCGGGAAGCTGATAATCAGTCACTTGGCTTAACCGCTGTTTGCTGTAAGGAGGTGAATTGCTGGGAGACAAGAGGCTAAAATATGGGGGTGGCTGGCTGGGGCTACATTTGGTGTATAAGATGCACCCAAGTTTTCACCCGGTTTTTAGGTGCATCTTATACTCTGAAAAATACGGTAAGTAGGAAGCCTTATGGGTTTGCGGTTTGCCTTGAACTGGTTTACTTGCATTTAGTTGTTCCCCAGGCAGGAAGATTCTGTAAAATTTAATTGGGTTAGCAAAGGGGGATAAATTGACTACTTTGACCAAAAAAAGAAAAGAAAAGAAAGAAAGAAACCCACCATAAGTACTTTGTTTCTACTTGGAAACCACTCCTGGACTTTGTGCTTGAGGTAGGAAAAAAATGAATCTTTAATTTTAGATTTTACCGATTGGATAGATTTTTGGCTAGTTTATACTACTACATAAAAGTAAAAAGTTGAAGTTGGTTGTTACTCAGTGGTGGGTTCTGAATTCATTTGCTATCAATTCACACATGTGCTTCATGCTGCAGGATGCTTCTGTGGATGTGTAGAAATGTCCCGGGCAGGTGGGCGGACCACCCTGGGTGCGTGGGCGGAGCCTCCCACTGCCGCTGCTACTGGTTCTAAAAACTGGTCCAAACCAGGAACAACCCACTGCTGATGTTAGCATATTATTATATTGCACCAAAGGGATTCAGAAGTCAATGCCTTTTCTTTCTTTTCCCCTCCTTTTCTGCACTCTTCCCTTCCCCTTTCCCTTCCCTATTTTTCCTGCTATTTATTTTTGTATTTTATATTATATACAAATTAAAAATGCAACAACAACAATAAAAACAGACAGGAACTTTTTTAAAGGTCTTTCTCCACTGACCTGCTTTTATTCTCCAGCTAGGAAAAAAAAATCACCACATAAACATTGCTGCCCTCTGCTGGTTCTCTGTGAAAAAACATTTGACTATTCTACTTTAATTCCGTCTCCGATTTAAAGGTAGTTCTCAGCTTAGCTGCGATGACCCATTTTTTCAGGGTTGAAATACTGCCAGGAATGATTATATTGTTTGAACGCTACTCTGTTGCTGCATAAAAGAGAAAATTGCTGGATTAATATCAAGATTTCCCCACATGTAGAATATGGGCCCTGCCACAGCTATCACTCGATCATGAATAACACACTTGTGGGCAGCCCATTTCAATAAAGGTAACAATTCCCGTACACTTAAAAAAGTAAAGTTGGAAGAGATGTTATGAACTGTTCTGTCTGGGTCACTCCGGAAGCTATGACCAACCCAAAAAGATAAGCCAGACACACCGGTAGAATCCAAACACAGTTTTATAATGGTAAAAAGAAAAGAAGCCAACAGAAAATGTCCTTACAAATCAGGAAAACACTGGAACTCCAAATAGATACACGAAGGCAATTGTTCATACAGAAACACAGGATCCTTAATGCCAAGACGAGGCTGTTGAGATTACAGACATACACCTCCCACGGGTCTTCAAGACTGCTGGGCCACGAGCCAGGAACAGAAACGCTGAGACAATGCAGATAACAGCAACTCCACTCTGATAACACTCCACACTGCCGAAAGAGTTTGCCTGCCTTATAAACCCTTCCCTGCTAATGAGGACCACACCCAACCCCCTGGTGTTGTTCCTCATTCAATGCTGATAATATTTCTTCAATTGATTCCTCCTTTGATCTATGCGTCTCTGTCGCATACTAATGATAGCTTGTGCTTCATCATCCAATGACTCCAGAGAATCCAAGCTACTGGCTTGAGAGAGCCCCTCCCCAGGGCTCCCAGGCCTTTTTTCCTCGTCACTTTCCTCTCCGCTCTCATCCTCCCCCGGGCATGGAGCCAGCAGAGATGCAGCTGGTCTTTCATCTGACTCAGGCTGAACCACAACATGAATACACGAAGAATCCAGCCAGGCCTCTCTCACTCAATCCAGCTTTCCGTGTAATCTCTTGGCTAGCCAGATCCATTCAGGAAGGTGAGAATGCTCACATTAGAGGTAGCTCTCAACTTATGAGTAGTGTTGGGCGAACTTCAGGAAGTTCGGGTTCGGCGAACTCACCCGAACTTTGCCATGAAGTTTGGGTGAGTTCGCCGAACCCGAACCCGAACTTTACCCAAACCCAAATCCAAACAGCAGCAGCGCTTTTTAAAACTTTTTTTTAAAGTTCGGGTAAAGTTCGGATTCAGCATGAAATTCGGGCAAAGTTCGGGTTTGGCATTTGGCTGAACACCGCGAAACGCTGCCGCCCGGGAGTAAAGTGGGGAATCCCATCGTGGGATTTCCCACCTCTTGCTTGCAGCGCTGCAAGCAAAAGGAGGTGGGAAATCCCACAAGGGGATTCCGGGGGCGGGGCTTTGACGTCACAGAGACTCCATCTTCCCCGTTTCGACCTGCCAGGAAGTAGTCTCCGTGACATCAAAGCCCTGCCCCCAGAATCCTCTTGTGGAATTTCCCACTGTCCTCCCGGGCATCGGTGTTTGGCAGTGTTTGGCCGAACACCGAACTCGAACCTGAACTTGTTTGGGTGGGGTTCCAGTAATTAGTGCTGCTGATATAAATAGGCAGCGTGTGGGTTTGGCCGTTGTGGAAGATTATCTGATCATTGTGCTTCAGGACTGCCTTGCTGTCTCCGGACTTTTGTTTATTGATTTTTCACGACTTTGAAACCAAAGCAGAGCAAAGTGTGTGTGTGTTTCACTTCGTGGAAGAAGAAGGGCTGTGTCATTTCTTCACAGCTGCAAGTTAAGTGCTTAAGGACTGATTAAGGGAATTGTACAGACTAACAGGTTGTTTTGGGATGAGTGCTCTTTGCAATACAAAAAGAGTGCTTAGTTTATTTTGAATTTTGTGATAAAGAACATTGTTTTGAATTTTCAAACGGGTGTGAGTCTGAAATTTGTACCCTTGAATTTTCAGGAGGCTCATACCAGAGAGCCTGGCAGAACAGTTAGTGACAGGTCAAAGTTGTGATGGACCTCCCCAGAGCTACTTATGACCCAGTTTCAAAGTTCTGACAGTGTCCTCCCTTCGTGGTCATTTAATCACATTTTGGCTGCTTGGCCCACATTTTCATCCCTTTGCAATGACCCATTTTCATGTGATTATGATTTGCAGCATTTCCCCCCCCTGAAAACCAACTTTTACTTCTGATTTCCTGCAAAAATAATGACAATATGCCCATTGGCTGAAAAGGTTTGTTTAACGATTGTGGCATTTGTTTAATGGCTGCTGCAATAAAGGCAATAAAGCCATGGTGACCCCCTTAATGATTGCCAGAACTGATGGAATTATAGTCATATTTCCAGGCTCGGTTATAGATGTAAGCTGGGGGGTTCTCCTTACTGATTAAACTTTCTCTGGCTCACATGTAAGTGTACATCCATTAGCGCAGTTCGTTGCTTTATTACTTGTGACAATTATAGCAACAGCTACAGCATTTAGACCTACAAAGCCCTACATGGCATCGAATCAGAATACTTATGGGACCGCCTTCTGATGTATAAATCCCAGCGGTCGATTAGGTCCCACAGAGTTGGCCTTCTCCGGGTCCCGTCGACCAGACAATGTCATCTGGCAGGATCTAGGGAAAGAGCCTTCTCTGTGGTGGCCCCGGCCCTCTGGAATTAACTCCCTCCGGAGATTCGAACTGTCCCCACCCTCCTTGCCTTCTGCAAGAGCAGCTTACAATAACATAAAAAAAAATACAAATACAATTTTGAAAAAGTCAAAGAGAAAAGTCTAAAACTATAAAACCCCAGTTAAAAATCCACACTTTGACTATCCAATCAACATTCATGCATGTTAGGTCCCACAGAGTCGGTCTTCTTCGGGTCCTGTCAACTAAAAAAATGTCGTCTGGCGGGACCCAGGGGAAGAGCCTTCTCTGTGGCGGCCCTGACCCTCTGGAACCAGCTCCCCCTGGAGATCAGAATTGTCCCCACCCTCCTTGCCTTTCGTAAGCCCCTTAAAGCCCACCTCTGTCGTCAGGCTTGGGGGAACTGAACTACCCTTTTCCCTCTAGGCCTATACAATTTATGCATGGTATATTTGTGTGTATGTTTGGTTTTAAATAAGGATTTTTAAATTATTGTAAACATTAGATTTGTTATATGCTGTTTACTACCGTTGTTAGCCGCCCCGAGTCTACGGAGAGGGGTGGCATATAAATCTAATAAATAAATAAATAAATAAATAAATAAATAAATAAATAAATAAATAAATAAATAAATAAATAAATAAATAAATAAATAAATAAATAAATATCATTCAACACAATTTGGCCATGATTGATGTCAATTCATGGCCCCCAGGCCTGCCACCAAAGCCAGGTCTTTGTGGTCTTGCAGAAGGCCAGTAGGCTGGGGGCAGTACGGACATCGGGGGGGGGGGAGTTAGTTCCATAGTGCCAGAGCAGCCACAGAAAAGGCCCTCCCCTATTACACTAAGAACGACAGTGGAAGATATATAGATTAGGGGAAAATGTTACTATTTTGGGGGGTTTTCAATGGAAGATACTTTTCTTTATAATATGATATATAATGATTATGATTTGTTAAAGTAGAAATGATATACAGTGATCCCCCGAGTTTCGCGATCTCGATCTTTGCGAAACGCTATATCGCGATTTTTCCACCCGATGACGTCACTCCCTTCCTTTCTCATCTTTCTTTCTCTCTCTCTTTCTCTACCTTGCTTCTTCCTCTCTCACACTCTCTTCCTCCCTCTCTCATCTCTTTCTTTCCTTCTCTCTCTTTCTCTATCTCTCCCCCTCTTGCTCTCGAGCGGCGGGCGGCACCCAGGGAAGGTTCCTTCGGCCGCCCACCAGCTGATCTGCTCGGCAGCGCAGAAGCAGCGAGGAGCCGAAGATGGGGTTTCCCCTTTGCATGGGCAACGGGGAAACCCCATCTTCGGCTCCTTGCTGCTACTGTGCTGCTGAGCAGATCAGCTGGTGGGCGGCCGAAGGAACCTTCCCTGGGTCTTCAACTCCCAGAGCGGTGGACAAGCGGCGGCCGGACAAGCAGACAAGCGGAAAAGCGGCAGACAAGCGGCGGGCGGAAAAGCGGCGGCCAGACAAGCGGACAAGCGGCGGACAAGCTGAAAAGCGGCGGACAAGCGGGCAGGCAGGCGGCTCCTCAGCTGCTGGGTCTTCCCAGGTGCGGAAGTAAAAACACCATCTGCGCATGCGCGGCCATGGAAAAAGGGGCGCGCATGTGCAGATGGTGTTTTTACTTCCGCACCACTACATCGCGAAAAATCGATTATCGCGAGGGGTCTTGGAACGGAACCCTCGCGATAATCGGGGGATCACTGTATTGGTATAATGGAAGAAATGAAGGGAATGAAGCGAATGGGAAATACTTTTTTAAAAAAAATCTTTAAAATACAACCCTTCCACCTATGTATACTGATATTGTTATAATTAGATTAAGATTAGATATGAATGGTTATCTTTTCTTTCCTTCCTGGGATATAAAGAGAAGTAAACTTGGAAATTTCTTTTTTTTAAGGGCAACTTTGATAAAATGAGGGTCTTTAAAAAAGAAGTAAGAATGAGCTTAAGAATATAAGAAATGGATTGTAGCACGACGGCATAGTTTTGGTAGATAAAAAGCAAATAGCCACGAGAAATTGAGATAGCTAATGGCACTTTGAATTCAGATCAGGGCGAAGGAGAATACAGTGGTATCTCATGATACGAACTTAATTGGTTCCAGGAGGAGGTTCGTAAGGTGAAAAGTTTGTAAGATGAAACAATGTTTCCCATAGGAATCAATGTAAAAGCAAATAATGCGTGCAAATCCTTCAGGAAAATCCCAAACTTTAGAAGGGAGGCGAACAGAGGGCAGGGAGGAGCAGCTAAAGGGGGCGGGTGGAAGAAGCAAGGCTAGGCTAAAGGGTGAGTGGGAAGGAAGAAAGGCAAGGGGGGGCGCCCCTCCCTTTTCTTTCTTCAAAAGACACCCTTTCAGTGCCTCTGCAAGCACGTTGTTCTTTGCAAAGTCTTTCCTCCTCCAAGCCGCCCCTCCCTTTTCTTTCTTCAAGACAATCTTTCAGTGCCTGCAAGCATGCTGTTCTCCTACTTTTTTAAATGCAGTCTTTCCCCCTCCAAGCCGCCCCTCCCTGTTCTCCTACTTTTGTTAATGCAGTCTTTCCCCTTCCAAGACGCCCCTCCCTTTTCTTTCTTCAAAAAAGGGGGAAAAAAGAAACCCTTTCATCCCAGGGTTCGTAAGGTGAAAATAGTTTGGAAGAAGAGGCAAAAAAATCTTAAACACCGGGGTCGTATCTTGAAAAGTTCGTTAGAAGAGGCGTTCGTAAGATGAGGTACCACTGTATCTGAAATCCGGATGATAAGATTCGAAAACGAGGTAGCACAGGATGAATGATACTTTCCAGAATAAAATTGGATTTAAAAAGAAAAAAGAAAAAGCCCTCCCCCACAGTTCCACCAACCTACATTGCTTGGTCGAAGGGACCCGGAGAAGGCCAACCCTGTGAGATCTTATTGGTCTCTAGGAGGTATGCGGCAGGGGACGGTCCCTTAAATAGTCTGGCCCTGAGCCATGTAGCAGTTTATAGGTAATAACCAACACCTTTTGTTATTGGGGGCAATATGATGGCATTATAAATCGCTCAGAGAGTGCTGTAAAACACTATGGAGCAGTATATAAATTCTATTGCTATTTAATGAGCGACAGTCTTTGTTTCCTTACAACAGTCTTTCCTCTGTTGCTTTCCACAGGTGGCCGATGCTGGCGCTACAAAGGATCTTCCCTAGAAGTTGGTTTTCCCCGAAAGTGCAGCCTTACTGGTGATCTCCCACGCCACCCTGACACTGCCCTGTTCTTCCAGCCACTCCATCAGCTGGTGCTTTTCAAAGGACCAAAGTATTATGTAGTCAACGAAGAGACTCTCCAAGTGGAACCTTATTATCCCCGAAGCTTGAAAGACTGGGGAGGGGTCCCAGCTCTGGCAAATGGTGCCATCACACATCAGGATGGTTTTGTCTACTTCTTCCGAAATGACCAATTCTGGAAATTCAACCCAGAGAAGCTAGAAGTGGTAGAAACTGGAAAATGGGCTGTTCAACTGAGGTGGCTCGGCTGTCAAGATGTCAGTCTCAATCAAGCTGGGGCCTGATATTTTCTATTTATCTCTGGGTTTGTCACTCATTTTTCTAGTAAAATCTCCAGAAGGCTAGAACTTCTTAATTTAACAGATGTCCAAGTGTTGCCTCTATGTTGGTTGAGGCAGGCAGGATTCCCTTGAGTACCCTTTGTTGGGGATCAAGGGAAAGGGAGGGTCTTGCCTTCTCTTTCTGCTCAAGATCCCCATGGACAATTGGTGGGCCACTGTGTGACACAGAATGCTGGACTCTATGGGCTTTGGCCCGATTCAGCATGGCTCTTCTGATGTACTTATGTTCTTATACAGATTGAGTTCATTAAGTCTTTCCTGATACGTTTTATGCTTAAGACCTTCCACCATTCAAGACGGGCTACAAGAATGGTGGAAGGTCTTAAGCATAAAACGTATCAGGAAAGACTTAATGAACTCAATCCGTATAGTCTGGAGGACAGAAGGAAAAGGGGGGACATGATCGAAACATTTAAATATATTAAAGGGTTAAATAAGGTCCAGGAGGGAAGTGTTTTTAATAGGAAAGTGAACACAAGAACAAGGGGACACAAACTGAAGTTAGTTGGGGGAAAGATCAAAAGCAACATGAGAAAATATTATTTTACTGAAAGAGTAGTAGATCCTTGGAAGAAACTTCCAGCAGACGTGGTTGGTAAATCCACAGTAACTGAATTTAAACATGCCTGGGATAAACATATATCCATCCTAAGATAAAATACAGAAAATAGTATAAGGGCAGACTAGATGGACCATGAGGTCTTTTTCTGCCGTCAGACTTCTATGTTTCTATGTTTCTTATGTACTGTTCCAAGTAGTGTTCCAAGTTTGCTTTTAACCTGTTCCCAAAGTGATTACAGAAAAGTCAAACATGGTACACAAGGCCTGAGCCAAAATTGTATACGAGCAACCATCAATCAAGTTTTGCACCATCAATGTTGAGTGTTAATTTATTGTGACATGGGTGAGACACACCGATTCTTGATTTGAAGTGATCATAAGACACTAAATTGATGTTGTGCCTTCTAGTCAGTCAGAGAAATTCTAGGAAGGAAGACAGAAATTAAGTGTTATTCTCCAGTGGCAATTGGCTGTACCTTCATATAGAAAAGGCCAGGCAGTGGTGGGATTCAAAAAATTTTTATTACCGGTTTGTCCAAACCAACCTGAACTGGCTGAATCCCACCATTGGAAACGTGTCTCCTTCTTACAGCTATCACTTTAACTTGGAGTTTTCTGTATTATTGTCCATCTTTATCATCCAGAAGTGACTGCCACGTCGAATGCAAAACCAGAAGGTCTTTTCACCAGTAAATTTTCCTCTACATCTGAGCCTCAGTGCTTAATCATGTACCGTCTACCTACGGAGTTCATTCCATTTGATACTTCTTCAGTATAGAGCTATCTCCCCACCATCCAGGTAGAGGTGAAGAAGCTTCTTGGATGAGAAGCGAAATGTCTTCAAAGAAAAACTGGAAAGTCCAGTTGCCTCTTGAAAAACATATTTGGAGCAATCATGATCTGGATCATAGGTCTCCAGCCTTGGCAATTTTAAGACTTCTGGACTTCAACTCCCAGAGTTCCTCAGAGGAACTCTGGAAGTTGAAGTCCAGAAGTCTTAAAGTTGCCAAGGTTGGAGACCCCTGATTTGGATGATTGAGAATCTTCATAGACATATGGAGCGAAGGGTGCTCCGAATTACTACCTCTCCTTCCTGTTAAGATACTGTAATTTAATTGCTGTATGGTGCTTTCAGTTTCTTTTTTATACCGGTAGCCATTTTTTAGGATTATGATGTTATATATTAGTGCAATCCTTTATTCATTTTCCTTGTATATAGTTTTATTGCAACAATCGTATAAAGAAAAATATGGGACAATGGTACACTCAGAAAGGACTCTATGCCATCCCAACAGTTTATTTTAAATGCAAAGTTAATGTAGAAAAATGAAAAGTAGAATTTCCCAATTATTTGGGAGGTTAAAACCAACAATTTATTACAGTGATCCCTCCATTACAGTGATCCTTCGCGAAACGGCTATACCACGGTTTTTCAAAAATATTAATTAAAAAATACTCCACGGTTTTTTTTCTATACCACGTTTTTTCCCACCCGATGACGTCATACGTCATCACCAAGAGTCACTTCTCTCTCTCTTTCTCTCTCTTTCCTGTCATTCTCTGCTTCAATCATTTTCTCATTTCTCTTTTCTCTCTCCTTTTTTCTATCATTTCTTTCTCTCTCTCTACCTTCCACTCCCCCCCTCTTGCTCTCTCTCTCTCTCTTTCTTACTTTCTCTCTCCCTCTCTCTTTTCTATCTTGCTCTGTCTGTTGCTCTCTCTCTGTGAGAACGCCTGCCCCGCCTCTCCTGCAGCCCCTTGCTGACAGCTGGGATGAAAGTGCTCTCAGCTAAGGGACTGCGAGAGGGGCGGGGTGAGCATTCTCAAAGCGCTCAGAGCGGCTAGCGGCCGAATGAGGAGGACGAGAAGCCGTAGCCACCAGCGCTGCTGCAGGAGGATCTGTGTCCCAAGAAAGCTGGTGAGAGGGGCGGATCGGGCGGGGGGTAGCGGCGAGGGTGCTGGAGGTGCTGGGGGGTGGGCGGCCAACATTCAAAACAATCTTTGCCGGCCTCCATGCTTTCATTGCTCCCCGCCCCCAACTTCAAGCCCGGCTCCTTGCGCAGCCTTGGAAAAGGGTGCACGGGGGTAGTTTTTGGCTGTCCATAGCCAAAAATTGTGTTTTTACTTCTGCAACTCTACTTCGCGGAAATTCAACTTTTGCGGGCAGTCTGGGAACGCAGCCCCCACGAAAATCAAGGGATCACTGTATATCCGATCTTAGGATTCCATAGAACCAGCAGTGGGTTGCTCCCAGTTCGCACCGGTTCTAAGAACCAATAGCACCAGCAGTGGGAGCCTCTGCCCAGCCACCCGGTATGCTTCTGTACATGCAAAGTGTTTTAGACCTCACTATTGCATAGAACAATTTGAAAAACCCTCAACTAGAGAAATAAAGAGTGTCGTGCAATGGCTGCATTACACACTGCTCAAAAAAAAAAATGGAACACTCAAATAACACATCCTAGATCTGAATGAATGAAATATTCTCATTGAATACTTTGTTCTGAACAAAGTTGGATGTGCTGACAACATGTGAAACTGATTGTCAATCAGTGTTGCTTCCTAAGGAGATCGTTTGATTTCACAGAAGTTTGATTTACTTGGAGTTATATTGTGTTATTTAAAGGTTTTTTTTGAGCAGTATAGAAGTCATAGCCAAGGCCGGGCAGTTATAAAACATCTTTCCAAGATACTGATTAGCCATAACAGCCAAGCCATAGCTTGCTTCACGGCTACAAAATGAAACCTCACCAGTATTCTTCAGCTACAAAATCTTTGTACTCCAGGCAGATCTGGTTATTATGATAGTTATGCAATTGAGTGCTAGTGTGGTGGAATGTAGTCTGGATTCCCAAGAGGGAGGGACTGCACTCCACAGGGCAAAGATGCAGTGAAGCCCAGATGGTTTTGTAGGGAGAAAGATAGTTAAGAAAGCTCTTCCCTAGTGATTCCCAGACTGTATCTATAGTGATGATTGGTTCAGTTTGACAAGATTTTTGTCTAAAAGTGAGGAAAAATAAAGGAAATTACTCAGAAGTAATTCCATATGTCTTTCTTGGACCCTGACGGGTGAGGAATTATGTCTAATGCTTTGGAGATTGACTGGTTGCATCTTATGTGAACATGGTCATGTGTCCTTATTTTTGCAATATTTTACCATCATGTTAACACAATAATTTTCTTCTGTTGATGATCAAGACTACTGAGGAATTGTTTTCACCTTTGATTTCTTGCTGGAAGGTGTCATTTGGACTCTTTTTTCCTTGCCTGAAGAATGCAAAAGGGAGTTGGCCATTCTTTGTCCTTCTTCATGTTGCAACATGCCAATGTTGATTTTTGTCAACCCAATATTGACAAACTACTTAGAGGGCAGCAGCCTGTTTCCCAGGATTAGAGATTTGTTTACCAGTAAAAAGGCACCCACGATGCATACATATACATTGAGCAATTTTACAATAGGTGCGCCAAGCTGGAAAAAGAGAGAAAACTCAATCCGAGTATTGCATTGGCAGTTCTGTGTTAGCAAAAACTTCAGAAGAGAAGGATTTAGGGGTAGTGATTTCTGACAGTCTCAAAATGGGTGAGCAGTGTGGTCGGGCGGTAGGAAAAGCAAGTAGGATGCTTGGCTGCATAGCTAGAGGTATATATAACAAGCAGGAAGAGGGAGATTGGGATCCCCTTATATAGAGCACTGGTGAGACCACATTTGGAATACTGTGTTCAGTTCTGGAGACCTCACCTACAAAAAAATATTGACAAAATTGAACAGGTCCAAAGACGGGCTACAAAAATGGTGGAAGGTCATAAGCATAAAACGTATCAGGAAAGACTTCATGAACTCAATCTGTATAGTCTGGATGACAGAAGGAAAAGGGGGGACATGATCGAAACATTTAAATATGTTAAAGGGTTAAATAAGGTTCAGGAGGGAAGTGTTTTTAATAGGAAAGTGAACACAAGAACAAGGGGACACAATCTGAAGTTAGTTGGGGGAAAGATCAAAAGCAACGTGAGAAAATATTATTTCCCTGAGAGTAGTAGATCCTTGGAACAAACTTCCAGCAGACGTGGTTGGTAAATCCACAGTAACTGAATTTAAACATGGCTGGGATAAACATATATCCATTGTAAGATAAAATACAGGAAATAGTATAAGGGCAGACTAGATGGACCTTGAGGTCTTTTTCTGCCATCAGTCTTCTATGTTTCTATGTTTCCATGTCTTTTTCTTTTGGACAGCCAAAATTGCAAAAAGGATACTTTGCAATGGATTCTGAATGGTAAAAAATGGGCAGCTAGAAAACTTAACATCTATCAATGTTGTTTCACCTGCTTTGTCACCTGCATTTCTTTGCCAAAACTGTCATTGAGCAAAGAGTTCTTTGTTAGAATTAACATTTCTTCTGATTCTCAAAAACCATACATTTCAGGGTTAAGGACTTTATAACTATGTTTTCACAACATGCTAAACCAGTGATGGCACTGGTGCACAGGTATAACAGGTGGCCCGCAGAGCCATGTCTGCTGGCACTTGAGACGTTGCCCTAGCTCAGCTCCAATGTGCGTGTGTGTGCCGGCCAGCTGGTTTTTGGCTCGTGCAGAGGCTCTGGAAGGGCACTTTTGTCTTCCAGAGAGCCTCCAGGGGAGGGGGAGGGTGTTTTTACCCTCCCTCTGCTCCAGGGAAACCTTTGGAGCCTGGGGAGGGTGAAACATGAGCCTACTGGGCCCACCAGAAGTTGGGAAACAGGCCATTTCCGGCCTCCAGAGGGCCTCCAGGGGACAGGGGAAGCTGTTTTCGCCCTCTCCAGGCATTGAATTATGGGTGTGGGCACTTGTACATGCAAAATAGTGCGTGCACACACTCTTTCGGCACCTGAGGGAAAAAAGGTTCGCCATCACTTTGCTAAACCTAACTGTTGGGTTAACAAACTACTGGAGATGGGCAAAACATTATCTGTATAGTCTGGAGGACAGAAGGAAAATGGGGGACATCATCGAAACTTTTAAATATGTCAAAGGGTTAAATAAGTTTCAGGAGGGAAGTGTTTTTAATCGGAAAGTGAACACTAGAACAAGGGGGCACAATCTGAAGTTAGTTGGGGAAAAGATCAAAAGCAACATGAGAAAATATTATTTTACTGAAAGAGTAGTAGATCCTTGGAACAAACTTCCAGCAGATGTGGTAGATAAATCCACAGTAACTGAATTTAAACATGCCTGGGATAAACATATATCCATCCTAAGATAAAATACAAAAAATATTATAAGGGCAGGCTAGATGGACCATGAGGTCTTTTTCTGCTGTCAGTCTTCTATGTTTATATGTTTCTCACTGAAAACAGCCTCTTTCTGTATTCCCAGGGCTGGTTCAGTTTTTTTCAGAAGTGGATTGTCCAGAACAGGAAGTAAAAGTCTTAAAATAATTTGAGTCAAGAATACCACAAACCGTTTCCTGATCCTCCACTTCCAGAAATGTATGAATTAGTCCTGGAACACCTGGATTGATCCATTGTGAGTGAAAATGGCCATGAGTCATACACTGAAGACCCAGCTGCTATGAATAGAACATATGCACCGTCTAAGCACATCATATTGTTTAACATAATAGCATGGTTCACATTATGCTGAGATGACACACCGAACCATTATATCAGACCAGGAAAAGGAAATCCTCCAAACCAGGAGTTCCTAACCCCCTGGTTTGTGGACCAGCACCGGGTGCAGCATGCTAGAAACCAGGCTGCACAAACAAACAAAGCACCATCTGTGGGATGCAGGCAGCATGTGAAACCACATCCCCTTTGGTCCATGGGAAAACCTCTCTCCATGGAACTGGACTCTGGTGCCCAAAAGGTTGGGAGCCAGTACTCTGGGCAGTTTAGCAGACATGCAGATCTCGTGGCATCCGTTCACTACTTGTATAGGGTTGATATTCCTGGAGGCGTCTGTAATATGGTAAATGATTTAGCTTTACTAGATAAATGGTCAAAGCAATGGAAACTGCAGTTTAATGTTTCCAAATGTAAAATAATGCACTTGGGGAAAAGGAATCCTCAATCTGAGTACAGTGATCCCTCGATTTTCGCGGTCTCGATTTTCACGAAACGCTATACCACGGTTTTTCAAAAAATAATAATTTAAAAATACTCCACGGTTTTTTTTTCTATTCCACGGTTTTTCCCACCCGATGACGTCATACGTCATCACCAAGAGTCACTTCTCTGTCTCTTTCTCTTTCTTTCCTGTCATTCTCTGCTTCAATCATTTTCTCATTTCTCTTTTTCTTCCTCTCTCTCACTCTCTTCCTTCCTTTCTCATCTTTCTTTCCTTCTCTCTCTTTCTCTATCTCTCCCCCTCTTGCTCTCTCTCTTTTTCTCACTTTCCCTCTCTCGTGCACCCACCAGCCTCCGGAGAATGCCTGTCCCGCCTCTCTTGCAGCAGCGGGCGAACGGACAAGCGGCGGGCGGCGGGCGGGTGAACGGACAAGCGGCGAGCGGGCGAAAGGACAAGCGGCGAGCGGGCGAACGGACGAGCGGTGAGCAGCAGGTGGGCGAACGGGCGAACGGACGAGCGGCGAGCGGCGGGCGGGCGAGCGGGCGAACGGACGAGCGGTGGCGGGCGGGCGAACGGACAAGCGGCGAGCGGGCGAACGGACGAGCGGCAAGCGGCAGGCGGGCGAACGGACAAGAAGCGAGCGGCAGGCAGGCGAACGGACAAGTGGCGAGCGGGCGAACGGACGAGCGGCGAGCGGCAGGCAGGCGGGCGGACGAGCGGTGAGATGTTTATTTTATTTATTTAGATAGATGTGTATTAGTTGCACTTTCGTTGCTCCCCGGCTCCACCATCTGCGCATGCGCGCCCTGGAAAAAGGGCGCGCATGCGCAGATGGTGTTTTTACTTCTGCACCACTATATCGCGGATAATCGATTTTCGCGGGAGGTCTTGGAACGTAACCCCCGCGAAAATCGAGGGATCACTGTATTGTATTGGCAGTTCTGTGTTAGTAAAAACTTCAGAAGAGAAGGATTTAGGGGTAGTGATTTCTGACAGTCTCAAAATGAGTGAGCAGTGTGGTCGGGTGGTAGGAAAAGCAAGTAGGATGCTTGGCTGCATAGCTAGAGGTATAACAAGCAGGAAGAGGGAGATTGTGATCCCTCTGTATAGAGCGCTGGTGAGACCACATTTAGAATACTGTGTTCAGTTCTGGAGACCTCACCTACAAAAAGATATTGACAAAATTGAATAGGTCCAAAGACGGGCTACAAGAATGGTGGAAGTCTTAAGCATAAAACGTATCAGGAAAGACTTAATGAACTCAATCTGTATAGTCTGTAAATAGGAAAGTGAACACAAGAACAAGGGGGCACAATCTGAAGTTAGTTGGGGGAAAGATCAAAAGCAACATGAGAAAATATTATTTTACTGTTTGGAACAAACTTCCAGCAGACATGGTTGGTAAATCCACAGTAACTGAATTTCAACATGCCTGGGATAAACATATATCCATCCTGAGATAAAATACAGAAAATAGTATAAGGGCAGACTAGATGGATCATGAGGTCTTTTTCTGCCGTCAGACTTCTATGTTTCTATGTTTCTATAGGGCAGATAGAATGGCCTTGAAGAGCTGCCACCAAGGCAAAAATCAGATAAACGGGGCTTGAGCCCAGACCAATACAATAACCTGAGAAAATGTTTCCAAAAGGTCCCTTCCTAGTTCACATAAAGTGAGGGAGGGAGGGAGACATTAGTCCTGCAAGATTCTATTGCTACAGCTCTTCAATAAAATCTCTACAGCCATGATGGGGAACCTATGGTGCGCACGCCACAGGTGGCACATGAGCCATCGCCCCAGCTCAGCTCCAGCATTATTATGGGCGCCTGCCAGTTGATGTTTTGGCTCACACAGAGACTCTGGGAGGGTGTTTGTGGCCTCCGGGGGGGGGGCAGGGGGGTGTTTTTGCTCTCCCCAAACTCCAAGAAAGGGTCTTGGCTTCCAGAGGGTGAAAAATGGACCTACTGGGCCCACCGGAAGTCAGGAAATGGGGGAGTGGGGGTACGCGGGGAGCAATGAACATGGGTATGATTGCATGCACATGTACTATTTCAGCACCGGAGGCAAAAAAGGTTTGCCATCACTGCTCTACAGTATTAATTTCTTAGTCTGGCTTACTTTCTTGGCCTAGCATAGTTTCTGGCAAAGATGTTACTGTTTTGCTTTCAGTCATTCATTTCCTATAAATAATGGGATTTAGGTTGACTTCCAAATGAACTTTTCATTCTAAATGACACAACTAAAATCAGTGGCTAATTTTCGTATGACAATACAAAATTTGGGAGAATTCCCTCTCACTATAAACACAAAATACCCAACCCCAAATAGCTTGGGAGAACAATAAATGTTTTTCTTACTGATCCCAAACTTGTTAATTCCAAAGAAACCTAGGAAACTACGTACGATGGTCACAAGAGGTTCTGAAGGTATAAGGACATGTTTGTAGACCAAACATGAAACATTGGTAGGGGAGGTTACCAACACACAGGTAACAGGTTGGAGAACATTGAAATAAATAAAAGTATGAAATGGACTAGGTCATAGTCAAAATTTATGAGATGACTAAGCAGAGGTAGAAATTAGAACCATTTTAGTCCTTATGAGGCTATACTTAAGATTCTTCTGGTACAATTGCAAACTTGCTATATAACTCCATCTTTTTTTGAAATCCTCAAAGCCAAATAGATTTTATTTACAACCAATCTATACACATATATAAGTAGTTATGGTAAACTTGGGCAAAATTCCATTCTTTTAAATTAATAAATTAAGCAGACTGTGGTGGCATTGGTGGACCATCAAGAAATAAATCCATTCTTCCTTCTTTATGGCCATTTTGTCTCTCTGTTTTCTGCTTCCACTGGAGCACCAACTAAGTCTATGGAACCTGGAATAAAAACAGTTAAATCAGACCAAGGTTTATCCAGTCTAGCATTGTTTTCATTGGTGATAAGCTAAATACCTCCATGAAACCCTTTCCTCTTTAGCCTGAATACCTGGTATGGTTACATTTATAGCTAAGAATAAGAGATCTTCCACTGAAATATGCTATAGGCTAAATTCTGTTTTCCATATACAGTGATCCCTCGATTATCGTGGGGGTTACGTTCCAAGACCTCCTGCGATAATCGATTTTCCGCGGTATAGCGGCGCGGAAGTAAAAACACCATCTGCGCATGCGCGCCCTTTTTCCATGGCCGCGCAAGGGCTTGCAGGTGGAGGTGGGGAGCGATGAAAGTGCGGAAGCCAACAAAGATTGCTTTGAATGTCGGCTGCCCCCGCCCCCCCAGCACCCGCCCGCCCGCCGTTCGCCCGGCCACCCGCTGTTCGCCCGGCCGCTCGCTCGCCGTTCGCCCGGCCGCCCGGCCGCTCGCTCAGCCGCTCACGAGCAAGAGGGGGAGAGATAGAGAAAGAGAGAGAAGGAAAGAAAGAGATGAGAGAGGGAGGAAGAGAGTGTGAGAGAGGAAGAAGCAAGATAGAGAAAGAGAGAGAGAAAGAAAGATGAGAAAGGAAGGAAGAGAGAGAGAGAGGAAGAAAGAGAGAGAGAGAAGAGTGGAAGGAAGAGAGAGAGAAATGATAGAAAAAAGGGGAGAAAAAAAGAGAAATGAGAAAATGATTGAAACAGAGAATGACAGGAAAGAAAGAGAAAGAGACAGAGAAGTGACTCTTGGCGATGACGTATGACGTCATCGGGTGGGAAAAAACGTGGTATAGCAAAAAAACCGTGGAGTATTTTTTAATTAATATTTTTTGAAAAACCGTGGTGTAGCGTTTCGCGAAAATCGAGACCGCGAAAATCGAGGGATCACTGTGTGGGTTTTTTTTTTAAAAAACCCATAACATCAGCCTTGTTACCTCAGACCAAAATATTCTTCAAGTTCAATATCTACTGTCCGATCATTGTAGTCAACCAAATACTCCTAGAACAGTGTTTCTCAACCTGGACAACCTTAAAATGTGTGGATTTCAACTCCCAGCTGTTTATCAATGCACAAATGCTCCATTTTCCAAGGGATGCAGAGAAGGTGGCGTTCCTCTGCAGTTTATTGATTAGTCCTGCTGCCTCCTGGGTGTCTCCATTGCTGGACAGAGATGATCCGATACTGCTGTTCTAGGAGGAAGTATTTAGTTGACTACAATGATTTAAGGTTGAAAACACTGTCCCAGAACATCCAGATAGTTCCTGAAGGGATAGCGTCTCCCAATGTGTTGTCTCCATTATATATTGAATGCTGAGAGGCAGGTGGTTTTGAATACGAAGCCCAATACAATTTCTGTAGAACTCTGGGATAAAAGCAGTGTGGAATTGTAAGTAAACGTTACAGCCTCAGTGGTTCAATGGTTAGAGTGCAGTACTGTAATCTACTTCTGCTGATCACCGGTTGCCAGCAGTTTGGCAGATTGAATCTCAGTAGGCTCAAAGTTGACTCAGCCTTCCATCCTTCCAAGGTTGATGAAATGGGACCCACATTGTTGGGGGCAATAAGCAAATAATACTTAATCTCTGTAAACTGCTTAGACAGGGCGTTAAAGCACTATGAAGTGGTATATAAGTCTAAACGCTATTCAAACTCACATTCATCTTCAGCCATGGAAACACCTTGACCATGGGCTAAGCTGAGCCTACTCACAAGTCCTGTAACAAACTGAGTTCTTGGCTGAGAACCTGTTGTGGTTAGCTCTGGCCCAGCTCCTGCCCCAAGGACTGTGGATGTGGGGGAGACATCCACATGCCGCAGGCCTGTTTTGCTCCCGGTGGAATCTGATGATGAAGGCTCCTCTGACCAAGAAGACATGAGTGACAGGGAGGAGGAGAGTGTGGCAGACAGCTCAGAAGGAGATCAATTATCTAGCTCCTCCTTGGATTCAGAACAAGAGTTAATGATACAGCCACGCATGTGGAGAGCGATGCATAGGCAGCAACAACTGAGAGATTATTATCAAAGAAAATGAGGCCACCTGTGGTTGGGTGTGGCTGTGGTAATTAGTGAAGCTGCTATAAATAGCAGCCTGTGGGTTTGGCCATTGTGGATGATTATCTGATCGTTGTGATTTGTGCCTGCCTTGCTGACTTCGACCTTTGTGTGCTGATTTCCCCCCGCTTTGAAACTAAACCAGAGCAAAGTGTGTTTCACTTTGTGAAAGAAGAAGGACTGTGAATTGCCTCACAGCTGCAAGCTAAGTATCACAGAACTGATAAGGGACTTGTACAAATTACCAATTTGTTTTGAGACAAGTGCTCTTTGCTATACAAAAAGAGTGCTTCATTTATTTGCATTTTCGGTATAAAGAACATTGTTTTGAATTTTCAAACGTGTGTATGTGTCTGAAATTTGTATCTCTGAATTTTCGGGAGGATTCTACCAGAGAGCTCGACAGAACAGAACCAGGGAAAAGAGTAGGATATGAAGCTGGCAAACAGGAGCCAAAAATATTTATTAAGACCTTTATCCCATGTTTATTTTTAGTCAGCGCAAAACATCCAAACAACAGGAACTCAGTGAGATGGATTGGGTTGGGATTGAGAGACAGTGGCTTGTTCAACTGGTTTCACGCCTAAGGCAGAACTAGAACTCTCAGTCTCCTGGTTTCTAGGCCAGCACCCTAGCCATTACATTAAAGCAACCCAAGTTCTTAAATTATCCCTTTTAGGAGCTATTTCAGGATCTGTTTTCTCAAGGGAGTGAATCAGATGCTGCTGGGAATTTCAGAAGCTATTTCACATTTACCATCGCCAGAAAAGAAATGAAGCAGCCTCTCTTTCCATAACATTAGCACCGTTCATGGTCTCCAAAGATTTTTCTCAGCTTTACCAACTTGCTAAATAAATAAATCCAGCCACTGGTGGCGGAGTCTACAAATTACAACGTAGAAGCTCAGAAATGTGTCTTGCCTGTGCTCATGGTAGGACTGAGGGCCTCCGGCAAGATCTCTGTGCTGTGACCCAAGAGCCCATGTTCAATGAAGACCCGGCTATAATGTAACGTCTCACATTTTTTGCAGAACAAAATCTCACATGCCGGGCACATATTACTGGAGGTTTTTTCCCTCTGGACCTGGCAGCAAACTGGCTCCTGGAGAGACTTGTTTCTGCAGCGAAGAAAGAATTAAGACACTTAAGATGACCCAGAACAGGGATGGGCTGTTGGGGATTCGCAGGGTTTTGGGAGAACCTCTAGTTAAGATTCTTTGCAGTTCGGAGAACCTCCAAATCCAGTGAAGGGCTGCAAAAATTTTTACTACCACACTGTGGGCACGGCTTATTTTGTGGGTGTGGCTTGCTGGCCATGTGACCAGGTGGGAGTGGCTTGACAATCATGTGACCGGGAGGGGGCTTAAAGGTCATGTGACTGGGTTAATGGTGGCCAACTTGACATCACTCACGTCAAGGCTTTGGGTTAGGGTTCAATTCAATTTCAATTTCAATTTATTCAATTCAATTTATTAGATTTGTATGCCGCCCCTCTCCGAAGACTCGGGGCGGCTCAGAAGACTCGGGTTAGGGTGCCTGGCCTCTCCTCGCCACAAAGAGATACAATTTCCCTATCTATTTACTATCGCTGAACATCCAAATTATACTCTTTAATTCCATGTACATATGCCATACGTCTACATACATATTACACACAGGCACTCAAAAATATACATTATCTACTATATAAATTGTATGTGTATGTATACACACATGCACAGCTCTTCTAAAATTATACACATTCAACCTCATTTACTGTGATAGGAAAAATAATAGGAGCGAGGGGCGGCATACAAATTTAATAAATAATAATAATTTAATAAATAATAATACCTAGAGCCCAGAAGGGAAAAAAAGGGGAAAAAAATCAAAAATTTTCTACCGGCTCTGCAAACATGACCGTACCCATAGGAGCCCATCACTTTCCAAATCCCACTCCTGGCTGGCCTTGCCTGCCCTTCCCTGTTTCTCCTAGGAATCCCCACATAGCCTGTTTTGAATGTAGGTAAGTGCAGGGCACGTGTGGAGCTTCAGGGTAGGTGAAAAACAGGCCTACCAGAAGTTCAGGAAGGCCAGAAATGGGCCTGTTTCCAGCCTCCAGAGGACATCCAGAGCCTGGGGCGGCCATTTTTGCCCTCCTGGAGGCTTGAGAAAAGCTTCTGGAGCCTTGGAGGGCAAAAATGCCCCCACTGCTGTGACGCAGGAGGCTGACTAGGCCACGCCCACCATGGCCACACCCACCCAACAACTGGGCAGAAATTGCTAAATTTCTTTTTTTATTATTTTTAATGATAATGTTTATTAAATGTTGTGGTTAGCTCTGGCCCAGCTCCTGCCCCAAGGAATGTGCAGGTGGATGTGGGGAAGACATCCACATGCCGCAGGCCTGTTTTGCTCTCGATGGAATCTATCGATGAAGCCTCCTCTGACCAAGGAAGCATGAGTCACAGGGAAGAGGGGAGTTTGGCAGACAGCCCAGGAGGAAATCAATTATCTGTATCATCCTTGGATTCTGAATAAGAATTAATGACACATCCACGCATGCGTAGAGTGATGCATAGGAGACAACAACTGAAGGATTATTACAAGAGAAAATGAGGCCACCTGTGGTTGGGTGGGGCTCCAGTAATTAGGGCTGCTGCTATAAATAGCAGCATGTGGGTTTGGCCGTTGTGAAAGAGTATCTGATCTCAGTTCTTCAGGAATCGTGTGTTGCTGTTTTCTGGACTTTGTTGATTTTTCACGCCTTTGAAACCAAAGCAGAGCAACGTGTGTGTGTGTCTCCCTCGGTTGGAATAAGAAGGGGTGTGAAGTTTCTTCACAGCTGCTAGCTAACTACTTAATGACTGCTTAAGGGAAATTGTACAGACTACCCGGTTGTTTTGGGACGAGTGCTCTTTGCAATACAAAAAGAGTGCTTAGTTTATTTTGAATTTTGTGATAAAGAACATTGTTTTGAATTTTCAAACGTGTGTGTGTCTGAAATTTGTACCCTTGAATTTTCGGGAGGCTCCTACCAGCAAGCCCGCCAGAACAATTCAATATTAAGATTTTTTTTTAAACGGGAGGGGACAAACATAACAGAAAAGTAACAAAATACATAGTATAAAGTTAAATAATAGAACGTAGTAATGAATATACATATTTAATCTTCAAAGTGGAATAAAGAGTGTAAATAATATGGAGTAAGAAAGTAAAAGGAAAGAGACAAAAGGATAGGGAAAGGAATGGGCAAAGGGATAGAAAATAAAGAAAGAGGGGGGGAGGGGTGTCTGCAATTGCTAAATTTCTGCATGTGCAGAAGCAAAAATATCGCCAAAATCTCTCGCATGCGTATGTCCACTCGCAGGATTTTGCTTTCTGCACATGCGCAGAAGCAAGATCTTGCTGGGGCACACATGCACGCCCGCCAGACCCCCAACGCTGTGCGCACAGCTAAATTTTTGCTACGAGTACAGCATCCTTATCCGTACCACTAGCACCCAATACTGCACAGGTTCACAATTCCGAACCGCTAGCAAAAGTAAGTGGGACCCACGCCTGTGGAGAAGACACCTGGTTAAAAGCATTGGCTAGTACCTGTCTCCCAACCAGGTCAGCCCAGAGAGAAAGGGGAAGGGAAACCATCCCCAAAGCCAACTCTCCGTTTTCAGCGTTTGTTCCGCGGTTGAAGTCTGAGGACCGTCCAGCAGGCTAAAATCGGTTATGTCTGCATTGGTTTCCAACTCCTTTTCCGCTGCGTCTAACTCTTGCTGACATTTTTCATCTGACTGGTTGTCTTCCTGTTCTTGTCTGGTTTGGGACATTGGAAATCATTTGAAACCTGCCCCCACCCCGAGAAAAAAGGGAAGACAAACAATAACAGTAAGTAGCAATAGTGATAGCAGAGTTATATACTGCTTCATAGTGCTTTATAGCCAGTGAAGGGCCATTCAGATATGGCATCAACCTCGACCCCAGGGAAGGGGGGGAGGAGTGGCTATTATAGCCAGGGAGAGCCTTTGCCTGCGTAGACTCATTGCTCCGGAAATAGCAGGTTGCGAGTCTCTCTTGCTGAAGTTGGACTTAGGGGTTCAGGTGGGCTTATTTCTCACGTACCTGCCTCCCAGCTGCGTGTCAAAAGCCCTGCCTGTGCTACTCGAGGGGGTAGCCGGGTTGGCGGTGGAGTTCCCCGGACTCATTGTCCTGGGGGACTTCAACCTACCGTCACTCGGCGAAACCTCTGAGCTGGCACAGGAGTTCATGGCCACCATGACAGCCATGGACCTGACTCAAGTAGTAAAGGGTCCGACTCACGAGGGAGGGCACGCACCTGACATGGTATTCCTTTCCGAGCAATTGAGCAATGGTCCGAGACTAAGGGGCTTAGAAGCGTTGCCTTTGTCATGGTCAGACCATTTTCTGCTACGGCTTGACTTCCTGGCTCCAATCCTTCCCCGCAGGGAGGCGGAACCAATGAAGATGTTCCGCCCCAGACGCCTGATGGACCCAGAGGGCTTTCAGACGGCGCTTGGGGTTATTCCAGAGGCACTCGTCCACAGTTCAGCGGAGTCCCTTGCTGAGGCCTGGAACAGGGCTGCGGCAGGGGCTCTTGACCGGATTGCGCCTTTGCGACCTCTCCGTGGCGCTAGACCCCGTGGAGCCCCATAGTTCAACGAGGAGCTCCGGGTGTTGAAACGCCAAAAGAGACGTCTAGAGAAGCGATGGAGGAAGAGTAGGTCCGAATCTGATCGAACACTTGTAAGAGCTTTTATTAAGACTTACAAAGTGGCGCTCAAGGCGGCAAGATGCGCGTACCATGCCGCCTTGATTGCATCAGCGGAATCCCGCCCGGCCGCTCTGTTTAGGGTGACCCGCTCCCTTCTTAATCAGGGAGGAGTTGGGGAGCCCTTGCAGAGTAGTGCCGAGGAGTTTAACACGTTTTTCGCTGATAAAGTCGCTCAGATCCGGGCCGACCTCGACTCCAATTGTAAAACAGAGTCGACTGACAACGAGTCAGTCGAGGTGACTGGGGCACGTACTTGTCCACCTGTCTGGGAAGAGTTTGATCTGGTGACACCTGATGAAGTGGACAAGGCCATCGGAGCTGTGAGTTCTGCCACCTGCTTACTGGATCCGTGTCCCTCCTGGTTGGTCTCGGCCAGCAGGGAGGTGACACGGAGCTGGGCCCAGGAGATTACCAACGCTTCCTTGGGGAGGGGAGTTTTTCCATCACTCTATAAAGAAGCGCTTGTGCGCCCCCTCCTCAAGAAGCCCTCCCTGGACCCAGCCGTACTTAACAACTATCGTCCAGTCTCCAACCTTCCCTTTATGGGGAAGGTTGTCAAGAAGGTGGTGGCACTCCAGCTCCAGCGGTCCTTGGAAGAAGCTGATTATCTAGGTCCCCAGCAGTCGGGTTTCAGGCCCGGTTACAGCACGGAAACCGCTTTGGTCGCGTTGATGGATGATCTCTGGCGGGCCCAGGACAGGGGTTTATCCTCTGTCCTGGTGCTCCTCGATCTCTCAGCGGCTTTCGATACCATCGACCATGGTATCCTTCTGCGCCGGTTGGAGGGGCTGGGGGTGGGAGGCACTGTTCTTCAGTGGTTCTCCTCCTACCTCTCTGGCCGGTCGCAGTCGGTGTTAGTGGGGGGTCAGAGGTCGGCTCCGAGGTCTCTCCCTTGTGGGGTGCCTCAGGGGTCGGTCCTCTCCCCCTTGCTATTTAACATCTACATGAAACCGCTGGGTGAGATCATCCAAAGACATGGGGTGAGGTATCATCAATATGCCGATGATACCCAGCTTTACATCTCCACCCCATGCCCAGTTAACGAAGCGGTGGAAGTGATGTGCCAGTGCCTGGAGGCTGTTGGGGCCTGGATGGGTGTCAACAGACTCAAACTCAACCCGGATAAGACGGAGTGGCTGTGGGTTTTGCCTCCCAAGGACAATTCCATCTGTCCGTCCATTACCCTGGGGGGGGAATTATTGACCCCCTCAGAGAGGGTCCGCAACTTGGGCGTCCTCCTCGATCCACAGCTCACATTAGAAAACCATCTCTCAGCTGTGGCGAGGGGGGCGTTTGCCCAGGTTCGCCTGGTGCACCAGTTGCGGCCCTATCTGGACCGGGACTCATTGCTCACAGTCACTCATGCCCTCATCACCTCGAGGTTCGACTACTGTAATGCTCTCTACATGGGGCTACCTTTGAAAAGTGTTCGGAAACTTCGGATCATGCAGAATGCAGCTGCGAGAGCAGTCATGGGCTTACCCAGGTACGCCCATGTTTCACCATCACTCCGCAGTCTGCATTGGCTTCCGATCAATTTCCGGTCACAATTCAAAGTGTTGGTTATGACCTTTAAAGCCCTTCATGGCATCGGACCAGAATATCTCCGAGATCGCCTCCTGCCGCACAAATCCCAGCGACCGATTAGGTCCCACAGAGTGGGCCTTCTCCGGGTCCCGTCAACTAAACAATGCCGGTTGGCAGGTCCCAGGGGAAGAGCCTTCTCTGTGGCGGCGCCGGCTCTCTGGAACCAACTCCCCCCGGAGATTAGAACTGCCCCTACTCTTCCTGCCTTCCGAAAACTCCTTAAGACTCACCTTTGCCGTCAGGCATGGGGAAACTAAACATCTCCCCTGGGCATGTTAATTTATACATGGTATGCTTGTGTGTGTGTTTGCTATTACATGGGGTTTTTCTTAAATCGTTAAATATTTTAATTAATTGGATTGTTGTGACTGTTTTTACTTGTTGTGAGCCGCCCCAAGTCTTCGGAGAGGGGCGGCATACAAGTCCAACTAATAAATAAATAAATAAATAAATAAATAACATTTTTTACTATCACAAAGTGGCTTATTTTGTGGGTGTGGCTTGATGGTCATGTGACCAGGTGGGAGTTGCTTGACAATCATGTGACCGGAGGGTGTCTCAAAGGTCCTGTGACTGACTTAAAGGTGGCCAACGTGCTGTCATTCACATCAAGGGTTTGGGTTGGATATTTACTATTACTGAACATCCAAAATATACTTTTTAATCCTATATGTATATACAGTAATCCCTCGCTACTTCACAGTTCATCTTTCGTGGATTCGCTATTTCATGGGTTTTCAAAGGGGGCTTAAATCCATTAAACATTTAAAATCCATTAAAATTCATAAAATTCTTCTACAGTACTACTGTACCCTATTAAAGAAACTGGTAGGATATCATATGTAGTTTCAGCTGAGAAATATTATAGAATTACTGTTTAATGCAAAGGGTGGGTTTTAAAAGTCCAAATACTCATTGAATACATAAAAAAATATCATTCCTCTACTTCACGGAAATTCATTTTTCCCGGGTGGTCTTGGAATGCATGTCCTGCGAAAAACAAGGGATCACTGTATGCCACTGATGGCGAACCTTTTTTTCTCGGATGCCGAAAGAGTGTGGGTATGCGCCATCACACATGTGCGAGTGTCAACATCTATAAATAAATGCCTGGACAGGCAAAAACATCTTCCCCCACCCCCAAAGACCTTCTGGAGGCCAGAAACGGCATGTTCCCCTACTAGGTGAGCCCAGTAGGCTCGTGTTTCACCCTCCCCAGGCTCCAAAGGCTTTCCTGGAGCCGGGGGAGGGTAAAAAATCCCTCCCCCACCCCCTCCGAGTCTCTCTAGAAACCAAAATGCCCTCCCAGAGCCTCTGTGCAAGCTAAAAATCAGCATGCACATTGGAGCTGAGCTAGGGCAATGTCTCGTGTGCAAGCACTCAAAAATATACATTATCTACCAGAATATCTGCAAGACCGCCTTCTGCCGCACGAATCCCAGCGACCGGTTAGGTCCCACAGAGTTGGCCTTCTCCGGGTCACGTCGACTAAACAAAGTCAGCTGGTGGGACCCAGGGGAAGAGCCTTCTCTGTGGCGGCCCCAACCCTCTGGAACCAGCTCCCCCCAGAGATTAGGACTGCCCCCAACCTCCTTGCCTTTCGTAAACTTCTTAAAACCCACCTCTGCCGTCAGGCATGGGGGAACTGAGACATCTCCCCTTGCCTATGTAGTTTTATGTATGGTATGTTTGTGTGTATGCTTTTTATATAATGGGGTTTTTAGGCTTTTAATGTAAAATTGTTATTTTAGACTTTAATATTAGATTTGCTATTGTATATTGTTTTATCACTGCTGCGAGCCGCCCCGAGACTACGGAGAGGGGCAGCATACAAATCTAATAAATAATAATAATAATAATAATAATAATAATAATAATAATAATAATAAATGTAAGCTTCATTTTTGCTACCCCCATTGCGTCCCCCAGCCCCATGTGGGCAACAGCCCATGACTGTTTACAGCCCTCTCTAACCAGTTTACAAAGTCAGCATATGTCCCCCAACAATCTGGGTCCTCATTTTGCCCACCTCACAAGGATGGAAGGCTGAGTCCAACCTCAAACTGCTGAAATGCTGGCAGTTGGCAGTCAGCAGAATTAGCCTGCAATACTGCATTCTAACCACTGCACCACCACAGCTCTTAGTAGTAAAAAATAGGTCAAAGAAGACTCAACAGGGCTACAACAGGACAAAGGCGTCTAAAGGTCGAATCATGAGAACTGGACCAAATTTTGTTAATCTGAGACATTTTGCTGCTCATCCAAGCAACTCCATTGGTCAGAAGAAAGCTAAGCAGGGAGTCAGAAAGTCGTTGGAATGTACCAACTTTTGCCACACCAATTTTATTTTTATTTATTTATTTATTTTGTCCAATAAACAATGAGGGTTTTATACACATAGTAAAATACATGGTGAAGGTTATAGAGGAGATACTCATAGTAAAATATATCTAAGAAAGAATAGAAAAGAAGGTATAGTAATAGAACATATCAATGAAAGAATAGAAGAAGAGATATAGGAATAGAAGAAAGGAATAGGAGATATAGGAGAGCAATAGGACAGGGGACAGAAGGCACTCTAGTGCACTTGTACTCACCCCTTACTGACCTCTTAGGAATCTGGATAGGTCAACCGTACATAATCTAAGGGTAAAGTTTTGGGGGTTTGGGGAAGACACTATGGAGTCCAGTAATGAGTTCCACGCTTCGACAACTCGGTTACTGAAGTCGTATTTTTTACAGTCAAGTTTGGAGCGGTTAATATTAAGTTTAAATCTGTTGTGTGCTCTTGTGTTGTTGTGGTTGAAGCTGAAGTAGTCACCGACAGGTAGGACGTTGCAGCATATGATCTTGTGGGCAATAATTAGATCTTGTTTAAGGTGTCTTAGTTCTAGACTTTCTAGGCCCAGGATTGAAAGTCTAGTCTCGTAGGGTATTCTATTTTGAGTGGAGGAGTGAAGGCCTCTTCTGGTGAAGTATCTTTGGACATTTTCAAGGGTGTTAATGTCTGAGATGCGATATGGGTTCCAAACGGATGAGCTGTATTCGAGGATGGGTCTGGCAAACGTTTTGTAAGCTCTGGTAAGTAGTGTGAGATTTCCAGAGCAGAAGCTACGTAGGATTAGGTTTACAACTCTTGAAGCCTTCTTGGCTATATTGTTGCAGTGGGCTTTGGCACTTAAATCTTTTGTTGTTAGTATACCAAGGGATTTCTCTCCAGATGCATTGCAAAATGTCAATGTAGACTCAATCACCCAGGACAAAGGTGTTTAAAGGTGAAGAATAGTAATTAGTGAAGAAGAGGAGACACAGATCCCAGCCTCTTTGAGCTGGAGACGTGCTGGGCATTGGAGACTATGTTTTGGGTGTTCAAGGACACTTGTTGCCATGGAGAGGGGCCAAACCCATTTATGGTGCAAAATAACTGCAGCAGTGGTTACTTCAGTTGTTCTCAAAACACCTCAGAAGATTGCCACCCTCCCCATCCAAAACATTTGTTGACACTTCTCAATGTATTACTCTCTTGTGCCTTAGCGGATGAGTACTTTTACAAGGAAAGCAATGGAGTTTCTATTTTTCTTTTCTTCCTTACTTCCTAGCAGTGGGGAGATCCATTTTTTTTACTACTGGTTCTGTGGATGTGGCTTGGTGGATGCGGTGTGGTTTGGTAGGCATGGCAGGGGAAGGATATTGCAAAATCTCCATTCCCACCGCAGTCTGGGGCCAGCCAGAGGTGGGATATGCCAGTTCTCCGAACTACTCAAAATTTCTGCTACCGATTCTCCAGAACCTCTTAGAACCTTCTGGATATCACCCCTGCTTCCTAGCATTTTCCTACAAGTACATGATTGCCTTTTTGAATCAACTCAGTTGTTATGGTTAGCTCTGCCCCCGCTCCTGCCCCAAGGACTGTGGATGTGGGGGGAGACATCCACATGCTGCAGGCCTGTTTTGCTCCCGATGGAATCTGATGATGAAGGCTCCTCTGACCAAGAAGACATGAGTGACAGGGAGGAGGAGAGTGTGGCAGACAGCTCAGAAGGAGATCAATTATCTCTCTCCTCCTTGGATTCGGAACAAGAGTTAATGATACAGCCACGCATGCGGAGAGCGATGCATAGGCAGCAACAACTGAGAGATTATTATCAAAGAAAATGAGGCCACCTGTGGTTGGGTGGGGCTGTGGTAATTAGTGAGGCTGCTATAAATAGCAGCCTGTGGGTTTGGCCATTGTGGAGGATTATCTGATCGTTGTGTTTCGTGCCTGCTTTGCTGACTTTGACCTTTGTGTGTTGATTTTTCTCCGCTTTGAAACTAAACCAGAGCAAAGTGTGTTTCACTTTGTGAAAGAAGAAGGACTGTGAATTGCCTCACAGCTGCAAGCTAAGTATCTCAGAACTGATAAGGGACTTGTACAAATTACCAGTTTGTTTGGAGACGAGTGCTCTTTGCTATACAAAAAGAGTGCGTAGTTCATTTGCATTTTCGGTATAACGAACATTGTTTTGAATTTTCAAACATGTGTGTGTCTGAAATTGTATCTGTGCATTTTCAGGAGGATTCTACCAGAGAGCTCGACAGAACACCCAGTATTCATCCAAGAATTGACCAACTGGGTTGTTATCAAAGCCAGACATCACAGGCCGAGACAGAATGACTGGACCAAAGTCACCTAGTTGGCTTCGATGTCTGGGATGGGACTAGAATGCACAGTGTCCGGGTGATCATCTCAAAGTCATGATAGAAAGAATAATAAAAGAAATAGTAATGCAAGAGATAGAAAAAACCCCGGAATTTTATTTCCTGGGCATAACTAAACAGAAATACAAGAAAGATATTTTCTATTTAGTTATTCATATTTTGACAGCGGCCAGGATAGTATATGCGCAAAATTGGAAAGGGGAAAATATTCCCAAAGAGGAAGAGGTGATTAAGAAAATATTAGATTGCGCTGAAATGGATATGATGACAAGACGGTTAAATAACCAAGAGGAATCAGAATTTTATGTGATTTGGAATAAAGTGTATATATGGATAAATAAGAAGAAGAATTAAAAGTAAAACTTATGTGAGAATTGTAGAAGTATTGCTATGATTTCAATTTTTTTTGTTTTATCTTGTTTATATATGAAGGTTTTTTTATATAAGGTTAAACAAAATTTCTTCTTTTCATTTAAATTAATATGTTGATTTAAGGTATTAATACTGTATTCTTTTTTCTGTATGGAATGTTGACTTCTATGACAAGAGGGGGAATTGCAACCCCAATTTTATGTTAAATGTGTGTTTGTATGTATGTTAATTTTTATGAAAAATTAATAAAGTTTTCAAAGTCATCTAGGCAGCTTTATGCCAAGGGTAAGACTAGAACTCACATTCTTGGTTTCTAGACTGATGTAGAACCACTAACCAAGCTTGTGGATGGATGGATGGATGGATGGATGGATGGATGGATGGATGGATGGATGGATGGATGGATTTATTTATTTTATTTATTTATTTGTTTGTTTGTTTGTTTGTTTTGTCCAATACATAATACACATTGAAGAGAAAGATATGTAATAGTATAAGTAAAGAAAAGAATAGAAGAAAAGATATAAAAGTATAGGTGAACATATTTGAAAGGAAGAAAAGATAAATGAGATAAGGAGAGACAATTGGACAGGGGACGGAAGGCACACTGGTGCACTTATGCACGCCCCTTAAATTTATTTGTTTGTTTGATTTATTTATTTGATTTATAGGCTGTCCTTTTCCTCATGGACTCGAGGCGGCTTACAAAAATGAAATACAATATAACAATAAAATAGTTAATTATGAGCAAATAAAGAGAGTTAAGAGCAATAAAAACCCAACATAAAACAGTTAATCATTTCTCATTCACATTACTGATGGATTTGCCATCATTCTGGTATTTTATTTGTTAAGAATGGGCCTTTGTGGAATTCAAGGCTTTTTTTGGAACTTGTGTTGAGTTTTGCTTTAGTAACTCGTGTTTAAGATTAATCTTTAATTTAAAAGAAATGACCTCAAAGACCTTCCAATATTTACATTTCAAAAAACAAACAGTCTCATTATGAATACCATCATAAAAGACAGAAACTCCAAATCAGTCAACATATCCTTCGTAAAAACCTCACAATGAACTTTATGGAGTGTAACTACAAACATACAGGCCGCTGACAGATCTACCAACTAGACTGTACTTTTTAGCTTTCATTAGATTAAAAGCAAGCAAAGTTGTGAAGAAACCTTGCAAACCAGGAATAGGATCTTCATCAAAGGGAAGATTCAGCTCTTACTAGATTTTCTTCTAATTCAGTTCTGGTCACCACACTTCAAAAAAGACATTGAAACTCTGGAGAAGGTGCAGGAAAGAGTAACCAAAATGATCAGGGGTCTAGAACCCAAGACTTACGAAGAGAGACTGCGGGAACTGGGCATGGATAGCCTAGAGAAAAGGAGGGCCAGAGCGGACATGATAGCAGTCTACAGGCATACCAGGGGTTGCCACAGAGAGGAGGGGATCACTTTATTCTCCAGGGCACCGGAGGGCCGGACGAGGAACAACGGCTGGAAGCTGACCAAGGAGATATTCAACCTGGAAATAAGGAAGAACTTCCTGATGGTCAGAACGATCAACCAGTGGAACTACCTGCTGTTCTGTCTGGGTCACTTTAGAAGCTAGGACCAACCCAAAAAGATAAGCCAGACACATCAGTTGAATCCAAACACAGTTTTATAATGGTAAAGAGAAAAGAAGCCAACAGAAAATGTCCTTACAGATCAGGAAAACACTGGAACTCCAAATGGATACACGAAGGCAATTGTTCATACAGAAACACAGGATCTTTAATGCCAGACGAGGCTGTTGAGCCAACAGACACACACCTCCCACCAATCTTCAAGGCTGCTGGGCTACGAGCCAGGAACAAAAACGCTGAGAGAAAATGCAGATAACACCAACTCCCCTTTGATAACACTCCACGCTGCCGGAATGGTTCTCATGCCTTATAAACCCTCCCCTGCTAATGTGGACCACACCCAACCCCCTGGTGTTCTTCATTCAACGCTGATAATATCTACGCAGTTGATTTCTCCTTTGAGCTATGCGTCTCTGCCACATACTAGTGATAGCTTGTGCGTCATCATCCAGGGACTCCAGGGAATAACAGCTACTTGCTTGAGATAGCCCTTCCCCAGGGCTCCCAGGCATTGCATCACCTTCACTTTCGTGACTGCTGTCTGCACTGTCGGACTGCAAAGAACTCTCCTCTCCACTCTCAGCCTCCCCCGGGCATGGAGCCAGCAGAGATGCAGCTGGTCTTTGATCTGGCTCAGGCTGAACCACAACACTTACCAGCGGACGTTGTGAACTCCAATACTCCGGACATTTTTAAGAGGAAATTGGACTGCCATTCGGCTAGGATGCTATAGGGTTCCTGCTTAGGCAGGGGGTTGGACTTGATGACCCGCATGGTCCCTTCCAACTCTAACAATAAATAAAATAAAATAAAATAAAATAATTCTCCCATTTTGCTAATTTGCCAAAACAATAATAATAGTAATTCTAGAAAGGCCCTTTAAGGATTCTGATATTCCAACATATGTTGCTATAATTTCTGTGTTAATCATTGCCAGCAATTAAAAAAAACAATTCTGTGTTTATTTTGCTTTCCATTACTGTGAATGGAAAAGAAAACTCCAGGCAGCCAAAATGCCTCATTTCCCACAATTTGGAGTCTCTTAAAAGTTCCATGGAGATATCACTATAAAGGTCAATGCTGGATTTTTAAAAAGATAACTAAAACACATGCATTAAGCCTAATGAATAGGCCTATTCCAGTGCTTATTAAAAAGCTGTGCATCTGAAAATTGTAGTTCATGGGATACAAATGGCATGTAAACCACATAGGCATCCATTGATAACTTCAGTGACTCAGGGAATAACAAAATATAGATCCTGATGTCATGAAGTAGATCCAGCTCTTTCATATTTGCAAATATGAGATGCAAATATATTATAAATCATTCACTGAACTGCATGATTTATAATATATTTGCATTTCACATTTGCAAATATGAAAGGGCTGAATGTACATTTTGTTGTTTTCTTAATCACTGAAGTTATCTGTTCTGTCGAGCTCTCTGGTAGAATCCTCCCAAAAATGTACAGATACAATTTCAGACACACACACGTTTGAAAATTCAAAACAATGTTCTTTATACCGAAAATGCAAATAAACGAAGCCCTCTTTTTGTATAGCAAAGAGCACTTGTCTCCAAACAAATTGGTAATTTGTACAAGTCCCTTATCAGTTCTGTGATACTTAGCTTGCAGCTGTGAGGCAATTCACAGTCCTTCTTCTTTCACAAAGTGAAACACACTTTGCTCTGGGTTAGTTTCAAAGCAGGGAAAAATCAGCACACAAAGATAAAAGTCAGCAAAGCAGTCACGAAACACAACGATCAGATAATCCTCCACAATGACCAAACCTACAGCTGCTATTTATAGCAGCCTCACTAATTACCACAGCCCCACCCAACCACAGGTGGCCTCATTTTCTTTGATAATAATCTCTCAGTTGTTGCTGCCTATGCATTGCTTTCCGCATGCGTGGATGTATCATTAACTCTTCTTCTGAATCCAAGGAGGAGCTAGATAATTGATCTCCTTCTGAGCTGTCTGCCACACTCTCCTCCTCCCTGTCACTCATGTCTTCTTGGTCAGAGGAGCCTTCATCAGCAGATTCCACTGGGGGCAAAACAGGCCTGCAGCATGTGGATGTCTCCCCCACATCCACAGTTCTTGGGGCAGGAGCTGGGCCAGAGCTAACCACAACATTATCAGTGGATGCCTATGACATGGTCTACGACAACTCAATGTGGCCAACTCAACATGTTCAACTTGACATGGGACAAAGGTTACACTAATATCAAAGTAATGGTGAAATAGAATTATTAAAGAAAGGGTGACAAAAGAGGAAGAAAATGAGATAGGAATTACCAAAAAAAAAATTTTAATAATTATTTTAAATAATTAAATTGAATTGTTGAATTGGCCCATGGCAAGTTGACCATGGTGAGTTGTCCCATTCGGATTTACTACTAGTTAAAATATTCGATCCTTACAACCAGTTTCTTCATTTTATGATCCCTAGTGGGATCATAGCGAGCCAAATGGAAACAGGGTCTATGATTTCTCAGGGTTTCAAAAAAAACCATTCTCTTTCTAGTATTAAGGCCTAACATTTTTGTTCCAGCCCAAAAGAAAAAGGAAATAGTACCTTCTATCTCATCAGGTAACCTCTCCCATCAGGATGTCACTCTCTACCTAACTAAATGAAAATAAATTGGCTTCAGCCATTGTGAGGTCATGTGGAATTTTATATACGATAGTAAGTTCTGCATTCAGAATGCTGCATTTAGTTTTGGTCGCCACGATGTAAAAAGGATATTGAGACTCTAGGAAAAGTGCAGAGAAGAGCGACAAAGATGATTAGGGGACTGGAGGCTAAAACATATGAAGAATGATTAAAAGAAATGAGCATGGCTAGTTTAATGAAAAGAAGGACCTGGGGAGACATAATAGAAGAGTTACAACATCTCAGGGGTTGCCATGAAGAAGAAGGAGTCAACCTATTCTCCAAAGCACCTGAGGGTAGAACAAGAAGCAATGGGTGGAAGCTGAACAAGGAGAGAAGTAACTTAGAACTAAGGACAAAATTCCTGACAATTAGAATAATTAATCAGTGGAACAGCTTGCCTCAAGGAGTTGTGAATGCTCCAACACTGGAAGTTTTTAAGCAGATGTTGGATAATCATTTGTCTGAAGTAGTGTAGGGTTTCCTGCCTAAGCAGGGGGTTGGACTAGAAGACCTCCAAGGTCCCTTCCAACTCTGTTGTTGTTGTTGTTGTTGTTATTCTGGTGAAATAGCACAGGATTAGCAAGGAACATTCCAGGGATAGGTTCTGGATTCTTCTATTGCCAGTTCACTCATGGATGCAATACAAGGGTGGACAGGGGCACATTGCTGTGCATATGCACATTGCCAGAAGCAAAAAAAACAACACCACGCCACCACAGGCATTGCCGAGAGAACTGGCTCAGGGGTGTGGCAGGCCTGGGTTGTTGCTGGTTCCAGCGACCCAGGCCTCCAAGTTAGTAACGATTCTATATAACCGGTCTGAACCGGTAAGAACCCATCTCTGCAACATTCCCCTCTATTCAGATTCTGGTGGGTTACCCATCAAAGTGAATAAAGCTTTTTCTAACCACCGAACCAATTTCATTCCCATCTAGCTTTTTGGGAAGTCCGCATGAGCATAAGAATAAAGACAGTGTCAGTTGGACCTTTCCCTGAGAAAAATGAATCTGGCCACAGCAATATATGCTTTAATTATGTCTAAACTAGACAATGGTGGCCTTTGTATGTGTTCTGTCTGGGCCCAGTACCGATCAGAACTAAAGAGACTCACACGCTGTTCAAACTTTGATCATAGGCGAAATCTATTGTTAAAGCAAATCATGCAATCCACTGGTTAATTCTAAGGAATTTCATGCTGGTGGCTTCTCGCTAATGAGCTGTAGATAAGATAACCTGGGCTGCAAGCCAGAGGGCTATAAATCTTAGTCCTTGAAGTTTTTCTGGCCGCTTGGACAAAGCTTACGGTTCAGTAAAAAGGTGCAAAGCATAACACAAGCATGAAGGGAAAGGATTGGAACTCAGAAAATCCTCTTAGCTCCGATTTTCCAGCAGCCATGATGAGGAACGTTGTTCGCCATGCCCACTTCCCCTTAGAAAGTCCCTTATATACTGGCAAGGCATAGCCAAGTGTCCCATAGATCTGTTAATGCCAAGAACCCCTCCTTTTCAGATACTCTTGTCTAGACACCGTTCTCCTAACTCTCGCATCTAACAGGGGGTCCTCCTCCTCTATTTCCCCATTGTCCTCTGACTCACTCAATACCATAACTGGGGGTGCTAAGGTCTCTGGTGATTCCTCAGTCTCCAATTCCCCTTCACTCTCATTCTTGGACTCAGATGGCAAGTACAATGCCAGTACTCATCCGTCTCCTGTTCCTCGAAATCCATGACCAGCTGAGTTGGACATGGACCACTCACAACCGTATGTGTTGGTAACTTCAAATAATATAAAGGAGCAAAATAGATGATTGATATACTTTAGAGTTAATTTCTGATCTTGAAATAGTTACCCCAGCTTTCTATTTGTTTCCAAATTGAGTTCTAAGCAATGGGTTTGACTTCTATAGTCTTAACTAGTTTTGGATTCTTTCGCATTCTTCTCCCTTAATCTACTTTGCTGAATTGTAACTATGCAATCCATGTTTCCCAACTCCAGCAATGTTAAGAAACAGTTTGGATGGGAACTCTGGGAGTTGAAGTCCACACATCTTAAAGTTGCTGACCTACACCTTTTAAACTGACCTGGCAATCAGTTTAACTCTGGTAGAACATGGTAATATGCCACCATCTTCTTAGCCACAACACACTCCTCCATTTGTGAACGCCATACCCTATTTAAGGAATGCATTACAGTAAGTAAGTTGAGGGTTTAGTACAGTGAAGTGCTGCAAAAAAATTTACTACCACGTGGTTGGCGTGGCTTATTTTGTGGGTGTGGCTTGCTGGCCCTATGACCAGGTGAGAGTGGCTTGATGATCCTGTGACCGGGGGGTGGCTTAAAGGTCATGTGACTGGCTTAAAGGTGGCCAACTTGACGTCACTCATGTCAAGGGTTTGCGTTCGGGTTAGAGTGCCTGGCCTCTCCTCGCCTCAAAGAGATACAATTTCCCTATCTATTTATTATTACTGAACATCCAAAATATACAATTTAATTCTATGTATATATGCCATATGTGTATATACATGTTACACACGGGCATGAAAAAAATATACATTATTTACTATATAAACTAGAATAGAATAGAATAGAATAGAATAGAATTTTTATTGGCCAAGTGTGATTGGACACACAAGGAATTTGTCTTGGTGCATATGCTCTCAGCGTACATAAAATAAAACATACATTTGTCAAGAATCATGTGGTACACCACTTAATGATTGTCATAGGGGTCAAATAAGCAATATTAACAAAAATCTTAGGATATAAGCAACAAGTTACAGTCATACAGTCAACATGGGAGGAAATGGGTGATAGGAATGATGAGAAAAACTAGTAGAATAGAAGTGCAGATTTAGTAGAAAGTCTGACAGTGTTGAGGGAATTATTTGTTTAGTAGAGTGATGGCGTTTGGAAAAAAAACTGTTCTTGTGTCTAGTTGTCTTGGTGTGCAGTGCTCTGTAGCGACGTTTTGAGGGTAGGAGTTGAAACAATTTGTGTCCAGGATGTGAGGGGTCAGTAAATATTTTCCCTGCCCTCTTTTTGACTCGTGCAGTATACAGGTCCTCAATGGAAGGCACACACAGCTCTTTTAAAATTATAGACATTCGACCTCATTTACTGCAATAGGAAAAACATCCCCAGAGTTCAGAAGGGAAAAAGGGGGGGGGGGGACATCAAAATTTTTCTATCAGTTCTGCATACCCGACCATACCCGTAGTAGCCCATCACTGGTCTAGTACCACTACTACTGGTAAGAACAGTTTATCTGCATCCAGAAATGAGTGAAGATGAGTCACTAGCCAAAGTGATGCCTAGATCACCAAGCTTACATGTATCACCAGCTGTAATTCTGCATCCAACAACACACAGGGAAGAAGGTGCCAACCTAAGGGCAGGACAAGAAGCAATAGGAGGAAGCGCTTCCGAGGGAGATCCTATCTGGAACGAAGGAGAAATATTTATAGAAACATAGAAACATAGAAGACTGACGGCAGAAAAAGACCCCATGGTCCATCTAGTCTGCCCTTTTACTATTTCCTGTATTTTATCTTACAATGGATATATGTTTATCCCAGGCATGTTTAAATTCGGTTACTGTGGATTTACCAACCACGTCTGCTAGAAGTTTGTTCCAAGGATCTACTACTCTTTCAGTAAAATAATACTTTCTCATGTTGCCTTTGATCTTTCCCCCAACTAACTTCAGATTGTGTCCCCTTGTTCTTGTGTTCACTTTCCTGTTAAAAACACTTCCCTCCTGAACCCTATTTAACCCTTTAACATATTTAAATGTTTCGATCATGTCCCCCCTTTTCCTTCTGTCTTCCAGACTATACAGATTGAGTTCATTAAGTCTTTCCTGATACGTTTTATACTTAAGACCTTCCACCATTCTTGTAGCCCGTCTTTGGACCCGTTTATTTATTTATTTTTATTTTTATTTATTTATTTTGTCCAATACATAATACACAATGAAGAGAAAGATATGTAATAAGTAAAGAAAAGAATAGAAGAAAAGATATAAAAGTATAGGTGAACATATTTGAAAGGAAGAAAAGATAAATGAGATAAGGAGAGACAATTGGACAGGGGACGGAAGGCACACTGGTGCACTTATGCACGCCCCTTAAATTTATTTGTTTGTTTGATTTATTTATTTGATTTATAGGCTGTCCTTTTCCTCACGGACTCGAGGCGGCTTACAAAAATGAAGTACAATATAACAATAAAATAGTTAATTATGAGCAAATAAAAAGAGTTAAGAGCAATAAAAGCCCAACATAAAACAGTTAAAGGAAAGACAATTGGACAGGGGACGGAAGGCACACTGGTGCACTTATGCACACCCTTTACTGACCTCTAAGGAACCTGGAGAGGTCAATCGTGGATAGTCTAAGGGAAAAATGTTGGGGGTTAGGGGTTGACACTACTGAGTCAGGTAATGAGTTCCACGCTTCGACAACTCGGTTGCTGAAGTCATATTTTTTACAGTCAAGTTTGGAGCGGTTAATATTAAGTTTGAATCTGTTGCGTGCTCTTGTGTTGTTGCGATTGAAGCTGAAATAGTCATTGACAGGTAGAACGTTGCAGCATATGATCTCGTGGGCAATACTTAGATCGTATTTTAGGCGACGTAGTTCTAAACTTTCTAGACCTAGGATTGATAGTCTGCTTTCATAGCGTATTCTGTTTCGAGTGGAGGAGTGAAGGGCTCTTCTGGTGAAGTATCTTTGGACATTTTCAAGGGTGTTGATGTCCGAGATGTGGTATGGGTTCCAGACAGATGAACTGTATTCAAGGATGGGTCTGGCAAAAGTTTCGTAGGCTCTGGTGAGTAGCGTGAGATCACTGAAAGGTTTCAAGAAAAGGTTGAACAACCTTCTGTGTGAGATGGAATATGGACTCCTTCCTTAGATGGGGATTTGAACTAGAAAACCTCCAATGTCCCTCCCAGCCCTATGATTTTATGATTGCCTTAATTCTCAAACCTGAGATTATTTATATTATTATTTATTTATTTATTTTGTCCAATACACGACAATACACAATGAAGGTTGTAGAGGTTATACTCGAGTAAAATATATTAGAGAAAGAATAGAAGTGAAAACTTAGGAATAGAATATATCAATTAGAGAATAGAAGGATATTATGAGAGTAGTATAAGAAGATTAGAATAGAAAAATAGGAGATATGATATATGAAATATAGGTGAGACAATAGGACAGGGGAGTGCCATAGAAACATAGAAGATTGATGGAAGAAAAAGACCTCATGATCCATCTAGTCTGCCCTTATACTATTTTCTGTATTTTATCTTAGGATGAATATATGTTTATCCCAGGCATGTTTAAATTCAGTTACTGTAGATTTACCAACCACATCTGCTGGAAGTTTGTTCCAAGGATCTACTATTCTTTCAGTAAGATAATATTTTCTCATGTTGTTTCTGATCTTTCCCCCGACTAACTTCAGATTGTGCCCCCTTGTTCTTGGGTTCACTTTCCTATTAAAAACACTTCCCTCCTGAACCTTATTTAACCCTTTAACATATTTACATGTTCCGATCATGTCCCCCCTTTCCCTTCTGTCCTCCAGACTATACAGATTGAGTTCATTAAGTCTTTCCTGATTAGTTTTATACTTAAGACCTTCCACCATTTTTGTAGCCCGTCTTTTGACCCGTTCAATTTTATCAATATCTTTTTGTAGGTGAGGTTTCTAGAACTGAACACAGTATTCCAAATGTGGTCTCACCAGCACTCTATACAGCAGGACAGCCATCTTATCCAACACTTAGATTCAAGACAGTTCCTGGATTTGAGAACTGTTGAGTCAATTTTTTTTTTGGTCAGCATCAAGAAGCACATCTCTATCAAAGGATGGAGATCTAGAGAGAAAATACTTCAACAAATACTTGGGCTAAAGAATAGATGCCTATGTATCTATGTCTATTTCCTCAGGTCTCCGGGGCTGAAACCGATCCTGCATTAATTAATCAGATGGTACATTGACAGCTACTGCCAAGTCTGCTTCAACTTTTGGCAGCTATATGAGTGTAAATGTGGAGCTGATGTCATCCGATATGCAATCTATGCTAGTATTAATAACTAGAATGACTTGAAAATCTGAACAATGGAATAGAGCCTTCCTTCCTTCCTTCCTTCCTTCCTTCCTTCCTTCCTTTCTTCCTTCCCTCCCCTCTCTATAAAATCAGAAGTTTCCATGCATAAGGATGGCAAATGGGTTAGGAATTGGGAATTATGAAATTAGCATTGGGAACGGCTTTGTTTGGGTTTGATAGTTTCTACTTTGAGCATTCATGCAACTAATTACTACATTAATTTGCTGGATGCACACAAAATCTTGACCCATAAATTAATAAAATGGACTGAGTTTATATAAAACAAGTACTGTTGTTGTTTTGTTGATGTTTGATGAACATTAACCAGGCTTAATGGTTTGTATGAATTTACCTTCCTTGGAAAATAGAATCCAACAATTATCTATTCTGATATAGCATGTATTTATTTAGATTTCATATTTCTTAACCACCCATCTCCCTCTTTCTAAGGCTTGCAGAAGACATGCCAGGAATTGAAATAGGACTTTCCACATAAAGAGCATGCACTTTCCTTAGGTCTATAAGAATTGGGTTGCCAATACATGGAGAACCACTAGATACCGACAAAGGCCTTTCTGTAGCTCTTTGCTGCCATCTGATGGTCATGCATATTTCTGCAGAATGGATATGACAAGCCTAACTGAGGCTATGACCCTCCTTCTGTTCAATGGGGGCAGATAGCAGAGACAAGCTGATTTCCTCGCTCCTTCCAAGAACACTTTAAATGTTAATTTAAATTACCGAGGATTTTTCATTTGGGTGACAGCTCAGATAAAATATGCAGATTGTTCAGATCCATTAACTGGGGGTGTCAATTTGAAGCTGGAATTTTTGTGTGCTAAGTTGAAAGACAACTCCTGAAGAATACATAAATTCATCTAATTGATAACTCTGATTAACAACATCTCTCTAATATCCACAACGGGAAAAAGATTCTACAGAAGGTTCTTTAATTAATTTGAGTGCAATTTTTGTATGCCATTTATTCTTGAATTATGGTCCTTTGTCATGAAGCAGATTTAGAGGAAACCTCGTGTATTTTTTAAAAAGTTCTGCCAGTCCATAACCTTTCTTACCACCTCCTTAGGATACTGATAATGTACATGTTTTACTTCTTAAACCTGTTATACAGTAGACTAATCTGGTTTCACAGTGATACTGTATATGTAAAAATTAAGATTCAGCCTTTTTGATGAGAAGCTGGGGGGTGTTTGCCCAGGTTCGCCTGGTGCACCAGTTGCAGCCCTATTTGGACCGGGAGTCACTGCTCACAGTCACTCATGCCCTCATCACCTCGAGGCTCGACTACTGTAACGCTCTCTACATGGGGCTACCTTTGAAAAGTGTTCGGAAACTTCAGATCGTGCAGAATGCAGCCGCGAGAGCAATCATGGGCTTTCCCAAATATGCCCATGTTACACCAACACTCCACAGTCTGCATTGGTTGCCGATCAGTTTCCGGTCACAATTCAAAGTGTTGGTTATGACCTATAAAGCCCTTCATGGCACCGGACCAGATTATCTCAGGGACCACCTTCTGCTGCATGAATTCCAGTGACCAGTTAGGTCCCACAGAGTGGGTCTTCTCTGGGTCCCGTCAACTAAACAATGTTGCTTGGCGGGACCCAGGGGAAGAGCCCCGGCCCTCTGTGGCGGCCCCGGCCCTCTGGAACCAACTCCCCCCAGAGATTAGAATTGCCCCCACCCTCCTCGCCTTTCGTAAGCTGCTTAAAACCCACCTCTGCCACTAGGCATAGGGGAATTGAGATACTCTTTCCCCCTAGGCCTTTACAATTTTATGCATGGTATATCTGTATGTATGATTGGTTTTTATAATAATGGGTTTTTAACTGTTTTTAGTATTGGATTATTATTATATGCTGTTTTATTACTGTTGTTAGCCGCCCCGAGTCTGCGGAGAGGGGCGGCATACAAATCCAATAAATAAATAAAATAAATAAATAAATAAATTTTCAGAGGGGAAAAATCCTCCAAGAGATTCTAGTTGCTGACCTGTATGACTGAGAATCGCTGCAGACTTGTAGTTCAACCACTTTCTCCGCAACCTTCCCTCAAATATTACTAAGTCAAGCTATGGTTTCACTCCCTCTCTCACAGACACATTTATCACCCCATTAATTAGCTCATTCGTGGTGGGTTTCACTTACCTTTGCTACCTGTTTGGCATGTGCCGAAGCTCCATTATGATGTTCTGTTGGGTGGGGGAGCCTCCCACCACCACTGCTACCAATTCACCCGAACCAGGACAAACCGGTATGAACCCATCACTTCAGCTCATCCTTCACTCTCCCTTACATGATGTCACCCACCAGAATGGGCAGAGGTCCAGATTGCAAGTGACTGAGCTTTATACTGCAGGAGATCCTGCCCATTTTCTCAGGATTCACAGAATCAAACCCATCAGCAAGAAAGATCTCAGTCATCTCCTATACGTCTCTCCAGCTGGCTTCAGGCTTTGAGTTCATTCCAAGAAGTCTTTGAATTCTTCCAGAGAAATGGCTTGGCTGCTGTATTTGATAATAATTGATGTTTCCAGACCAGGCACATGAACAGTGTTTTGCTAGCTATTGTCACATGCTTCCCTCTGTTTTTAAAGCCATTTTCTTCAAGGAAGGAGCATGGTCATCACATCAAATATAGTAGATGAAATGTGCTGTATTTCAGAAGTCAAAACTTCCTCAAACCACATGTTTGTTCTGTATGGGAGAGCATAAAAATTAACTATATCTATTGCATGAGACATTCCACAAACCACATGTACAGTACCTCCTGCACATACACAGCTAATTGTGCTGCTCCGAGACCTCGGAGAGGGGCAGCATACAAATCTAATAAATGCCTGGGGAGGGCAAAACGTGAGCCTACTGGGCCCACCAGAAGTTTGGAAACAGGCTGTTTCTGGCCTCCAAAGGGCCTCCGGGTGGTGGTGGAAGCTGTTTTTGCCCTTCCCAGGCATTGAATTATGGGTGTGGGCACTCATGCATGTGTAATAGCGCACACGTAGGCTCTCCAAGGGAAAAAAGATTTGCCATCACTGATTGGCAAAAAAGCCTCCCACTTTTCCCCCTGCCCCATGGCAGCACACAGGTCTCAAACACAAGCTTGCTAACCTCCAACCCAGCATCCCAACTATGTGAGCCCCCCATGCTTCTTCCTTAAATTATTCTGTTTTAGAGTGGTTAGGGCACTTTATGAGACCTTAAAGTGGTAAGGACATTTTATTAGCCTTATGAGTGGGCTGAATATAGACCATGCAGAATATGGGGGGGATACTTTTCAGCCCCATTTTCTGGAGGAAAACACACCAATTATGAGGGAGAGCCTTAGAGGGAGAGCCTTAGTTTTCCCCCCCCCTTTTTTCTTAAACTTTCCTTGGGTTTCTTCCACATTTCCTCAGCCCCCCCCCCCCCCCCCAGGATTCCATGAAGTTTGAATCACAAACATCCTAACTCTTTTTTTTTTAAATGAATTGAATTTTTTGAAACAAAAAGCAAACACATACAAAAAGTAGGCACATCATACAATATATACAAGCAGTTTACGGAAACGTACATTTTGAGATAAAGTTGTTTTTACATCCAACTCTTGTTTTCTCCAGTAAGCTGGATTTTATCTGGAGTTAGAAGAACGCCTATCATCATCATCATCATTATTATTATTATTATTATTATTATTATTATTATTATTATTATTATTAACCTTGCAAAAGTTGGAAAAAAGAATGCCCAGTTCTTTTCTTTTCCTCCCCCTCCAAGTCATTGCAGGCTAGATTGAATCTCACCCATAATTTCCCTGACTCTCTTGCTGTGGCTTGCTGGCACTCACTGCTAGAAACATTTGGGTACAAAACTTTCTCCATCTTCGTTATCCTACAAATGAGATGATGCTGGAAACCGAGCGAGTTTTAGATGTTTGCCACCCTTGCAAGTATGCCGTTGCTTGGAAAATGTCAAGGAGAAAACAATAGATGTCACCTGCCCTGTTTTTTGCAAACACAATAATGGCTAGCTGAGGTGTAAATGTGTGCCTGTCTCTTATGAATCAGTCAGAAAGCAAGACTACCAATCAACTGATAACTCCTTTTACTCGTGTTTCCAAGAGTCAGGTTCCCCCTCCTCCTCACATTCATAGAGAGTGTTTGTTCCAGCTGAAGCAAAACGACATTTGATCTATCAGGGTTAACAAGGGAGTGTTTTGTAGGGAGCTGCTGTCACCAAGGAGAAGAGATCTTCAAAGTGGAAACATAGGAAAACACCGATCAGGGCATGCTAAGAGATTCTTCCTTCTCTGGATCCTGCTCCCAAAATTCTGAGAACCTCCTTATGTGTTTAAAATTGAAGACTAGCTGAGTTTAAGAGGAAAGCAAGGATTCGAGCAAGTAGCCTCCTTCTAAAGTAGTTGATAGGATGGAAGACACCAAAATGCTGAGATGGAGATAATCTTGAGAAGATCTCTCAGAAGACCATAGAGGATCTACTTACCTGGGTCTTTCCCGATTCTGTGAAATCCTGTGAAGGACAGAACAAGAGTGGGAGATGGGTATGTAAATCTTGTCTTTAAAAAAGATCAAAGAGGTGAGTCCTTAAATGCTATAAATGGTTGGACATGCTTCTAGTGATGGGTTGAACAACAAGAAGAAAACAGCTAAAACTCTAAAGACCTCTCAGCAGATTACAGGCAAAGCTCCATCAGGGATTCTGCCAGGAAGATGTCAGGGATCCAGGAAGCCAGCGTGCGAAGCATCCGCCCCTACAAGACCAGCGAACAATACTTGTATGCCATGAAGGAAGACTTGGCAGAATGGCTGAAGGAACTCTACGATGTCGACGTTGACGTGCGATCTTTTCTGGATGTCCTGGAAACAGGCGTCCTTCTTTGTCATCACGCTAACAACATCACCCAGGTAGCCAGAGACCTCAGCCAGGAATATCCAAGTTTGGGCAAAAAACTCCAACTTCCCATATATGGTGTGACCTGTAATGATTTTGCTCAGCCAGGCACCTTCCAAGCTCGAGACAACGTGTCCAACTTTATTCAGTGGTGCCGAAAAGAGATGGATATTAAAGGTACGCAGATTTGAATTGATGTACTGTGCTTTCAAATGATTAGAATGTTTGTTTGTTTGTTTGTTTTGTCAAGTACGTATTGGTGGTATACAAAGATTGGCCTTCTCTGGGTCCCGTCGACTAAAAAATGCCGTCTGGCGGGACCCAGGGGAAGAGCCTTCTCTGTGGCAGCCCCGACCCTCTGGAACCAACTCCCCCCAGATATCAGAGTTGCCCCTACCCTCCTTGCCTTTCGTAAGCTCCTTAAAACCCACCTCTGTCATCAGGCATGGGGGAATTGAGATATTCCCTTCCCCCTAGGCTTACAAAATTTATGCATGGTATGTTTGTATGTATGATTGGTTTCTTAAATTGGGCTTTTTAAACTACTTTTAATATTAGATTTATTTATATTGTTTTTTACTGTTGTTAGCCACCCCGAGTCTACAGAGAGGGGCAGCGTACAAGTCTGATTAATAAATAAAATAAATAAATAAATATAATAATATTTATATACATGGTACTAGTAAAAGAGAAACATTAGGACAGGGGACAGAAGGCACTCTGGTGCACTTATATATGCCCCTTACTGACCTCTTAGGAATCAGAAGAGGTCAACAACAGTGGATCATCTAAGAGTAAAGTTTTTGGGGTTAGGTGATGATACTTCAGTGTCTGGTAGTGAGTTCCATGCATCAACTACTCAGTTACAAAAGTCATATTTCCTGCAGTCGAGTTTGGAGCAGTTTACTTTGAATGTTTTTTAAAATGTGAATATAATTTTGTTTTTGCTTTTTTGACTTCTCCTTTTTCATTCTGTGTGTTTTGTCTTTTCTATTGATTTGTGAATCATCCATTCAATTGTTATCCATTTGTTTCTAAAATCTGAACTCAACTTATTTAGAACTTTGCTTGGCATGATACCTTAAAACAGTGTTTCCCAACCCTGGCAACTTGAAGATATCTGGACTTCAACTCCCAGAATCCCCCAGCCAGCATTCGCTGGCTGGGGAATTCTGGGAGTTGAAGTCCAGATGTCTTCAAGTTGCCAAGGTTGGGAAACACTGTCTTAAAAGAATATTTTTATTTATTTATTTATTTTATCCAATACACAATGAGGGTTTTAGTGGGTATATATCTATATACACATAGTAAAATACATGATGAAGGTTATAGAGGAGATACTCATAGTAAAATATATCTAAGAAATAATACAAAAGAAGGTATAGTAATAGAACATATTAATGAAAGAATAGAAGAAGAGATATAGGAATGGAAGAAAGGTATAGGAGATATAGGAGAGCAATAGGACAGGGGACGGAAGGCACTCTAGTGCACTTGTACTCGCCCCTTGTTGACCTTTTAGGAATCTGGACAGGTCAACTGTAGATAAGCTAAGGGTAAAGTGTTTGGGGTTTGGGGATGACACTATGGAGTCCAGTAATGACTCCACTTCGACAACATACACCCACCCATTCATGTATCTCTCACTCCATTAGAAAATAAAAGTAGATGATTGAATTTCTGATGTTCCTCTGTCCTCAGATTTGTTCTGGAAATTTGACTACTCTTACTCAAATTAATGAAAAGAGAAATAATATCCATAGTCTAATTCCCTTCCTTATCTTTTCACCCCCATAATCCACTTCTGTTGTTGGTTCCCTATTAAATTAGTTGTTGCCATCAGAAAGAGTTGCATTTGCAGTTCAGGATGACACCCGTGGGTGCTTTTAACCATAAATTAACCCTCCTTAAATTGGGGATATAATGTAAACCTTCAAAAATAGAGATATAGAAATTCAGTTGACATGTAGTTTAAGTACAGGTAGAAGCTCGAAGACCCGAAAGACCTTAAGGGAGCAATGTTTAAATTGTGTGCAATTTTTACTTGTACCGGTATTGTGTTTTATCTTCCTCTGTTAAATTTTTCCTCCTGACATAGTAGAGGGGATGAAATGTTTGGTACCTTGCTGTCCCATTTTAATAGAATGACATTTTTTAAAATGCTTACAACCAAAAAACTAATAAAGCAGTTAAATCATTTTTTTTTAAAAATGTTTTTAATAGCTTTTAAAAAACTATTATTTTTTTAAAAAAAAACATCCAAAAACCTATAAATGCCTACATAATCTTCCTTGGACTTTGTATCCATCATATGATCTGGGCACCAACATCTATGATTCACAAAAGTGAATCGGCTGCAAAGGACTGTAGCTGTTATCAAATCAATGTAGATAATAGCTGAAGGGGAAAAGCTACATTAAGCAGTCAGAATACAACATTCAAAATGGGTAAGTCATATATGGCTTTCTCCTTAGTTCAGTTCCAGAAGAGCCTTCTTTATCTGCTTGCAATAACAGTTTTATTTTGTTTTTTAAAAGGGGGCTTCATATGCATAGCAACGGCCTGTTAGATGGGAGACACGACGTGGATTTTGTTAATATTTAATTGAGAAGAATGGCAAAGAGCCTCATTCCTCTTCAGAAGAAGAACGGCTTGCAAGCGGACCATTTTGGTTATTCAGTTATTATTTTTAGTTCTATTAACAGATTAACAGAGCTGGAAGGGACCTTGCAGGTCATCTAGTCTAACCCCCCTGCCCAAGATGGAGACCCTATATCTGCCTCTACCTAGGATCGAACGCACAACTTCCTGATTGTAAGGCAAAAGTTCCACTTCTAAGCCACACAGCATTCTATGCATGCCTCCCTAAGCATTCTTTTGTGTACATCCCACACCTTTTTTTACAATACACTTAGAAAATTAATATTTTGCTCAGAAACCAAATAATTCTAATACGATACACAATAAATAAATGAATAATTCTAACAATCAGTACATTGGGATCGGATTCCAGAAAAGGTGTTTGGGGCCAGTAACATACAGGTTAGTCCTTGACTTATGACAACTGTTGGGGCCAGAATCTCCATCGCTAAGCAAGGGAAGTTGTTAAAGTGAGTTGTACCTGAATTTTACAATCTTATTCTGCCAGGGTTGTTAAGCAAATCACTGCAGTTGCTAAATGAATCATCTAGTCGTTACGCAAATCCATCTTCCCCCATTGACTTTGATTCCTGCAAGCCGGTTGGGAAAGTGGCAAGTATTGATCACATGACCCTCGAGGCACTGCAACCAAAGCAAATCCATTGAGTCATTTTGATTCTCACTCAACTCATCCTGGGTGTCCATCTCTGCTCTGAGAGCGTATTGTAGCCCCAGAGGTCTTCAAACTTTAAGATTTGTGGACTTCAACTCCCAGAATTTTCCTGCTAGCTATGCTGACTGGAGAATTCTGGGAGTTGAAGTCCACAAGTCTAAAAGTTGCCAAGTTTGTGTTCTGTCTAACACGGCAAACGAGCAGCAATTAACTTCCCATTAAGGCTCCGACACAGGGTTTTGAAATGAAATAGTCTATTGTACAATCAAGTTTGTTGCAAAACACCAATTAGAACAAAGGAATGTCCTTCGGCTGCCAAAATTCAAAGCGAGTGGCAGAGCTGATAAGCAAGGTTTCAAAACAAAGTTTCCAAAGCAAAATTACTCACAAACTTCTTAACTATTATTCAGAACTGCAGAAATATATGTTTCTACAAAGGGCAAAAACTCTTAATGTGCTCTTTTCCTTCGAAGGATCAAACGTTGATTTTCTGCAAAGGGAACCTCCCAATCCCCTCCCCTTTTATACACCGTGGGATTATAAACTAAGCACAGCTGTACTCAAGTCCTCCTTCTGAGTCTGCGTAACTGCTCTTGCCTCCCCTGCATCCTCCTCACTCTTGCATCCAAGATTGGATCCCTCATCTCCTCTTCCTCATCAAACCCAGACAGTTGGGGGTTCTGTAGCCTCTGCACGATCCTCACACTCTATCTCTCTCTCCTGCTCACTATCCAACTTCTCTGACAGCCACACAGGCCGACCATGCCCAGACAGACCCAGTTCATCTGGCTCAAAGTCTGTTATCAAAGGACCTGGCTGTGATCCAACAACAACAGCTTGGGGAACCCCTGTTGTAGCCGTTCTCCTTCTTTCTTCTCCTTGCTGAGTTCGGCCTCTCTGTTGTCTTTTCAGAGGTCCTGATGTTTGAGACGGAGGACCTGGTCTTGCGCAAGAACGAGAAGAACTTTGTCTTGTGCCTTCTGGAGGTAGCTCGGCGGGCTTCTCGTTTTGGCATGAGTGCTCCTGTCCTCATCCAAATGGAGGAAGACATTGAAGACGAGATCCGTGAAGACATGAACCTGCCACCTGATGAAATGCTTCTTCCCCGGCCCAAGAGGGAGCCTCCTAACTTCAAGTATCTGGACCAGATGGTATGAGAGTGTTTAAGAGATGGCTAGACACAAGTTATATGTCATGATGTTTAAAATTAAGGCTAGCTTCAGGGGCAGCAGGTTTATTAGTGCCACTAAACACTTTCGCCACACTGTCTCCAACAATAGTATCCTTTGGGTTCATATCCCTCGCAATCCCAAACCTACGAAGCTGCAATTTGTGGAGAAGTCTAGTAATAACTCCTAGGATTATATTTTAATTGATCATTTCACTGTCATTGAATTATGCATAATAAAGCCTGGAATTTCTATTGTATGTCCACAACAGTAAGTTGAGAATTGTCTATCTGAAGAAGTAACTGTCCATCCAGAAAGTTCCCACAGGGTTATATAGTTAGGTGTTATTGCCTGATAGGATTCAGGTTCATTTGTTTGTTTGTTCATTCATTGAACCATTAATTGAATCATTGATTGATTGATTGATTGATTGATTGATTCATTCATTCATTCATTCATTCATTCATTGATTTATTGATTGATTCATTAATTAATTCATTCATTGATTCATTCATTGAATCATTCATTGATCCATCCATCCTTCCATCCCATTTCTATACTACCCATCTTAAATAAGTGACTCTTGACTCTGTCTTAGAGATGTACTGTATTAAGGACCCATTTTTTTCCTTCTGGCATTACATCAGAATAGGCATAAGCTGCTGGATGAGATTTTTTAAAATTCCTAGTGCTTAGACATTTGCATGTTGTTATGAATGGTGTTTTTTTATATTTAGTTTTACAATATAGTTTTATTGATTCTTACTGTTGTTCATGATGTGTACTCTCTGAACTGTGTGCCAGGTAATAAGACTTAGCTGCCCAGAGTTCTAATAAGAATTAGTCGCCCAGAATTCTATTGGAGTTAGGCAGTAGATAAATCCATATAAATGAATGAATGAATGAATGAATGAATAAATAAATCATATCAGTACAGTGTTTCCTCGATTTTCGCGGGGGATGCGTTCCGAGACCACCCACGAAAGTTGAATTTCCGCAAAGTAGAGATGTGGAAGTAAATACACCATTTTTGGCTATGGACAGTTTCACAAGCCATCCCTTAACACTTTAAACCCCTAAATTACCATTTCCCATTCCCTTAACAATCATTTACTCACCATTATTACTGGTACTCACCATTGAATAAGACACTTAGTGATCCTAATATTTATAAACATAATTATTTATTAACAATAATTTTTTTTGTTTGTTATTTATTTGCAAAAATTATTAGTTTGGCAATGACAAATCATCGGGCGGGAAAAACCATGGTATAGAAAAAAAACCCGCAAAGTATTTTTTAATTAATTTTTTTTTGAAAAACCGTGGTATAGGCTATTCGCGAAGTTTGAACCTGCGAAAATCGAGGGAACACTGTAGTCCTAATTTAGTGACTGGCTTATTTAGTAACCATTCACCATTATGGCAGTGATAAAAAAAATTATTTTACAACCAGTCTTTGCATGACCTTTGCAAATCTGTAAAGCAAAGGAAAGATCCGAAATTCACGATGTTTCAATTAACAATTGAGTTGCTGATCCCAATTGTGGTTTACTAAATAAGGACTTCTATACATTCATAATTTGACTTAATTGAGTAATAGGGTTCAGCAGATAATTATCTAAACTGAGCCACAGTGACACAGTGGTTAGAGTGCAGTACTGCAGCTACTTCTGCTGACTGATGGCTGATGGCAATTTGGCAATTTGAATCTCACCAGGCTCAGGGTTGACCCGGATTTCCATCCTTTCGAGGTGGTTAAAATGAGGACCCAAATTGTTGGGGGCAATATGCTGACTCTGTAAACTGCTTAGAGAGGGCTGTAAAAGCACTGTGAAGCAGAATATAAGTCTAAGTGCTATTGCAAAAATTACTATTTTTCTTTAAAATTAGAGTTCTGGTGGGATTTTTCAGCATCATGATGCCTTTCATTGTTAAGGTCTTTGTGATTTTGCTTTCTTTCTTCTGCTTTCCCTGGAGGTCCAGCACCTTGTGAGCCGATGCACCTGTCCAGTTCAGTTCTCTATGGTCAAAGTCTCGGAGGGAAAGTACCGCATCGGTGATTCCAACACTCTCATATTTGTTAGGGTGAGTCAAGCTTAAATATTACCTTTCAGGAAGCAAGAATTTTACAGAACATCACATGTCGGGCTCTGAAGCTCTGCCTGGTGCCAATAGCAACCTCCTTTAATGAACAAACAACTGTTGAGGGTCAAGTCTCTCCATTGTGCTAAGAAAAAAACAACTTGCATTTCCAAAATGAAAGCAACCTAGACATATCTTCGGAAACTTCAGCACGCGCAGAATGCAGCTGTGAGAGCAGTCATGGGCTTCCCAAGGTATGCACTCCACAGTCTGCATTGGCTGCCGATCAATTTCCAGTCACAATTCAAAGTGTTGGTTATGACCTTTAAAGCCCTTCATGGCATCGGACCAGAATATCTCCGAGATCGCCTTCTGCTGCACGAATCCCAGCGACCGATTAGGTCCCACAGAGTGGGCCTTCTCCGGGTCCTGTCAACTAAACAATGTCGTTTGGCGGGCCCCAGGGGAAGAGCCTTCTCTGTGGCAGCCCCGACTCTCTGGAACCAGCTCCCCCCCAGAGATTAGAACTTATTTATTTATTTATTTATTTATTACTTAGATTTGTATGCCGCCCCTCTCCGAAGAACTGCCCTCACCCTCCTTGCCTTTCGTAAACTCCTCAAAACCCACCTTTGTCGTCATGCATGGGGGAACTGAGATATCTCTCCCGGGCCTATACAATTTATGTATGGTATGTTTGTACGTATGTCTGTTTAATAATGGGGTTTTTAAAATATTTTAAATTGTAAATTATTAGATTTGTTATGAACTGTTTTATTGTGTTGTGAGCCACCCCGAGTCTATGGAGAGGGGCAGCATACAAATCTAATAAATAATAATAATAATAATAATAATAATAATAATAATAATAATAATAATCTTTCAACATAACCATGTTCCAAGGATAGGATCAAGAAAGTCAAGATGGTGGCCAAGATGCTTTTTTCAAAAGGCACCTGGACTTTCTTTGGTTGGTTTTTTTTAAGATGTTTTGCTTCTCACCCAAGGAGCTTCTTCAGTTCTGACTAAATGGAACTTTCAGCAGTTCCCAAACCATTCCATACCCATTTGCATCCCGATTCAGGTGATCCTGAAAGCACAGATAAACCCCCAGGTGGCTTCAATGAGAGAGAGAGAAAGAGCTAATGACCAGATGACTGTAGATGACTCCCCACCACCACCATCCTATCAGACAATCCTATCAATTAATTCATGGGGGGGGGGGACGACAGAATTCAAGTCTATTCCCCAGTCGTTCCAGTAAACCTGTTCTATCAATTAACTCTGTGTTATTAACCAAAGGACTCAACTGTTTGCTTAGTCAATTAGTTGGGTAACGGAAAGTAGAAAATCAAGGCTCCCAGGAAGAATGTGCAAAGGGAAAGCCCAACCCAAGGGGATGAGTCTTTGTTTTAAAGAACAATAGGTGGGTATGCACACTTCAAAAAGCTGAGGATGACTGAGATGGTGTCTGATATCACAGAAGGGGTGATTTTTGCTCACACATGTTTTTGGTTGGTCTAGATCCTACGGAATCATGTGATGGTCCGAGTAGGTGGTGGCTGGGACACCCTAGAACACTACTTGGATAAGCATGACCCGTGCCGGTGTACTTCACTCTGTGAGTCCATTTTTATTCATTTTCAGTGTAAAGTATGACTTTGCTTGCAATTCTAAGTTTGGACTCCAAGAATGGCATCCATCCATCATATATGAGTCTTTTTTTAAAAATCCAGAAATAGTATATGTTCTGTTGGGTTCTCTGGTAGACTCCTCCCAAAAATTCACAGGTACAAATTTCAGACACACACACGTTTGAAAATTCAAAACAATGTTCTTTATAATGAAAATTCACTTAAATTAAGCCCTCTTTTTGTATAGCAAAGAGCACTCGTCTCCAACCAAACTGGTAATTTGTACAAGTCCCTTATCAGTTCTGAGATACTTAGCTTGCAGCTGTGAGGCAATTCACAGTCCTTCTTCTTTCACAAAGTGAAACACACTTTGCTCTGGTTTAGTTTCAAAGCGGGGGAAAACCAGCACACAAAAGTCAAAGTCAGCAAAGCAGGCACGAAACACAATGATCAGATAATCCTCCACAATGGCCAAACCCACAGGCTGCTATTTATAGCAGTCTCACTAATTACCACAGCTCCACCCAACCACAGGTGGCCTCGTTTTCTTTGATAATAATCTCTCAGTTGTTGTTGCCTATGCATCGCTCTCCGCATGCGTGGCTGGATCATTAACTCTTGTTCTGAATCCAAGGAGGAGCTAGATAATTGATCTCCTTCTGAGCTGTCTGCCACACTCTCCTCCTCCCTATCACTCATGTCTTCTTGGTCAGAGGAGCCTTCATCATCAGATTCCACCGGGGGCAAAACAGGCCTGCAGCATGTGGATGTCTCCCCCACATCCACAGTCCTTGGGGCAGGAGCTGGTCCAGAGCTAACCACAACAGTATCTCTATTTTATTTTATTTTAGCTCTGCTCTGCTAAAAAGATACAATGCCTCCTCTTTTGGCATTTCTCTATTTTAAAAGTGCATCCGTGTACTGCAGGTATCTCCGCGAGGCAAGACAATCTCTAGATTTAGAGATCCTAGTTGCATAGAATCCTGTGAGCATATCTTGGATTATAACGCTGGTTGCATTTATGGCATTAAATAATCCGCGAGTTACCAAAACTCTGTAGAGATTTTCAGTTATCCAGGTCACGGTTATCCCAAAGGTGCTTTTTTTAGGAGGCAACTGGACTTTCTTGTTTTTTCTTTTGAAGACGTTTCACTTCTTATTCAAGCAGCTTCTTCAGTTCTGACAGGATAGTGGGGATTGGAAGGATTTATATTCCTTATAATTTATATATTCCATGCATTGCAGCTGTCTCCAAAGAATATAAATCCTTCCATTCCCCACTATCCTGTCAGAGTTGAAGAAGCTTCTTGGATGAGAAGTGAAACATCTTCAGAGAAAAAGAGAAGAAAGTCCAGTTGCTCCCTGAAAAAGGATCTTTACAGTGGAGAAAAAATTAAAAAACATATACCGGAAAAGGATCTTTAGGACATCTTGAGTTACTACTGTAATGGAGCATGCCCATTATGGTTATAGCTCATGACAGTTTTGTAAAATATGACTGATCCAATTTCCTGGTTTTTATTTTGTGGCATTCTGTAAGCAAATCTGTGGTCACTAAGAGAAATCCAGAGTTGTTTAAAGGAACCAAGGGTTTACTATGGGCATGGTTTTGCCAAAAACTAGAATTCTTGTTTTCAGTAGAACTTCATAAACTAGGATCATATGACTACAGGATAATAGGAATGGCCATTAGTGTGGCTAATTGTAAACGAGGATTGTAAACTACTACCTGTAAACTACCTGTAAATGACTACTTCAACCGTAATAATACACAGGCAAACAATAGATGCAAACTCAAAGTAAACTGCTCCAAACTTGATTGCAGAAAATGCGACTTCAGCAATAGAGTGATCAATGCCTGGAACACTCTACCTGATTCTGTTGTTAGTTCCTCAAACCCCCATATCTTTAACCTTAAAATGTCCACCATGGACCTCACACATTTCCTAAGAGGTCCCTAAGGGAGTGTGCATAATTACACCAGTGTGCCTATCGTCCCTGTCCTACTGTCCCCATTGATAAGTACCCATTTTACAGTATGTGTTCATGGCCACGTTATACACATTTACCGTGTTCCCTCGATTTTCGCGGGTTCAAACTTCGCAAAACGTGTATACCACGGTTTTTCAAAAATATTAATTAAAAAATACTTTGCGTTTTTTCCCTATACCACGTTTTTTCCCGCCCGATGACATCATATGTCATTGCCAAACTTTCGTCTGCCTTTAAAAAACATTTTTTTAATAAACTTTAATAAATAAACATGGTGAGTAATAATCTAAATGGTTGCTAAGGGAATGGGAAATTGTAATTTAGGGGTTTAAAGTGTTATGGGAAGGCTTGGGATATTGTTCATAGCCAAAAATAGTGTATTTACTTCCGCATCTCTACTTTGCGGAAATTTGACTTTCGCGGGCGGTCTCAGAACGCATCCCCCATGAAAATCGAGGGAACACTGTATATCCATTTATTTGTACCAATCTCATGTGATCATGTCCATGTCTATACAAATACCTGTTACTTTGTACATGTTGACAAAATAAATATTGTGTTCCAGTATCTCATAAATCACCTGATGGTAGAACAAGAAGCAATGGGTGGAAACTAATCAAGGAGAGAAGCAACTTAGAACTAAGGAGAATTTCTTGACAGTTAGAACAAGTAATTAGAAGTTGTGGGTGCTCCAATACTGGGCATTTTTAAGATGTTGGATAATTATTTGTCCGAAGTGGTGTAGGGTTTCTTGCCTAAGCAGGGGGTTGGACTAGACCAGCGTTTCCCAACCGGTGTGCTGCGGCACACTAGTGTGCCGCGAGACATGGCCAGGTGTGCCGCCAAGCTCCAGCTGGGCGGGGCGCTGCTGGTACTTCCGTCCTGGGGCTCCCGCTCGCAGCTGTCCCCCGGCTCCTGCTCGATGCTGCGGTTTTCGGCGCTCTCCTGCTGGGCCCCAAAGAAGGAAGGCAGGAAGAAGGAGAGCTCCATTCTTCGTGCCTTTTTCCCGCCTTCCTTCTTTGGGGCCCAGCAGGAGAGCGCCGAAAACCGCGGCATCGAGAACGAGCCGGTTGACAGCTGCGAGCGGGAGCCCCAGGACGGAAGTACCGGCAGCGCCCCGCCCAGCTGGAGTTTCTCTGGCGTCGACGGCAAGTGTCCTTTGTGGCCCGGCGGGAGGGCACTGGCGATGGGAGTGGGGGGGGCTGCAGCGGCCGCAGGCAGTCACGGGGAGATGACGGCGGCGAGAGGGAGCTCCAGGCGGCGGCGAGAGGGAGCGCTCTCTCTCTCTCAGCTGACTGCAAGCGGGAGCCCTGACGGTGGCAGTTGGACGTGCTGCTGGACGTCGTACATGCTGGCGCTGCGGACCTGTCATATACGGTGTCCAGCAGCACATCCAGCTGCCGCCGTCAGGGCTCCCGCTTGCAGTCAGCTGAGAGAGAGAGAGAAAGAAAGAGAGACATATAAGAGAGGCAGAGAGAGAGAGAAAGAGAGACATAGCAAGAAAGGCAGAGAAAGAGAGACAGAGCAAGAAAGAGAGGCAGAGAAAGAGAGAGAAAGAAAGAGAGAGAGAAAGAGAGACATAGCAAGAGAGGCAGAGAGAGAGAAAAAGAAAGAGAGACATAGCAAGAGAAAAAGAGAGACTTAGCAAGAGAGGCACAGAGAGAGAGAGAAAGAGAAAGAAAGAGAGACATAGCAAGAGAGACAGAGAGAGAGAAAGAGAAAGAAAGAGAGATAGCAAGAGAGGCAAAGAGAAAGAAAGAGACATATAGCAAGACAGTGAAAGAGAGAGAGAGAGAGCAAGAGAGAGAGAAAAAAGCAAGAAAGAGATAGCAAAAGAGACAGAGAGAGAGAGAGAGCAAGGGAGAGAGAAAGACATAGAGGAAGGGAAGGAGGGAGAGAGAAAGAGAGCAAAAAAGAGAGGAAGAAAGAAAGAAAGAGGGATGGAGAGAGAGAAAGAAGGGAAGGAAGGAAAAGAGAGAAAGAGGGAGAAATAGAGCGAAAGGGAGGAAGAGAGAGGTTTTTTTTGTCCAAACTTTTCTTTAGCCCGCCCCCCCGCCTGCCCCGCCCCCTTTCAGTGTTCCCCAGGATTTTGAAAATATGAATAATGTGCCGCGGCTCAAAAAAGGTTGGGAAACACTGGACTAGACGACCTCCAAAGTCCCTTCCAACTCTGTTATTCTATTCTACTCTATTCTACTCTACTCTACTCTACTCTACTCTACTCTACTCTACTCTACTATATTATATTATATTATATTCTAAACAAACAAATAAATTGCCAAGCACCTGAAGTGCAGAAATGTGACTGTAGGGAGCTGTAATATTTGAAACTTGGAATCTGGGTCATAAGTACCCTCCAAATAAGACTGTTGGAAATTGAAATGGTTGCTATGCTACCAGTTGTACGTTGAGGCTGTTAAATATGGCCAAATTGACTAGTGTTTTCCTTAACGAAAGGCTGGTGACCTAGTTCATGCCTTTTCAATTATACTAAAAGCATGATGAGAAAGTCTCAATTGACTAATGACGTGGTGGCCTTTGGAAGTCGATATCTATGGGCCCATCTGATTTCGACCTACGGTATAACTTGGCACATAAAAGCAATAAATGGTAAAATGCCTGACAGGAATGAAAGGATGACACAAAGATGTGTCTATGAAACTAGAAGCTGTTCTGGCTAATGTATGATCTCACGGAGTTGATTGAAGGCGGTGACTGAAAATGAGGTTTATTGAGAAAGAAAAGGTTAAGTTGTGTGTCAGAAAGCATACACTTACGTTCATTTAGATTACTGTGGAACTGTATGAAAATAAGATTTTTAAAAAATTAACATTGTAATGAGTTTGGAGAAAAGCCATGCGACATTCTGAATGAATGTAATGTAATCCCAAGGGGAAACCCAATCTTGTTAGTTGACATGAGAGAATAGACGACCGAAAAAATGACTGGGCCTTTGGAAATCCAAAGAATGAATGACAATCAGAGGTGGGCTGTTGGCCCCACAGGAGGGGACACAGTTGGGGTAGAGCTTTTTTTAAAAGAATCAAGCATACAGTTTTTAAAAAGTTTTGTAAAGAGTTTTTATTTGTTTGTTTGTTCGTTTTGTCCAATACACAATAATACACAATGAAGGTTATAGAGGATATATACGAGTAGAATGTATCAAAGAGAGTACAGAAGAGAAATATAGGAGTAAAATATAACTAGAGAGAATAGCAGAAAATATAAGAGATAAAAGAGATATAATAGATGATGGATAGAAGAGATAGTAGAAGAGAAGATATAGGAGATATAGGAGAGACTATAGGACAGGAGACGGTAGGCGCTCTGGTGCACATGTACGTATGTATGTATATATGTATGTATGTGTTCTGCCGGTGTGTTTCAACCGCCTGTAATTGCAGGGTAATTAGTCCAGGAAGACACACACCACACGATAAAAAGAAAACCCAAAAGTTTTTATAAACAGAAAAACAGAAACAGCTCCCTTTTTAAATGTCAAAGGGATTTTCTGGTACACACAAGGCACAGGTGAAATGCAATCCAATTACTCATCCAATAACTGGGAAATTGTGTCCAATTCTAAAGTCCAGAGAGTCCACACACAAAATCCTGAACAGCAAAAAAACACGATCTTGACGAAACAATGAATCAGATAAACTGCCATGAGGCTAACACACCAGGCTGCACTTTTATCTGTAGCACTAATTACAGCAGCCCCACCCAACCACAGGTGGCCTCATTTTCTCTTGTAATAATCCTCCAGTTGTTGTCTCCTATGCATCACGCTACGCATGCGTGGATGTGTCATTAATTCTTGTTCAGAATCCAGGAATGATACAGATGATTGATCTCCTCCTGGGCTGTCTGCCAAACTCCCCTCTTCCCTGTCACTCACGCTTCCTTGGTCAGAGGAGACAGATTCTACTGGAAGCAAAACAGGCCTGCGGCATGTGGATGCCTCCCCCACATCCACCTCCACATTGCTTTGGGCAGGAGCTGAGCCAGAGCTAACCACAACAGTATGTATGTATGTAGTTAGGTTTGACATGATTTAATTTTTTAGAGAAAAGTTTTGAATACATTGATTTTAGCTTGCATAAAGAAGCCTAAGGAACATGGAAAATATGATCCTAAACTACTATTCATTTGAAAGATTAGATCAAAGTGTGGGGCATATTTGAGAGCTTGTTCCACTAACGTGGCTGTGGCAGGGATGAAATAAACCAGTAATTCTGGATGAATTGGTTAATATGGAAAAGAGAGTCCCTGATTAGAAAGCGTTATGAATAATTGTAAATGGAGAAAAATGTGAAGCAAGCCACTCCCACCCAGTCACATGGCAGGTAAGCCACTCCCACCTTTAATCCACCATGCCCGTCACATGATCGTCAAGCCACTCCCGCCTGGTCACATGGCTGGCAAGACACTTCTACCTGGTCACATGACCATCAAGCCACACCCACAAAATAAGCCACGCCCACTATGCATAAAAACTGTACAAATTAAAACAGTACAGTAAAAATTTTGGCAGCCTATCACTGATGAGAATCATGACAGGCGAATGCCTGCTTAGAAACAGGGGCTTTCAAACAGGGGATTGAAGCAAAGTCTCTTAATAAAGATTAAGAGAAAGGGCGAAGGATATCAGGCTATGAGAAATTTTGAATTAGAGTGTCCATTATTTGATTGGTGTCAAAATTGGGTCTCAAGAAAAAATGAACATGGCAGAAAAGAAAAACAGTGCAAAGAAACTGGAATGAAATTAGAATGTCTGCTGGCAGAGGAAGTATGAAGATGTATTAGAAATATAGATTAACTTCCCAAGAGAATGAACGGAAAGGGAATCTACAGAAAGAGAAAGTGGAAGCTGATTTGAACTGAGTGGAAATAACTGAAGAAGAACAGGAGAAGTTACTGGATGCACCTGGATGCATGGAAAAAAGATGTACAGTATTCCCTCGATTTCCGCGGGGGATACGTTCCGAGACCGCCCGCGAAAGTCGAATTTCCGCGAAGTAGAGATGCGGAAGTAAATACACTATTTTTGGCTATGAACAGAATCACAAGCCTTCCCTTAGCACTTTAAACCCCTAAATTGCAATTTCCCATTCCCTTAGCAACCATTTAGATCATTACTCACCCTATTTATTTATTAAAGTTTATTAAAAAAAATATTTATTAAAGGCAAACAAAAGTTTGGCAATGACATATGACGTCATCGGGCGGGAAAAACCATGGTATAGGGAAAAAACCCATGAAGTATTTTTAAAACCGTGGTATAGACTTTTCGCGAAGTTTGAACCCGCGAAAATCAAGGGAACACTGTACTTGGTGGAATTGGAAGGTTGAAGTGAGAATAGAATAGAAGTGATACAAAAAGAAAAAAGGAAAAAAAGGACATCCTATGTTGTTTGGTGCAGATGCAAATACAGTATATAGTAACTATGGAGAGGGGGGGCATACAAATTAAATAAATAAATAAATGAATGAATGAATAAATAAATAAATGAATGAATGAATGGATGAATGAATGAATAAATAAACTTCTCACTTTGTTAAAACAAAAATAATAGAAACATCCTATAAATATATATAAATTAAAATCAAAATAGCATTAGAATTATATACTGCTCAAAATAAATAAATAAAGGGAACACTTAAAAAACAGAATATAACTTCAAGTAAATCAAACTTCTGTGAAATCAAACTGTCCACTTAATAAGCAACACTGATTGACAATCAATTTCACATGCTGTTGTGCAAATGGAATAGTTGTGCAAATGAAATATTCAATATTTCTTTCATTCAGATCTAGGATGTGTTATTTGAGTGTTCCCTTTATTTTTTTTGAACAGTATACAACGAAACAATCTCTCACTCTTAAGTTTAAATATACAAAAAAATATGCCTGCGTATTCTTTATGTGTATGTGTAAACTTAGAATAATATATTGTTTTGTTATATAATTTTAATAAACTTCACAATCATTAAGTTTGTAATTATAGAATTAAAGAGCTAAGCTTTATTGTTAAACATAATTGTCTAATAATACGCTCTTTCATTCTATGATTTGAATTAGAGTTGCAATACGGTATTTGTACTGCAACTAATGTCATGACCACTAGGAGGCAGCAAAGATACAGAAAACTATTTTGCTATCTAGTGGTTGTCCAGATTTTCACAGTCCAGAGCCTGATTTTGAGTACAAATGAGCCAGCCTAGACCCTTTTCCGTTCCACCCAGCAATTCTGCATTGCAAATATCTTCAACTTTCCATCCTGATCCTTTTTGCCGATTTGGCGCAGTGGGTAGAGTGCAGTACTGCAGGCCACTAAAGCTTACTGCTAGATCTGCAGGTCAGTGGTTCAAATCTCACCACTGGCTCAATCCATCAATCAATCAATCAATCAATCAATCAATCAATCAATAAATAAATAAATAAATAAATAAATAAATTTCTTTGCAAACATCTACAGGCTACATTTGCACAATGCTTAATCCTTTGTCTAACCATTGTCTAACCACTAATTCTGTGGGTTGTTATATATATATGAAGGTCTTTACATATTTGGGTTTCCCGTGTAAGTTTCAGAGATTCCTGGCGACGTTTTGACGCTTTGACATGTTCACCGTAGCATAAGGCCAAAAGCACCAGCCTGAAGATGACGAGTGGGACCTCGTCGAAACGTTGCCAGGAATCTCTGAAACTTACATGGAAAGAAGCATTTTTTTAAAAAATGTAATTTATTGAACAGATTTGCACAAACACTTAAAATTCTTCAAAGTTCTGACCTTGGGCCTCTACACATTTTCCCAGCGACTCTGCCATGACTGGTACACACCCTGGAAGGGGTGCTCTACTTCAGGGACCTCTCGCTAGGTCTTCGTCACGGCTGATTGGATCTCTTCTATGGACTATAAACGCGCCTTGCCACAATGCACTACAAGTCCACAAGTTCCTGGCCAAACACCAGGTGCCAACGCTGCCCCTTCCCCCCTATAGTCCTGACGTCGACCCAGCAGACTTCTTTTTGTTCCCTCGGATTAAGGCAGCCCTGTTTTTCATCCATGCAAGGAACAGATAACTGGGTTAATTAACTCCTTGGCTTGACATAGGACCCTAGAATCCCAGAAATTGTAGTGTCAAAAGTTCTAGACGGCTCCAGGCTTCAATATGCTAAAGACGTTGTTGTTACTGCTTTTTTCTGCAGCTCACAAGCAGGCCTTGAAGATGTCCAATCCTCAGAAGATACAGGCTTCTCAGGTTCAGCATGAGATCACAGCCCGTTTAACACCCAGGAAAGACAGCTGTAATAAGCCCCAGCCTGCCTTAATTGTGAGCAGGTGCCAGAGTCCATTGCCCCCAGTAGAGTGGAGCTCCTATCAGCCCCACAGTTCAGGCTCTGGGTTTAAGAAGGCTCAAGCATCCTCAAATAATGGTGGCAGCAGTGGCAGCAAGAAAAATGAAGGACCACAGACGTCCCGGGATCATTCAGAGCCCAGGAAAGCCCTTTCAATAAGGTAATAGAAGATGTAAACAGAATTTGTTTCAAAAATGTTTTTTTTTTTAGTTCTGAGCAACATTTCTAAAATGGACTGAAGCAGGAGTAGGCAAAGTTGGCTCTTCTATGACATATGGTCACAATTCAAAGTGTTGGTCATGACCTTTAAAGCCCTACATGGCATGGGACCAGAATAACTCTGGAACCGCCTGCTACCACACAAATCCCAGCGACCGATAAGGTCCCACAGAGTTGGCCTTCTCCGGATCACGTCAACTAAACAATGTCATTTGGCGGGGCCCAGGGGAAGAACCTTCTCTGTGGCGTCCCCGGCTCTCTGGAACCAACTCCCCCCGGAGATTAGAACTGCCCCCACCCTCCTTGTCTTTCGTAAACTACTCAAGACTCATTTATGCCGCCAGGCATGGGGGAGTTAAGATATTCCTTCCCCCTAGGCCATTACAAGTTATGCATGGTATGTTTGTGTGTATGTTTGGTTTTATTATAAGGTTTTTAGTTGTTTTATTAATTGGATTTCTACATGCTGTTTTTATCATTGTTGTTAGCCGCCCCGAGTCTGAATAAAATATGGACTTCAACTCCCAGAATTCCTGAGCTAGCATGATTGGCTCAGGAATTCTGGGAGTTGAAGTCCACATGTGAAAGGGTGCAGAAAAGAGCAACTAAAATGATAAGGGGACTAGAGACCAGGCCATACGAGGAAAGGTTGCTGGAACTGGTCATGGATAGTCTAGTACAATGTTTCCCAACCTTGGCAACTTGAAGATATCTGGACTTCAATTCCCAGAATCTGGGAGTTGAAGTCCAAATTCTGGGAGTTGAAGTCCAAATATCTTCAAGTTGCCAAGGTTGGGAAACAATGGTCTAGTAAAAAGAAGGGCTAGGGGGGACATGATAGCTGTATACAGGTACTTAAGGGGTTGCCACGGAGAGGAGGGGGGCACACTATTTTCCAGGGCACCAGAGGGTCCGACGAGAAACAATGGTTGGAAGCTGACCAAGGAGAGATTCAACCTGGAGATAAGGAAGAATTTTCTGATGGTGAGAGCGATCAACCAGTGTAACGGCCTGCCAGCGGAGGTTGTGAACTCCCCAACTTTGGACATTTTCAAGAGGAGATTGGACTGCCATTTGGCTGGAGTGCTGTAGGATTTCCTGCTCAAGTAGGGGGTTGAAGTTGATGACCTGTAAGGTCCCTTTCAACTCTAATAATAAATAAATAAAATAAATGTCATAGAAGAGCCAACTTTGCCTGCCCTGGGACTGGAGTATTGAGTAATTGGGTGGTTTCCAGGGATGGGCTTTAAACATTTGAACAAGGGGTTCTTTCCCCAGTTGCTGGGTGGGCATGGTTATGGTGGGCATGGCCTAGTCGGCCTCTTGCACCATAGTGTGTGTGTGTGGGGGGGTGTTTTTGCCCTCCACAGGATCTGAAGACTTTTCATGAGCCTCCAGGAGTGCAAAAACGGCCTCCCCAGGCTCTGGAGGCCGGAAGCAGGCCTATTTCTGGCCTGTTTTTTTGCTGTCCTTGAACTTCCATACGGGCCCTTCACTTACTTGCATCCAAAATGGGCCCCATGGGGATTCCTGGGAGGGGAGGGGTGGGAGGGCCAGCCAGAAGTGGGATTTCTGGGGGTTCTCCAAACTGCAGAGAATCTTAGCTAGAGGTTCTCCAAAGCCCTGCGAACCCCCAGTCCTGGATGATAGAAAAGCCATCTTTTCTTTATTTTCTCTGTAACACTTTAGGTTAGCCTAAGGCTGTGATGGAGAACCTTTTTTTCCTCAGGTGCTGACAGAGTATGCGCGCACGCTATCGCACATGCGCAAGTGCCAACACCCATAATTCAACGCCTGGGGAGGACGAAAACAGCTTCCCCCACCCTACCGCCAGAGGCCTCTGGAGGCCAGAAATTGTCTCTTTCCCAACTTCTGGTGGGCCCAGTAGGCTCGTGTTTCACCCTCCCCAGGCTCCAAAGGCTTCCCTGGAGCCAGGAAAGGTTAAAACACTCTCTCCCATGATCCCCCCTGGAGGCTCTCTGGAAGCCAAAAACACCCTCCCAGAGCCTCTGCGTGAGCCAAAAATCAGCTGGCCGGCACACACAAGCATGTTGGCGTTGAACTAGGGCAATGGCTCGCATGCCAGCAGATATAGCTACATGTGCCACCTGTGGCACCCGTGTCATAGGTTTGCCATCACTGGCCTAACAACTATTGATGCACCCAAGTGTTTGGTGACCAGTTAGGTCTCACAGAGTTGACCTTCTCTGGGTCCCGTCAACTAAACAATGTCATCTGGCAGGACCCAGGGGAAGAGCCTTCTCTTTGGTGGCCCCGACCCTTTGGAACCAACTGCCCCCAGATATCAGAGTTGTCCCCACCCTCCTTGCCTTTCGTAAGCTCCTTAAAACCCACCTCTGTCATCAGTCATGGGGGAATTGAGACTTTCCCTTCCCCCTAGGCTTATAAAATTTATGCATGGTATGTCTGTATGTATGATTGGATCTTTAAATTGGGGTTTTTAAATTAACTTAAATATTAGATTTGTTTACATTGTATTATTATTGTTGTTAGCCGCCCCCAGTCTACAGAGAGGGGCGGCATACAAATCTAATGAATGAATGAATGAATGAATGAATGAATGAATGAATGAATGAATGAATGAATAGACCTTCTGCCTCAATCATCATTCCTTTTCTACTAAGTTTATTCTTTTAAAAGTCTTGTCAATATTTGCTGCCTTTTGTCTTTTGCATATCAACAGTTGATTATCTGAATCCTCCTGCAAAAATCATCTTGCAGAGAAAAGGAGCTTCCACTCTGAAGGGGAGCGGGTTTTATATTAGGAAATAGGCAAATATGAAAATTGAAATCTGAGCCGCAAGAAGTCTCCTGCATAAGACCTGAAGTATTGCTTGCCAGCTGAAATATCATCTTTTCCTGGTGGTCTAAAAGTCTCACATTGTAAAAGGATGTTGAAAACTGATCAAAATCTTTCCTAGGATACACAGTTGGCATAACTGATTTGGCAGACCAATGCACAGAAGAAGAAAAAAGAAGCTTGCGCAGGAAGCGAAATCTCGCACACAAGCACACTCACCCATGCAAGATTTTGCCAATTTTGGGGGATTTCTTTGCTTCCACACATGCACTAAAAGTTTACTATATGCAACCTCTGTAGGAGAATCTGATCTATTAGCAGTCATGCCTAATTGGCACTAGATAAGGGTAAATTGAATTCACAGGGGGCTGGACTTTTGTATCAATTCCAAACCTCTGATGCATTGGATTCTGCTCTTGGGCTTAGCCCAGGGTGTGGTCCAGTGCAGGTGCTCTGGTAGTAGGTCACTGATGATGTAATTTTGGCATGACAGCTCCAGTGCTGTCTGTCCCAGTCCATGCACGCCACCATTTTCCCTTGCAATTTTCGGCAAGTTTTCGAATTCTCTGAGCATATGCGTGAGTAAAATCGTCCCTCTGAGCATGCACAGAACTAAAACCGCCCCAGTAGCAAAAGGTAAAAAGAACCCACCCCTGTTCTGTCAAGCTCTCTGGTAGAATCCTCCCGAAAATTCACAGATACAAATTTCAGACACGCAGACGTTTGAAAATTCAAAACAATGTTCTTTATACCGAAAATTCAAATAAACTAAGCCCTCATTTGGTAGAGCAAAGAGCACTCGTCTCCAAACAAACTGGTAATTTGTACAAGTCCCTTATCAGTTCTGTGATACTTAACTTGCAGCTGTGAGGCAATTCACAGTCCTTCTTCTTTCACAAAGTGAAACACACTTGGCTCTGGTTTAGTTTCAAAGCGGGGGGAAAATCAGCACACAAAGGTCGAAGTCAGCAAGGTAGGCACAAAACACAACGATCAGATAATCCTCCACAATGGCCAAACCCACAGGCTGCTATTTATAGCAGCCTCACTAATTACCACAGCCCCACCCAACCACAGGTGGCCTCATTTTCTTTGATAATAATCTCTCAGTTGTTGCTGCCTATGCATCGCTCTCTGCATGCGTGGCTGTATCATTAACTCTTGTTCCGAATCCAAGGAGGAGCTAGATAATTGATCTCCTTCTGAGCTGTCTGCCACACTCTCCTCCTCCCTGTCACTCATGTCTTCTTGGTCAGAGGAGCCTTCATCATCAGATTCCACCGGGGGCAAAACAGGCCTGCAGCATGTGGATGTCTCCCCCATATCCACAGTCCTTGGGGCAGGAGCTGGGCCAGAGCTAACTACAATAACCCCTGGCTCAGCCTGCTCACTTCCTACAAATCAGTTCTTATCGGAATTCACATTCCACATGTATAATGTTCTGTTACTTTAAAGAACTAGAAACATTCATCAAGGTGATCCTACTTACTGAAAACATTACTCAAAGAGGCCTCCCTCTCCTGCTGCTATCACCACAGTGTATGTTAGTGATTGCAAACTTATAGCACTAGTGCCACAGGTAGCATGCGGAGCCACATCTGCTGGCACGCGAGTTGTTGTCCTAGCTCAGCTCCAACGTGCATGTGTGTGCCGGCCAGCTGAATTTTGGCTCACACAGAGGCTCTGGGAGGGTGTTTTTGGCTTCCAGAGAGACCCCAGAGGGATGGGGGAGAGCGTTTTTACCCTCTCCCAGTTCTAGGGAAGCCTTTGCAGCCGGAGGAGGGTGAAACACAATCCTACTGGGCCCACCAGAAGTTGAGAAACAGGCCATTTCCAGCCTCAAGAGGGCCTCTGGGGGGCAAGGGAAGCTGTTTTCGCCCTCCCCAGGCATTGAATTATTGGCATGGCACTCGCATATGTGCGATACTGTGCACACACGCTCTTTCGGCACCTGAGGGGAAAAAGGTTCACCATCACTGGTGTATGTAATATCAGTATACACATGCAATACTTATTCCCGGTTTCATAGCTGTGGACTTTTTCTTTTTCAGAGTGAGGGAACGATCTGCAACTCCATCCCAGAGACTTCTAGGTCCAGAATCCAAGCAGACGGTTTCCACACGGAATGGGAGAGAGACATGCTGTGCCTCATTGTCTTCTCGGCAAAATGGGACTGTGGAGAACATCTCGCATGGCCTGAAATATTTCTCTAGTCCAAGGCCTAGAAGAGAACCTGGTAGAATTGAAACAACAGCAGGGAATCTGAAAACAGAAATAAAGAAGCCAGTCCCACTGGGAACAACGGTACGAAAGGACGAGGCATTTCAGCCAGCAGGAAATAGCCAGCGAGCAGTGAGCTGTCGTTCACAGATACGTTCTACCAGCCCAGATAAACACTTTAAAACCTCCTACCAACAGACTGTTAAGGTCCCAGTGGAAAACTTACAGAGACAGCAGAGAGGGACTCTTGCACATAATTGGAGGAAAGATTCAATAGCTCAGCTATCTTCATCCCCAACGAAGCATGCATCCCAGGTTCAGAGAGAGGACAGTTGTGTAAGGACCTCAGGAAAAGTTGGCTCACTTTTCTGCAGGCCTCCAACCCCTAGAAGAAATGAAGCTTGTCAAGGACTATTTAGGAACAGTGATCCTGATCCTGCCTTGGCCAAAGAACAACGCCAGTTGGACAGCAGAAAAATACCCAGGGATGAGATGGATCCTAAAAAGGGACAGAATAAAATGGTCAACATGGAAGCTTATGATTCGTTGTCTTCTCACCTGGAGATTGGAGTCCATCGCTTGGACTCAGAAGAGAAAACGGAAGATAGCCAGGCATTGCGTGGGCAAAAGAATATCCCGAGGACTTCTTGTCAGTTGAACCCTGGAGACACAATAGAGGAGCCCTCTGTGGAAAAGGAACGTGTCTACACACCATTACCTATTAACTTGGCTGAAGAACAAGCTTTGTATAGAAGTTTGGAGGAGGAGATTTTGTCCAATATCAAGGAGTTGGAAGCCGAATCAGGTGACAACCATTTTCCTGGGCAGAACCAGTTCGAAGAGTTTAAAAAGGACAATGAGCCAGTGTCAAACTCCACAACGGTAGGTTGCAACCGCCCCAAAGTTCCTTCTTTGTCCTTTTTGCAAAGAACCAAGAAGATCTTGACTTACGGTGAATGCGTTCCACGTAGTGGTGTATATGTGCCAGAAAGAGACACAAGGCTACCTCCAGCAGGCCCCCATTACGACAGTGTAATCCAAGAACTTTCCATGGCGCTTCATCTAGAGCACATGGGTACTGACCTTCCTTCTTCTTTTCCAATCAATTCATATTTGCTGAATGGAAGCCAGGCACAAATGAAATTCGAGGAAAGAGAAATTCCACATGAAACCCCTTCAGTGCCTGAAATGAAGGAGGATCAGCCACCCCATGCAAATAATGGAGGACAGACAGAAGTTAGTGAGAATGGGGATACCTCTCAAACATTATCGAATGAAGAAACCCCCAAATCTTCAGAAAGTTCTGTTGTTGCAGAGAATGTGCAAAGCAAACCAAGGAGATCTCTTAAAAAGCCAGAGCGGGTGCCGTCCTTTTACAAGCTCAAGCTACGCCCCAAGATCCGTCCACGCAGAGACCACAGGCCTGGGAAGAGGCCTTCAAAGATCCCCACGCCAGTGGCATACCGCTACGCCCGAAAAGCAGCTAGCACCCAAGGCCAGGGGAAAGCCCCCAGGGCCAAATGTCAGACTCAGAATGGCCCAGCTACGGTGAAACAAGAGAGCACTGGAAATGCAAAATGTGAGCACGGCCTCTCCTCCACGCAACATGTGCAACTGACTCTGACGGAACAGATAATGGGTGCTTTGGATGACAAGGAAACTTGGCTGTGATTACAACTGAATATACCGTTGTTATCTTTTGATATGCAAAGATGCCATCGCTCTTCAAAGTTTGCAACCAGCAACTTCCATCTCTGTGAAGAGAGTATACAGTGGTGCCTCTACTTAACAACTTAATTCGTTCCATGACCAGGTTCTTAAGTAGAAAAGTTTGTAAGTAGAAGCAATTTTCCCCATAGGAATCAATGTAAAAGCAAATAATGTGTACAAACCTATTAGGAAAGAAATAAAAGCTCGGAATTTGGATGGGAGGAGGAGTGGGAAGAAGAAGAGGAGGACAATCGCTGACCAAAGCGAAGGGAGCATTTCTTTTCTCTGGGCGCTGGAAGAGGTTTATTCCCTCTCCCAACGCCCACAGAAAGGAAAATGCTTTGTTCACTCTGGACTGCCAAAGCCTCCTTAGGCGCCACTGAAAGGCTCCTCTGGCAGCCCAGAAAAGCCTGAGATGACCGGGATTAAAGGGGGAATGGCAGGAAACTGGCCGAGGCTTCGTGCTGCTCCCAAATTTCCTGGGAAATTTTTCCAGGCTCGGGTTCTTAAGTAGAAAATGGTTCTTAAGCAGAGGCAAAAAAATCTTGAACACCCGGTTCTTATCTAGAAAAGTTCTTAAGTAGAGGTGTTCTTAAGTAGAGGTACTACTGTACTTTAAAGCTATATAGGGAGACCTTGACCTAGGACTCCAATAGAGCCTGCCCATTACAGTTGTTAGTCCTAGTGGTTGTAAAATGAGTCAGATTTAATGACCCTTTTTTGCCGCAAGCACTGCTGTCATTAAGCAAATCAGGGGTTCACAAGGAGTACCATTTTGCTGAAAATTGGAAGTGATTGCCAGTTATCAGCAAAACCATAATAAAACATGATCATGGGGTCGTAGGATGCTGCAAATGACCATGAATGTGGCCATCTAACCCAAGCGCCTCAAGTTTAGTTACTGTGTCTGCAGAGGGGGCCTAACCATCAGAACTTTGAATCTGGGTTCTAAGTAGCCCAAAGGAGGTAGGTCCATTGTAATATCAAATGGCCACTAAACAACTGGTCATAAGGATTACCTGTATACATGGACATAAGTCAAGGACCGCCTGCAGAACTACCATATATGCTATGTATATGATATGTTGAACTGTAAGGGAAAGACAGCCTAGGTCAGTGATGGAAAACCTATGGCACGGGTGCTACAGGTGGCACACAGAGCCATATCCGCTGACACCCGAGCTGTTGCCCTAGCTCAGCTCCAATGTGCATGTGTGTGCCCGCCAGCTGATTTTTGGCTTGCAGAGGTTCTGGGAGGGCACTTTTGGCTTCCAGAGAGCCTCCAGGGGGATGAGGGAGGGCGTTTTTACCCTCCCTTGGCTCCAAGGAAGCCTTTAGAACATGGGGAGAGCAAAACACTAGCTTACTGGGCCCACCAGACGTTGGAAAACAGACTGTTCCTGGCCTCCAGAGGGCTTTGAGAGAGCCTCCAGGGAGTGGGAGGGGCTGTTTTCACCCTTCCCAGGCATTGAATTATGGGTGTGAGAACTCGCACATGAGTTTGGTGACACTCTTTTGGCACCCAAGGAAAAAAAAGGTTCGCCATGACTGGCCTAGCTTCTACTTCTTTTATGTCCTGAACACTTTCTGAAACATTGATTCCAGACACTTCACTTGTACTAGTGAAGACTAAGAGCCCTTCCATATTCTTAGGGTTCCACATAGCTGGGTATTTGCACAAGGAAAAAGTCTGTTAGAGAAATAGTTGCCTGTTGATTGTTGTTTTTTCTGCCTGCTGACTAACTACAATCAATCTGGTTTGATTTGATCAGATTCATAATGACTCACAGCACGTGGAGTCACTGTGTCCTTCTTTTTACTATATACAGTGATCCCTCGATTTTCGCGATCTCGATCTTCGCGAAACGCTATATCGCGATTTTTCCACCCGATGACGTCACTCTCTTCCTTCCTTTCTCATCTTTCTTTCTCGCTCTCTTTCTCTCTCTTGCTTCTTCCTCTCTCACACTCTCTTCCTCCCTCCCTCTCTCATCTCTTTCTTTCCTTCTCTCTCTTTCTCTATCTCTCCCCCTCTTGTTGGCGGGCGGCGGGCGGGCGAGCGGGGGCATCAGTGAGGAGCTGGGGTTTCCCCTTTGCATGGGCGGCCGGGAAGACCCAGGGAAGGTTCCTTCGGCCGCCCAGCAGCTGATCTGCTCGGTAGCGCAGCAGCAGCGAGGAGCCGAATCGGGGTTTCCCCGCACGCAAAGGGGAAACCCCAATTCGGCTCCTCGCTGCTGCTGCGCTACCGAGCAGATCAGCTGCTGGGCGGCCGAAGGAACCTTCCCTGGGTCTTCCCGGCCACCCATGTAAAGGGGAAACCCCGGCTCCTTGCTGATGCCCGCCGCTCGCCCGCCCGCCAGCAAGAGGGGGAAGACCCAGGGAAGGTTCCTTCGGCCACCCAGCAGCTGATCAGCTCGGTAGCGCAGCAGCAGCGAGGAGCCGAATCGGGGTTTCCCCTTTGCGTGGGCGGCGGGGAACGCAAACTCCACCATCTACGCATGCGCGGCCATAGAAAAAAAGGGTGCGCATGTGCAGATGGTGTTTTTACTTCCGCAACCCTACATCGCGAAAAATCGATTATCACGAGGGGTCTTGGAACGGAACCCACGCGATAATAGAGGGATCACTGTATTACCAAATCTATTCCTGCCAGATCAGCCCTATATTTCATTTTATTGGATTTGTATGCCGCCCCTCTCCGTAGACGCGGGGCGGCTAACAACAGTGGTAAAAACAACATGCGACAATCCAATACTAAAGAAGCTAAAAACCCTTATTTTAAAACCAATCATACATACAAACGTACCATACATAAATTGTAGAAGCCTAGGGGGAAAGAATATCTTAATTTCCCCATGCCTGACGACAGAGGTGGGTTTTAAGAAGCTTACGGAAGGCAAGAAGGGTGGGGGCTATTCTAATCTCGGGGGGGAGTTGGTTCCAGAGGGCCAGGGCCACCACAGAGAAGGCTCTTCCCCTGGGTCCCGCCAAACAACATTGTTTAGTTGACGGGACCCAGAGAAGGCCCACTCTGTGGGACCTAATTGGTCACTAGGATTCGTGCGGCAGAAGGCGGTCCCGGAGATAACCTGGCCCGGTGCCATGAAGGGCTTTATAGGTCATAACCTAAATGTTAGCCTTTTGAGGTAGACCAGACTTGAACACCAATAATAAGAACACTAAGACTATTTTCATTATAGGGTTATAATCAGGGAAGGGCTACCAAAAATTTTACTACCACACTGTCGGCGTGGCTTATGCAGGAAGCCCTGCATTTTCTTTCAACATCTTTCAGTGCAAATTGGGTGCTCTGGGGTGGAGCTCCATTTTTGCTACCCCACTGCATTTCCCCCCAGCCCGGGTAGCAGCCCAGACCTGGTTATAATAATTCTGAATGTGCCCCTCACCTTTAACTTAAAGAGAACTAAGGAAGATCAAGTCTGAGACATATTTTTCAAAATTACATTTTTGCTTTGGATTTAGATTTATCTTATCTAATAATTGCTTTGACTTTTGGTCTTCTCCAGATGTGGGTTTCAGCAGGTTCTGGAGAAATGGTAGTGGAAATTTGGGGTAGTTTGGAGAACCAGTAAATACCACCTCTGACAGGTCCTGTCCCCATCTATTCTCTGCCTCCCAAGTCTCAGCTGATTGGGAGGAAATGGGGATTTTGCAGTAACCTTCCTTTGCCATGCCCACCAAGCCACACCACGGCCACCAAGCCACGCCCACAGAACCGGTAGTAAAAAAATTGTTGAATCCCACCACTGGGCTTCTCTCCCTCCCCTTTGATCAAAGTTATACTCACGGCATATTACATTATCCCACTTAAAGTAGCCTATGCACCTGTGTATGATTTGGAAAAGGATATGTTGGTTTGGAAAACTGGAAGTTGCACTTCTTGCACATCTGGAAGAGTTCTAGTTTTTAAAAGACGTCTTGAATCAGAAATGTGTAACCTTTGCTGGACCAAATGCCTTACTTGGCCTTTTAATGGCATAAAGGGAGTTGCACTCCAAAAACACCAGGGCCCAGGAAAAAGAATATTTGATTGTGATTAAAATGAGATTAAATCTGATTAAGACATTTAATAGAATGCATATATTTCATGATTTCTTCTTCGTGGATTCTCAGCACCTCAAGCACCCCAATGTATCCCAGTTCCTGAAACATCCTGACAGTATTTATTTTCAGGTGCTTGTCAAGCCTACAGATGATGAGCACTATCATATTCTAAAAACCCCAGAACTGGATTTCATTGAGGGCCACATCAGGATTGTATTTGACCTCAGGGAGGCATGGCCAGGCCACGTGGCCAGCTCAGCATCCCTTGTGTTGGGGGCACCTGGGATGGCCAAGTGCTAAGGTAGGACTTCCCTCAGATCTTCCCTCCCTTACTATAATCTATCCCTTCCTTCCTTCCTTCTTTTTTCTTCCCTCTTCATTCTCCTTTCTTCTTCCTTCCTCTCTTTTCTTATTTTTCCTTCCTTGCTTTCTTCCCATCGTCCTATCTTTTTTTGGTCTTTCCTCTTTCCGTTTCTCCTTTCCTGTCCCTTCTTACATGCTCAAATGCAAATTAATCTGTCTGTCTGTCTGCCTCTCTCTATCTCTATCTATCTATCTATCTATCTATCTATCCATCTATCTATCTATCATCTCTATCTATATCTATCTATCTATCTATCATCTCTATCTATCTATCTATCTATCATCTCTATCTATCTATATCTATCTATCATCTCTATCTATCTATCTATCATCTCTATCTATCTATCTATCTATCTATCTATCTATCTATATCTATCTATCTATCTATCTCTATCTATCATCTCTATCTATCTATCTATCTATCTATCTATCTATCTCTATCTATCATCTCTATCTATCTATCTATCTATATCTATCTATCTATCTATATCTATCTATCATCTCTATCTATCTATCTATCTATCTATCTATCTATCTATCTATCTATCTATCTATCTATCTATCTATCTATGAAATGTATATGCTGCCCAACTCTAATTGGACTCTGGGCAGCTTCCAATAATAGCAATAATTTAAAAACAGTGTAAAAATATGGGTTACAATAACAACAGTAAAAACAATATAAACATGCATTTATAACAAGGTGACCAGATTATAACTTCGGTAAAGTGGGACACCATTGAGGTGGGGGGACGGACGATTGAAAAATCTCTACAGGCTTTTACCTCAATGTTTGTTTTTGTGTATTGCTTCTCAGTCCTGCACTTCTATCAATTTATTATCTTCCCGTTTTTGAAAAGCAACAGTAAGACAAGGGAAGAGAGCAAAGTAGCTGGCCTGTTCTGCTTTCAGACTGCTTCTTATACTGGAAGCAGCACTCTTTCCCCCCCAATGCTGGAGAGGTGCACGCTCGGTCACTTCTCCAACCCTCCGATCTCTCTCTCTCTCTGTTGGGCATGTGCAAAGCAACCCATAGTCTGGACTTTATTCACTCTGGACTGCCCAGAGCGAATAAAGCATTTCTTTTCTCTGGGCTCCGGGAGGAGGAAGCTTCTCCCAGTGCATAGAGAAAGGAAATGCTTTATTCACTCTGGCAGTCCAGAGAAAGGAAAATTGGGACTTTTTAAAAACCCCACGGGACATTATTAAAAATTGGGACTGTCCTGCTAAAAGCCGAACATCTGGTCACCTTAATTTATAACCCTTAAAATCCAAAAAATCATTCATGGTCCCAGGCCCACCGGAAAAGCAAGGTCTTAACGGAAATGCTGTTTCTGTTTCCTTTAAGATTTTTATTTCTCTTTTAGGGAAAATATTCTACCTTTTTAATATTTCCTAGAATATTCCATTCTTCTAGGAGAAGGGTGGGTGCTAACTTTTTAAATATGGGACCTCTCCGAAGTTGAATGTTTTGATACTTAGATAAGGTGACCAGACGTCCCAATTTTGGTGGGACAGTCCCGATTTTAAGCTATTTCTTCCACGTTCCGCAGCTTGAACGGCTGGAGATGAAGTTGGAGACGGAAGGACAGGCTCTTCATCCTTTGATGCTGGGCAATCACGTGGCTTGAAGGAATCGTCCATCAGGCAGTTCAGCTTCCGCGCTGCCTGAAATTGGCCAATGCGGAGCTGAGCTTTTACGTGGCTTCCAAGTTCCCCCCCGGCAGTTTCCACTGGCCGGTGCCGGAGAAAAAACTTGGAAGCCACAAAGAAGGGCAAACTGAGCTGCAGCACATAGAGCAAAGTTTCCTTCAGCCTGGCCAGCAAAGATGGGGAAGAGGGGGAGAAAAAAATGAGGGTTACAAATAGCTGCTGAGCGCAACGGGATCTGATCTATACGCTGAGGTAAAAGTCTGTAGAGATTTTTCAGTCGTCTGTCGTTGTCCCCTGTCCAGTCAATGGTGTCCTATTTTACCGAAGTAAAAATCTGGTCATCTTATACTTAAAGATTGTGACTTTGTTTCCCCATTGGAGGGAACTGTAGCCTGTAGGTAAATGCTTGCTTAATTAGCACCCTTTTCTATCAAACATTATGGGGGCAAAGCAGCAGAGATGAATCTGATGATACTTTTTGTCTGTTTTCTTTTTCTCTTCAGGACAGAATAGCTGGGTGAGCAAAGCCGCAAACTATTCATTCATATTTCTTTCCCTCTTTTGTGTGGAGTGAGGGGTGGAGAGCTGTTTTTTGACTGATTTGTTTAACTGGCTTCCCTTTTATCTAGTCTGAGCTTTCATGTGGAGAATTGAAAAGGGTTCACACATTTTAAAGCATGACAATACGATGGGATGAGTAGTGGGAAAGATAACATTTGTGTAATCTACTCTTTTCATTGATAAGCTTGACAGTTGTCTAAAAGCACCCTATATCTCCCTGAAATTGAGGGGGAGCTTATGCTGAAGCCAATTGTATTGAAAGAAGACATTTGGTTGCCTTCAAAGGTAACCCACGCTTTGCCATTGATTTTCTGTAAGCCTGGGATGTCCAACCTTGGCAACTTTTAAGACTTGTGGGACTTCGACTGCCTGAATTTCTCAGCCAGCATAGTTGAGGTCCATAGGTCTTAAAGTGGCCAAGGCCGGATGCTTGTGTTGTAAGCAAAGGATAATCCCTCCTATTTTATTTGGGCACACAGTGGATAGCATCAAGACAGAAGATAGACTCAAGTTGATTTGATTTACATTACATTAAAATTGAGTCTAGTTATTGTTTACTTACTCTCATAGAAACATAGAAGATTGACGGCAGAAAAAGACCTCATGGTCCATCTACTCTGCCCTTATACTATTTCTTGTATTTTATCTTAGGATGGATATATCTTTATCCCAGGCATGTTTAAATTCAGTTACTGTGGATTTACCAACAATGTCTGCTGGAAGTTTGTTCCAAGGATCTACTAGTCTTTCAGTGAAATATTTTCTCACGTTGCTTTTGATCTTTCCCCCAACTAACCTCAGATTGTGTCCCCTTGTTCTTGTGTTCACTTTCCTATTAAAAGCACTTCCCTCCTGAACCTTATTTAACCCTTTAACATATTTAAATGTTTCGATCATGTCCCCCCTTTTCCTTCTGTCCTCCAGACTACACAGATTGAGTTCATTAAGTCTTTCCTGATATTGTTTGGGCACAAAGTGGATAGCACCAAGACAGAAGATAGACTCAAGTTTATTTGATTTACATTACATTAAAATTGAGTCTAATTATCATTTACTTACTCTCATAGAAACGTAGAAGATGGACGGCAGAAAAAGACCTCATGGTCCATCTACTCTACCCTCATACTATTTTCTGTATTTTATCTTAGGATGGATATATGTTTCTCCCAGGCATGTTTAAATTCAGTTACTGTGGATTTACCAACCACGTCTGCTGGAAGTTTGTTCCAAGCATCTACTACTCTTTCGGGAAAATAATGTTTTCTCACTTTGCTTCTGATCTTTCCCCTAACTAACCTCAGACTGTGCCCCCTTTTTCTTGTATTCACTTTCCTATTAAAAACACTTCCTTCCTGAACTTATTTAACCATTTAACATATTTATATGTCCTCCAGACTATACAGATTGAGTTCATTAAGTCTCTCCTGATAAGTCTTATACTTAAGACCTTCCACCATTTTTGCAGCCCGTCTTTGGACCTGTTCAATTTTATCAATATCTTTTTTGTAGGTGAGGTCTCCAGAACTGAACACAGTATTCCAAATGTGGTCTCACCAGCGCTCTATACAGCGGGGTCACAATCTCCCTCTTCCTGCTTGTTATACCTCTAGCTATGCAGCCAAGCATTCTATTCACTTTCCCTACCGCCTGACCGCACTGTTCACCCATTTCAGTCATGTCATCATAAGCTAAGACTGAGTTCATACAACATGTGTATTATGTAAGTGAATTATTGAATTAACCCCATTGCCTGGGTTTGTACTTTATCCTGAGCCATTAACTAACCAAATTGGTTGGATTTCCCACATCCGATTAGCAAAAAAACAATATATAAATAAAAGATTGAAACTGTTTTGCACAAATTTTGACTGACCTAGTGCCACAGGTCTACCAGCCTGAATCAGTTGCCAAATAATGCTGAAAATCTATGCTTTCAGTCAAACAACATGTTATTTTTAAGCCCTTGACTTGTAATAGAACCAACTCACAAATCAAATCTACATGTGCAAAATTTTATTCTTAGTTTGCTTACAGTAGTTCTTCTTTTAGCTATCCTGTTTAAGAAGAGGCAAATTTATTTTTTTTAACGGTTGCTAGTATTAAAAGAACAGAGAGCTCAAATTGTGCAGAGATCTTATCAGGAATGTAGCTTTCCATCTTCTCTAACTTTGATGTGGCATCTCACGAGTTCCAGAAAGATGAAGCAATGAAGGAGAAATGATACATACACACACACACACACACACACACACACACACACACACACACACAAGACTAAAGATTTCTGCTCCAGGCAATGAGCCACTTTGTCATTTCCACAGTCTGATCTGTTTTCTGTGCCTTGGTCTCTAAGCTTTGCTAAAACACATCTCCAGAGGGGCAACTTTAAAACCAGTAATTCTCCTTGGTGAGTCATCAGAGATGCCCCTTCTGCCCAGCCTCCTTCCCTCTGCTTTCCTCCCCCCTAAAGTGTAGTTCAACCTCTCTCTGTGGGGTGTACACAAGAAGCAATAATTTAGCGATTTTTCCCAATAGAAAGGGACACACCAGCGACGTTTAATATTGGGGATAAGAAAGGAATTGCTGGAGGCAGCGAAGGATGAATCCTTGCAGTGGGGAATCTGCCATTCTAAACAAGAAGCGAGAACTGAGAACAGGATGTATGGTTTTCGAGGCTAGTCCTACCGCATGGTAAAATCATGGAATATAGAATCATAAAGGTGGAAGGTTCCTTGGAGGTCTTCTAGTCCAACCCCCTGCCCAAGGCAGGAAAGTTTATATCATACTCATACGTACGCTGAGAGCATCTGCACCAAGACAAATTCCTTGGGTGTCCAATCACACTTGGCCAATAAAATTCTATTCTATTCTATTCTGTTCTATTCTACAGGACAAATGGTTCTCTAATCTTTTCTTGAAAACATATAATTGTCAAGGTCTCAGGCAACATCCAAATTTAAATCAAATTTAAAGCATTCCTCAAAGCTCCCATTTATTTCCAGAGACATCCTGCCACCTCCACTGGGGAACACAAATCTGAGCTTCCCACCCAGTTGAAAGTTCACATGCCTTGCCTCCCCACCCACCCACAAACTTGTCACACTGCCCACTCAGGTTGTGCCAGCGTGGCAACTCCTTCTGCTTCCACCCTGGTGGTGGACATATGATGTCCTTGAACAGTGAAGAGCTGCACTTACCTTTGTATGCTGGGACAACTCCGGGTGGGCAGCAGTCATGGTTGCGTGTGTGGGGGGGGTGTTGGGCGTGTGCACCCAGTGCCAGATTTGTTTCCTGCACATTATTATTATTATTATTATTATTATTATTATTATTATTATTAATTAGATTTGTAGGCCGCCCATCTCCGAAGACTCGGAGCAGCTCACAACAAGAAAAGAGTACAAACCCAATAGTTAAAAACAATTTAAAAACATGTGCAGGAGGCAAAATCACAATAGAAAGATTTTGGTGTTTCTCAGGTGTTTTTGCTTCTGTGCAAAAAAAAAAAAAAGCCAAAAAGGGTGAAAAACACCAAAATCTCACAGTCGCACACGTCCTTGGACGACATTCTGATTCCTGCGCATGCACAGGAAGCAAATCTCACACCGGGCATGTGCACCCAGCCGCCAGTCAGCTGGAGCAGCATACGCAGCTCCATTTCCACTACCCAGACGGTGTCTCTCTCTCTCCCCCCCCCTTCACTGGCCTTGAACTTCTCCAAAGAATGCTTTGTGGCTGCATCTGCTCCTTCATGAAACCACCCCTCCCAAGTTCCCATAAACATCAGGCCTTGTACAGATAGTGTGGCAAGCCATTGATTTATCACCAACGTCTGCACCGGCTTGACATTAGTGATGGAGCACTCACAGCTTGGGTGGGGGGTAGCAAAGATGTTCCATTGATGAATTGCTCTCACTGTCAGGAAATTTCTCCTTATTTCCAGGTAAGATCTCTCTTTAACAAGATTCCACCCATTGCTTCTTGTCTTGAACTCAGTGCTTTGGAGAATAAGTTGACTCCATCTTCTCCTTGACAGCCCCTCAAGTGCTGGAAGACAGCTATCACATGTCACCCCAGTCCTTCTCTTTGTTAAGCTAGATCAGTGATGGCAAACCTTTTTGTGCATGCATGAGTGCTCACACCCATAATTCAATGCCTGGGGAGGGCAAAAACAGCTTCCCCCAAATCCCTGGAGGCCCTCTGGAGGCCAGAAACATCCTGTTTCCCAACTTCTGATGGGCCCAGTAGGCTCCTGTTTCACACTCCCCAGGCTCCAAAGGCTTCTCCAGAGTTGGGGGAGGGTCAAAATGCCCTCCTCCATCTCCCCCAGAGGCTCCCTGGAAGCCAAAAATGCCCTCTCAGAGCCTCCATGCGAGTCAAAAATCAGCTGGTTGGCACACACATGCATGTTGGAGCTGAGCTAGGGCAAAGGCTTGCATGCCAACTGATATGGCTCCATGTGCCACCTGTGGCACCCATGCCATAGGTTCGCCATCACTGAGCTAGACAATGTCAAAATGAGATCATGGCTTCAAGCACCAGATGCAACAGAGGGGCAACTTCTCTCCTGTTGGAGGGAGGACGGAGCACCGGTAGTTCTCGATTTACAACTGGTTACTCAGTGACCATTCAAAGTTAGGACCTACTTGAAAAAAGGAGAGACTTATGACCTAGATCCAACATTATGAATCTATTGAATCTAGGACTAGGGAGGTACTAACACCACTCTATAAAGCCTTAGTTAGGCCACACCTGGAGTTCTGCATCCAGTTTTGGTCACCACACTACAAAAAAGACACTGAAGCTCTAGAGAAAGTGCAGAAGAGAGCAACCAGGATGATCAGGGGGCTAGAAACTAAAACATACAAAGAGCGGTTGCAGGAACTGAGCTTGGCCAGTCTAGAAAAAGAGAAGGACCAGGGGTGACATAATAACCGGAGGGTTCCAGTAGGGCCACGAATAGCTGCCCTGTACTAAGTAGGACCCCTGAATAGTTTAGATTTTGTTTGTTCAAGGGATGTTGTAGAACAGAGGTCTTCAAACTTTTAAGACTAGCAGACTTCAACTCCCGGAATTCTCCAGCCAGCATCGCTGAAGTCCGCAACTCTTAAAGTTGCCAAGTTTGGGGACCCCGTGGTAGAAGATAACGCTGAAGGAAGATGCCCTTAGATCAGAATGCAAACCACAGGAGCCAATAGCAAAACCAGTCAGCCTTTTTATTTGCAATTATCAGAAAACAAACCATCTAGAAATTAGCATGAAGACCGAACAGATCATTCTAAAGTTTGATTTAAGAGGTATCTGTCGGGAAAGACTGTATTGGTCAAAGCCTCTATGGGCAAACCTGTCGGCCAGGATTGTGCCACATATGACAGAATGATTTGCTGTGGTGTGTGTGTGTTTTAATGCACGTGGAAAGTAGCATCTTGAGGAGGCTTGCCTAGGACTTCCTGTCAACTTGCTTCTTTTCCATGCAAGAACTCGTCTCTCTCAGGAGTATATGTCCCCATGAAGCCTGAAGGAATCAAGATAACCAGCCTGAAGGTGACACTTCCACAATAGTGGTTCTATAAGGAATTTTCTCCTAGGTCTGCCACAACTAAAGAGTCTCAAGTGTGTTTGCAGAGAGATCCTTCTTAGCTGGACTCCAGTGCCTGGGATTTTGTGCTCCAATGTCTGGGATGGCATCGGACTAGATTATTTGGGGGACTGCCTAATGCCACGTGAATCCCAGCAATCGGTTAAGTCCCACAGAGTCGGCCTTCTCCAGGTCTCATCAAGTAGACCATGTCATTTGGTGGGACCTAGGGGAAGAGCCTTCTCTGTGGGGGGCCCGGCCCTCTGGAATCAGCTCCCCCTGGAGATTCCTACTGCCCCCACCCACCTCACCTTTTGTAAGTCTTAAGACTCATTTATGTCGTTAGGCTTGGGCCGATTAGATCTTGGCCCCTGGCCAACGAATGATTGTATGATTGCTGTATGAAAGGATGTGATTGATTTTAATATAATTAGGGATTTTAGAAAGCTATGTAATTTTAATTTAATTGGATTAATGTTATTGTAATTTACTGTTTTTATATGTTGTAAGCTATATGTTGTAACTGCACAATCCTCCAACACAATTCTTTTTCAATGGCAACCTGTTCACACTTCCCTTGTCCATAGAAATAGAAATACAATAAATAAATAAATAAATTTTCTCCACTTTCCTGCTTTTTTTCCTATTATTTGGAAGATATGTGGGTGAGCTACTTAGCTCACAATGCTCATGGACAAGGGAAGTGTGAACAGGTTGCCATTGAAAAAGAATTGTGTTGGAAGATTCTATAGTTACTGCCACAGTCTCTCTATGGCAGTACACCCAGGAAGGCTCCTTGATTCACCGAAGAGCTCCAGGGGATGAAATGCCAGAAGAGACATCGGGAGCAACGTTGGAGGACCAGTAAATCTGACTGGGCACTGTTAAGATCCTTTATTAGGACTTATCTAGTGGCAATCAAGGTGGCAAAATGTTTGCACCTTTCTGCCTTGATTGCATCTGCGGAATCTCGTCCAACCGCCCTGTTTAGGGTGACTTGCTGCCTTCTTGATACGGGGGGAGTGGAGGAGCCCCTAGGGTACAACTGAGGAGTTTAATCAGTTTCTTGCGGATAAAGTCACTCAGATTCGGATAGACCTACACTCTGACTGGGCAGAGATGACTGGGACAGGTGTTAGTCCAGTTGTGTGGGACGAGTTTGAACTGGTGATGCCTGATGAAGTGAGCAAGGCCACGGGAGCTGTCAGCTCCTCCATCTGTGTATTGGACCCGTGTCCTTCCTGACTAGTTTTGGCCAGTAGGGAGATGACACAAGGCTGGATCTAGGTGGTGACCAATGCTTCATTGATGGAAGGGTCCTTTCCGCCCTGGTTAAAGGAGGCAGTGGTGCACCCTCTCCTCAAGAAGTCTTCTCTGGATCCTGCTATTTTGAATAACTATTGTCCCGTCTCCAACCTTCCCTAGAAAGGTGGTGGCACTCCAGCTCCTGCAGTCCTTGGAGGAAGACAACTATGTAGACCCTTATCAGTCTGGTTTCAGGCCTGGCTACAGCATTAAAACTGCTTTGGTTGCACTGATGGATGATCTCTGATGGGTCCGGGATAGAGAATATTCCTCTATCCTTGTGCTTCTTGACCTCTCAGCGGCTTTTGATACTATCAACCATGGTATCCTTCTGCGCCGACTGGAGGGGCTGGGAGTGGGAGGCACCATTTTATGGTGGTTCTCCTCTTACCTCTCTGGTCAATCGCGGACAGTGTTGATGGGGGGACAGAGAACGGTTCCTAGGTCCCTCCATTGCGAGGTGTCTCAGGGGTCAGTTCTCTCCTCCATACTGTAACATCTACATGAAACCGCTGGGTGAGATCATCCGATGACACAGGTGAGTTTCCAGCAATACGCTGATGACACTCAGCTGTACATTTCCACCCTGTGTCAATTCAGTGAAGCAGTGGAAGTGATGTGCCGGTGCCTGGAGGCTGTGAGGGTCTGGATGGGTGTCAACAGGCTCAAACTCAATCCCAACAAGACGGAGTGGCTGTGGGTTCTGCTCCCCAAGGACTATTCCATTTGTCTATCAATTACTCTGGGAGGGGAAATTTTCACCCCCTCAAAGATGGTCTGCAATCTGGGAGTCCTCCTAGATCCGCAGCTGAGGCTAGAGCAAAATTTCTCAGTTATGGCTAGGGGGACTTTTGCACAGCTCCGCCTGGTGTACCAGTTGCATCCCTATTTGGATAGGGAGTCTTTTCTCACAGGGAGCGAGGGATAGGGAGTTTTTTCTCACAGTCACTCATGCCCTGATCACCTCGAGGCTTGATTACTACAATGCGCTCTACATGGGGCCACCCTTGAAGAATTCAGCAAGTCTAGAATGCAGTTGCGTGAGCTGTAATGGGTGTATCCAGATACACCCATAGAACTCCATCACTCCATGAGCTGCACTGGCTTCCGATCGATCTCCGAACGCAATTTAAGGTGTTGGTTATTACCTATAAAGCCCTATATGGCTTAGGACCAGATTATTTACAGCACTATTTTCTGCCTCACCTGTCCCAGTGACCAATCCCACACTCCAGGTCCCGCAAGCCAAGCAATGTTGAATGGGGGGGGGGGAAGGGCCTTCTCTGTGGTAGCTCCAGTCCTCTGGAACCAACTCCTTCCAGAGATTCGCACAGTCCCCACCCTCCTGGCCTTTCAAAAGTCTTTAAAAACATGGCTTTGCCAGCAGGCCTGGGGCCATTGAGCGATACACTCAGCTCCGACTCGTAGTCATGAATGAGAGAGGTATGAATGCTTTTAATATCGGGGTTTTAAATTTTGTATTTTTTATTGTTGTACGCCGCCCTGAGTCCATCAGGAGATGGGCAGCTTATAAATTTAAATAAAATAAAATTAAAATAAAATAAATAATGATCATTAAGCAAAATAAATCAATAAGCTATGAGCAGGGACAGAATGAGAGCCCTTCTCCCAAGTCTTAATTTCAAACTAAGTCCTTGTCTATGGAGATTTTCAGATTATGGTGGTCCCAAAGGTGCTTTTCCAAAAAGCAGCTGGTTTCTTGGGATGACAAGTGAAGCATCTTCAAGGAACGCGTTCCAGTTGCCTTTAGAAAAAGCACTTTGTGGACTTGTGCAGCATGGTTGCATCAAGTGTAATCAAAATGACAAGGCTGCATCATCATTTATTATGACAAAAGGTTGAAACCTGTGACCATGTGGCTGAACCTTATTGCCCATTAGCCTCTGCTACCGTGGCCGATGATGGAAGTCTTAACAAGGGCAGGAACTCATCGTTGATCTATATCAGTGTTTCCCAACCTTGTCCACTTGAAGATATCTGGACTTCAACTCCCAGAATTCTGGGAGTTGAAGTCCAAATATCTTCAAGTGGACAAGGTTGGGAAACACTGGTCTTGAGGACCGATGATGGAAGTCTTAACAAGCGCAGGAACACATCGTTGATCTACATCAGTGTTTCCCAACCTTGGCAACTTGAAGATATCTGGACTTCAACTCCCAGAATTCTGGGAGTTGAAGTCCAGATATCTTCAAGTTGCCAAGGTTAGGAAACACTGATCTACATCTTCCAGTCGGCATAGTGAGGCATGTGGGAGTTGTAGTTCAGTAACACCAGCAGAGCCAGAGGTGTATGTTCTGATTTTTTTAAAGTGTACAAGGATGGTTTGTATGTGCCTGGAAAAATGTGTAAATATAAACAAATTATCTCTCATGGACACACTCCTTGCCTTCCGTACGAGTCGGAAGACTCACTTATGCCACCAGGCCTGGGGCCATTAGATCTTTGCCCCCTGCCCAATGAATGTGTTGCGAGAATGTGGAGTGAATGGAATGATTGTTTTTTATGGTTCCTGGGGTCTTTTTTTAGATTTTTAATTAGTTAATTGGATTAGGATATTGTGTATTGTATATTTTATATGTTGTGAACCGTCCCGAGTCCTCGGAAAGGGACGGCATAGAAATCCAATAAATAAATATATAAATAAAAAATGTTATCCCATCATCAGAATTTCTGAAGTTTAGTGGCAAATCCAGTTTACTTTGTACCCAGACTAAAATGCTTCCCCTATCTCTATAAATACGTACTGCAAAATACATCAAGCAAATCTACAATCCCAACGTACATACGACCTGAGAGATCCCATCCTTTCATTTCAGTTACCCTTACTAAATCCTTAACAGTTCCACCTATGTTGGCTTTTCTTTGCTCGCTTGTTCAACTCTTTGACCCACCCCTTCAATACTCCTCTTTCCTCCTGAAATATCCCACCATGGTTCTCAGCCAGTTTGCAAGTGATCTTGCATTGTAAGGAGTGCTGACCTGGGATAGGAATGGATGTTCTGTCGGCCTCTAGATGTTGCTGAATTAGAACATCCAACATTACAATCTTGTTGCATGGCCAGTTAAGACTGCTAAGTTGCAGTTCAGCAACATCTGGGAGGCCAAACACTGCCCATCCCCATTGGGCTGCCTGTCCAGTTCTACATCAAGAGGTCACTTGCTCCTCTTAATTTGCATTGCATTATTCACAAAATATTAACTAATCCCACATTCGGCAGATATTAATATACTGGCTGCAAGAGAGGGAACTTGATGCGTCCCCTTCTTCAGGTTGACTTTCTGCATTTTTGCTTCGTCTGTAGTTTTCAGCACCTCCTGATCTGTGTTCCAAACCAGAAGGACTCCTATGCATGAAGAAGCAAACCTCCTCAACACATCCATTGCTTCAAGGATCAGCAAGAAAGAAATCAAAAAACCAGCTGGCCTCAACGAGGCTAAGGGCTGTGGCTTTCTTGGAGGACAGAGCTACTTGTGAAGAATCCGGATTTTTAAAAAATAAAGGGTTCCCATGCACATGGCAGGCGAGTGAGGGGAGAAGCTGCCCTCAGAGATGGTGGGAGGGGGGATAGCAGGTCCTTAAGGTCTCACATAATGGTGCATCGGTTCCTCCGCAGGGCCCCCTGGAAGCGGATGGCAGTGTGGACGTGCTTACACCGTGCGCAGCCCACGCTCTTCAGAAGTTCACTGAAGAGCAAGAGGATATGCCAGTTGTACTTGGCTGAGCACTCAATGTAGCCACACTTCCATGTCTTCTTCACAAGGTTGGAGACGTTCCAGCGGGGGATGACGCGGCCTTTCTGGAGGTCCCGCTTGTTCCCAACAATGATGATGGGAGTATCTGAGGTTCCAATGACTCTGGCAACAAAGAAAGGAAAAAGTCGTGTCAAAGAGTTTGAAAAACCCAAGCCAAGGTGGTAGAATGGTTTGGAAGCGGTACTAACCCCTATGTCTTTGCGAAAGGCGGGCCGCCTGTCAGGCCCAAAGCCATTGTGTGAAGTTAGAGGCTTTGGCCTGCCAGAGTTAGCACAACGATAGGGAAATGGGAGGGGTGAGAGAGAGAGAAGTTGATAACCACCACACATGGCTTTACACAGAGTCCAAGGTCAACTGAACAAATGAGGAAGCCAGTGAATCCCTGCACCGGATTGGTCCATGTGACTGCACTTGTGGGTGTGGGGATGTAAGATGAACCTTAACCTGGATGGGGAACTGAAGAGAATTTAGTGTTGGAATGACAGTTACGAATCCAACATGGCTATGCTAAGAAATCAAACCTTGTGTGACAGCACAGGAGTGGAATGTGATTTACTTCTCAGATGCTATTTGGTTCGTTAACAAAGGGGAGCAATAGGAAGGCGAAGTGTTCTTCCGGTCATTAAGTATGGGAATTATGGAAACTGTAATCCCAACCAACTCCTTCCTAAATGAAGGTGCAGAAGAGAGCAACCTTGGATGATAAGAGGACTGGAAACTAAAACATACGAAGGGCGGTTGCAGGAACTGGGGATGGCCAGTTTGGCGACGAGAAGGACCAGGGGAGACATGATAGCAATGTTCCAATACTTGAGGGGCTGCCACAGAGAGGAGGGGGGTCAGGCTGTTTTCCAAAGCACCAGAAAACCAGACAAGGAACAACGGATGGAAGCTGACCAAAGAGAGATTTCAAACTGGAAATAAGGAGGAATTTTTTGACGGTGAGAGAGATCAACCAGTGGAACGGTTTGCCTGCGGAGGTTGTGAGAGTTTAGTTTAGTTTAGTTTAGTTTTATTGGATTTGTATGCCGCCCCTCTCCGGAGACTCGGGGCGGCTAACAGCAATAATAAAACAGTGTACAGTAATAATCCAATACTAAAAATGATTAAAAACCCATTAAGAATAATAATAATAAAAAAAGCCCCAACACTTGAGAGTTTCAAGAGGAGATTGGACTGCCATTTGTCTGGGGTGGTGTAAAGTCTCCTGCTTGAGCAGGGGGTTGGACTAGATGACCTACAAGGTCCCTTCCAACTCTAATAAACAAAAAAACCCCAACCAAATAAAATCTCAGAAAGACTCCGGTAAAAAACATCACAACCCAACCCAACCATTGTTTTCATCATATCAGCCAAGATAATCTTTTCCTCAATTATTTTATTCACCAAAGTCAATAACTGAAAACGGGAAAAGTAACACAAAGTGTCTTCTGAGATTATCATTGAATGGAAATCAGACTAAATTGTAAATGCTTTCACTACTGGTTCACTCGTGTGCACTCATGCACGCACGCAATGCTTCTGTGCATGGGCAGAAGCTTTTGCACATGTGCAGAAGCATCCCAGGTGGGTGGGTGGAGCCTACTGCCACCATTACTGGTTCACAGAACTGGGCCGAACTGGGAGCAAGCCACTGCTAGTTAAGTGGACTGCACGGCATTTGGTTCAGCCAGTCATATGCTTTGGGCACAGTGAAATAGCTGCAGTTGGGGAGGTAGAAAGTATTGACTTGACTCAATTAATCAACAGCAACAGCAATAGCACTTAGATTTATATACTGCTTCACAGTGCTTTGCAGCCCTCTCTAAGTGGTTTACAGAATCAGCATATTGTCCCCAACAATTTGGGTCCTCATTTTATCCACCTTGGAAGGATGGAAGGCTGAGTCAACCTTGAGCCTGGTGAGATCTGAACTGCCAAACCGTTAGCAGCCAGTGATCAGCAGAAGTAGCCTGCAGTGTTGCACCCTAACCACTGCACCACCACTGCTCTATATACATTCTTACCAAACAGATCTTGGTATAACCAAGGCAAGGGATCTGTTACTGGGAAAAAAGTTAATAATAGAATAGTAACAGAATAGTCCAAGCCACTAACCAGGAAGGAAGTCCTATATCATTTCAGATAAATGGTTTAGTCTCTTCTTAAAATCTTTCAGTGTTGGAGCATCACAACTTCTGGGGGCAAGCTGTTCCACTGATGAATTGTACTCCGGAGAGGGGCGGTATACGAGTCTAATAGACATACTCACTTCCGGCAACGGTTCTTTATAAGCTTTAGCCTTGAGTCCCCTAATCATCTTTGTTGCTCTTCTCTGCCCTCTTTCTAGAGTCTCAACATCTTTTTTCTGCATCGTGGTGACCAAAATTGAATGTAGTTTTCCAAGTGTGGCCTTACCAAGGCCTTATAAAGTGGTATTAACACTTCCACGTAATCTTGATTTTATCTCTCTGTTCAGAGGGGGATTTCTTCCGGTTTGGACCGGTTTGCCCAAACCAGTAGCAAACTGCTGGTAATATCATGATGATGTCACAGAACTGGTTTGTTCCGGGACGGTTTGTGAAGGCTGTCATCTTTTTTGGAATTTTTTTCTCCAACTTTTCCCCATTTTTTTCTTCTGCACATGCATAAAAGCCAGGTTTCTGGCAATCCACATGCATTGCCACCTTGTTTTGGGTTTTTTTGGGGAGGATTTTTTTGGTTACTGTGCACGCGCATGCACGTATGCGCACATGCAGCACAGTCACATGAAGCAGGAGGAAGTGAACCGGCAATATATGAATGCAGTATTCCGAAGTGTGGCCTTATACCAAGGCCTTACAAAATGGTATTAACACTTCACGTGATTCCATCCCTTTGTTTGTGCAGCCTAGAACTGTGTTGGCTGTTTTGGCGGCGGCTGCACACTGCTGGCTCATATTTAAATGGTGGGTCTAAATTCCCTCTCACAATTACTACTTTGAGGAAGGTACCACATATACTATACCTATCCATTTGGTTTTTCTCACCTAAATGTAGAACCTTGTTTTTTTCACCACTACATTTGGTCAGATAGGCCCCATGTTTGAAGTTGTATAATCCTTCTCTTTGCCCATCCAACAACCAAAACTGAGTCTAAAGAGCTCCTTGAAAACAGTGGACAACCAATTATTTACAGTAACGGGAGGGATTCCCTTGACTTTTTAAAGAGCCCTTGTATCATACTCGCTTCCATTCACTTTGTTCAATGAGAATTCCTGCTCACTACCAGCCCTAGAGTTACTCCAGTAGTGGCTTCCTACTGGTACGGCTATTTGCGTGCAGCTCTGTGGCTCTGGTGCATGGGCGCGGGTTTGAGCACAATTTTGCTCGAAATTGTGCAGATAGCAAAATCTTGCATGGGGACGCATGCGCAAACATGTTCTGGTGTGGGGTTTTGCTTCCGTGCATGTATCCTAGCAAAAAACCACGCCGAAACATGCGCACACGTGCATCCCCGTGAGAGATTTTACAGCCCTGCACAGGTGCAGAAAGCAAAATTGCACTCGAACATGCACTCACATGCCAGAACCGCAGAGCTGAGCGCAATTAGCCGTACTGGCAGGAACCCACTACAGTGGTACCTCTACTTAAAAATTTCATTTGTTCTGTGACCAGGTTCTTAAGTGGAAAAGTTTGTAAGAAGGAGCAATTTTTCCCATGGGAATAGATGTAAAAGCGAATAATGTGTGCGATTGGGGAAACCACAGGGAGGGTGGAGGCCCTGTTTCCTCCCACGAGATTCCTAGAGAGGCCCCATGGAGGCTTCTCCCCACTTTTTCCGACCCTGTTTCCTCCCAGGAGATTCCTAGTGAGGCCCCACGGAGGCTTCTCCCTGCCTTTTCCAGTTACAGTTTCCTCCCACGAGATTCCTAGAGATGCTCCATGGAGGCTTCTCCCCATCTTTTCCGGCCCTGTTTCCTCCCACGAGATTCCTAGAGAGGCCCCATGGAGGCTTCTTCCTGCTTTTTCTGGCCCTGTTTCCTCCTAGGAGATTCCTAGAGAGGCCCTCATGGAGGCTTCTCCCTGCCTTTTCCGGTTACAGTTTCGGAGGCTCGGGTTTGTAAGTGAAAAATAATTCTTGAGAAGAGGCAAAAAAATCTTGAACACCCGGTTCTTATCTAGAAAAGTTCGTAAGTAGAGGCGTTTGTAGGTTGAGGTATCACTGTACTGAGTTACTCCAAGCAGAAAAAGGTTGACAAGGACTGCCCATAAGCTATCTGGGAATGTATGCCTCTTTCTAAAATTCCTGGCATTAACATCTGGGTCCCCTCCCTTCTCTGATCTCAAGTCCAGGGTGGGTTGAAGCAGAGGCATATTTTTTACCTTGTTTCTAGGATCTGCTGCCTAATGGTTTTGACATACTCGAAGCTGTCAAAACAACAGATGTCATAGACCAAGATGTAGGCATGAACGCTCCGGAGGCCTCGGCAGCACACGTCCGCCCACTCCTGCAACAGAGACACAGAGAGGGACAGATCAGGGAACACACAGCGCATAGCTCCCCAGTGGTACCACCCAGCTCGCCCACAGCTTGCACCGAGCGTGGGGAAAGCTTGTTCCCGTTGGGTATCCAAATGCTCTGATCAATTCTTAACTAGCAAGAAATACATCGAAACATAGAAGATTGACGGCAGAAAAAGACCTCATAGTTCATCTATTTTGCCCTTATATTATTTCCTGTATTTTGTCTTAGGATGGATACATGGGGCTACCTTTGAAAAGTGTTTGGAAACTTCAGATCGTGCAGAACGTGGCCATGAGAGCCATTGTGGGGCTTCCTAGATTCGCCCAGGTTTCTGCAACACTCCGCGACCTGCACTGGCTGCCGATCGGTTTCCGGTCACAATTCAAAGTGTTGGTAATGACCTTTAAAGCCCTACATGGCATTGGGCCAGAATACATCTGGAACTGCCTTCTACCGCACGAATCCCAGCGGTCGATGAGGTCCCACAGAGTTGGCCTTCTCCGGGTCCCGTCAACCAAACAATGTCGTTTGGTGGGCCTCAGGGGAAGAGCCTTCTCTGTATCGGCCCCGGCCCTCTGGAATCAACTCCCCCCAGAGATTAGAACGGCCCCCACCCTCCTTGTCTTTCGCAAATTACTCAAGACCCACCTTTGTCGCCAGGCATGGGGGAGTTAGGATATTCCTTCCCCTAGGCCATTACAAGTTATGTATGGTATGTTTGTGTGTATGTTTGGTTTTTATAATAAGGGTTTTTAGTTGTTTTATTAAATTGGATTGTTACATGTTGTTTTTTATCATTGTTGCACAAGAACAAGGGGACACAATCTGAAGTTAGTTGGGGGAAAGATCAAAAGCAACATGAGAAAATATTATTTTACTGAAAGAGTAGTAGATCCTTGGAACAAACTTCCAGCAGATGTGGTAGATAAATCCACAGTAACTGAATTTAAACATGCCTGGGATAAACATATATCCATCCTAAGATAAAATACAGAAAATAGTATAAGGGCAGACTAGATAGACCATGAGGTCTTTTTCTGCCGTCAGACTTCTATGTTTCTATGTTGTTAGCCACCCCGAGTCTGCGGAGAGGGGCGGCATACAAATCCAAAATAATAATAATAATAATAATAATAATAATAATAATAATAATTATTATTATTATTATTATTATTATTATTATTATTATTATTTATTTAAACAACATGAACAATCCAATTAATAAAAACAACTAAAAAACCCTTATTATAAATAATAATAATAATAATAATAATAATAATAATAATAATAATAATAATGTTTATCCCAGGCATGTTTAAATTCAATTCCTGTGGATTTACCAACCACATCTGCTGGAAGTTTGTTCCAAGCATCTACTACTCTTTCAGTAAAATATTTTCTCATGTTGCTTCTGATCTTTTTCCCAACTAACCTCAGATTGTGCCCCCTTGTTCTTGTGTTCACTTTCCTATTAAAAACACTTCCCTCCTGAACCGTATTTAACCCTTTAATGTATATAAATGTTTCGATCATGTCCCCCCTTTCCCTTCGGTCCTCCAGAGTCCAGACTATACAAATTGAGTTCCTGAAGTCTTTCATGATACGTTTTATGCTTATGGCCTTCTACCATTTTTGCAGTCTGAGGGCTACATAAATACTAAGGGGGAGGGACAGTGAGAAAGCATCAGAAAAGGAAGCCCCCTTCAAATCCAGTTTAAAAATGGAACTAAAATTAAATAGAAAGGAGACCCAACTAGTTACAAAAAAAATAGAGCAACTAGCTTCAGAAGTGACTAGCTTCATATTGAAGCGATAGGCAGAGTTTGATTTTTAGAATGGACAATCGAGAATGAAAGTGTCAATAATCAAGAAACATGTCACTGACTAGCACTTGGTGGGATACCTGTGAAGGGAATAGAAAAGATATTTAGAGGCTGGGGTGTTTCTATAGTTACAAAGATTGGAATTATCTAAGCAGCAGGTTAGCAAAAAATGAACTTTGAAAATAAGTGTTTTGGACAGAAAAGAGTTTTCATGTATTTTGAAATTTGACAGAATGTTCAAGAAGATTAAGAATATCACAGATAGCCAAGAAAAACAAAAACTAAAATGTATTCTAGAGCAAATAATTTAAAATTGTAACTTGAGGCAAAATAACCAAGTGTAAGTTATCATGAATGAAGACAAATATACACTGCTCAAAAAAATAAAGGGAACACTCAAACAACACAAACATGCCTCAAACATGATCTAAGTATTGCCCTCAAGATCATGTGCTGCAACGTCCTGCCTGTCAAAGACTACTTCAGCTTCAACCACAACAACACAAGAGCCCACAACAGATACAAGCTTAATATTAACAGCTCCAAACTTGACTGTAAAATATAGTAATCAAGTTGTCGAAGCGTGGAACTCATTACCGGACTCTGTAGTGTCATCCCCTAACCCTCAACACTTTACTCTTAGACTATCCATGGTTGACCTCACCAAGTTCCTAAGAGGTCAGTAAAGGGCGTACATAAGTGCACCAGAGTGCCTTCCGTCCCCTGTCCTATTGTCTCTCCCATATCTCATATATCTTCTCTTCTATCCCTATATCTTTTCCTGCTATTCTCTAATAGTTATATTTCACTCCTTTATTTTCTCCTCTATTCCCCCCTTTAATACATTCTACCTAATTATATCCTCTATAACCCTCATTGTGTATTATTGTGTATTGGACAAAGCAAACAAACACAATACTGTATACAGTAATTCCAAGTAAATCATACTTCTATGAAATCAAACTGTCCACTTAGGAAGCAACACTGATTGACAATCAATTTCACCTGCTGTTGTGCACATTCAACTTTGTACAGAACAAAGTATTAAATGAGAATATTTCATTCATTCAGATCTAGGATGTGCTCTTTGAGTGTCCCCTTTATTTTTTTGAACAGTATACATGTCCCAGAATAATAGCAGTAGCATTTAGCAATAGCATTTAGACTTATAGACGGCTTCACAGTGCTTTCCAAACCTCTCTAAGCAGTTTACAGAATCAGCATATTGCCCCCAGCAATGTGGGTCCTCATTTTACCAACCATGGAAGGATGGAAAGCTGAGTCAACCTTGAGTCTGGTGAGATTTGAACCACCGAACTGCAGGTAGTAGTTATCTGAAGTAGCCTGCCTTACTGCACTCTAACTATTGCGCCACCTTGGCTCATATAACTTAGGGGTGTCAAACTCGTCCGGCTGTCACCTTCTGAAATAGCCAGGGGGCTTCTCGGCGTTTTGGCCGACCAGGCTTCTCAGCATTTTGGCCGACCAGGAAGGACGTCTTCGTGACATCAAAGCTCCGCCATGGAATTCCCTATTGGGATTCCCCACCTCTGTTTCAGCCTCCAGATCGGCCGAAAATGGCGCTGCTGATTGCAAAAATGGGGCTCCACCGAGTGCCGCTGCCCGGCTGTAACCTTCTGAAACAGCCGGGCGCTTCTCGGCTGCCTCCGGAACCCGAACCCGAACCCAAACTTTTGCCGAACTTCCAGGTTCGGCGTTTGGGAGAACGCCGAGAAGCCCCCCGGCTGTTTTAAAAGGTGACCGCCGGGCGGCGGCGCCCAGCGGAAGGCCATTTTGCGATCAGTGGGGTTCATAGGCCAGAAAAAGTTCGTAACAAGAGGCAAAAAATTTCTGAACCCCACTGTATTTCTTTTAATACAATTCATACTGATAGTATTTTTACTCTTCCCATTTTGTTTTCACAACTGTAGAAACATAGAAACAGAAGATTGACGGCAGAAAAAGACTTCACGGTCCATCTAGTCTGCCCTTATACTATTTCACCAGCACCGGCAGGAGTTGCAGGGGGCACTTTTCCTCCCTCCTCACCCCAGCGAGCGACACTGGTGAGGTTGTAAGTCGAGGACTTAACACTTCACTTGAACGATGATGATTGTTCAAGCCATTCCCATCTAGTCACATGGCCACAAGCCACACCCAGCAAATAAGCCATACCCACAGTGTGGCAGTAAAAATTTTGGCTGCCCATTACTGCTCTATTTCTACCTCTATGATCTCCATCTCTTACATCAAAAATAGAAGAGGAAAATTGAAGAACTTTTTACCAAAAGAAAAACCATAAAAAATAAAGGTAATAAAGAAAAACAGTAAATAGTGAAAGGAAAAAAAATAGAAAAGAAAAAAGGGAAATATAAAGAAGCAGTTTTCAATCTTCTTGAGGGAGATTACATACATTTATGTTTTGACCTCTCTCTCTCTCTCTCTCTCTCTCTCTCTCTCTCTCTCCTTACTTCATAATTTTTTTCTTCCCATAAGCTACTCTTTCTAGTCATCAAACTCGTAATAAGTTAATTTCCCCCTCTCTCTTTTTTCAGCAAAGGAATTTCCAGTCACATCTAAATGTAATTGTTGATCTTTCTTTAATCCAATTTTCCCATCTCTATTATTCTGTCACCATCAACCATTCCTTTACCCCGGGTATTTCAGAGTCTTCCCATTTTTGAATATAATAGTCTTGCAGCAAGTTATCTTATCTAAAAATAACCTTCTGTGGCTCTTTTCTAATTGACTGTCTATTAAATCCCAGCAAGAAAAGTTCTGATTGTTGATGATCAAAGGTTTTTTTTGGTATGTTATAAGTATTTTTTGTATGTTATAAGTATTCCAGAAATGTTTGGCTTTTTTACAAGTCCACAGACATTCTCTTTACAAGTCCACAGGCGTCCTCCTCGATCCACAGCTCACATTAGAGAACCATCTTTCAGCTCTGGCGAGGGGGGCGTTTGCCCAGGTTCGCCTGGTGCACCAGTTGCGGCCCTATCTGGACCAGGACTCACTGCTCACAGTCACTCATGCCCTCATCACCTTGAGGCTTGACTACTGTAATGCTCTCTACATGGGGCTACCTTTGAAGAGTGTTCGGAAACTTCAGATCGTGCAGAATGCAGCTGCGAGAGCAATCATGGGCTTCCCAAGGTATGCCCATGTTAGACTAACACTCCGCAGTCTGCATTGGTTACCAATCAATTTCCAATCACAATTCAAAGTGTTGGTTATGACCTATAAAGACCTTCATGGCATCGGACCAGAATATCTCCGGGACCGTCTTCTGCCGCACGAATCCCAGCGACCGGTTAGGTCCCACAGAGTTGGCCTTCTCCAGGTCCCGTCAACTAAACAATGTCGTTTGGCGGGACCCAGGAGAAGAGCCTTCTCTGTGGTGGCCCCGACCCTCTGGAACCAGCTCCCCCCAGATATCAGAGTTGCCCCCACCCTCCTTGCCTTTCGCAAGCTCCTTAAAACCCACCTCTATTGTCAGGCATGGGGGAATTGAAATTTCCCTTCCCCCTAGACTTATAGAATTTATACATGGTATGCTTGTATGTATGACTGGTTCTTTAAATTGGGGTTTTTTAGATTATTTTTAATATTAGATTTGTTTACATTGTCTTTTTATACTGTTGTTAGCCGCCCCGAGTCTTCGGAGAGAGGCGGCATACAAATTTAATAAATAAATAAGTAAATAGATAGATAGATAGATAGATAAATGAATGAATGAATGAATGAATGAATGAATGAATGAATGAATAAATAAATAAATAAATAAATGATAAAATGGCCCTTCAATGTTATCCATATTTCCAACATTCTAGACCAGGAGTAGGCAAAGTTGGCTCTTCTATGAGTTGTGGATTTCAACTCCCAGAATTCCCGAGCCAATCATGCCAGCTCAGGAATTCTGGGATTTGAAGTCCACGCCTCATAAAAGAGCCAACTTTGCCTACCCCTGTTCTCGATCACAGGTGTCAAATCGGGGCGTCGTGTTGTTCTCATGCGATGTTTTGGGACATTTTTCACCTTCATGAGGCTGAGTGGGCATGGCCTGAGCATGACACATCTGCCCCACACTTTATCACCCCTGCTCTAGAACATTGTTTCTCAACCTCAGCAGTTTTAAAATGTGTGGACTTCAACTCCCAGAATTCCAGAGATTTGCCATCTATAGTTGTCAAGGAATTCTGGGTGTTGAAGTCCACATATTTTAAATCTGCTGAGGTTGAGAAACACTGTTCTAGACATTTTTTTTGGCATCCATGCCAATGATACAGCGTTTTATAAAAATTATCTTGTAGGTTGCAGGTAGTTCCTCGGTTTATGAACAGTCAATTAACAGCTTGAAGTTACAACGGACTCCCAAGAGCTACTTATGATCTCTTTTTGAAACATAGAGACATAGAAGATTGACGGTAGAAAAAGACCTCATTGTCCATCTAGTATGCCCTTATACTATTTCCTGTATTTTATCTTAGGATGGATATATGTTTATCCCAGGCATGTTTAAATTCCGTTCCTGTGGATTTACCAACCACATCTGCTGGAAGTTTGTTCCAAGCATCTACTACTCTTTCAGTAAAATAATATTTTCTCCCATTGCTTCTGATCTTTCCCCCAACTCACCTCAGATTGTGCCCCCTTGTTCTTGTGTTCACTTCCCTATTAAAAACACTTCCCTCCTGAACTTTATTTAACCCTTTAACATATTTAAATGTTTCGATCATGTCCCCCCTTTCCCTTCTGTCCTCCAGACTATACAGATTGAGTTCATTAAGTCTTTCCTGATAGGTTTTATGCGTAAGGCCTTCCACCATTTTTGTAGCCCGTCTTTGGACCTGTTCAATTTTATCCATATCTTTTTGTAGGTGAAGTCTCCAGAACTGAACATAGTATTCCAAATGGGGTCTCACCAGCGCTCTATACAGCGGGATCACAATCTCCCTCTTCCTGCTTGTTATACCTCTAGGTATACACCCTCAGAGAGGGGCGGCATACAAATCTAATAAATTATCATTTATTATTATTATTACTTGCTTTCCCTACCACTTGACCGCACTGTTCACCCATTTTGAGACTGTTAAAAATCACTATGCCTAAATCCTTCTCTTCTGAAGGTTTTGCTATCACAGAACTGAAGTTGTGAGAACTGCACCCCACCTCTACCATTACATAATTGAATTTTGGGCACTTGGCAATTGGCTCACCTTTACATATTGCAGACGCAGGACAAAAATTTGTTACGGGATTTTGCTGATTTACTTTCGGTTTCTAGCAAAAACAACGCCCTTTGGGGGAAATGGATTCGCTTAATGACTGTGGCGTTCATTTAACAACTCCTGTAAAATTGACAAAAGAATCCAGTCGTGTGATGATCCATTGGCTCAACCTATGACTGCAATGGCTTATAACCGTGACTTTGGACTCTTGTTTCCTGTTTCCTAGGCAGCACCTCTTCCCCTTGTCTCTCAAGGTCATCCATCCATTGTGTTACAGTTCCTTCATTATATTGTGTCAAAAGTTCTTACAGAGTTTTATCATACAATTTTTCACTTATTCTTCTTCCAGCTGAAAATATACTGTTTCTAATCCTCAAGAATTATACAATATAGCCACTTGCCTAGAAGCACTCAACAGCCTGTTCGCAAACACTTCAAGTTCTTAATTATCATTTTATCATGATTATTGTTGCTATTACAGTCTGATTCATCAACCTCTCATATATTTTATCACTGGGTCGCCTTTATTGAAGCAAGCAGCTGACAATCATTTGCATTGCTTTTACAATGTATTTTTTTTTATCCTAACAAGGTTCCCAATACATTTTAAAGCTGTATGATGCCTTGAGCCTAATATTACTTTTTTTTGTGCTTGTCTTTTACAAACTCCATTTCATTTTTTAAAAATTTGCTAAAACGTTTGGTAAATAGCTGGGCATTCCTCTCAATTCCATATGTGGCATTTCTTCCCCAATAGTTTGGCTCATCAGTTTCATAGGATGCTTATTGTTAGGATTCCTTATACTCAGCCTCATTGGTTGTTAGTTATCTACAATCTCCCTAGTTTGCTTCCTTGCCCATCTTTAACACCAAAGAAGCAAACTTCTGATTTTGCAAGAAAACAGCACACTCCTGTGGGAATAAAGTTTTAGGATTGTATTGACAGCAATTGCTGCAGAAGAATAGTCGTCATATAGCAGCGATGTCAAACCTATGGCACTGCTGCCACAGGGGGAACGTGGAGCCATAGCTGTCGGCATATGAGCTGATGTCTTCACTCAGATCCAGCACACATCTACACACTGGCCAGCAGATTTTCAGCTCGCACTGAGATTCTAGGAGGGCATTTTCGGCTTCCGAAGGGCCTCCAGGGGGGTGGGAGAGGGCATTTTGCCCAGGTTCGCCTGGTATAACAGTTGCGGCCCTATTTGGACCGGGAGTCACTGCTCACAGTTACTCATGCCCTCATCACCTCGAGGCTCGACTACTGTAACGCTCTCTACATGGGGCTACCTTTGAAAAGTGTTCGGAAACTTCAGATTGTGCAGAATGCAGCTGCGAGAGCTATCATGGGCTTTCCTAAATACGCCCATGTCACACCAACACTCCGCAGTCTGCATTGGTTGCCGATCAGTTTCCGGTCACAATTCAAAGGGTTTAGTCTCTCACAATCAAACAAGATTGATCAATTGTTACAACAATGCAACATGGCTGATGCACGCCCATGTCGGTCTCCAATGCAGACAGACTTTTATAGGTTGACATACCAAAATAGTCCTTTGTTTAAGGACCAAACACTTTATCGCTCAGTAATTGGGTCATTGTTATATATTAGCAGTTGGACAAGACCCGACATTTCACTTAGTGTGAATTTGTTGTCACGACACGTAGGCAACGCGACTGTATTTCATTGGTCATGTATAAAGAGATTGCTCAGATACATGAAGCACACGATGGACATAAAGTTGTTCCTGGAACCAGAACAAAACAAGTATCCTAAACTGATTTGCTATGCAGATTCTGATTGGGCGAGTGACATTGAGACTCGTCAAAGTACTTCTGGGTTTATAATGTTTTTGAATGGGTGTCCAATTTATTGGAAAGTCAGAAAGCAGAGATTTATTTCTTGTTCCTCCACTGAGTCCGAATATGCTTGTGTTTCTGACTGTTGCAATGATTTAACCAATGTTTCTGCTCTCATTACTAGTATCTGGGTGGAGCCAATGAAACCTATTGTCATTATGGAAGATAATATTTCAGTGAAATTTATTGCTGACGCTGAATATGTGGGAGCACGTTCACGGCACATCGATTTACGATATAAAAATGCAAGAAAATATGTGCAACAAGGATTCGTGACACTACAATATGTGCCTTCAAATGAACAGATCGCTGATGTGCTGAATAAGCCACTGCCAGCTGACCAACACGAATACCTTTCTGAGAAAATGTGCCTTAAGTGAATCAATGTCCCTGATGACTGCCAAAGAAGGGGTGTCACGCTGAAAATTGCCAGCCAACAGAGACTTTCCTTAGTTAAAGTGTTGCTGTGTTTCTTTATTTTCTCTGATCACACCCCCTCTTACATCACTCCCACAATCCTTATCTTTCTCTGTTTCCTATATATATATCCGCCTGCTTATGTGAGCAAGCACATTCTAATCTAACCTTCTTGTGTGCTTGCAGCCATGTTTTCGTTAGAAGCTGCTTGATAAAGCGCAGCTGGCACAATGTACTTATTTCTGTTTATAAAATAAAGTTTGTTTTCACTTTGGTTCCTGCCTGCTGAAGTCCTGCTTTAAAATCCATCCCCAACAATATCATGTAATCTTGTCCACTTCTCCATCTTCTATTCCATTATCTCTTGATATTGCTACATAAATTATACCCACTATTTTCTTTTCAACTAGTTAAATATAATGTGGTATGAGCTAAGACTATATGAGTAAAATCTCCTACTATTCTAATCTGCGCAGTTTCTCCTATTTTCTTCACACTGTGTTTCCACCAATTTTTTTTACTACTGGCACATGGTGATTTTTACAAATGTTTCAGTGAATCATTTTGGTGACTATGTTATGCATTATCCTATATGACAGTGATGGCAAACCTTTTTTCCCCTCGGGTGTCGAAAGCTATTGTGCCTGTGTGAGTTCCCAAACCCATAATTCAGTGCCTGGGGAGGACATAAATTGCCTACCCTGCCCCCCAAGCCCTCTGGAGGCCAGAAACAGCCCATTTCCCAATTTCTGGTGGGCCCAGTGGGGCCATTTTTTACCCTCCCCAGGATCCAGAGGCTTCCCTGTAGCCTGGGGAGGGCAAAAATTTATTTATTTATTTATTATATTTGTATGCCGCCCCTCTCTGTAGTCTCGTGGCGGCTAACAACAACAATAAGGCAATATAAACAAATCTAATATTTAAGTTAAGTTAAAAAACCCTAATTTAAGAGACCAATCATACATACAGACATACCATGCATAAATTTTATATGCCAAGGGGGAAGGGAATATCTCATTTCCCCCATGCCTGGCGACAGAGGTGGGTTTTAAGGAGCTTACGAAAGGCAAGGAGGGTGGATTTTTTAAAAATTATTTTTTAATTTTGATTATAATACAAACAAACAAACAAACAAAACAAGACATATAAACATACTTATATATACAGATTGAATTGCTTAATGTTTAATACTTTACAATTCTGTTTTTATTAGTTCATTTCCTTCCCTTAAATATTACTTCATTTCATTTCCAATTGATAATTTAATATTTCCTTCAACCAATTTTGAATCCTGGACCAAAATCGTTCTGCTGGATTTCTGCTCCATCTGGATTTTGAGTCCATCTTCTAGGGCAAGGGTAGGCATGTTTGGCTCTTCTATGATATGTGGACTTCAATTCCCAGAATTCCTAAATTAGCATGATTGGCTCAGGAATTCTGGGAGTTGGTCCACAAGTCATAGAAGAGCCAATTTTGCTTACCACTGTTCTAGAGTATTGGCTATTTTTGCCAGTGTGTCATCTGAAAATTTGATAAGTTCCCCTTCTATGCCCTAAGCAATTTATGTAGATAGTTTTTTGTCTTTGTTTTCTTAAATTTTAAAAATAGGCTTTATTTAAACATGCAAAATACGAACAATAAAACTCATACAAAAAAAGAAAAAAAATAATTTATGTAGATATTGAAGAGTACTGGGCCTCAAATGGAACCTTTGAAGACTGTAACCATTACTGACACAGTTCTACAGAGGAATTATTGAGTCTGTCATCTGCACCTCTATAACTGTCTGGTTTGGTTCTAAAAGACAGACATAGAGTTCAGAGGATAATTAGAACTGCAGAAAAAACAATTGCTACTAACCTGCCTTCCATTGAGGACCTGTATGCTGCACCAGTCAAAAAGAGGGCTGTGAAAATATTTATAGACACCTCACATGCTGGGAACAAATTGTTTCAACTCATAACCTCAAAACGATGTTATAGTGCACTGCACACCAGAACAACTAGACACAAGAACAGTTTTATTTTCTTGAACGCCATCACTCTGTTAAACAAATAATTCCCTCACTACTGTCAAACTATTTACTAACTACTATTAAACTTCTCATCGTTCCCATCACCCATCTCCTCTCACAAATGACTGTAGGACTGTGACATAACAACAACAACAACAAAACACCAACAACAACAGCAACAGCAGAGTTGGCCTTCTCCGGGTCCCGTCGACTAAACAATGTCATCTGGTGGGTCCCAGGGGAAGAGCCTTCTCTGTGGCGGCCCCGACCCTCTGGAACCAGCTCCCCCCTGAGATTAAAATTGCCCCCACCCTCCTTGCCTTTCATAAACTCCTTAAAACCCACCTCTGCCGTCAGGCATGGGGAAACTGAAATAACTTCCCCAGGCCTATATTGTTTATGTATGGTGTGGTGTGTGCATGTTTTTAAATTATGGGGTTTTAGTTTAAATTATTAGATTTGTATTACATATTGTTTTGCTACTATTGTTGTGAGCCGCCCCAAGTCTACGGAGAGGGGCGGCATACAAATGTAAATAATAATAATAATAATAATAATAATAATAATAACAACAACAACAACAACAACAACAACAACAGAGTTGGAATGGACCTTGGAGGTCTTCTAGTCCAACCCCCTGCTTAGGCAGGAAACCTTACACTACTTCAGTCAATGGTTATCCAACATTTTCTTAAAAACCTTGTTGCTTGTATCTTTATAATTTATATTGACTGGTTCCTAAGATGATTTGATTGCTTATTTGTACCTAGACTATCATTAAGTGTTGTACCTTATGATTCTTGACAAACCTATCTTTTATTTTATGTTCATTGAGAGCTTATGTACCAAAGACAAATTTCTTGTGTGTCCAATCACAGTTGGCCAATAAAATTCTATTCTATTCCATTCTATTCTATTCTACTTTCAAGAGAATTTTTTTTCTTTTAAATTTCCCCCCTCTCCTTCCAGGGCTTTTAAAGAAACATAAATTTGAATATTTTCTATTGTTAAGGGCAGCTACGATAAAATGAGGGTTTTTCCAAATGAAAGTAGGGATGTGTTTTCTAAGAACGCTAGAAAGGGACTGAAGCACGAAGGCATAGTTAGGAAAAATAGCAAATAGCCAAGAGAAATTTAGATAGCTATAGCACTTTGAATATAAATGAAAGCGAAGAACATTATCTAAAATCTGGATGATAGCATTTGGAAAGGAGGTAGCACAGGATGAATGATATATACCAGAAATAATTGGATAATTAGAAAAAATTTGATTAATTTGACTAAGAATTTAGCATTTGATATTGTATTTATTTATTATTTAGATTTGTATGCCACCCCTCTCCGTATTGTATTATATTTTAATTTGAGGTATGTAAATTGGAATCTCTGTAAGGTGTGAAAAACAATAAAACATTTATACCCACCCACCCACCCGCCAAAAAAAAATTCTTTCAAGAGCAGAAGACACCATAGTTAATGATTCTTTTCTTGCATATGCATCACTTTGAGAAAGGCCTGGAAACCAAGTCCTTCAAATTATGGGAGCTGAAGTCCACACATGTTAAAGTTTCTAGGGTTGTATAGAATGTCATTCAAAGGTGAAGGTAACTGAGATGTCCTGGTTTTATCTGCTTTTGAGATTCTAAGCAGAGCCCTCCTCTGAATTCATCTTCCTGGCCCCAAGCAGAGTAGGTGGGTGTTCTTCCCATCTGCTAAAGGTGCAGCCAGCCTTTGATGGAATGCAAAGACCTTAAAGCCACATCGTCAAAAAGAATATGCAGCCAATATGAATTGCATCATGTTTTATCCATTTATATAATAACTTTACGGTTCCAATTTCAAGCACATAAGCCTAGAGTGATCCACCTCCCTTCAGCTCAGATGAGCCCTTGATTTAAAACAGGAGGAGGGAGAGAAAGATACAGCAAAGCAGATGGGGGGAAATGGCATTGAGGTGACCAGAGAAGATGGAAGAAGGATGAAAGGTGGTTACAGTGATAAAGTAGATGTGAGTTTTAACCTAAATGACTTTACAAAAAAGATGATGAAATTTTGGGGAAAGTGCCAAAGCAACTAAGATGATTAAAGGCCTGGAGACTAAAAATTATGAAGGAAGGTTGTAGGAATTGGGTAAGGCTAGTTTAGAGAAAAGAAGGACTAGGACTAGGTAAATAGGAGCCACGGTAGCACAGCGGTTAGACGGCAGTACTGCTGGCTAATTTTGCTGAATACCAGCTGCCAGCAGTTTGGCAGATCGATTCTCACCAGGCTCAAGGTTGACTCAGCCTTCCATCCTTCCGAGGTGGGTAAAATGAAGACTCGGATTGTTGGGGGCTATATATGCTGACTCTGTAAACTGCTTAGAGAGGGTCTAAATGCTATCGTTAATGTTATTGCTAATATGATAACAATATTCCAATATTTGAAAGATTATTTTCTAAAGCACCAGAAGGCAAGTCAAGAAACAACTTTAAAAACAATAGATGGAAACTACTGTATTTTTCGGTGTACAGTGTTCCCTCGATTTTCACGGGGGATGCGTTCCGAGACTGCCCGCGAAAGTTGAATTTCCGTGAAGTAGAGATGCGGAAGTAAATACACTATTTTTGGCTATGAACAGTATCACAAGCCTTCCCTTAACACTTTAAACCCCTAAATTGCAATTTCCCATTCCCTTAGCAACCATTTAGATTATTACTGACCATGTTTCTTTATTAAAGTTTATTTAAAAAAATATTTATTAAAGGTGGACGAACGTTTGGTGATGATATATGACATCATCGGGCAGGAAAAACCGTGGTATAGGGGGGGAAACCGCAAAGTATTTTTAATTAATATTTTTTGAAAAACCGTGGTATAGACTTTTCATGAAGTTGGAACCCGCGAAAATCGAGGGAACACTGTATCTCAAAAAGGTGCTTTAAAAATTGGGTGCGTCTTATATAGCTAATGTTGCTGAGCTTGCCCGGCAGCCCTCGGCAGGAGGACAGCAGCTCGCTCCAGAGATGGGTGGGGTGTTGGGCGTAGCACCAGCAGCAAAACGTCGCTTTCCAGGCGGCTGCCTGGGGCCTCCGGCTGACAAGGACAAGGCGAGCGCACTACCCGAGTTAGCTAATCCTGGCAGAGGCAGTGGCAACAGCAGCAACTGCTGAGGTGGCCCCGGTGGCTTCCCTTTGAAGAGCAGCAGCACCGGGAATGTCACGTCCATACCCCAACCACTCCGCCCCCGGCCGGCGCTGAATCGCAAGGCTGAGGAGGTCGGCAAACAGGCTCTGAAGGGGCAGAGCCATTGTCCATATCGGCGTCATGTTGTTGGGTGGCGGGCTCGACTTGGCAAGCGGCTGTGGCTTTGGCGGAACAAAGTTGTCTGCTAGGCTTGTTACGAACCTGTTGGATCTTCCACTTGGTGCAGAGTTTGTCTCCCAGTTAATGTCAGGGTAATTAAAATCCCCCATTCATATTGTGATGCACTTCCTGCATACCTTAGTTAGCTGACAAGCAAAAAGTTCATCTACTTCCTGCTTGGTTGGGTGGCCTATAGTATAGACCTATGGCAATGGCAATTCCCCCACCCCTTTTAATATTGACCCAAATGCGGTCAAGATAATTTTCATTATTGTTGTGCTCTATTTCTGTAGAGATGTAGTTATTTCTTATATATAGTGCAACTCTACCTCCTCTTTTATTTGGTCTGCTTCTTTTAAACAATTTAAATCCCTCTCTATATTTCATTTATCAATCTCATCCCACCAAGTTTCCGTAATAGCAACTATATCATATATTTCCTCATTTACTTGAATTTCTAATTCACCCTGTTTTTTTCTCATACTCTGTGCATTGGTGTATAGACATTTAAATCCACTTTGATTGACCTTGTATTGATTGGCTACATGACCTGTGTTGCGTCTGACTGCCCCTACTTTCTTGCCACCTGTTTGATTAGTGCACATGGCATTTACTATTAAATGTTTGGCTTTACAGTGAACCCTCGAGTTTCGCGTCCTCGAGCATCGCGAAAGGGCTATTTCGCGAGTTTTCAACCCGGAAGTAAACTCCACCATCGGCGCATGCGTGCCTTTTTTTCTATGGCCACGCATGCGTAGATGGTGGAGTTCCCCAGCTGGGAAGCTGGGCGGCTTCCCTGGGTCTTCCCCCTCTTGCCCCGGTAAGACCCCAGCGGCAGCGTGAGCAACGGCGTGGGCGGGCGGGCGGCACGCGCGGGGACACCCCAGCTCTGCTCCCCAGCTGGGAAGCGGCCCCAGCAACAGCGTGGGCGGGCGGGCGGTGCGCGCGTGCTTGGGGACACCCCAGCTCCGCTCCCCAGCTGGGAAGCGGCCCCAGCAACAGCGTGGGCGGGCGGGGCGGTGCGCGCGTGCTTGGGGACACCCCAGCTCCGCTCCCCAGCTGGGAAGCGGCCCCAGCAACGCGCGCGCGCTTGGGGAAACCCCAGCTCCGCTCCCCAGCTGGGAAGCGGCCCCAGCAACAGCGTGGGCGGGCGGTGCGCGCGCGCTTGGGGAAACCCCAGCTCCGCTCCCCAGCTGGGAAGCGGCCCCAGCAACGCGCGCGCGCTTGGGGAAACCCCAGCTCCGCTCCCCAGCTGGGAAGCGGCCCCAGCAACAGCGTGGGCGGGCGGGCGGTGCGCGCGCGCTTGGGGACACCCCAGCTCTGCTCCCCAGCTGGGAAGTGGCCCCAGCAACAGCGTGGGCGGGCGGGCGGTGCGCGCGCGCTTGGGGACACCCCAGCTCCGCTCCCCAGCTGGGAAGCGGCCCCAGCAACAGCGTGGGTGGGCGGGCGGTGCGCGCGCGCTTGGGGAAACCCCAGCTCCGCTCCCCAGCTGGGAAGCGGCCCCAGCAACGCGCGCGCGCTTGGGGAAACCCCAGCTCCGCTCCCCAGCTGGGAAGCGGCCCCAGCAACAGCGTGGGCGGGCGGTGCGCGCGCGCTTGGGGACACCCCAGCTCCGCTCCCCAGCTGGGAAGCGGCCCCAGCAACGCGCGCGCGCTTGGGGAAACCCCAGCTCCGCTCCCCAGCTGGGAAGCGGCCCCAGCAACAGCGTGGGTGGGCGGTGCGCGCGCGCTTGGGGAAACCCCAGCTCCGCTCCCCAGCTGGGAAGCGGCCCCAGCAACGCGCGCGCGCTTGGGGAAACCCCAGCTCCGCTCCCCAGCTGGGAAGCGGCCCCAGCAACAGCGTGGGCGGGCGGGCGGTGCGCGCGCGCTTGGGGACACCCCAGCTACGCTCCCCAGCTGGGAAGCGGCCCCAGCAACAGCGTGGGCGGGCGGGCGGTGCGCGCGCGCTTGGGGACACCCCAGCTCCGCTCCCCAGCTGGGAAGCGGCCCCAGCAACAGCGTGGGCGGGCGGGCGGTGCGCGCGCGCTTGGGGACACCCCAGCTCCGCTCCCCAGCTGGGAAGCGGCCCCAGCAACAGCGTGGGCGGGCGGGCGGCACGCGCGCGGGGAAACCCCAGGCGCGAGCTACGGGGTGGGCGGGCGAAGGGCGGGCGGCGGTGGAAGTAAAAACACCATCTGCGCATGCGCAGATGGTGTTTTTACTTCCGCACCGCTACTTCGCGAAAAATCGATCATCGCTTGGGGTCCTGGAACGGAACCCCCGCGATGATCGAGGGACCACTGTACTTGATAAACTTAACCACACAGATATCTATGTTACATGCACCGTTAACCATACAATTTTAGACTGCTGGAGACAGAAATGTTCTGTATCAATTAAATCTCTGTCCCCACTGTTCAATTTAAATGTTTATCCAGGAAATCTTTGAATTTAATACCAAGTAGCCCAGTCCCTTTCTTTGATGGATGAAAATTATGTCTTTTGTATAGTTTTTCATTGGACCAGCTGAAGACATCATGACTAATGGAACCAAACCTTCCCTTTTACCCCACTCCTTTAGCCACACATTAAACTCTGCTACATGTTGGCCTTTCCCTTTTTGTTCCTTAGACACAGGTAAAACCTCTGAAAACATAAGCCTACAACCAATACTACTAAGTTCATACCCCAAAGTCTGGAAGTCATTCTGCAGAGAAAGTACATCTTTTGGGGATAGATCATTTGTGCCAAGATGTATAATAGCATCAACATCACAGTCCTTGCTGGCGTTCTTGGCTATCTTAAGAATACGCCTCTTGTCTCTGCTGACAGTAGCACCTGGCAGGCACCTGACCTCTTTCAAAACCCCGATATCCTTTCCTAAATTTACATCCCTTATAATTGAATCACCAACCAGAAGGTGGCTTCTCTTTTTGGTTACATTGCTGCTCTTGTGTGACTGATGTGTAACATCTGATTCACACGTTCCCCTTTCCAAAATAAGTTTTTCCTTTTGGACCATGGTCCTCTACTTATTTCAGTTATCATTATCAGAACTACCTTGACCTATCATCTTAGTGTCCCTAAAGTTAGCAAGGGCACTATGTCTGTTATGCTGGGACGCAGCAAAAGCTTTGTGTTTTTATTTCACAGTTCTCACCCTGCCAGATCCTACAGTTAATAATAATAATTTATTGGATTTGTATGCCGCCCCTCTCCGCAGACTCGGGGCGGCTAACAACAATAATAAACACAACATGTACAATCCAATAATAAAAAACAACTAAAAACCCCTATTATAAAACCAAACATACACCCAAACATACCATGCATAACTTGTAATGGCCTAGGGGGAAGAGCTATCTCAACTCCCCCATGCCTGGCGGTATAAATGAGTCTTGAATAGTTTACAAAAGACAGGGAGGGTGGGGGCAGTTCTAATCTCTGGGGGGAGTTGGTTCCAGAGGGCCGGGGCCGCCACAGAGAAGGCTCTTCCCCTGGGGCCCGCCAAACGACATTGTTTAGTCGACGGGACCCGGAGAAGGCCAACTCTGTGGGACCTTATCGGTCGCTGGGATTCGTGCGGTAGCAGGCGGTTCCAGAGGTAATTTGGTCCATTGCCATGTAGGGCTTTAAAGGTCATGACCAACACTTTGAATTGTGACCGGAAACAGATCGGCAGCCAATGCAAGCCACGGAGTGTTGAAGAAACGTAGGCGAATCTTGGAAGCCCCACAATTGCTCTTGCGGCTGCGTTCTGCATGATCTGAAGTTTCCGAACACTTTTCAGAGGTAGCCCCATGTAGTTGTCCATACTGCCCTTCTTCTGCCGGGTCTTTGTGGTAGAGGGGGCTGATAGTGGGGTTGCTCAATAGAGTGGAACGGCTGAATTGGGCATCTAATTTCTGCTTGCAGAGCACAGATTAAAGATTCTAGACACGTAATCTGTCCACGTAGACTAGTAATTTGTTTACAAAGAGGACAGTATCCAAATTTGAAAAGAGTACTGTACTTCGAAACACAGCTGCAAAAGAAGTATTACACTGAACTAAGCCAGTCATTTTGAAATAAAATAAAATCACAATCTTGAATGCCCTAACCCTGAATGTATTTCTATTTTTGGTTTACAGTTATAAGATGGGCTGTTACCTAACTCTACCCCCAGCTTCTGTGAGTTTAAACAGCCAGTAACTCCACCTCAGCTTCTGTGAATTTAAACTGTAATGGAGTGAGGTTTTTCCCCCACCTTTCTCCTGATTCACTCACCTGAGCTCCTACCTGAGCAGGATGTTGGCTAGAAGACCTCCAAGATCCCTTCTAGTTCTATTCCACCTAAATGTTGGCTTAGAATACACAGAACATTAGCTGTGCCCAGTTGGATCAAACTGAGGGTCGGTCTAACCCATCAGTCTGTTCTCAGAGTGTCAACCAACTGCACAAGGAAGCTGATTAGTATTTTAACAGATGACAATCAAGGCTAATAACCAAGGTTAATCAATGCTAATAGCCATCAATCCGCAGAAACATGAGTTGGGTCTGTACAACTTCCTAGACTTTGTGACAATAGGATTTGTAGTCCAACCAACCACTAGCTCTTGTTAAACCATATTATGGTTTGGGAAGGACATATCAATGCTATCTGAACACAACTATTGTATTTCCTTGAGCCAGAATTAGGTTTTATTGTGCTATGGAAACCCAGCCTGGGTTTGACATTTATGCCTCTATAGAGGGCTGGGAATTAGGTTTGCTGAATTCCACTATTCTCAAGTCCCTGTTGATTTTCTGTACTTTTCCAAAACTAATTAAAGCACTTTTGGTTGGAGCCCATGGAGCTCTATGATTCAATATTCCTGTTTCATATCTGATCTGCTGTCATTTTTCTACTTCTAATTCAGTTCTGAAACTGTGGGATTAAAATGTTTTTTTTAAAAATGTTGGGGTAGGTGTTCAATATTGTTCAGCTACAATTTTGTGTTTTAGCATGTGAGGGGGTTGATGTTGAAATGTCAACTGCATTGGATTATGTTTTTAAAAATGGGGTCCGTGTTTTTAAATTATAGACAAACATAGAAATGGTAGGATGTCTGCACGACATAATTTCCCAGCCCCTCAATGAAAGTTCACCCGCCCCTATCTAAACTATATAATTACTTATTAGCCCAAGAACAGTGTTTCCCAACCTTGGCAACTAGAAGATATTTGGACTTCAACTCCCAGAATTCCCCAGCCAGCAAATGCTGGCTGGGGAATTCTGGGAGTTGAAGTCCAAATATCTTCAAGTTGCCAAAGTTGGGAAACACTGCCCAAGAAAACCTTGAGGAGCAAGTCAAAGGGTGTATGATTGCCTGGTGCCAGAATTTTGGCTACACGATTAATCTTCCAGAATGGGAGAAAACATGGATTACAAATTATAAGATGACACTAGCAATGTCATACAAAGAAAACCAACTGAAAATGTTTTAGCGATGGCACCTCCCTCCAGCAAGGCTATCTAAAATGTTTCCAAATTTATCTTCTAAATCAGGGATCCTCAAACTTTTTACACAGGGGGCCAGTTCACTGTCCCTCAGATTGTTGGAGCGCCAGACTATAAAAAAGAACTATGAAGAAATCCCTATGCACACTGCACATACCTTATTTCAAAGTAAAAAACAAAATGGGAATGTACTACAGTATTTAGAAGGGGGGGGGGGAGAAATCTGAAATTCATATATGTTTATGTTTTGTTTTTAATTTTCTTTTGTTAACATCTGATTGTAGTTTTTCTTGGCTTATATAAAAATGTATAAAGAAAGAAGGAAGAACTTTGGCATAATGGTTAATAAGTTAGAAATATAATTGGTGTACTTTTTGAAGGAATATTAAGGAGGGAATTTAATTAAAAGAAAATGAATGTAACTGGATGACAAAATTAGGAAAAAAAACTTTTGCAACTTTTTTGATGATTGATATTACTTACTAACAAAATACCGCATTTTATTCATAGAAAATTAGATGGAACACTGTGTTGTGTCACTCACCCGCGGGCCGGATAAATGGCCTCAACGGGCCGCATGTGGCCCGCGGGCCGTAGTTTGGGGACCGCTGTTCTAAATGCTGGAAAAGTAATACCAACCCAGGAACATATTACCATTATGGTGGACTTGCAGTTACGCTAAAAAAGTTTGGAAAAATATCAAAATTCTAATAGACCAGGTCATATCAATCGACGTAGCACTCAAACCCGAATTATTTCTCTTCAGACAAAAACTCACATGACAAGAAACATATCTGACATTACAGATTTTAGGGGCAGCTAGAATTTCATATGCCCAAATATGGAAGCAAGCAACAACTCCCCCGATTGTAACAGTCATTACCAAAATTATGGAATGTGCCGAGATGACTAAAATTACGATGGAAATCCAAAACAAAAAATAATCTAGATTTTTATAAGATATGGGATAATTGGTATCAATGGACTGCAGCAAAAAAATACCAACTTTTTATTTCTTAAAACTAGTAAATTTACCTCATCTTCGACCGCTCTAAATGAAAATATTAGATATTAACATAAATAATCCAATTACCGACAATAACTGATCCGAACTTGTAAACCAACTCTGGCAACATAATAATTTAATAATAATAATAATAATAATAATAATAATAATAATAATTTATTAGATTTGTATGCCGCCCCTCTCCGAAGACTCGGGGCGGCTCACAACAAGCGATAAAACAATATTGTACAGGCACAAATCTAATATTAAGAAAAAACTAAAAACCCTATCAATTTAAAAAACCAAACAGCACATACATAAATTATAATAAATTATAATAAGCCTGGGGGAAAGGTGTCTCAAATCCCCCATGCCTGGCGGTATAGATGGGTCTTAAGTAGTTTACGGAAGACAAGGAGGGTGGGAGCAGTTCTAATCTCCGGGGGGAGTTGCTCCAGAGGGCCGGGGCCGCCACAGAGAAGGCTCTTCCCCTGGGGCCCACCAGACGACATTGTTTAGTCGACGGGACCCGGAGAAGGCCAACTCTGTGGGACCTTATCAGCCGCTGGGATTCGTGCGGTAGTAGGCGGTTCCGGAGGTATTCTGGTCCAATCCTTTTCCTTTCTACTTATTTCCAAACTAACCTGAAACAAGAATTAAATCAGACCACATCGATACAGCTATCTACCATAGAACCAAATCTTATATTACTAACTGTGTATACTTTTTCTGAATCTATATCATATACACCTTCAACTCTATGCTACTATTATGTCGCATATTCTGCAAACGTCTGCGAGTGTGCAGATTTCCCTCCTCTTTCTCATTTTCCATCTCTCTCTTTATCGCTTCTTTACTATTACCTCATCTTTGAGGACCCCTTCTCCTTTCCCCCCCTTTTTTCTCTCTCTTCTGCTTTCTCTTTTCTTTTCTGGGTCACTTATAAGGATGTTTCATTGATTTATTATTATAGACTGTTCTGGTTAGCTCTGGCTCAGCTCCTGCCCCAAGGACTGTGGATATGGGGGAGACATCCACATGCTGCAGGCCTGTTTTGCCCCTGGTGGAATCTGCTGATGAAAGCTCCTCTGACCAAGAAGACACGAGTGACAGGGAGGAGGAGAGTGTGGCAGACAGCTCAGAAGGAGATCAATTATCTAGCTCCTCCTTGGATTCGGAACAAGAGTTAATGATACAGCCACGCATGAGGAGAGTGATGAATAGGCAACAACAACTGAGAGATTATTATCAAAGAAAATGAGGCCACCTGTGATTCGGTGCGGCTGTGGTAATTAGTGAGGCTGCTATAAATAGCAGCCTGTGGGTTTGGCCATTGTGGAGGATTATCTGATCGTTGTGTTTCGTGACTGCTTTACTGACTTTGACTTTTTGTGTGCTGATTTTCCCCCGCTTTGAAACTAAACCAGGGCAAAGTGTGTGTCACTTTGTGAAAGAAGGAGTGTGAATTGCCTCACAGCTGCAAGCTAAGTATCACAGAACTGATAAGGGACTTGTACAAATTACCAGTTTGTTTGGAGACAAGTGCTCTTTGCTATACCAAAAGAGGGCTTGGTTTAAGTGAATTTTCATTATAAAGAACATTGTTTTGAATTTTCAAACATGTGTGTGTCTGAAATTTGTACCTGTGAATTGTTGGGAGGATTCTACCAGAGAGCCCGACAGAACAATAGACTATATAATATATATATATGTTATATTTTAGTTATAAAATCTAATATCTTTTATAAGATAAGTCCTTCACGATATTGATAATTTCATGTATATTTTAAATCTTTTCTGTATTATGACCCAGCTATTTGTTTACCGTTTTGTATATGATTTCATGGATCCCTTCCCTTCCCCTCCTTTTTCCCCTTTTTTAATGTATTAAATTTAATAAACTATTTTTTTAAAAAAAAGTTCACCCGCCCCTTATTTGCTCTCTCTCTCTCCCTCTCCCTCAACCCACAGAGTGCCCACCGCAAAAAGAGCAGCTCGCGGCTGGGAGGGAAAGAGCAAGCGAGAGGCAGAGGTGCACACACCCGCGGGATTGGCTCGGATCTTCTGGGCTGTTTCCGGCAGCATTTTGAAATTTTATTTATTTATTTATTTATTAGATTTGTATGCTGCCCCTCTCCGGAGACTCCCGCCTGTGAGGAGGTGATGAAGAAAGAATCAATGCTCGCCTCTTCTTCCTTGCAGGGAGAAGCATTTTTCAATTTGCCGAAGGCAGTTCCGTGTTAGCAAAAACTTCAGAAGAGAAGGGTTTAGGGGTAGTGATTTCCGACAGTCTCAAAATGGGTGAGCAGTGCGGTCAGGCAGTAGGGAAAGCAAGTAGAAGGCTTGGCTGCATAACTAGAGGTATAACAAGCAGGAAGAGGGAGATTGTGATCCTGCTGTATAGAGCCCTGGTGAGACCACATTTGGAATACTGTGTCCAGTTCTGGAGACCTCACCTACAAAAAGATATTGACAAAATTGAACGGGTCCAAAGATAGACTACAAAAATGGTGGAAGGTCTTAAGCATAAAACTTATCAGGAAAGACTTCATGAACTCAATCTGTATAATCTGGAGGACAGAAGGGAAAGGGGGGACATGATTGAAACCTTTAAATATGTTAAAGGGTTAAATAAGGTTCAGGAGGGAAGTGTTTTTAATAGGAAAGTGAACACAAGAATAAGGGGGCACAATCTGAGGTTAGTTGGGGGAAAGATCAGAAGCAACGTGAGGAAATATTATTTTACTGAAAGAGTAGTAGATGCTTGGAACAAATGTCCAGCAGACATGGTTGGTAAATCCACAGTAACTGAATTTAAACACGCCTGGGATAAACATATATCCATCCTCAGATAAAATACAGGAAATAGTATAAGGGGCAGACTAGATGGACCATGAGGTCTTTTTCTGCCGCCTATCTTCTATTTCTATGTTTCTATATTTCTATGTAGGCAGAGCCCAGAGGAGCTGAACCAGTCCTGCGGGGATGGGCGTGCACATGCTCTTTCAGCACCCGAAGAAAAAAAGGTTCGCCGTCACTGGTATAAGCTAAAGGCTAGTAGAACAGTCTGCCCATGAAATGGTAGGTTATTCCTCACTAGAGGTCTTCAAACAGGAGCTATCAGAGATGCTCCAATGCATCCTGCAGTGAGCTAGAGGCTGAACTAGATTACCTTTAGGGTGTCTTCCAACTCTTATTCAGTGTTCAATTCACATGATTTTGGAAGTCGTGAATTTGGAAGAAGTTGTGTATGCCCCAACAATGCAGGTTTTTAAGCAGATGTTGGATAACCATCTGTCTGAAGCACTGTAGGGTTTCCTACCTAAGCAGGGGGTTGGATTAGAAGACCTCCAAGATCCCTTCCAACTCTGTTGTTAATATAATAATAATAATAATAATAATAATAATAATAATAATAATAACAACAACAACAACAACAGTAAATAATAATAATAATAATAATAATAATTCATTAGATTTGTATGCCGCCCCTCTCCGAAGACTCGGGGCGGCTCACAACAGCAATACAATATAAATACTAATCTAATGTAAAAAAAATTTAAAAACAATTTAAAATACGTTGTTATAAAAAACTTATCATAAACATAATAGAGGTCAGCGAAAAAGAGGGGAGGGAGATTAATCCACCCACGTCTGGCGGCAAAGGTGAGTCATCACATTTTACAGAAGGCGAGGAGGGTAGGGGCAGTTCGAATCTCCGGGGGGAGTTGATTCCAGAGAGCCGGGGCCGCCACAGGGAAGGCTCTTTCCCTGGCCCCCGCCATATGGCATTGTTTAGTCGACAGGACCCGGAGAAGGCCAACTCTGTGGGACCTAATCGGCCGCTGGGATTTGTGCGGCAGAAGGCGGTCCCGGAGATATTCTGGTCCGATGCCATGAAGGGCTTTATAAGTCATAACCAACACTTTGAATTGTGACCAGAAACTGATCAGCAACCAATGCAGACTGTGGAGTGTTGGTGTGACATGGGCATATTTAGGGAAGCCCATGATTGCTCTCGCAGCTGCATTCTGCACGATCTGAAGTTTCCGAACACTTTTCAAAGGTAGCCCCATGTAGACGGCGTTACAATAGTCAAACCTCAAGGTGATGAGGGCATGAGTGACTGTGAGCAGTGACTCCCGGTCCAAATAGGGCCACAACTGGTGCAGCAGGTAAACCTGGGCAAACGCCCCCCATCGCCACAGCTGAAAGAAGATGCTCTAATGTTAGCTGTGGATTGAGGAGGACGCCCAAGTTGCGGACCCTCTCTGAGGGGGTCAATAATTCCCCCCCCCAGGGTAATGGATGGACAGATGGAATTGTCCTCCGGAGGCAAAACCCACAGCCACTCCGTCTTGTCAGGGTTGAGTTTGAGCCAGTTGACACCCATCCAGACATCAGCATACTGATGATACCTCACCCCATGACCTTGGATGATCTCACCCAGCGGTTTCATGTAGATATTAAACAGCAGGGGGGAGAGGACCAACCCCTGAGGCACCCCACAAGGGAGAGACCTAAAGGTCGACCTCTGACCCCTCACTAACACCGACCGGAGAGGTAGGAGGAGAACCACTGTAAAACAGTGCCTCGCACTCCCAACAGCTCCAGTCGGCGTAGAAGAATACCATGGTCGATGGTATTGAAAGCCGCTGAGAGGTCAAGAAGCAGAGATCATCTACCAGCGTGACCAAAGCAGTTTCCGTGCTGTAGCCGAGCCTGAATCCTGACTGTTGAGGGCCTAGATATTATGAATTATAATTCAAAAGAAAGAAGGAAGGAAGGAAGGAAGGAAGGAAGGAAGGCAGGAAGGAAGGAAGGAAGGAAGGAAGGAAGGAAGGAAGGAAGGAAGGAAGGAAGGAATGCACTTCCACGTGCAGCTTTAGTGCCAGAATAGATTAGCACCATCCCAATGGTGGTTTCTAAATGATTTTTCTACCGGTTCGTGGGTGCACCTGTTCGCACACAACACTTCTGCACATGTGCAAACATCCCAGGGGGTGGGCGGAGCCTCCTGCCACCAGCACTACTGAACTGGTCCAACCCAGGAGCAACCCACAACTGCACCATCCCCCAATTATTTCATGCTGTTCCTGTTAATATGCACATGTACCAATTTATTTCTGTGGATCAGAACATATGGCAAAATGTCTCTTTTGAAAGTGTTGAAGTTGGATATGAAAAAAAAAATATGTATATTTTTCTATTGGTAGCAATTCTTGCTTTCCAGCTGCTTTAGCTTCCATGCCCTCATACTGTAGAGTCATTAGGAATCAGACAGGAGTCAAACTCAATTAAATGATAATGTTATAATGGGCTTCATAATGACCAAGTTTGTGCTGCTAAAACAAATGCAGTGAGACATGAGTAATAATATCCCATGGGATATTATGGGAGGTAAATGCTCTTGGCTCATTCAGTTCTGTACCACTGAGTGAGAACACTTATGGATACGAGAAAAATGATTAATAACAATGTTGCTGCAATAGCCAAATATGATGGAGCCCATATATCTGATTGAGCATTATGACGGTGCTTGTCGGTTGCCTAGTTATTTGTTTGATTTATAGGCTCCCCTAATGTGTTACACATCTGTGAGAGGGAAGATGTCCAAATGTAACAAAGACAATACTTAAATCAGCCATGAGCCTACGGAGTCTACGGAGAGGGGCGACATACAAATCTAATTGATAATAATAATAATATTATTATAGTAAACTGCTTGTATATATTGTATGATGTGCTTACTTTTTGTATGTGTTTGCTTTTTGTTTCAAAAAATTCAATTAATTTAAAAAAAGAATTAGGATGTTTGTGATTCCTTTTTGATGGGATGGGACTCAAACTTCATGGAATACTTGGGGGGTGTTGTGATTCAGTCCGAGGCCCCTCAGGGAACGGCTGATCTTCTGTCGGTTTCCTGCTCAGAGGGGGAGGATGAGGAACAGGAGGTGCAGGCAGACGAGGAGGAGGAATCCCAGGCTGAGGAAGAGGGGGAACAGCCAGAGGCCCCCGAGAGGGAGCTCTCCCCAGCAAGCAGCCTGGATTCCTTAGAGGAAAATGCACAAGCAATAATCGATCTGCGACAGAGAAGAGCAACACAAAGAAGGGACCAATTGGCTAGGTACTTTCAGCACTAAAGAGGCAACAGCTGGGTTTGGGTGTGGTGCTCTCTGGAAAGGCTAAAAGGCAGACCCACCCTTCCTGGCTTGTGGAGTATTATCTTTGGGAGTCCTGGGACCTGGCTGTGATCTTTGGCGTCTTGGAATTCTGGTTTGTGACTTTGAATACTGAAACCTTGGGGGGAAAAGGTGGGGGTCTTATGCTCTACAGTGGTGGGTGTGCCAGCAAGAAGTTTGCTGTATTGTCTGGACATCAGGACTCTGCTGTGAAGTCTCATAGCCTGCCTGTTGGGAAGAACAGGTTTTTCTCTGTGTTTATTTTTCAAGCTATAAAGTACTTTTGCTTTTACCAGCGTGTCTGGCTGTTTTTTCCAGTTGGTGTAGAGGTCTGGGGGAACCCAGACAGAACGGGGGGGGGGGGGCTGAGGAAATGTGGAAGAAACCCAAGGAAAGTTTAAGGGAAAAAGGGGGGGAAACTAAGGTTCCCAGCGACCGATTAGGTCCCACAGAGTGGGCCTTCTCCGGGTCCCGTCAACTAAACAATGTCGGTTGGCGGGCCCCAGGGGAAGAGCCTTCTCTGTGGCGGCCCCGACTCTCTGGAACCAACTCCCCCCGGAGATTAGAACTGCCTCTACTCTCCCTGCCTTCCGTAAAGTTCTTAAAACCCACCTCTGTCGTCAGGCATGGGGGAACTGAAACATCTCCCCCGGGCATGTACAATTTATGTATGGTATGTTTGTGTGTGTGCTTGTTAGTATATTGGGGTTCTTTTTAAACTTTTTTAAATGTTTAAATTTATTTGGATTTGTTACGATTTGTTTATGCCTTGTTGTGAGCCGCCCCGAGTCCGCGGAGAGGGGCGGCATACAAATCTAAATAATAAATAAATATAAATAAATAAATAAATAAATAAATAATTGACGTGTTTCCTCCAGGAAATGGGGCTGAAATGTATCCCCCCCCCCAAATACTCTGCATGGTCTATATTCAGCCCACTCATAAGGCTAATAAAGTGTCCTTACCACTTTAAGGTCTCATAAAGTGCCCTAACCACTCTAAAACAGAATAATTTAAGGAAGAAGCACGGGGGGCTCACATAGTTGGGATGCTGGGTTGGAGGTTAGCAAGCTTGTGTTTGAGACCTGTGTGCTGCCGTGGGGCAGGGGGAAAGGTGGGAGGTTTTTTTGCCAATCAGTGATGGCAAACCTTTTTTTCCCCTTGGATGCCAAAAGAGCCTACGTGTGCGCTATTATACATGCATGAGTGCCCACACCCATAATTCAACGCCTGGGGAGGGCATAAACAGCTTCCACCACCACCCGGAGGCCCTCTGGAGGCCGGAAACAGCCTGTTTCCAAACTTCTGGTGGGTCCAGTAGGCTCACATTTTGCCTTCCCCAGGCTCCAAAGGCTTCCCTGGAGCCGGGGGAGGGTAAAAGGGGCCCTCCCCCATCCCCCCCCGGAGGCTCTCTGGAAGTCAAAAACACCCTCCCAGAACCTCTGTGCGAGCCAAAAACCACCTGGCCAGCACACATCCAATAATAATAATAATAATAATAATAATAATAATAATAATAATAATAATAATAATTTATTAGATTTGTATGCCGCCCCTCTCCGAGTACTCGGGGTGGCTCCCAACATAAACAGTGTACAAATCCAATTTTAAAATGCAATTTAAAACCCTTATAATAAAATAAAATAATCACACAAACAATCAAACCATACACCAGCCTTGACAATTGGGGTGTGTGTTAGTGTGTGTTAGTTTCCCCATGCCTGGAAGCAAAGATGAGTTTTTAGCAGTCCTAATCTCTGGGGGGAGTTGGTTCCAGAGGGCTGGGGCCGCCACAGAGAAGACTCTCCTCCTGAGTCCCACCAGATGACATTGTTTAGTTGACGGGATCCGGAGAAGGCCAACTCTGTGGGACCTAATCAGTTGCTGGGATTCGTGCGCAGAAAGCGGTCTCGGAGGTATTCTGGTCCGATGCCATGTAGGGCTTTGTAGGTCATAACTAACACTTTGAATTGTGACCGGAAATTGATCAGCAGCCAGTGCAGGCCGCGGAGTGTTGTTGAGACATGGGCATATCTAGGGATACCCACAATTGCTCTCGCGGCCGCATTCTGTACGATCTGAAGTTTCCGAACACTCTTCAAAGGTGATAGCTGATCGCTTTGCCATCACTGGTATAAGTAAATAGCATTTTCCAGCAAAAATATCGTAAATTTTGGTCACTGGATACAAGACACCATGAAAAGGCATAAATGCAGGATAAATGCCAAACCCACAAAATGCCACATGACTGAGAAGGGCTGCAGATTTTGGAACTTTGAATCCATGTTGTATTCACCAATGGCGAAAGTTGCACTGTGCACGCAGCTTTGCTTCTGCTGTGTGCACGTGCATGCATCCCGATGAGATTTTACTTCCTGCGCATGCACAGAAGCAAAGTGGCACGCTCAGTGCACCAGTAGCAGCAAGATTGGGAATCCACTTGTGATATACACCAGTGTTTCCCAACCTTGGGAACTTGAAGATATTTGGACTTCAACTCCCAGAATTCCCCAGCCAGCGAACGCTGGCGGGGGAATTCTGGGAGTTGAAGTCCAGATATCTTCAAGTTCCCAAGGTTGGGAAACACTGATATACACCATATAGGAACTAGACCTTTGTTTTTCATTTTAATAAAGGAAGGTAAAATAAACTAATTTCAAGGTAAACTCTGCCTCTGTTCATTCTCGGGCTGCTTTTTCCACCTTTTAAAAGTGCACGAGAGAAAGCTTTTCACATCTGCATCTTCACCTGGTGCTGTGTAGCCGTGCTGAGATGTCACCATCTGCTGCATTTCTAATTATTGTGGCTTGATAAATGGCAAGCAGAAAGGGAACAAGGTTCTCCTTAAAAAAGTGGGACAACATTTAACGAAGGGTGATGGCAGAGCTAGAAAACAAGTGCCTCTTCTTAAAATTATACAGGGAGGCAATTGCTGGACCAGTGATGGTGAACCTTTTTTTGGTTTGTGTGCCAAAAAGGGGGGGGGAGTGGGCGATGCACCCATAATTACATGTGCCCACCCCATGCACTCTTGACCCTCACTCCTGGCACTCAATGGCATGCCCATTTTTTGCTCTCCCCAGGCTTCAGAACCTTTCTAGGAGCCTGGGGAGAGTGAAAAGACCCCCCCAGAGGCCAAAAACAGCCCATTTCAAGCTGGAAAATGGGCCATTTCTGGTCTCCGGGGGGCCTCTGGAGGGTGGGGAAGGCTGTTTTCACCCTCCCCACTCTCCTAAAAAGGCTCTGAAGCCTGGGGAGAGCAAAAAAATGGAACTTCCGGTTCAACAGGAAGTTGGCAAATGGTACGTTTCCACCCTCCTGAAGACCTCCAGGGGGAGGGGGAGGCTGTTTTTGCCCTCCCCAGGCTCCTAGAAAGGCTCTGGAGCATGTGGAGAGCAAAAAACAGGGCTTCCCCACCCACTCAAGAAGTTGAAAACAGGCCTCAAAACCAGCTGGCCAGCACGTAGATGCGTGCTGGACCTGAACTCATGTGTCCACTAATATGGCTCCGTGTGCCACTTGTGACACGCCTGCCATAGTTTCGCCATCATGGTGCTAGACCATGAGATTAAAAATTAAAACACTTGCCTAAAAATTAAAACACCGGCCCTCTGGAATCAACTCCCCCCGGAGATTAGAACTGCTCCCACCCTCCTTGTCTTCCGTAAACTACTTAAGACCCATCTATACCGCCAGGCATGGGGGATTTGAGACACCTTTCCCCCAGGCTTATAATAATTTATGTTTGGTATGTATGTGTTGTTTGGTTTTTTAAATTGATAGAGGTTTTAGTTTTTTCTTAATATTAGATTTGTGCCTGTACAATATTGTTTTATCGCTTGTTGTGAGCCGCCCCGAGTCTTCAGAGAGGGGCGGCATACAAATCTAATAAATTATTAATTATTATTATTATTATTAAATCACAACAAGCAGTAGTACCGTGTTTTCCCGAAAATAAGACTGCGTCTTATATTAATTTTTGCTCCCAAAGATGTGCTACGTCTTACTTTCAGGGGATGTCTCCCCCCCCCCCCAATTAATTGTATCCTGTATCCTGCTGCAGCAAAAATGCATCCAAACATGCAGCCGCATGTTGGATGGTTATTGGATGTGTTTTAAAACTAATTGATGTAGTGTTTGGGGATGCAATTTATGGACAGCAGTGTTATATATGTTCTGTTCAGGAATGTTGCGAAACGAAAGGTCTCCTATGTCTTACTTTCAGGGGATGCCTTATATTAGGCAATTCTATGAAACCTCTCCTATGTCTTACTTTCGGGGGTGACTTATTTTGGGGAAAACAGGGTAGTAGTAGTAGCAGCAGCAGCAGCAGCAGCAGTAGTAGTAGTAGTATTACACTGTGGATCCTTCCACATTCCTGAGCAGGTAGAGTAAATGTTAAAATGCAATGGGAAATCCATATTGTTCCTTGTGGCTTCACGAGCTTGGCTTCATATCAGATGCTCAGCTTGTTTAATGTGCACAATACAATGAATAATCCAGTTTCCTTATCATGCAAAGCCACAGTAAAACAATAAAAAGTTAGGCAATCAAACTTGTTTTATGATAATGAAGCTACCGCTGGACTTGTTCAACTTGATGCACACAAGGCTATAAATTAAACTAAGAATGTACCAAAAGAGCCTTATTATAAGTGCTGCATACACTTTTTCAAAGAGCAAGAGTCACTGAAACTATGGCAGCTTGGCTATAACTCACAAAGATGCTAAAATGAATCACTGTATGTTTCAGTTTATATCACAAAAAGGACTGAATGAAGTTGTTCAATGTTGATTTTATTGGTTAATTATTCGATTATGTGCCATCAAATTACTTTTGACTCCAAGCTACCACATAGATTTTCTCCATGATGACCTGTTCCTAACCTGGTTTTGCAGATTTTCCAACTCTGCATTCACAGACATTGTGACTTAGTCCATCCGCCTTGCTGCTGCTCACCCATCTGCCATATGAAAAACTATAGACAGTTTTTCTTGAGAGATGATTGATCTAATATTTCCTATCAAATTCATTAAAAGTCCTTTAGGTTTGTCTATAATCAATATGGATATAATTATAATCAACCAAGACAAATTCCTTGTGTGTCCAATCACACTTGGCCAATAAAATAATTCTATTCTATTCTATTCTATTCTGTATAAAATCAAGTAGCCATACAAATTATGGCTGATAGGAAGAGAAAATGTATAGTGAAAGGTTGAATTGTGGGGTCCTTGGTGCTCTATGAGCTTGGTGGCTTTCTTACAGATGTTTCATTACCCAACTTGATAACATCATCAGTACAAAGTAACTAAGTATCAATGCAAGGTAATGAGTCTAACTGATGATGTTAGCTGATGTGGTAATGAAACGGCTGCAAGAAAACAATCAAGCTCAGAGACTATCAAGGTCCCCACAAAGTATGGCTGATTGAAAGAATGTTGCTCAGATACAATTCCCAAGACCTTCAGCCAACTTGATCAATGGTAAATGCTGTGAATATAAACCAGGATCATGTGGAGAGCCACAGCTTCTCTATCTTTGATGTAAAGCAAAATATACTTAACCCAACGTAATCCCTGGATAGTTCAGTGGATTTGCAGATGGCTGAAGTATAGACATCAGAGAGTTATTGTTAATGGCGAGCATAGTTCCCTCTAAGCTGAGCATGAGCAATGGCTCACTTAAAAATCATCATCAACTCAGAGTTTTTCAAACCTGCCCAGAAGCCGAGAGGGAAAGATTGAGAGGGAAAGAGTGCCGCCCAGTCCCGAAGGGACTGCCACTCAGACACTATACTTTTCCGCCCACCCCCCAAAAAAATTAGAGGGAACACTGATGACGAGTATTCTGAGCAGAGACATGTTACAAGCGGTGTGCCACAAGAGTCTGTTCTGAATCCTATTCTTTTTAATATGTTTGTGAGTGACATAGGTGAGGGTTTGGTAGGGAAGGTTTGCCTATTTGCCGATGACTCTAAAGTGTGCAATAGGGTTGATATTCCTGGAGGTGACTGTAATATGGTAAATGATTTAGCTTTACTAGATAAATGGTCAAAGCAATGGAAACTGCAGTTTAATGTTTCCAAATGTAAAATAATGCACTTGGGGAAAAGGAATCCACAATCGGAGTATTGTATTGGCAGTTCTGTGTTAGCAAAAACTTCAGAAGAGAAGAATTTAGGGGTAGTGATTTCTGACAGTCTCAAAATGAGTGAGCAGTGTGGTCGGGCGGTAGGAAAAGCAAGTCGGATGCTTGGCTGCATAGCTAGAGGTATAACAAGCAGGAAAAGTGAGATTGTGATCCCGCTATATAGAGCGCTGGTGAGACCACATTTGAAATACTGTGTTCAGTTCTGGAGACCTCACCTACAAAAAGAGATTGACAAAATTGAACGGGTCCAAAGTCGGGCTACAAGAATGGTGGAAGGTCTTAAGCATAAAATGTATCAGGAAAGACTTAATGAACTCAATCTGTATAGTTTGGAGGACAGAAGGAAAAGGGGGGACATGATCGAAACATTTAAATATGTCAAAGGGTTAAATAAGGTTCAGGAGGGAAGTGTTTTTAATAGGAAAGTGAACACAAGAACAAGGGGACATAATCTGAGGTTAGTTGGGGCGGAAATCAAAAGCAATGTGAGAAAATATTATTTTACTGAAAGAGTAGTAGATCTTTGGAACAAACTTCCCGCAGACGTGGTTGGTAAATCCACAGTAACTGAATTTAAACATGCCTGGGATAAACATATATCCATCCTAAGATAAAATACAAAAAATAGTATAAAGGCAGACTAGATGGATCATGAGGTATTTTTCTGCCGTAAGTCTTCTATGTTTCTATACCAAGTTAAATACAGTACACTAAGATACCCTGTCACCAAACCCAGATAAATGAACCGTGCTGGATAGAGGTAGCTAAGAATATTGATCAGATAAAATATACATAATACCTGTAGTATAAGGGCAGACTAGATGGACCATGAGGTCTTTTTCTGCTGTCAATCTTCTATGTTTTTATGTTTCTATGATTTAGATCAGTGGTTCTCAACCTTCCTAACGCTGCGCCCCTTTAATACTGTTTCTCATGTTGTGTGGTGACCCCCAATCATTAAATAATAAAATTATTAGGAAACTCAGGGGTGGGTTCTAACTTACCTCACTGCCGGTTCGCTTCCTCTTGCACTGCATGGCCGTGCCTTGTGGGCATGCATACACTTTGCACTTGCACGCATGCACAGTGAATTTTTTTTAATGCAAAAAAAAAGGAGCCAAAGACAAGATGGCAATGCATGTGCAGTGCTGGAAATTCAGCTTCTGCGCATGCTCAGAAGTTCCCATGGTACAGATATATATATATATGTGTGTGTGTGTGTGTGTGTGTGTGTGTGTGTGTGTGTGTATTTTGCAGTAGTCAATTTGCATGTGGGTGGACCTGCCTGGAGACAGATAAGAGGAGCAGTGTCTCAGTTCCTAAGACCATTGGAAATACAGTGATACCTTGTCTTACGAACTTAATTGGTTCCGGGACGAGGTTTGTAAAGTGAAAAGTTCGTAAGATGAAACAATGCTTCCCATAGGAATCAATGGAAAAGCAATGAATGCGTGCAAACCCAAAATTCACCCCTTTTTCCAGACGAAGCGCCCGTTTTTGCGCTGCTGGGATTCCCCTGAGGCTCCCCTCCATGGGAAACCCCACCTCAGGACTTCTGTGTTTTTGCGATGCTGCGATTTTGCTGAGGCTCCCCTCGCTGGGAAACTCCACCTCCGGACTTCCGTTGCCAGTGAAGCACCCGTTTTTGCGATGCTGGGATTCCCCTGCTGGGATTCCCCTGCAGCATCGCAAAAACACAAAAGTCCGGAGGTGGGGTTTCCCATGGAGGGGCGCCTCAGGGGAATCCCAGCAGTGCAAAAATGGGTGCTTCGCTGGCAGTAGAAGGTCCGGAGGTGGGGTTTCCCATGGAGGGGCGCCTCAGGGGAATCCCAGCAGTGCAAAAATGGGTGCTTCGCTGGCAGTAGAAGGTCCGGAGGTGGGGTTTCCCAATGAGGGGAGCCTTCGTCTGGCAACAGAAGTCCGGAGGCAGGGCATCCCAGCGGCGGCGGTGGGTTCGTAAGGTGAAAATAGTTCGGAAGAGGCAAAAAAATCTTAAACTCTGGGTTCGTATCTCAAAAAGTTCATATGACGAGGGGTTCGTAAGACGAGGTATCACTGTATGTGTTTCGTTCGACCCACAAAAGGGTCGCGACCCATAGGTTGAGAACCGCTGATCTAGATGATCCTCACTGACCCTCCATGCTTGATTGTGAACTCACTGCTTTCCTTCACTCTTTCCTACCTCTCCTGGATTTAGAGAATGACCGTAAGGGCCTTTATCACACAGCTATCAACTGATGGAGTATACAGTATGTGCTATCAAGTTGATGTCAACTTTTAGCAACAAACCTAGACAGATCCTCTCAGAGAGGAGTACACGTTTATAAGTATTTACTAAATGCCGAGGTTCAGATAATATGCTTAACCATGTCACTAGCATTTGCTAAATTTGAATAGTTTTAATATTGGATCGACCAAGATAGCTATTGATATTGCAAGTATATCTTCTGGAGGTCACTAGGCAGAGAAACAGAAGACACTTGAGTGTCCCAGTTATTAGAATATAACTTAGAATATCCCATGTTATTCCCCAGTTTTAACAGTGAAAAGGATTGGAGAGGAGGTTTTTTTCTGGAGTTTTTCCTGCTCTAGAGATTTCCTTCTCATGAAAAGAGATAATGGAATTATTTGGACCAATGGGTATTAGTCAGTGGCCTGGTTCTCACAAAATACTTAATTGGATCATTAGAGCGATTAGGGCATTGTGAAAAATTATAAGAGCCTACGATCCAATGTAAGATTTAGATGTTAGAATTAATCCAGTTTCGGCAATGTACAGATCCTGTACAGGGTTAAAGTAATTGCACTCAATCAGTTGTGAAAACCTGATTATCCACTTCAGCTTGAGTTTATCAGCCTTAATTTTCTGATTAAACCAGCCCAAAGAAAAGCGAAAGAATTAACGCAAAGATAAAAAAACCCCTGAGAACTCAATCTGCTAAACACGTTTTTCTGCAGCCAAGGATATGTTCTAAGAGAGGGTGCAACAGTTGATGGAGAATTTTCCTCCCCCGGCAACATGTGTACCCCACAGTACTCACTCTAATCTTTTCTCCATGGAAATGCAGAGTCTCTTCATGGATCTTTCAATCTACAGTGGCACCTCTACTTACCAACTTAATTTGTTCCTTGACCAGATTCTTAAGTAGAAACGTTTGTAAGAAGAAGCCATTTTTTCCATAGGAATCAATGTAAAAGCAAATAATGCGTGCAATTGGGGAAACCCCAGGGAGGGTGGAGGCCCCGTTTTCCTCCCAGGAGATTCTTAGAGAGGCCCCATGGAGGCTTCTCCCTGCCTTTTCCGGCCCTGTTTCCTCCCAGGAGATTCCTAGAGAAGCCCCATGGAGGCTTCTCCCTGCCTTTTCCGGCCCTGTTTCCTCCCAGGAGATTCCTAGAGAGGCCCCATGGAGGCTTCTCCCTGCCTTTTCCGGCCCTGTTTCCTCCCAGGAGATTCCTAGAGAAGCCCCATAGAGGCTTCTCCCTGCCTTTTCCGGCCCTGTTTCCTCCCAGGAGATTCCTAGAGAGGCCCCATGGAGGCTTCTCCCTGCCTTTTCCGGCCCTGTTTCCTCCCAGGAGATTCCTAGAGAGGCCCCATGGAGGCTTCTCCCTGCCTTTTCCGGCCCTGTTTCCTCCCAGGAGATTCCTAGAGAAGGCCCACAGAGGCTTCTCCCCACCTTTTCCAGCCCTGTTTCCTCCCAGGAGATTCCTAGAGGGGCCCCACGGAGGCTTCTCCCTGCCTTTTCCGGTTACAGTTTCGGAGGCTTGGGTTTGTAAGTGGGAAATGGTTCTTGAGAAGAGACAAAAAAAATATTGAACACCTGGTTCTTATCTAGAAAAGTTTGTAAGCAGAGGTGTTCTTAGGTAGAGGTACCCCTGTATTTCCGGAAGACTGGGCATAGTCTTCTTCTGAAGTCTTCACTTACAGGAGCAGCCACCTGGAAGACCTCGGATGCTGACACTGCCCACCTCCTTCAGAGCAACCTACAGCTGGCAGTGAGAGCATCCTTTTTGAAGCCTGACAGGTGGGACGTACACCTACCTGCAGGGTATTTACAGGGAAAGAGGCGATAGGCGGGCAGTCCATGATCTGAAGGTCGTGAACATGGCCATTCATGACCACGGCAGGTAGGTAGACACGGCGGGCCTTGGTGGGGACACAGACCTCGCTGAACTCGTTGTACAGGAACTGGCGGACAATGGCACTCTTCCCGACCCCTTGAGCACCCAGCACGGCAATCTTGAAAGTTGTCACCATGCCTCCCGGCCACAACCCCCGTGCACAACGTGGTGATCAGCTCCTCGGCGCAGTCCGCTGCCTTTGCACTGCCAGGAAGGCCCCTGGGCTGCATATTCTGGCAGCTGTGGATTCAGCCACAGTCAGCAACCATTTCCTCACTGGCTCGGCCTGTCACTGGAAGAGCAAAAGAAATCTCGTCAACCTAGAGAAACTGAGAGAAGTCCCACTAGAGCAGAGCAAGGGTCCCTCCAGTCCACTTTCACAACAGTCAATCAGATACCTACATGGAAAATATGAAGGCAGCATCTCTTCCCTCTCATTTCCCCCAGCAACTGCAATCTAGTGGTTGACTTCCCCATAGCACTGCACACCAAGACAACTAGAAACAAGAAAAGTTTTTTCCTGAACGCCATCACTCTGCTAAACAAATAAATCCTTCAATACTATCAAACTATTTACTTAGTCTGCACCACTATAACTACTATTTTTCCCCTCATCATTCCTATCACCCATTTCTTCCCACTTACTTACTTACTTACTTACTTACTTACTTACTTACTTACTTACTTACTTACTTACTTACTTATTCGATTTTTATGCCGCCCTTCTCCTTAGACTCAGGGCAGCTTACAACATGTTAGCAATAGCACTTTTGAACAGAGCCAGCATATTGCCCCCACAATTCGGGTCCTCATTTTACCCACCTCGGAAGGATGGAAGGCTGAGTCAACCTTGAGCCGGTGATAAGATTTGAACCACTGACCTGCAGATCTACAGTCAGCTTCAGTGGCCTGCAGTACAGCACTCTACCTGCTGCGCCACCCCAGCTCTTATGACTGTATGACTGTAACTTGTGCTTGTATCCTTAAGATTTTTTATTAATATTGATTGCTTCCTCATTGCTTATTTGACCCCTATGACGATCATTAAGTGTTGCACCTCATGATTTCTGACAAATGTATCATTTCTTTTATGTACACTGAGAGCGTCTGCACCAAAGACAAATTTCTTGTGTGTCCAACCACATTTGGCCAATAAAGAATTCTATTCTATTCTATTCTATTCTATTCTATTCCATTCCATTCCATTCTAGTTATGGAGGCTTCAAATTTCTTTGAAATTAGTAGGTAATAATAATGGATCTCTTTTTTTCCTTGAGTTTATTAACCCTTTTAATATTAATACAGTAATACCTCGTCTTACAAACTTAATTGGTTCCGGAGGTAGGTTCGTCAGGCAAAAAGTTCATAAGACGAAACATTGTTTCCCATAGGAAACAATGTAAAAGCGATTAATGCGTGCAAAGGGGAAAAAAATCGCAAAATGGCGCTCTGCTTTTAAAACAGCCGGGGGCATCTCGGCGTTCTCCCGAACCCGAACTTTACGGGTTCGAGTTCGGGAGGCCGCCGAGAAGCGCTGCCGCCCGGCTGTCACCTTCTGAAACAGCCGGGGGGCTCCTCGGCATTCTCCCAAATGCCGAACCCAGAAGTTCGTGTTTGGGTTTGGGTTCCGGAGGCCGCCGAGAAGCGCCCGGCTGTTTCAGAAGGTTACAGCTGGGCGGCGGTGCCCGGCAGAGCGCCGTTTTTGCAATCGGCGGCGGTGTTTTCGGCCGATCTGGAGGCTGGAAAGGAGGTGGGGAATCCCAATAGGGAATTCCATGGGCAGAGCTTTGACATCACGAAGACGTCCTTCCTGGAGGCCAAAGTTCGGGATCGGATTCGGGAGAATGCCAAGAAGCCCCCCGGTTGTTTTAAAAGGTGACAGCCGGGTGGCGGCGCCCAGCGGAGCGCCATTTTGCGATCTGCGGTGGGTTCGTAAGCCAAAAAAAGTTCGCAAGAAGAAGCAAAAAATTTCCGAACCCCGGGTTCATATCACAAGGGGTTCGTATCACGAGGTACCACTGTACTTCAGTGCCAGAAGCACCAAAGTGTTTCTGTGAGAAAAGGATTTGCTGATGACAATATCATTGCCTGGGGGCTCCTTTCATGTCTTTGTGAAGTTGCCCATTGAAGTGGTACCCATGAATCTACTCATGGTCACTGCTTTTGAGCTACTGGGTTGCCAGGAGTTGGAGCATGTGATAGGAGCTCATCCCACACTGTAGCGACAATGGGTCTCGAACACAAGCCTGCCATTCGCCAACCCAGTGCTCTAACCTTGTGAGCACCATGCTCTTTCATTAAACTTTTAACCTGAAAACTCACACCACATGGGGGCATAAACTTGACTACATGAATATTTTCAAGCTACCGACAAATAGCAGCCTATCAGATGTTGAAAGAAAGAAATAGAACATGACTCTGTATTCCTCTTTCCTGATAAATTCAAAAGTCCTTAGCTATGTCAGATGTCTATATGGTTTTTCTAGGGTTCCCACCAGCTTCACATATTGCATAACAATAACAACAACAACAACAATAACAATAACAATAATAATGAGCAAGCAAAACTACTGTGGGACTTCCGACTTTAGACTGACCGAATTCTGAAGCATAACACACCAGACATCCTGATTGTGGAGAAAAAGAAAGTATGGCTCATCGACATCGCAATCCCAGGGGACAGCAGAATGGAGGAGAAGCAGCTAGAGAAATTAGTGAAATACGAAGATCTAAAAATCGAGCTGCAACGACTCTAGCACAAGCCCGTGAAAGTGGTCCCAGTGGTACTTGGCACACTGGGCGCAATACCAAAGGATCTCAGCAGACATTTGAAACCATCAGAATTGACAAAATCTCCATCTGTCAATTGCAAAAGGCCACTTTACTGGGATCGGCAAACATAATTCGCCACTACATCACGCAGTCCTAGGTGATTGGGAAGCGCCCGACTGGTGATGAAATACAAAATCCAGCAAAGTGATCTTGTTTGCTGTGTTGTATTGACATAATAATAATAATTTATTAGATTTGTATGCCGCCCCTCTCCACAGACTCGGGGCAGCTCACAACAATAATCAATAATAAGGAGCTGAGGTAGCGCAGTGGGTAGAGTGCAATACTGTAGGCCACTAAAGCTGACTGTAGATCTGCAGGTCAGCGGTTCAAATCTCATCACCGGCTCAAGGTTGACTCAGCCTTCCATCCTTCCGAGGTGGGTAAAATGAGGACCCGGATAGTGGGGGCAATATGCTGGTTCTGTTCAAAAGTGCTATTGCTAACATGTTGTAAGCCGCCCTTGAGTCTAAGGAGAAGGACGGCATTCAAAAATTGAATAAATAAAATAAATAAATAAAGACACTATGGATGCGTAACCATGATTTATGGAATAAAATTTCATTTGGTTAGATTTGCGCAATATACCAATCCTTATCCATGCCTGACAGATCCTTGTGGCTGCACTCACACAACATGCTAATCAGTGGTGAGCTCTACGTCTAATTGGGCTCGCCTCTGCGGCTCTGGAGGTACCGTGAGTTTGAGCGGAATTAAGGTTCTGTGCCCGTGCAGGTAGTAAAATCGCCCACGGAGACGCAGGTGCACCAGAGGTTTTTTGCTTCCATGCATGTGCGCGATTTTGCTACCTGCACGGGCACAGAAGCATAATTCCGCTCGAACTCACAGTAGCTGCGGAGAAGAGCCAAATTAGGCAGCCTAGCAGCCCACCACTGATGCTAATCCATATATTGTACAGATAAATCATGTGCTTTAGCATAAGAGTAGGCAACTGGAGTCTCTGCCCAAAACAGCCCTTGATTTCTGCTTTTGTATTGTCAGAATAAATTAAATTATATTGATAATACAGTGTTCCCTCGATTTTCGCGGGTTCGAACTTCGCGAAAAGTCTATACCATGTTTTTTCAAAAATATTAATTAAAAACTACTTTGCGGTTTTCCCCCCTATACCACGGTTTTTCCCGCCCGATGATGTCATATGTCATCGCCAAATTTTCGTCCGCCTTTAATAAATATTTTTTTAAATAACTAAGTAATGGTGAGTAATAATCTAAATGGTTGCTAAGGGAATGGGAAATTGTAATTTAGGAGTTTAAAGTGTTCAGGGATGGCTTGTGATACTGTTCATAGCCAAAAATAGTGTATTTACTTCCGCATCTCTACTTCGCGGAAATTCGACCTTCGCGGGCGGTCTTGGAACGCATCCCCTGCGAAAATCGAGGGAACACTGTAATTAATGAAAAGTGGCAGCAGATTTCCTGGGTAGTCTGAATTGAGGCCAACAAGGAAACTATGGTGCAATGTTTCCCAACCTTGGCAACTTGAAGATATTTGGACTTCAACTCCCAGAATTCCCCAGCCAGCAAATGCTGGCTGGGGAATTCTGGGAGTTGAAGTCCACATATCTTCAAGTTGCCAAGGTTGGGAAACACTGCTATAGTGTATGCCCTGAAACAACCCTGCCCACAAGACCGTACTACCCATCTGTAAGATTCAAAATTTTAATTTTTGTAGCCTACACGCCCCTACAAAATTACAAGAAGCTTTTGGTTAACTACTAAAATATTGACTATTCCTTCATAATATTTGAACATTGTGTTGATTCTGATTGTTACTTTTACTTGGTATTTTAATCCAGTGGTATAAGCAATTTACAGTTGGTTCCCAAGCTAGGGTCATAATGGAGCCTGTCTATCATGGTTGTAACGTATGATGGTCTTAACTCAGGTCATCCATATGATGACCTAATTACAATAGAACAGAAGAACAGAGATGGAAGAGATCTTGGAGGTCTTCTAGTCCAACCCCGTTTAGGCAGGAAATACTACATCACTTCAGACAAATGGTTATCCAACATCTTCTTAAAAACTTCCAGTGTTGGAGCATTCACAAGTTCTGGAGGCAAGCTTTCCACGGATTAACTGTTTTGTCAAGAAATTTCTCCTTAGTTCAAAGTTGCCTTATTCCTTGATTAGTTTTCACCCATTGCTTCTTGTTCTACCCTCAGGTACTTTGGAGAATAAATTTTTAATTACCTTTTTTGTGGCAGCTATTAAGCAAATGCCTTGGTCATGAAACAGACTCATGGTTCGCTAATCAGCAGTTACATGGAAACATAGAAGATTGACGGCAGAAAAAGACCTCATGGTCCATCTAGTCTGCCCTTATACTATTTCCTGTATTTTATCTTAGGATGGATATATGTTTATCCCAGGCATGTTTAAATTCAATTACTGTGGATTTACCAACCACGTCTGCTGGAAGTTTGTTCTAAGCATCTACTATTCTTTCAGTAAAATAATATTTTCTCATGTTGCTTCTGATCTTTCCCCCAACTAACCTCAGATTGTGCCCCCTTGTTCTTGTGTTCACTTTCCTATTAAAAACACTTCCCTTCTAAACCTTATTTAACCCTTAACATACGAGTCTGCAGAGAGGGGCGGCATACAAATCTAATTAATAATAATAATAATAATAATAATAATAATAATAATAATAATAATAATAATATTTAAATGTTTCGATCCTGTCCCCCCTTTCCCTTCTGTCCTCCAGACTATACAGATTGAGTTTATTAAGTCTTTCCTGATAAGTTTTGTGCTTAAGACCTTCCACCATTTTTGTAGCCTGTCTTTGGACCTGTTCAATTTTATCAAACCAGTTTTGCCAAAAAATAGAAATAAATGCCATTTTCAGCAAAAACTCGAGAAAGCTTGGTCACGTGATGGTAGGACATTGCAAAGGGTTATAAATGTGGCCTAGCTGTCACAGCACTACAAGGGAAGGTGATCACCAGCACTTCAAATCTGGGTCTTAACTACCCTCAGGGAGGTCTGTTGTAACTTTGAACAGTCACTAAGTGACTTGCCATAAGTCAAGATCTACCTGTACCTCTATGGTGGCGCAGTAATTAGAGTGCAATATTGCAGACTGCTTCTGCTGATTGCTGGATTTATTTATTTGTTTGTTTGTTTGTTTAATTAATTAATTAATTGGATTTGTATGCCGCCCTTCTCCGAGCATATACAAAAACAGAACAATAATATACGTAAACCCAATTAATACTACATTAAAAACAACCATTACATTCAAATAAAAGAAAGCAAAACTTATCAAATCAACCATTCAACACTCATACTTAAAACATTCATTGATCAGGGGGAAGATCTAAAAGTCACAAGCCTGGCGGCAAAGATGAATTTTTAAGCTCTTTCGGAAGGCGAGGAGGGTGGGGGTAGTGTGAATCTCTGACTGCAATTTGGCAGTTCAGATCTTACAGACCTCTTAGAAACGGGGAGAGGGCAACGGTAGACAATCTAAGGTTAAAGTTTTGGGGGTTTGGGGAAGAAACCACAGAGTCAGCTAGTGCATTCCAGGCATTGATCACTGTATTGCTGAAGTCATATTTTCTGCAGTAAAGTTTGGAGCGGTTTACATTTAGTTTGAATCTAATACATGTTCATGTATTGCTGTGATTGAAGGTGAAGTCATCATTAACAGGAAGGACATTTTGGTATATGATTTTATGAACTACATTTAGATCAGTTCAGAGGTGATGCAGTTGTATATTGTCTAATCCCAATATTTCACGTTTGGTGGAATAAGGTACAGTAGTACCTCTAGATACGAGCTGTTCTATATACGAGCATTTCGAGATACGAGCTAGGAGGGGAGAGATATTTCTGTTCTACTTACGAGCTCAAATTCGGGATACGAGCCGAGGCCAAGTCTCGCTCTGGGCTGTGCCCCCTCCGAGCGCTCACCGCCTGTCCCTGTCAGCAGCCCAGCCACCTTCACCCGCCCGGACAACCACCAGAGGGGCTCCTCCGTAGGGGCGCACGGGGAAGGGCTTGAGCCGCCGCCTTCTCCTTTCCCCGTGGGAGCGCCGCACCTCTTGTCTGCCCAGCCCGAGAGGCACGAAACCGGTGCTCATGCCGGGCGGCCCGCCTGGAATGCCAGCAATGCCGCTGGGCCGATTGCCGAGCGGGGGCGGGGCGCGGAAGGAGGCGAAGGCGCCGCCGCACCGGCCCCCTCAGGCCGCTCCGCCCAGGATGAGACTCCTCTGGAGCCCCCGTGCGTCCCTCCGGAGGAGCCCCATCCCGGACGGAGCGGCCTGAGGGGGCCGGTGCAGCGCCGCCTCCTTCCGCGCCCCGCCCCCGCTCGGCAATCGGCCCGGCGGCATTGCTGGCGTTCCAGGCGGGCCGCCCGGCATGAGCCTGCCACCCCGCTTCCCTCCCTCCCGCCCTCCGCAGACCCAGAGACAAAACAAACAGAAAGGAGGCGCGGAGCGGGGGGAGCCGCCTGGCAGACCGCCTTTGTGTTTTTGGCTGGGGGGGGGAAAGTAGGATGACCTTCCTGACTGCCTGGCATCCTGCATGCAGGATGACATGCGTGGCAAAAGGGCGGGGAGGATCGGGAGGATCAAGCCTCCTTCGGTGGTGGCGGCCGGTTTCTGATTTTTGGGCTTGCACGCATTAATCGCTTTTCCATTGATTCCTATGGGAAACAATGTTTCGTCATACGAGCTTTTTGACTTACGAGCCTCTTTCCCGCACCAATTAAATTCGTAAGTCGAAGTATTACTGTATTTTGTTAGTCCTTGATTTACAACCATTCATTTAGTACCATTCAAAGTTTTAACAGCACTTTCTCATGATGATATGATCAAAATTCAGATGCTTAGCAACTGGTTCATATTTATAATGACTGCAGTGCCCCAAGGTCATGTGGTCACCTTTTATGACCTTCTGACAAGCAAAATCAATGCCAGATTCACTTATCAACCAGATTACTAATTTATAATTTATAAACTGCATGTTTCACTTAACAATTGAAAGAAAGATTGTGGCAAAACTCACTTGATAAATGTGTCACTTAACAACAGAAATCTTGGGCTCCTAACTTACATATGTATTTATGTCACTTTGTTTCCTTTTCATACTACCCTCCGTAAATAGTTCAAGTTAGATTACACTAAATTTTAAACCATTTAAAAATAAAACCAAATAGAGTAAAATTAGTGTAAATATCATATTAAAAATATTAAAGGTGATAAAATCAAGAAAAAAAGATGTGTGTCTGTGGGTCTCTTGAATGCATCTAAAGAAGACAGATATTTGTTATCTATCAGGCATGTCTTCTGCAAAACAAGGTCTGACAAGTCCTCATCCCAAATTGATGGGAAAATCTGTTCACCCTTAAATAATTTCTTTCGGCAATGTTCACATGCATGAGGATCATGTAAACTAAAGCATTTTCTAAGGTAGGTTACGCCTAACTACCTAGGGCAGTGATAGCGAACCTTTGAGACACCAGAGTGCCCAAACTACACACATACGCATGCCCAGGATAGTCAATCACAATAGTTTCCTGCGAAACTGCCAAGAGAGCTATGTCTAACCTTTATTTATTTTATTTTATTAATTCATTTGTCCAATACACAAATACATAGGAAGAAAAATAGACATGTAGTAGTATATATAAGGGTAAAGTGAACTTAGAGGAGAGGATATATGAAAGAAAGAAAATATGTATGATAAGTGAGAGAAAGGAAAGACAATTGGACAGGGGACGAAAGGCACACCAGTGCATTTAGGTACGCCCCTTACTGGCCTCTTAGGAACCTGGAGAGGTCAATCGTAGAGAGTCTAAGGGAGAAATGTTGGGGGTTAGGGGTTGACACAATTGAGTCCGGCAATGAGTTCCACGCTTCGATAACTCGACTGTTGAAATCATATTTTTTACAGTCAAGTTTGGAGCGGTTCATATTAAGTTTGAATCTGTTGCGTGCTCATGTGTTGTTGCGGTTGAAGCTGAAGTAGTCATTGACCGGTAGGACGTTGCAGCATATGATCTTGTGGGCAATACTCAAATCGTGTTTTAGGCGCCGTAGTTCTAGGCTTTCTAGGCCCAGGATTGTTAGTATATTTTCGTAGGATATTCTGTTTCGAGTGGAGGAGTGAAAGGCTCTTCTGGTGAAATATCTTTGGACATTTTCAAGGGTGTTGATGTCTGAGATGTAGTATGGGTTCCAGACAGATGAGCAGTAGTCTAGGATGGGTTTGGCAAAAGTTTTGTAGGCTCTTGTGAGTAGTGTGAGATTGCCTGAGCAGAAGCTGGTTAACAACTTAAGGATCAGGTTAACAACTCTAGAAGCTTTTTTGGCGATATTGTTGCAGTGGGCTTTAGCACTTAGGTCATTCGATATTAGTATTCCAAGGTCTTTTACTGAGTGTGGGTTGGCAGTGAGAGATTGTTTATTCAGTTCGTATGTGCGGTTTGGATTCTTTTTGCCGATGTGGAGGGTAGAGCATTTGTTGGTTGATATTTGAAGTTGCCAGGTGTTAGACCAGTCTGAAACAAAGTCCAGGTCTTACTCCAAGTCAACTAAGCATGCAGCCAGTAAGGATTGCAGATTGCTAAGGCAAGCGAATTCCGGTTTGGGGAACCAAAAGGGTTCTCATGAAATACGATCACCAAGAGGTTAGCTTGCCACTGACCATTGCCTGCGACTACATCCCTAGTCTGTTGGGCAGAGACTGGGTCAGGACCTTACACATGAAAGTGACCAGGGACGAGAAGACAATAAAAGTGACGATTGCAGAGGGCTGCAAGGACCTGCGGCAGGAATTCCAGGATGCATTCAACCCAACACTAGGCAAGTATGTGGGCACCCCCATTTCTTTTAGTTTAGACCCCCAGGTTCAGCCAATAAGGTTAAACCCCTGCAGGATTCCCTTTGCATTAAAGTCATTGATCGAAAAGGAGTTAGAGAGGCTAATAGAACAAGGAATCTTAGAACCAGTCGATCACGCAAAATGGGAAACCCCCCTAGTACCCATACTTAAGAGCGATGGCTCTGTGCGCATCTGTGGCGACTATGAATGCACATTGAACAAGGTGCTGCAGCAAAGTGCATATCCGGTACCTGTAGTCCAACATTTATTACACATATGAGGCAAAACTGGAATACCAGCAATTTCCTATTGATAGCGAGACTGTGTAGGCCCAAACAATAGTTACCACTGTGGGGCATGTAAATGCAACAGGCTCCAAGTCAGCTTTAGCGTAGCCCCAGGGATTTTTCAAGGAATAATGGAGTGAGTTTTAAACAAAGTACTTGGCGTAATGCCCCAGTTTGATGATGTAGTTATCACCGCCAAAGACATTAGCCAATTAAGGTAAAGGCTGTGACAAGTGCTCATGTGTTTTCGAGCTGCAGGACTGTGAGCTAAGGCAAGGGCCAGATAGGAGTCTCAGAAGTAGAATTCTTGGGGTACCGGATTGAGGGTTCCGGTTGAGGGTTCCGGTTTGCACCCCACTAAGGATAAGCTCAGGAGAGGCTCCAGTGTCCACCAACAAAACAGAGCTTCAAGCATTTCTAGGGCTATTTAACTTTTACAACATATTCCTGAAAAATAAAGCTAATGTCGCGGAGCCCCTACACAAGTTGCTGTCAAAAAACTCTCCCTGGTTTTGGATCTGTAAAAAACCCTTCTTTCAGATGACAGTTTCCTGATCCAATTTAGTGAGACTCTGCTGGTTGTGTTAGTATGCGATGCATCACCTTTTTGGGGTGAGGGCTGTATTAAGCCACAGACTGCCCCACTGCTTATTTCTCCAGGACTCTTTTGAGCACCAGGAGAAATTATGATCAAATTGACTGGGAACTTCATACTATTTTGAGCTGGGTGAGGAGGGAGTGGCCATAAGGGCGGGTAAAACCCGATCTCCAGCGTTTTGCAAAAAGACAACATGAAATAGTGGTACGTGGGGGTGTCTACTATGGGGTGATCATGTCCTTGCTCCTCTGTCGCTATGAGAGACTATTCTAAGGGCTTACATGAGGGGCACCCAGGATGAAGGCACTGGCACGGAGTTATGTATGGTGGCCCAGCATGGACAAACACATAGAGGACTGGGTCGCAAGGTGTACTCTGTGTCAGGAATCTCGAGCACTCTCCCGAAGATCGCCTGTGTACGAATGGGAACAACCGAGGGCCCCTTGGTTACTGTTGTCTTCTGTTGTCAAAATACTTTAGTCCACCAGACTTGAAATACTGAAATTAGACAATTTACAACTACGTCACCTCCGAACTGATCTAACCATAGTTCATAAAATCATATACCAAAATGTCCTTCCTGTTAATGACTACTTCACCTTCAACCGCAACAACACACGAGCACGTAATAGATTCAAACTAAATTTAAACTGCTCCAAACCTGACTGCAGAAAATACAATTTCAGCAATAGAATGATCAACACCTGGAATTCGCTACCTCACTCTGGGGTTTCTTGCCCCAACCTCAAAATCTTCAACCTTAGATTGTCTACAGTTGACCTCTCCCCTTTTCTAAGAGGTCTGTAAGGGTCGTGCATAAGCACATCATTGTGCCTATCATCCCTGTCCTACTGTTCTTTTGTCTTCTTTTATCATTACTTTCTATGTTATGTTTATATAAACTACTATCCTATACAGTGGTCCCTTGACTTTCACGGGGGATACGTTCCAAGACCGCCCGCAAAAGTCAAATTTCCGCGAAGTGAAGACGCTCCCTTCCTTCCTTCCTTCCTCCCCCTCCATTCCTGGTTTTACTTACTCCCAGAACCCACAGGGGCAACGGGGCAGCAAGCTGGGGGCTTTGCTGCGCTCACTGCCAACATCTCCCATGGTGGCGGCAGCAGCACCAGTGCTCAGGATCAAGGCAGGGGAAGGGGAAGCTCAAGTCAAGAGGGATCCAGGTCAGGACTCAAAGCTGGGATTCCAGGCTGGTCAGCTGGGAGGTTGGACACTACCACTAAGGGAGACAGCTTAGGTGGGTAGGGGAAGAAGAGACGGTGGCGGCGGGTGGTAGTAAGTGACGGTGGCGGAAAAAGAGGCAGCTGCACCCTTTGGTGCTTGAGGTGACACTGAGCTGCGGGCAGAGTCTACTGGAGAGTTGTAACAGGCCCACTGCAAGCCATCCTGGAGATTAGCACATGGTCCCCCTGATCCAACAATGCCCTCAGCTCCTCCCCCCTCGGGCGAGTTAGGATGGTATTGTCTGCCCGCAAAGCTCGGCTTCAAGCAGAGAGTACCAGCGCTCTGAGAATTAAAGCGGAGGGATCAGGAGGTTGGGGCAGAAGCGGGCTATACCATGGGTTTTGAAAACCTGTGGTATAGCCTTTCCGCGAAAGTCGGACCCGCGAAAGTCAAGGGACCACTGTACTTGATTGACAAAAATAAATAAAATAAATAAAGTCAATTCTCACTACATAATTAGGTCACCCCTATCAGGCCAGAAGAATGGCTGGCAAGCTAGTTCACCCCAAGCAATGCCATATCCTCAGGAATAACATACTGAAAATAATCCAACATATGAGAATCGTTGGACCCTTTCTTAGCCGATTCTGCAAAAATACTTGTCAACTCATGTGCAAAAGATTTTATCAGAAAAGAGTTAATTTGGAAACCACATTAATATATTGTTTCTGGGAGCCAAGGAGCTTGAATGAAACTGCTAATTTCCTAGCAAGGCTCTGCTCGAAGAAAATCTGCTTATCGATAGGTGCATAATAAACCTGAAGTCCCAGGCTGCATGTAGCCTCCTTCAACAATTGATGTTTGTCCCTCAAGTCACCTCTAATCATAGCTGCTGACAGCTCCCACCCCTTCCAAATTGCTAAACAAAGGATCATCATCTATCCATGCAATGTGGCTTCCAAATTCATAGAAAAAGTTTGGAGTCATTATGTGACCTAGAGAAATAGGAATTAAGAAATATGGTTGCTAAAATTGCACTTTGTTTAAACATACTGTTCTTTCTTTCTTTCTTTCTTCTCTCTCTCTTTTCTTTTCTTTCTTTCTTTTTGTGTTAGGATCCTGAAGTTCCAGTCTGCACATGAAAAATCTTTATTGCCAGGATGCAAAGTTTTTCCCAATTCTTCCAAAAATCATGATTCAAGAGAACGTAAGTATTTTTGTGAGCAAAAATACTTATGTGTTTCATTCACCTTTTAAGTTTAAGTTTAATTTTGCATTGTTAAGAGTTATGTTTTACATGCTCCTACATATTAAAGGCATCTTACAGGCCACATCCAAGGAATTTGGAGGCTGCATATGGCTCTAAGGCTTCAGATCTTACAAATCTGTTGTCAGGCCGAAGCCATCATTTGGAGTTAGAAACTTTGGCCTACCACAGTAGAATAGTATCATGGGAACTGGGAGACGTAATTGCATGACAGCGAAAGGTACTAGCCACAACAAATTTCTTTCTTAGAGTCCAAGGTCATCCTTTGTTCTGCACTAGCAGAAGGTCAGTGAAAATTGCTGAAAACTCGGACTGGTCCTCGTGTTGAACTGGTGGGTGTGGGAATGGGGGATGAAGCTTAATAATAATAATAATAATAATAATAATTATTATTATTATTATTATTATTATTAATTGGATTTGTATGCCGCTCCTCTCCGCAGACTTGGGGCGGCTAACAACAATAATAAACACAACATGTACAATCCAATAATAAAAAACAACTAAAAACCCCTATTATAAAACCAAACATACACACAAACATACCATGCATAACTTGTAATGGCCTAGGGGGAAGAGCTATCTCAACTCCCCCATGCCTGGCGGTATAAATGAGTCTTGAGTAGTTTACGAAAGACAGGGAGGGTGGGGGCAGTTCTAATGTCCGGGGGGAGTTGATTCCAGGGGGTCGGGGCCACCACAGAGAAGGCTCTTCCCCTGGGGCCCGCCAAACGACATTGTTTAGTCGACGGGACCCGGAGAAGGCCAACTCTGTGGGACCTTATCGGTCGCTGGGATTTGTGCGGTAGCAGGGTGGGGTACTGGAATGAAGTGAATATCGGAATTAATGTCTATGCCCCAAAAAGCATCTAAATCAGATTCCAGTCCAATTCTCTCATCCAAGGTTCAATTTATTGTTTCCCAACTTCTGGTGGGCGCATTAGGCTCGTGTTTCACCCTCCCCAGGCTCCAAAGGCTTCCCTGGAGCCAGGGGAGGGTAAAAACGTCCTCCACCATCCCCCCAGCAGACTCTGGAAGCCAAAATTATTATTATTATTATTTATTAGATTTGTATGCCGCCCCTCTCTGAAGACTCGGGGCGGCTCACAATAGTAATAAAAACAGTATACTGTAATAATGAAACAAATCTAATAATAAAATTACATTAAAAAACCCAACAATTAAAAACCATACAGCACAAAAACGTCCTCCTGGAGCCTCTGCAAGCCAAAAATCAGCTGGTCGGCACACAAATGTACGTTGGAGCTGAACTAGGGTAACAGCTCGCGTGCCAGCAGATATGGCTCCGCATGACACCTGTGCCATAGGTTCGCCATCACTGCCTTAGACTCTAAGAAAAATTTGTTGTGGCTAGTACCTTTCGCTGTCATGCAATTACCTCTCCCAGTTCCCATGATACTATTCTACTGTGGCAGGCCAAAGTCTCTAACTCCAAATGATGGCTTCGGCCTGACATCTGTTTTATGTTACAAATAAAATGTAAATGATAAAGCGAAGGAAGGATAAATGCCTCCCGGGCGCTCCGCATCCACTTGCGCTTCTCCTTCTTCCCTCTCGCCTCGCCGAGTCAGGCGCAGAAGGCTTAGCGGGGACCAACGCACGCAGGAAAAACAATCCAGGCTCGCCAACCTGGAAATGCGAGGCGAAGGACGGCGCTGGTCCGAAGTTGTAGAAGCGAGCCGAGCGGGCGGCCGGAGCTGCGCCCTCCTTTGCTCGCCTCCTTTCCGGCAGGCAGGGCTGCCCAACTGCGCAGAGCGGCTCCTCCCCTCCAGACGCGTGTCGGGGAAGCGGGTCGGTTGCGGGGACGAGCGAGCGGACGAGCGCCGTCAAAGCGGAGGGAACCGCCGCCAGGGCTGCTGCCACGCTGCTGAGCAGATCAGCTGCTGGGCGGCCGAAGAAACCTTCCCTGGGTCTTCCCGACTTCACCCTGTCAATTTGGTGAGTGGAGGCGGGAAACGGCGGGGGGGGGGTATGTAAGACATACCCCGAAAGTAAGACCTAGTGGGGCTTTTGGGGGTAAAAAGAAAGTAAGACACTGTCTTACTATCGGGGAAACACGTTACTACTAGTTTTCCCCCATAATTTCCTATCACTTAGGACTGTATGGCTGTAACGGTTTGGTTGTATCCTTAAGATTTTTATTAATATTGATTGTTTCCTCATTTCTTATTTGACCCCATGACAATCATTAAGTGTTGTACCTCATGATTCTTGACAAATAATTTTTTTTCTTTTATGTACACTGAGAGCATATGCACCAAAGACTATTCTATTCTATTCTATTCTAATTCTATTCTGCACATGGCTTCCAAAACTTTAGGTTGTATTCCCTGGATTTTCACGGGTTTGAACTTCGCAAATAGCCTATACCACGGGTTTTCAAAAAATATTAATTAAAAAATACTTCACAGGTTTTTTTCTATACCACGTTCTTTCCCGCCCAATGATGTCATAGGTCATCGCCAAACTAATATTTTTTGCAAATAAATAACAAAAAAACAATAATTATTGTTAATAAATAATTATGTTTATAAATATCAGGATCACTAAGTGTCTTATTCAATGGTGAGTACCAGTAATAATGGTGAGTAAATGGTTGTTAAGGGAATGGGAAATGGTAATTTAGGGGTTTAAAGTGTTACGGGAAGGCTTGTGATACTGTCCATAGCCAAAAATGGTGTATTTACTTCCGCATCTCTACTTCGCGGAAATACGACTTTTGCGGGCAGTCTCAGAACGCATCCCCTGTGAAAATCGAGGGAGCACTGTATACATCTGCTTCTAAATCATGTTCTTTCCTCCTACCAGGTGCATCTTGAGTAGTTTTTCATAGGGAAACAGTGTCCCAGTGCCCCTTCTTTGCCCTGCAAAAGGCCCCATGTCTCAAATGCCAGAAGCATATTTAATATTGGGAGAAAGTGTATCCTCCATTTGTGGCCTGCTTTTGATGCTCAGAGGCTCTCTGCTTTGCGGCACAGTTTTAGCTGAAACAGACCGGCCTCCTGACCTGACCGTGGGACGTGTGAAATAGCCAAAGTTTTTCACACTTTGTCTTAGCATGGCAGGAACGTGACATCTGTGGGAAGCGGATGCCAGGATCACAAAGCAAGCACATGCCGAGCAGCCGAGAGCAATGACACATCCATGCACCCAAGAAGCAGATGTGCTTCCACAAAGGAAGAGACGGCAACATCTATCATCTGATCGGAAGCACCGATATTATGCGATGGTAGCCTTGCACAGCCTATAAATATGGATGTTAAACTGCAACACGTGGTCGTTATGGATTCAGGAAGTTGGGCTGCCGCACAGTTAGAATTTTGCTTCAAAAATGTGCATTTCCACTTTGCCTTAGAACTATTTTTTTTCTTTCCCAAAAAGGCTGGGGAACTGGAATCAAAAGATTTTGGGATTTTTCATTTCTTTCTGTTTTTATATGTAGAAACTTAATAAAGATTATTTTTTAAAAAAGATTTTGGGATCCAACATGTGCCCAAAGCGACCACATTAACAGAGGTCTGGAAATGGTTTTATATCAGGAGTGAAATGCTACTGGTTTCGGTGTACCAGTAGCAGTGGCTGACGGTGATTTGGAGAATAATAATAATAATAATAATAATAATAATAATAATTATTATTATTATTATTATTATTATTGTTGTTGTTATTATTATTATTATTTATTAGATTTGTATGCTGCCCCTCTCCGAAGACTCGGGGCAGCTCACAACAACGATAAAAACAATATTATAATGGCACAAATCTAATATTAAAAAACTAAAAGCTCTATCATAATTAAAAACCAAACAGCACATACATACCAAACATAAATTATAATAAGCCTGGGGGAAAGATGTCTCAAATCCCCCATGCCTGGCGGTATAGGTGGGTCTTAAGTAGTTTACGGAAGACAAGGAGGGTGGGAGCAGTTCTAATCTCCAGGGGGAGTTGTTTCCAGAGGGCCGGGGCCGCCACAGAGAAGGCTCTTCCCCTGGGGCCCGCCAGATGACATTGTTTAGTCGACGGGACCCGGAGAAGGCCAACTCTGTGGGACCTTATCGGCCGCTGGGATTCGTGTGGTAGCAGGCGGTTCCGGAGGTACTCTGGTCCAATGCCATGTAGGGCTTTAAAGGTCATGACCAACACTTAGAACCAATAGCAGCGGCAGCACGAGGCTCCGCCCACCAGCCAATTTCTTGTTTTTAACCTCCTGCACATGGGCAAAGCCTTCTGCACATGTGCAGAGGGTGAAAAAGTGTGCATGACAGTGGTGCACGCGCAAAGTGCGAGCTTTTGAACTGGTAGGGAAGGTAAGTAGATTTTACTGCTGGTTTATATAGAAGAAAAATTCCTCCATCTGACCCAGGCCATGAACCAGAGAGCAAGTGCTTCCTAATAACTCTCGTAACTGAATTAAACTACATGCAGTTGAAAGTGTCCCCAACGTTCATATCCCAAGCGTACCTAATGGAACGTTACAGTGGTGCCAAATGGACACTCCCACTGTCCAATCTTTGCCACATAATCAAATGTTCGGCCGTTCTCAAAAAAGATTTTCACACGAGAAAATGAGGAGGGGGGGGAGAGATTAATGAAGAAACTTATATAAACGTGCAAGAAGCACTTGTGGGATACACACCCAGAAGGAAGGACATAACTGGAAAAGCCCTGCTAGCATTTTTAGCCCTAGCACCAGTGGTATGAAAAACCAGGGGAAGCAAGTGGCCCCCCAGGGGTGTGTGGGTGTTTCTTTACTTCAGAAACTTTAAGATGTGTGGACTGTCAACCTGTCTGCCTGTGGAATTCTGGGGGCTGAAGTCCAAACACCTTGAAGTTCCTGAGGTTCAAAAACATCGGCCTAGTACAAGGTCTGTTCCCACCACTCTGCAGCCAAGCATTTTTTTTCTAAAGATCCTTAAGGTAGGTTTCCTCCCTTTGCTTGATTTAATGTTGCCGATCAATTTTCGGTCACAATTCAAAGTGTTGGTTATGACCTATAAAGCCCTTCATGGCATCGGACCAGAATATCTCCGGGACCGCCTTCTGCCGCACAAATCCCAGCGACCAATTAGGTCCCACAGAGCTGGCCTTCTCCGGGTCCCGTCGACTAAACAATGTCATTTGGCAGGTCCCAGGGGAAGAGCCTTCTCTGTGGCGGCCCCGACCCTCTGGAACCAGCTCCCCCCTGAGATTAGAACTGCCCCCACCCTCCTTGCCTTTCGTAAACTCCTTAAAACCCACTGAGATAACTTCCCCAGACTGAGATAACTTCCCCAGACCTATATTGTTCATGTATGGCATGTTGTGTGCATGTTTTTTAAATTATGGGTTTTTAGTTTAATTATTAGATTTGTATTGTATATTGTTTTTCTATTACTGCTGTGAGCCGCCCCGAGTCTACAGAGAGGGGCGGCATACAAATTTAATAAATAAAATAAATAAATAAATGTACTCTCTTCCTTAAAGTGATCTGGTAAAGGCTGAATTCCTTTCCGGTTGGCCCAAGTTCTCTCCTCCCCCTCCTCTCTCTCTCTGTCTTTCGTTTCAGCATCTTCTTAATAGCAAAGTATGCTTTTGCTAACAACAGAGAAGGGCCTTCTCTGTGGTAGCCCCGACCTTTTGGAACCAGCTGCCTCCAGAGTTTCACACTATCCCTACCCTACTGGCTTTTTGGAAAGACGTTAAGACCTGGCTCTTCTGATGGGCCTGGGACCATGAATGACTGAGTGTATGGTATGTTATTTTAGGGTTGTTATTTGTTTCTGTTGCCTTATTTCTGATATTTTTGATATTGTAATTTTTTATACTATTTTAAATGTCGTTAGCTGCCCAGAATCCACCGGAGTTGGGCGGCATATAAATCCTGTTATTAAAGACTAAAAAGACTACAGCATAATCCACAATTGTGCCCTTCCCCCTCAAAAAAGAAAATTCGTTTTGGGAAATTGGGGGTGGTGGTGATTGGAGAAGGAGCAGCAGCAAAAAATGACAGCCAGAGTTTTTCTTGTGGTGGTATTTCGAGTCACTGTCACGGGATCGTCCAGTGCCTGCCTGCCTTCCTTCCACCCGTGAGCCGATGGTGAGATTTGAACCAACCTTTCTTCCTTCCTTCCTCTCTTCCTTCTTTCCTCCTTCCCTTCCCCTCTTCCTTCCTCCCTTCTTCCCTTCCCTCCTCCCTTCTTCCCTTCCTTCCTTCCTTTCTCCTTTCCTCCCTCCCTTCCCTCCTTCTTCCCTTTCTTCCTTCCTTCTTCCCTTCCTTCCTTTCCTTCCCCCTCCCACCACCAGGCGACTCAATCAGCAATTGCTGAGCCTCGTCCCTGACTTCTCTAGGGGGAATGGGTTCTTCCCCACAAACCCCTCCATCGCCCCGTGGAGAAATGTTGGAGGGGGACAAGGATGAGCCCACGGGACGCCCTGCCACCCACCCCTAAACCTCCTCCTTCCAATTGCAACTTGGCCCTTTCCACTGGCCTTTCAATAACCCCCTTCATCCACACCAGGGTCCCTAGTTTCATCTTTGCGGGGGGGGGGGGGTGTCTGTTGCTGCTCCCCCCTCTTTCCTAGCACCTCCATCAGCCTGGCTGTTTGTAAGGGGGGGTGAAAGAGCTCCCTTTCCTCTCTCCTCCCCCCCCCCCATCCAAATATCCCCGGACATCCCTTACCTTGCAGTGATGAGCACGCCAAGGACACTCGTCCCCCCCACCGTGCAGTGTCTCTGGCGACGGATCCTAAATCCTTGCAATCCGTGGGGGGGCCGGCTGGCTGTAGAGAAGGGGAAATATTCCATCCAGCAGTCCCACCCTGATCTTGGAAGATACGGGGGGTTGGGGGGGATTTGGGGGGGGGGGGAGAAACAACTGCGATCGCGGACGCGGGGGGGGGGGAAGAGAAAAGAAGCCTACGGCGACTTGTAGGCAAGAGATCGGAAGGGATCCGGGGCGGAAGGAGATCGGAGAGAGCTCCCGCGATCCAAAGGACGGCGGCTTCCTCCCGTCGTTTCGGGATGCCGAGATGTAAACGGCTTCTACTCTTCTCGCTTCATCGGGTAATGCAGAGAAGTGTGTTCGGGACCAGCGCTCTATGTGCGTGTAAGGAAAGGAAGGTTGGGGGGGGGGGGGGTTGAGTAGGAAATCTCCTGCCAACTGCCTGCTGGAGATCCACTGGGTCACAAAGCCTGACGGGTTCTCTGGTTAACTTTGAAAAGAGAGGGAGGAGGAGGAGGAGGAGGAGGAAGCAAACGGAACCGCGTGGGGAGTTTGGAGAAATCCTCAGAGGCGGAGAAGTGGGGGGGGGGGTGTCACGCGGAAGGGCAGGGGTCTCTCTTCTTGACCCCATTGCCCAGATTACAGGAATAGGCAAACTTGACTCTTCTAATGACTTGTGGACTTCAACTCCCAGAATTCCTCAGCTAGCATGATTGGCTCAGGAATTCTGGGAGTTGAAGTCCACATTGGTACAAATGGCTCAAACAGAAAAAAATACATTAAAAAACCTAAAGGAAAAGTAAAACTAGATACTGCTTCCTTTTGTACCCAAAATAAAATGAAAATATAGAAACACTGCACCATAAATCAATGGAACATAAAACCCCTAAAACAAATTTGTACTTTCCTCAGAAATATCCAAAATGAATACAATATAGTATGCAGAAGTAAAGAAAATAAACACACAATTACACACACTAGATACAAATACTTAATGTTAGATCACTCGATAGTGATAGCCAACAATATAGTTGACAAATTATGTCTTTTATGCAACAAATAAATATATGTATGTAGTGAAAGAAAATATTAACTCATGATAAGCAAATAAGTATATGGCACCGGACCAGATTACCTCAGGGACCGCCTTCTGCTGCACGAATCCCAGCGACCAGTTAGGTCCCACAGAGTGGATCTTCTCCGGGTCCCGTCAACTAAGCAATGTCGCCTGGCGGGACCCAGGGGAAGAGCCTTCTCTGTGGCGACCCCGGCCCTCTGGAACCAACTCCCCCCAGAGATTAGAACTGCCCCCCACCCTCCTTGCCTTTCGTAAACAACTTAAAACCCACCTCTGCCGCCAGGCATGGGGGAATTGAGATCCTCTTTCCCCCTAGGCCTTTACAATTCTATGCATGGTATGTATGTATGTATGTTTGGTTTTTATATTAATTGATTTTTAATCATCAATACCAAATTACTATTGTACACTGTTTTATTGTCACTGTTAGCCGCCCCGAGTCTCTGGAGAGGGGTGGCATACAAATCCAATCAATCAATCAATAAATAAATAAATAAATAAATAAACAAACAAACAAATAAATATACTGAATATCACTGAACATTCTATATGTTCTATACTATAGGTTTATAAGCTGATTAGTTTGTCTACTTTCTTTCATTTCTCTTTCTTTTTTTCTTTGTATGTTTTGTTTGTTTAGATTGCTTTTTATATATAGATACTTAAATAAAGATTTATTTTTATTTTTTTTAAAGAAGAGTCAACTTTCCCTACCCCTGGCCCAGAATCTTCATCGGGCTCCTCCTCAGATTTCAATCCTGCTCTTTTAGTCAAGGGGTTTCCAGGTAGCTTCCATAACAACCTTTCTTCAGCACAACAACCTTGACAGGTAGGGTTGGACCAAGAGAGTTTGTGTCCCTGGGACTTGTGCACTCCCTTAACTGCTAGGCCTGAGGTCTCCAACCTGGGTAACTATAAGACTTTTGGACTTCGACTCCCAGAATTCCTCAGCCTTGGTGGCTAAGGAATTCCTTAGCTTTGCTGGCTGAGGAATTCCTCAGCTTTGCTGGCTGAGGAATTCTGGGAGTTGAAGTCCACGGGTCTTAAAGTTGCCAAGGTTGGATAGAGACCCCTGTGCTAGGCCACGTTGGTTCTCTGTATCCTCGAATCGATTCACTGCTAGATTGTGATAAAGTTTATAGTAGGTGGTGAGAATTAATGTTTGTTTGTTTGTTTGTTTATTTATTTATTTAACATCTGCCGCCCAATCCCGTAGGACTCTGGGCAACTTACAACAATAAAAAATAATACAATAAGACAGCAATGATAATTAAAACTCCATAACCCCAAATCAATCTAACAACATACATACCAACAAACATGAATTCAGGAATGTCTGGTGTTAAGTTCACGGGCCCTAGGCCTGTCGACAAAGCCAGGTTTTAACTGCTTTTTCAAAAGCCAGTAGAGTGGGAGCTGTGCGAACATCGGGGGGGGGGCAGTTGGTTCCTTGGAGCCGGGGTGGCAACAGAAAAGGCCCTTCCCCACGGTCCCGCCAACCTATATTGTTTGGTCGACAAGACCTGGAGGAGGCCGATTCTGTGCAATCTAATAGGCCTCTGGGAGGTAGAAAGGAAAAGGGTGTCAGAAAGGATTTAGTTTCATTTTATTTTATTTTATTTTATTTTATATTTTATTTTATTTATTTATTTATTTTTTTATTTTTATTTTTTTTATTTTATTTTTTTTATTTTATATTCTATTCTATTTTTAGTGTTCAAAGGGACCCTGCAGGTCATCTAGTCCAACTCCCTGCTCTAGCAGGAGATCTTACACCACCCCAGTCAGATGACAGTCCAATCTATTTTTGAATATGTCGAGCATTGGGGTGTCCACACAACCTCTTCTGGCAGGCCATTGCACTGGTTGATCAACCTCACCATCAGAAAGTTCTTCCTTATTTCCAGGTTGATGTTCCTGGGATTTCTGCTATACTGGGGAATTGAAAATTGCGCTGATTTTAGAGGTTTAAAAAAAATTCCGTTTATTTTTATTTGAGCAGTGTATATTGTTGATATTGCATTCTTTTTATATTGCTTTTAAATTCCTGTTACTATTGTGTGTCACCCAGTGTTCATTGAAATCGGGCGGCATATGAATCCAAATGAATGAATGAACAAACAAACAAACAAACAAACAAACAAACAAACGAATAAGCAAGCAAGCAAGTCCAAATCCAACTTGACCCCATTTCCACCCAGCAGCTATTTTACTTTGAGTCCTCAGGCATCTTTCCTTTCACTGTATGACATTGATTGATTGATTGATTGATTGATTCATTCATTCATTCAATTAGATTTGTATGCCGCCCCTCTCCATAGACTCTGGGCAGCTAACAACAGTAATAAACAGCATGTAACAAATCTAATGTTTAAAATAATTTAAAAACCCTTATTAAAACCAAACATACACACAAACATAACGTGCATAAATTGTATAGGCCTAGGGGGAAAAGGGTAGTTCAGTTCCCCCAAGCCTGACGACAGAGGTGGGTTTTGAGGAGCTTACGAAAGGCAAGGAGGGTGGGGGCAATTCTGATCTCCGGGGGGAGCTGGGTCCAGAGGGTCGGGGCCGCCACAGAGAAGGCTTTTCCCTTGGGTCCCGCCAGATGACATTGTTTAGTCGACGAGACCCGGAGACCAACTCTGTGGGACCTAACCGGTCGCTGGGATTCGTGCGGCAGAAGGCGGACCTGGATATATTTTGGTCCGATGCCATGATTTCCCAGTCCTTAAGATTTTTCATCCCTCCGTCCAAATTTGTCCTCTTTTTATGTATTAGCAGAACAGCAGCAAAAGTTCGGAGTAGCCCCAACAGATTAAACAAATGTAAACTATACCTTAAGTGGGACGCAGCACATCCCATTTTTAATCAAGACCTACCCTATTAATTTCACATGCTGATGCTGAATTCAACCAATGTTTAGTGGAAGAAGGCCTTTTCTCTTTGTTTCTTTGTTTCTCACCTTCATCTTCCCAGATGCCTAAAGGAATTTCAGAGAGGCTGTATTGGCACATTACATTTAACCCACATATTGAATTAAACCATTTTCTGGATCATGCAATGCATATATATGGCCATGAATAATCAAATGGACTGGAATGACATTGTTTCTAAATCAAGCATGTATAAAAATAACAAGAATCACAGTTAATACAGTGGTACCTCTACTTAAGAACTTAATTCGTTCCATGACCAGGTTGTTAAGTAGAAAGGTTTGTAAGTAGAGGTTTGTAAGTGTCATCAGGCATGGGGGAATTGAAATTTTCCCTTCCCCCTAGGCTTATAGAATTTATACATGGTATGCTTGTATGTATGATTGGTTCTTTAAATTGGGTTTTTAAAGATTATTTTTAATATTAGATTTGCTTACATTGTCTTTTTTATTGTTGTTAGCCGCCCCGAGCTTCGGAGAGGGGCGGCATACAAATCTAATAAATAAATAAAATAAATAAATAAATTTTTCTCATAGGAATCAATGTAAAAGCAAATAATGTGTGAAAACCCATTAGGAAAGAAATAAAAGCTCAGAATTTGGGTGGGAGGAGGAAGAGGAAGAAGAGGAGGAGGAGGGCAGTCGCTACCGAAGGAAGAAGGTGAAGTGAGCGGGATCAAAGAACTCCAAAACTTTAAGGCTTAAAAAAAAAAGAGGGACTCTTAGTCTTAGGTGGTGAGTAGGAGCACCCACCTCCCATACAACCAGTGCGAAGCTGCCTCCCATACACTGCGCCAGAGAGAGAAACCCAGGGGCAATGGCGAGAAACTAGCTGGGCCTTTGTGCCGCTCTCAAATTTCCTGGGAAATTTTTCCGGGCTCGGGTTCATAAGTAGAAAATGATTCTTAAGAAGAGGCAAAAAAATCTTGAACACCCGGTTATGATCTAGAAAAGTTCTTAAGTAGAGGTGTTCTTAGGTAGAGGTACCACTGTATGTCTAAATTTCTTCCCATTCATTAAAATGGGTAAATGCACTAGGTGTACATATGTGTAATCCTTGACTTATAACCACAATTGGGACCAGAATATCCATTGTTAAACAAGACAGGTAAGTGATTTGCACCCATTTTATGATCTTTTTCACCAAACTTATGAAGCAATCCACTGCAGATGTTAAATGAATCATACATGGATGACATCTGGATTTCCCATTGACTTTGCTTGTCAGAAGATGCCTGGGAAGCTCGCAAATAGTGATCACATGACTCCAGGAAATGGAAACGGCATAAATACATACCGGTTGCTAAGTGCCTAAATTTTGATCATATAACCGTGGAGATGCTGCAACCATTGCTAAGTGAGCAGATTGGTGTAAGTCATTTCTTTCAGTGTCATTGTAATGGTTTTTAAATGAACAGTTATAAGGACTATCTATAGCCCTAGTAAGTTTGTTTGCTTGTTTAACTAATTAATTAAATAAATTTATAGGCTACTCTTTTCAAAATAGACTCAGAACAGCATACAACAATTTAAAAAAAATACAGTTTAAAACCCCAATATAAACATTCATACGTTCATTCATAGCCACTGGCCGGAGCAGTACATAATGCTCAACAGCCCCAGGCCTGCCGGCAAAGCCATGTTTATAAGGCCTTATAAGGTGGGGGCTATGTGAATCTCCATGGGGAGTTGGCTCCAGAGGACCAGAGTTGCCACAGAAAAGGCCCTTCCCCATGGCCCCACTAGACGACATTGTTTGGCTGATGGACCTGGAGAAGGTCAACCCTGTGGGCTTTAATCAGTGATGGGCTGCAAAAAATTTTACTACCACCCTGTGGGCATGGCTTATTTTGTGGGTGTGGCTTGCTGGCCATGTGACCAGGTGGGAGTGGCTTGATGATCATGTGACTGGGGGTGGCTTAAAGGTCATGTGCCTGGGTTAAAGGTGGCCAACTTGAGGTCACTCACATTGGGTTAGGGTGCCTGGCCTCTCCTCGCTTCAAAGAGATAAAGTTTCCCTATCTATTTACTATTACTGAACATCCAAAATATACTATTTAATTAATAATAATAATAATTTATTAGATTTGTATGCCGCCCCTCCCCGGAGACTCGGGGCGGCTCACAGCACAGTTCTATGTATATATGCCATATGTGTACATACATATTACACAGAGGCAAACAAAAATGTACATTATCTACTATATAAACTGTATGTGTATGTGTATACACACACGCACAGCTCTTCTAAAATTATACACATTCAACCTCATTTACTGCGATAAGAAAAACATACCCAGAGCCCAGAAGGGAAAAAAAGAAAAAAATCCAAATTTTTCTACCGGTTCTGCATACCTCACTGTACCTGTAGGAGCCCATCACTGGACAGGTGAAGCAGAAGACGATCCCGCAAGTCTTCTTCCTTACACGTTTTCTTGAATTGGCAAGGAATGTCTCCCTGTCATTATACGTTAATCACAATATACTGTAAACCAGTGTTTCCCAACCTGGGCAACTTGAAGATATTTGGACTTCAATTCCCAGAATTCCCCAGCCAGCATTCGCTGGCTGGGGAATTCTGGGAGTTGAAGTCCAAATATCTTCAAGTTGCTCAGGTTGGGAAACACTGCTGTAAACAAATGATAGATTGTGGCATTCATGGGTCTGAAACCTACATGTGTGTCTCAGCAGTTGTTTATTTAATTACATTCGACTTTGTCTGTTGAAGAGCACCCCAATACATCATTCTGAAGCCCTTCTCATATGGGTTTGTGAAAGAGGAGGTTGGAAGCAAACAATAATTGCCTCTGGTTTTTGTGATTCCGGCAGACTTTGTTCCTTCCCAAAACCGATGTGTCTCTGCTGACCTCCAGGATTCGTTTCCAACACCATAAACGTACTGCTGGTAGGCTTCCTTCATTTGAAGAGCTACCCATCGGTCCACCAATGCTGCAGAGGAGATTGACACTCACCTGGTTGCTTTCTTCCAGGTTAGCATCACTGTTATCTCTTGCGATGGCCAAAGATTATCCAAAGCAGATATCGCTTCTCAGTATGGTCCAAAGTCTATCCCTCAAGAGAAAGTTTCAGACAAACTTACATCTGGGGTGAGCTTTTGGATCTCAGCACTTTTTGCAGATGTATGCCTATCCACCCAAACTGTACCAATTCGACATAAAAATGCCCAAAATTGGTGCTTTGGGGTGGTTCTCCCCAAAGCGCTCTGGTACTCTTAGAATTAGAATTCTTTATTGTCCAAGTGTGATTGGACACATAAGGAATTTGTCTTGGTGCACATGCTCTCAGTGTACATAAAAGAATATATATATTTGTCAAGAAACATGTGGTACAACACTTAATGATTGTCATAGGGATCAAATAAACAATGAAGAAACAATATTAATAACTTCAGATCGTGCAGAATGCAGCTGCGAGAGCAGTCATGGGCTTCCCCAAATATGACCATGTTACACCAACAGTCCGCAGTCATTGGTTTCCGATCAATTTCTGGTCACAATTCAAAGTGTTGTTTTTGACCTATAAAGCCCTTCATGGCATCGGACCAGAATATCTCCGGGACCGCCTTCTGCCGTACGAATCCCAGCGACCGATTAGGTCCCACAGAGTTGGCCTTCTCCGGGTCCCGTTGACTAAACAATGTCGTTTGGCAGGTCCCAGGGGAAGAGCCTTCTCTGTGGTGGCCCCAACCCTCTGGAACCAGCTCACCCCGGAGATTAGAACTGCTCCCACCCTCCTTGCCTTTCGTAAACTCCTTAAAACCCACCTCTGCCGTCAGGCATGGGGGAACTGAGATAACTTCCCCAGGCCTATACTGTTTATGTATGGTATGTTGTGTGCATGTTTTTTAAATTATGGGTTTTTAGTTTTAATTATTAGATTTGTATTAGATATTGTTTTCTATTACTGATGTGAGCCGCCCCGGGTCTACGGAGAGGGGCAGCATACAAATTTAATAAGTAAGTAAGTAAGTAAGTAAGTAAGTAAGTAAGTAAGTAAGTAAGTAAGTAAGTAAGTAAGTAAGTAAGTAAGTAAGTAAATAAATAAATAATAAAAAATCTTATGCTACAAGCAACAAGTTACAGTCATACAGTCCTAAGTGGGAGGAAAAGGATGATAGGAATGATGAGAAAAAAACTAGTAGAAATAGAAATACAGACTTAGTAAAAAGTTTGACAGTGTTGAGGGAATTATTTGTTTAGCAGAGTGATGGCATTTGGGGGAAAAACTGTTCTTGTGTCTAGTTGTCTTGGTGTGCAGTGCTCTGTAATGATGTTTTGAGGGTAGGAGTTGGAACAGTTTATGTCCAGGATGCGAGGGGTCAGTAAATATTTTCACCACCCTCTTTTTGACTCGTGCAGTATACAGGTCCTCAATGGAAGGCAGGTTGGCGGCAATTGTTTTTTCTGCAGTTCTGATTATCCTCTGAAGTCTGTGTCTGTCTTGTTGGGTTGCAGAACCAAACCAGACAGTTATAGAGGTGCAGATGACAGATTTAAACAGGCAAGGATGCATTTAAGTCAAGCTTAAGACCTGTGACATGAGAGCATGTGGTTTTCCAGGCCACAATATGGACATTTTATTTGTTTGTTTTGCTTGTATGCTGTCTTTGCCTAGGAATCTTGCTTGCCATTGCTTTTTCTCAGGATATTTTAGTCTCCAGCCACACACTTATTGGTCTGGAGCCTTTAGCTGAATCCTACTAAGTCAACCAGGTGCTACTGCATCACCGAGAAGGACCCTTTAGCATCCCCTTCTTTCACCATGAACATCTTTATATGCCACTCTATCTCTAACAGTACTGCATATTTTTTTTATTTTAATATTGGATTTGCCCCTCTCCGTAGACTCGGGTCGGCTAACAACAATGATAAAAACAGCATGTGACAATCCAATAATAAAACAACTAAAAACCCTTATTATAAAACCAAACATACACACAGACATACCATGCATAACTTGTAATGGCCTAGGGGGAAGGAATATCTCAACTCCCCCATGCCTGGCGGTATAAATGAGTCTTGAGTAGTTTACGAAAGACAGGGAGGGTGGGGGCAATTCTAATTTCCGGGGGGAGTTGATTCCAGAGGGCCGGCTCTTCCCCTGGGGCCCGCCAAATGACATTGTTTAGTCGATGGGACCTGGAGAAGGCCAACTGTGGGACCTTATCGGTCGCTGGGATTTGTGCGGTAGAAGGCGGTTCTGGATGTATTCTGGCCCAATGCCATGTAGGGCTTTAAAGGTCATTACCATTGTCATAGCTCAAGTCCAACATGCATGTGTGTGCTGTCCAGCCGATTTTTAGCTCACACAGAGGCTCTAGGAGGGCACTTCTGGCTTCCAGAGAGTCTCTGGGATATGGGGGAGGGACTTTTTATCCTCTCCCGGCTCCAGAGAAGCCTTTGGAACCTGGGGAGGGCAAAACACGAGCCTACTGGGCCAATCAGAAGTCGGGAAATGGGCTATTTCCAGATTCCAGAGGGCCTTCCAGAAGGCGGGAGAAGCTGTTTTTGCCCTCCCCAGGCATTGAATTATGGGTGTGGGCACTTGCAGATGCACAATAGTGTGTGTGCATGCTCTTTTGGCACCCTAGGTAAAAAAAGGTTCACCATTACTGGCATATGCCCATGTCACACCAACACTCCGCAGTCTGCATTGGTTGCCGATCAGTTTCCGGTCACAATTCAAAGTGTTGGTTATGACCTATAAAGCCCTTCATGGCACCGGGCCAGATTATCTCAGGGACCGCCTTCTGCCGCACGAATCCCAGCGACCAGTTAGGTCCCATAGAGTGGGCCTTCTCCGGGTCCTGTCAACTAAACAATGTCGGTTGGTGGGGCCCAGGGGAAGAGCCTTCTCTGTGGTGGCCCCGGCCCTCTGGAACCAACTCCCCCCAGAGATTAGAATAGCCCCCACCCTCCTTGCCTTTCGTAAGCTTCTCAAAACCTACCTCTGCCATCAGGCATGGGGGAACTAAGATAATCTTTCCCCCTAGGCTTCTACAATTTATGCATGGTATGTTTGTATGTATGATTGGTTTTATAACAAGGGTTTTTAGCTGTGTTTAGTATTGGATTTTTACATTCTGTTTTTGTCACTGTTGTTAGCCGCCCCGAGTCCACGGAGAGGGGCGGCATACAAATCCAATAAATAAATAAATAATAAATAAATATACTGTAGAAACACTGTGTATAATAGTAGGAGGATTACAGCAAAGAAATCCACAGAGCCCTCGGGAATGAAAAAATGGTGTATATGTTTGATTGAAAATTCCTACTTGCCTGTCATGACAGAATAGTCAAAAAGACAAGATTTTTTGGAAGGACTGTTTGATTCCCATGGATGAATGGCTGTAAAAGTTGATGGAGTTATCAGAGATGGTTAAATTGGCTGCTTTCATTAAAGGGGAAAAAACACTTTTGTTTCTACTTGAAATTTGCTTCTGGACTTTGTGTTTGAGGTGGGTGGGGAAAGGAAACTTTAATTTTGGGTTTTACTGATTAGATAGGTTTGTTGCTATATAAATGGTTAGTTTGTACTACTAGGTAAAAATAAAAAAGTTGAGGTTTGATACTATTATCTTTTTCTATTGCACTAAAAAGAAGTCAACACCTCTTTCTTTCTTTCTTTCTTTCTTTCTTTCTCTCTCTCTTTCTTTCTTTTACACTTTCCCCTTCCCTTTTCTAGCCTTTAATTTCAACACTGTCAAACTATTTACTAAGTCGGCACTACTCTTACTACCAGTTTTTTCTCATTATTCCTATCACCCATTTCCTCCCACTGTATGATTGTAACTTGTTGCTTGTATCCTTAAGATTTTTTATTAATATTGTTTCCTCATTGCTGATTGGACCCCTATGACAATAATTAAGTCTTGTACCTCATGATTCTTGTCAAATTTATCTTTTTTTAAAAATGTACACAGAGAGCATATGCACTTAAGACAAATTCCTTGTGTGTACAATCACACTTGGCAAATAAGGAATTCTATTCTATTCTGTTCTATTTTCTTTTGTACTTCATATTATAAACTAATATAAAAAACAAAACTATAAAAAAAAGGCAAGATATTGAATAAAATGTCAACCACTTGTCTAGAAATATGTTTTTTGTTTTAAAAAAATTGGGGGAGCTACTGTATATTGATTAGGGAAAAAAAACCAAGTCGTTTGTAGACTATCACACTGTATATATGCATGTATGTGGATGCTTCTGTGAGTGGGAGAGAAAGAGAGGGAGATTTCTTCCCGCCTCACAGAGTTTTCCCATTGGAACCATAAAGGGGAAAATGTCTAATTCTTCAACAACCTTCAGTGACTGCATAGATACAGCCGCTGATTTGAAGTCAACAGCACAAGACGCTAAGCCAGAAGGCTGGGATCACAAGATGATCTGAGACAAGGAAGGGAGAGATGTCAGTTTTCTTGAATGAAAGCCTTTAGGGGAGTCAAATAAGGGTGGGGGCCATCACCAAAGAGACTGTTGGAAGCCAGGCACTTCAACGGTATTGCAAAGATGGAAAGCAGAGACGGTGCCACCGGGGAGCCCTTTAGAGCAACAGCTGCTGCCTGCATTTTTTCTTTCTTCTGGGGAAATCTTCCACCTACCAGGGCAGGAGGTGACAGAAGCCTGGGGTATCCGACAGGCCATTTCTAAAGCATATTGTGTGGCCTTGTCTTTCTTTAGATGGTTTGTTGGCTGTTGAACATCCCAAATGTCAAGATAAAAACTAAAAAATATAGAATTAGAAACAAGGAAATGAACTGAAAACAACGGCAGCAATAACCTTGGGAATGAATTTGTGCATGTGTAACCTTCAGCAAAAAGAAAAGTGTTGGAACTTCAGAGTCTATGGCTTTACCACAAAGGTTTGTATAGAAAAAAAAGTTAATCTATTAGAAAAGACTTGGTTAATATAGCCAAGAAATGATGAGTGGATCTGAATACGTCTCTTAATATAGACTTCATAGACATAATCCAGGGTTTCCGGAAAATTCACATTTTTTTTTCTGCTGCCAACTTCCCTTTCTCCGCATTATTATTATTTTTTTGGTAAGTGCCAAATTTCTAAAATTAGGTTTGGGTTACAACCAAAGTTATGGAACAGATTATGGTTGTGACCATTGGTTCTATTGTATAGGGATGGCGAACCTTTCTTCCCTTAGGTGCCGAAAAAGCATGACCACGCGCTATCACGCATGCGTGAGTGCCCACACCCATAATTTAATACCTGGGGAGGGCGAAAACAGCTCCCCTCGGCTCCCCAAGGCCCTCTGGAGGCCGGAAATGGCCTGTTTCCCAACTTCTGGTGGGCTCTGAACTGCCCTTTGAGATGCAGGAAATTCATTCACATTACAGCAGGTGTCAGGCCGAAGCCTTCCTTTTGAGTTAGAGACTTTGGCCTGCCACAAGGAGAATAGGACTGTGGGAATTGCGGAGGGGTGGTTACGTGAGAGGGAAAAATACGAGCCACAATAAATTTTTTCCAGAGATTCAAGGTCATCCTTTGTTCAACACCAGCCGGAAGTCCATGGGAGGATTGTGGACGTTGAAACAACTGGAATGGTCCATGTGATGAAATTGTGGGCGTGTGGGGACGAGGAATGAACTTTAAACCTGGGGGGAGAACTGTAGGAAAAGTTAGTACAGTAGTACCTTGACATACGAGTTTAATTCGTGCCAGAGCCGACCTCATATGTCGATCAATTCGTATCTCGAACCAATGCATTTAGATTTGGCTTTTTGCCCGGAGATAACTGGAAAAAATGGAATTCTTGCGCCACCTAGTGGACGCTCGGCTCGTATCCTGAATTTAAGCTCGTATGTAGAACAGAAATTTTGCTCGCCTCTCCGCTCGTAACTTGGAATACTCGCATGTGGAGCAGCTCGTATTTAGAGGTACTACTGTATCGGGTTGACCATGGCTCTGTCAATAAATTGGAACTTGGAAGGAGGCCAAGGTTTGGACTCTGATTTATTTCTCGGATGCTAATTGGATTGGATGCTAATTGGAGGGATGTCAAATTCAATTTCATTGAGAGCTTCATTGGGGTTGTGTCTGACCTCGGGGGTCCTAGAGTAGTGTGGCCGGATGACATCATTTGTGTTGGGGGCATCTGTGGAGGCCCAACACTCTGCCAGAGAAAACAGACTCCCAATCTTTGTTTTTGGCTAGGACGGCCTCCTGCAACCCTCTGCCACCGAAAACAAGAGCACGGGAGGGCCGCAGCTAGAGGCATCACAGGCTGGTCCTTTGCTGTCTCCAGGCCTGCCCTGCAGGCCAGATCTAAGTGCCCCACAGGCTGGATCTGGCCCGTGGGCCTTGAGTTTGACACCCTTGCATTGCAGTCGTAAGCCATTTTGGTTATTCCATGTCCGTAAGGGAGAAAAAACAAACAGACAGAAATCTCATTCATCGAACTACAATACCAGGATTTATTGGGAATAGCCATGACCGGTACAAAACCAATCGTAAATTTGTTGAGTGGAGATGCTTAAGATTTTGTAGAGAACATACACCATCCGTTTGTCATAGACTGTACCTACGTCTTACCTTTATACAGTGCATTTAATAAATTGGCTACATCGTCACCTGCCTCCTTTAGACCGTACATAATTAGTTAACTAGGGCAGCACGTTAATCACGTATGCAATTTTCCCAATGTTCTGTCTCCTGAGATCCAATATGTTTGCATAAAATGTTTCTATTGCAGTAATCATATATTAAAGAACTATGCAATATTTTCTCAAGTTACAGCACTACAAACATCGTTAACACCATCACATCTAAACTCACCGTAACATCTATTTCGGCATAACCAAAGCAAGCCAACATAACAAAGCAAAGCCACCAGAAAGCAGAATCCCTACACCATTCTAACGACAAAAAAAAAAATCAAGTACTGAACCTTACTTTGCCTCACCCCCCCTGCTCCTGTCACCAGCCAGTTTGGGGGGAATGAGCATCCCATTGAAACCTTACAGTACAGTTATATATTGTATAATGAGCACAACATCGGATGACACTTTGAAGAGATTAGCTGTAGAAAGAAGGCCTCTGTGTTAGATGGAACATCCATGGTGCCAGTAAAATATTACATCCCTTCGTTAACCATGGGTGATTATAGATGGAGAGCAAGCATACCACATAGGTAAGACACGTGAACGGGAAAGCTGATCAGAAAAGTAGTATTGCTGATTCAAACTTTCCCCTAAAGAAGTACATACTGCATTGCTCAAAGATTTGTTCAGAAGAGACGTCATCGCCTTTGAATGGGTTTGCACTTCCGTATTTAACTTTTGTAGTCTTTGGTTTTCATCTCACTCTTATTGTTTTGTATTATATGCAAACCCCTTACCCGTCTCCGGAAGGGTTTTTTGGGTCCTACCCTGAAGGATGGATTGGAAATAAACAAAATAAGACTCTGATCCCTCCCAGTAACTAAGATGCTCCAGCTGTACTGGAAGACTTAACAGCAGGTTGGCTTGTATTAGTCTAAAAGTAGGAACCCCACTAAATGTCTTGCCTCCCACTGCCTTAGTTCTCTCCGTTGCCATTCCTGACTGAAGTTCGTATCAGACATGGCCAATTGCGTAAATTACATTTATTGCTGATACAAAGCAAAGGTGAGACCCATCATCCAATCCCCCCCACTTTCCCCCAGGTGTCAAATGGTTCTGAATAGATGGAAATTGTCTTCTACTCCCCTCTGGACACATCTCCTGGCATGCAGTCAAAAGAATAACAGCACCAGCTCCACCAGAAAAAAAAAAATATGGATGCAGTAGCAGTTTCAGACAGGTCTGGGGCCTTGCCTGCTACTTTGATTTCATTTTGGTCTTTGGACACCAGCTCTGCTGATGTTGGGCAGGTGGCTTCACATCACTGGTTTGGAGGTGGAATTGCTCCAAAGCAGTTTTTTCTTGTAGAACGGCTTTCACTCCTCTCATTGCAAGAAACACAACTTGAAAATACAGTGGTACCTCTACTTAAAAACTTAGACCAGGTTCTTAAGTAGAAAAGTTTGTTAAGTAGAAGCAATTTTTCCCATAAGAATCAATATAAAAGCAAATAATGTGTGCAAACCCATTAGGAAAGAAATAAAAGCTCAGAATTTGGGTGGGAGGAGGAGGAACAAGAGGAGGACAGTCAGGAACCTTTTTTTTCTCTGGGTGCTGGCAGAGGTTTATTCCCTCTCCAAGCACCCAGAGAAAGGAAAATGCTTCGTTCGCTCTGGACTGCCAAAGCCTCCTTAAGTGCCACTGAAAGGCTCCTTTTCAGCCCAGAAAAGCCCAAGATGGCTGGGATTAAAGGGGGAATGGCAGAAAACTGGCCGGGCCTTCGTGCCGCTCTCAAATTTCCTGGGAAATTTTTCTGGGCGTAGAGGCATTCTTAAGTAGAGGTACCACTGTACTATGGTTCTAAGTTTCTAGGCCATCCTTTTGCTATCTAAATGTTGACAAAAAGATAATGGCTTTATGTGCCTTTCTCCATCCCACCCCACCGATGGGAATTGGCATTGAGCTCTTGCAGGAAGTCCTTTGAGAAACAGGAGTCTTCAATGACTTCACTTAGCGCATCCAGAAGTAATTGGTAATTCAGAGTAAATGAAGCCCTGCATTGTAGAGTCAGAGGATCTCTGCCTGGGACAACTTCCTTGAGTGCCAGGCATAAATCTTCATGACTTGGGACCCTGCAAGCTTCAGAGTGTCACTGGCCTCTTTGCTGTGGAACCAACAATCTTGAGCTAGCACTGCAACTTCTGGTTCCTGAGTTACACAACGCCATTATGCCTTCTGGATCGTCTAATAGCAATAGCACTTAAGCTTATATACCGCTTCGCAGCCTTCTCTAAGCGGTTTACAGAGTCAGCCTATTGCCCCCAACAATCTGGGTCCTCATTTTACCCACCTTGGAAGGATGGAAGGCTGAGTCAACCTGGAGCCGCGCAGATTCAAACTCCTGGAGTGAGCAGCGAATTAGACCTGCAGTATTGCATTCTAATCACAGTGCCACCACGGCTCTTGCACAGCGCATGGCAGTTGTACAATGGCAACACAAACATATCTGTGGTTATTTTACTTATGGGAATTAGGCTAAGCCAAAAAGCAGGATGTTCAAGAACTTCCAGTTTTAAGAGGCAGATGACAAAGTGGTTATTGAGGTTCTCCTCCTGACCTGTCAGCTATGGGTATTGAATTTGGCTTGCTTAGGCAGCTCATTGAAATCACAGCTTTTAGATTCAATATGCAGGCAAAAAGCCAATGAAGACAATTATGACACAGTGTGACTTCTTGATTAAGCCATGACCCAAAGATGTCCATGGAAGGAGCTAAGAGTTAGGAAATGCAGTTTGTGATACCTGACCGAAAACAACAGCGAAGGTCCCATGTGGTTATTTATTATGAAGCAAGCACTGATGGAATTGCAGGTAGTCCTTAAAATACGATTGTAATTAAGCCCAGTAGGTCATTACATTATAGGTCAAGGCAATGGCACTCATGTGACTTTTCTGGCCTTTTTTTTTTTGCCGTAGGCATTAAGCAAACGTGGTTGTTAATTTGAATGGAGGTTTTGCTAGAAACTGGCAAAAAGCATCGTGAATCATGGTCATTAAGGAAGGACTACCTATAGCAGCGATGGCGAACCTATGGCACACGTGTCATAGGTGGCATGTATGTTGTTGCCCTATGTCAGCTCCAGAACACATGTGCCAGCTCGAAAACGATCCAACCAGAGGTTCACTTGTGTGCATCACCCCCAGCCTCCTTTTCGCTGTCAGGGGTCTTCAGCAACTTCTTCGGCTTTGGACAGTTGTAGCCAGGCCTCTCACACTTTGGCTCATTTCTTCTGCAGCTGCAAGGCTTTTCCTGAAGGCCTCTGTAGCCGATAACAGAGTTCCAGATCGATCCGGAGCTCTGTTATCAGCTGCGGAGGCCTTCTGGAGAGCCTTGCCGGCTGCAGAAGAAATGGGCCGAGGTATGCGAAGCCTAGCTGCAACTATCTGAAGGTAAGTAGAAACATAGAAACAAAGAAGACTGACGGCAGAAAAAGACCTCATGGTCCATCTAGTCTGCCCTTATACTATTTCCTGTATTTTATCTTACAATGGATATATGTTTATCCCAGGCATGTTTAAATTCAGTTACTGTGGATTTACCAACCACGTCTGCTGGAAGTTTGTTCCAAGGATCTATTACTCTTTCAGTGAAATAATATTTTCTCATGTTGCTTTTGATCTTTCCCCAACTAACTTCAGATTGTGTCCCCTTGTTCTTGTGTTCCCTTTCCTATTAAAAACACTTCCCTCCTGAACCTTATTTAACCCTTTAACATATTTAAATGTTTCGATCATGTCCCCCCTTTTCCTTCTGTCCTCCAGACTATACAGATTGAGTTCAGTAGTAGGGCAGCTCCACCTCCTTTTGTTAACAAACTTCCAATTGGCCAGTTGGGCCATTTTTCGCCATCCCTGGGTTTCAGGAGGCTTCCTGAACCCTGGGGAGAGCGAAAAACAGCCCAACAGGCCTACCAGAAGTCAAGAGACTTCAATGAGGCCTGTGTGCATGAATGGGGGAGAGGGGGAAGAAAGGGGGGAAGTTTGTGTGCATGCACAGGGCACTGCATTATGGGTATGGGCATGCGCATGCATGCTATCGCGAGAGCGCACCCTTTTGGCACCCAAATGAAAAAAAGGTTCACCATCATTGACCTATAGGATCCTAAGGACTTGCCCAGTGAAAATATAGTTTTTGACAGGTATAGTTTGACCAGAACCTAAGAGTAAATTTGACTGAGTTGCCTATGACGTTCACCGGTGAATGGTTTCTAAGTTCCAAAAAAGAAAAAGCAACTGGACTTTTTGGTTTTTCTTTGAAGCTGTTTTGCTTCTCATCCATTCTTCAGCTCTGGCTGGAGGATGGGGAATGGAAGATTTATACTCACTGGTCATTGTACATTGGAGAAAAAAAAAAGCTTCATAAACTTATGGCACAACATAGGAGAAGAAACCCACCAGGACTAGATTCAGCAGTTCGTCTGCATTTAAAAGACAAAAGCCACTCTTTTAAAGACATCAAAGTCCACATTTTGGACAGAGAGGACCTCTGGTTTGAAAGAGGGGGTCAAAGAGGCCATCTGTGTCAAAACTGAACAGCCCTCTCTCAACAGAGGGGGGAGGGATACGACATCATCTATCTCCAGTCTACAACACAGTTCCAAGATGGCTCCACACCCATTTGCACTACACAGGTGACCCTGAGGACACAGAGAAACCTCCAAGTGGCCTCAAGGACTCTCTAAAAGAATGCAAATAAACAGCTGTCTCCAAGGATTATAAATCCTTCCATTACCATCCAGTCAGAGCTGAAGAAGCTTCTTGGAGGACAAGTGTGAAATGTCTTCAAAGAAAAACAAGAAAATCCAGTTACCCCTTGAAAAAGCACCTTTGAGACAACTAGGACCTGGATGAATCTCCATAATCAAGAGGAGGCTTTTCCACCAAGTCCACTGAATGTTATCTTGGCCTAGTTCTATATATAAGTTTCAAAGGCAATGCAGGAGCCCACTGGAAAGTTTATGCTCCTTTGGGTGGGGGTGGGGGGGATAGGTGGGTGGAGGAAACTGAAATCTCCTGGGAATAGCCTGCATCATTGCCACGCAGAATTTGCTCAGAGGATTTCCAAGACACCACGTCTCCCAAATAGGGTGGGAAATAAAACAGCTACGAGAAAAGGGGCAATGGAGATGGAGGCACAGAAGCAAACAATACAGACAAGCCAGGAGGCAGCTGTCAGGGAGGAAAAAGATGATCTTATCTTTCCTTAAACGGAACATGTTAGGGGGCTAACGGTGAGACCAGATCCCACTTAAAGAATGTGTTTCTCAAAGTTGAAGGGCGTAGATCAGGAGTCCCCAAATGTGGCAACTTTAAGACTTGTGGACTTCGACTCCCGGAATTCTCCAGCCAGCATAGAATTCCGGGAGTTGAAGTCCACAAGTCTTAAAGTTGCTACGTTTGGGGACCAATGACGTAGATCCTTGCTAAAGGTTATATTGTGATGGCATGAGGATGGTTGGAATGGAGAGCCCATTTCTGCCACCCTGGGGCATGGCTTGAATCTGGCACAGTTACCATATTTTTCGGAGTACAGTGGCCCCTCGATTTTCGCGGGTTCGAACTTCGCGAAACGGCTATACCACGGTTTTTCAAAAATATTAATTAAAAATACTTTGCTGGTTTTTTCCCTATACCACGGTTTTTCCCGCCTGATGACATCATACGTCATCGCCAAACTTTCGTCCACCTTTAATAAATATTTTTTTAATAAACTTTAATAAATAAACATGGTGAGTAATAATCTAAATGGTTGCTAAGGGAATGGGAAATTGTAATTTAGGGGTTTAAAGTGTTAAGGGAAGGCTTGTGATACTGTTCATAGCCAAAAATAGTGTATTTACTTCCGCATCTCTACTTCGCGGAAATTCGACTTTCGCGGGCGGTCTCGGAACGCATCCCCCGCGAAAATCGAGGGAACACTGTATAAGACTCACCAGAGTATAAGATGCACCTTAGTTTTGGGGGAAGAAAAGAGGGGGAAAAATCTGCTCACCAGATATTCATCTGGCTAGTGTCCTTAGTCTAGTCAGCTTCAGCACATTATTTTATCCCCTGGTTAGGGCTTTAAAAAAAAAACCTTATTCAGAGAGAGTAACAATGAAAGAGCTTGCAAGCTGGTAAGAGCTGGGAACATTGTTAGCATCTGGTTAGGGCTGGAAAGAAACATTCGGAGCAAGTAGAGAATGAAAAAAAAACCCCTGCACAGACTTAGGGTTTGGAAAACATTCTTTGCAGAGAGTAACAATGAAAGAGCTTGCAAGGTAAGAGCTTGGAACATCGTTAGCACCTGGTTAGGGCTGGAAAGAAACATTCGGAGCAAGTAGAGAATGGAAAAAAAAAACCCTGCACAGACTTAAGGTTTGGAAAACATTCTTTGCAGAGAGTAACAATGAAAGAGCTTGCAAGATAAGAGCTGGGAAGATCGTTAGCAGCTAGTTAGGGCTGGAAGAAAAAGCCTGGAAAAAAGCTACACCCAAATTTTTTAGCCTCTTTTAGGGAGGAAAAAGGTGCATCTTATACTCTGAAAAATATGGTATGTAATGGCAGAAAAATATCACGTTTTAGGTTTCCAGAGGGATGCTATTACAGGGATGACAAAGAAGGGCACGGTGAGATTGACACCCAGGTTAAGAGGAAATGGAAACTGGATTAAACTGCTAGGATAACCAAACTGCTCTTTCTGCTGCCAGTTTTTTTTTTCCAGTTTCCCAGCCTTGCTATCTACCATTCTTCTTTACTTCTGCAAGCCACTGTCTTGGATGCCATGTTTTTTCTCTCTCTATCAAATAAACCACTCATGCCCAAAGCTATCAGAACCCGCTGTTCAATAGGCAGCATATGAAAAGAGAATATGAGGCCGTGATGCACACTGATGCATGGAGGAGCAGCAATGCCTCTCAGGTTTCCACAGGATTAGGTTTAGTAAATGGTGGGATTTTCAGTCTATAAGGGAAGGCAGGCAAGGAGAGGCCTTAAATAATAATAATAATAAACTACAATTCGTACCAGATAATCAGATTTGCCCAAGGTTAAATCAATAAGCCAGCATTGGTTTCCTTGCAACAGTTGTACAACTAGGCTTGTTTCAATGCCCCTCCTTTATTCCTGCTTATTGTAGACAGCTGGTTCATTACAAAAATTAATCAGCAGTACGCAAATACAAAAGAATAATAAAGTGCAGTGTGTGTGTTTTCTCTCAGATGCTTCTGGCTGGGCAGGGAGTGTGTATGTGTGTGTGTATTTGTGTGTGTGTGTGTGCATTTATTAAAACGAAGAAGCATATTACAAAATATTAACCAGAGTCCGACAGTGGTTTAGAAAATGCAAAGCGTTGGCACGAAATGAAGAAGCCACAGGAACAAAAGAGACAGACATGGCACACAGGACTGCAAAAACAGCTGATCGCGGAGTGGTTACAAAATTCTCACAGATGCTAAAAGTATCAAATGCAACATCCCCTACTGTTACCGGCACGTGGACACTACTTGCTACCTTGGTTTTAGCCTCAGCATCTGGAGCTGAGATCTCGGACACAACACAGAGCTGCTTTCCCCAGATCGAGGGAAGGAATGTTCTGGACCTACACCAACGCACGGGTGGTGGCAGTAGAATGTGGAGTTAGCCCCCTTCCCGTTTCCCAGGTGGCGAGGCGCTGGCAGTGGCGGCGGTTTGACAGATCAGTTTTTCAAAATGGCATCGTAGACTTGGTAGACGTACTGGGACACTTCGGGGGCTCGGCACTTCAGAGACAGCTGTTGGAGAAAAGAGGGGGGAGGATTATTTTCAGGCGCTCCTGAGAAATACACCAATGGTGGTCGGTTGGGCAACAAAAACGATCAAGGAAATGGATCACCTCCCTTATGAAACCAGGTTGCAACGCCTTGGTCTCATCAGCCTTGAAAGACGGCGTTTAAGGGGTGACTTGATCGGAGTGTATAAAGTCCCATGCATGGGATAGAAAAGGTGGGTAAAGAAAAATTCTTTTCTCTATGAAAAGTTCTTTTCTCTATCACACTATACTAGGACAAGGGGCCACTCCCTAAAGCTCATAGGTAAGAAAGTGAGGACAAATAAAGGGAAATTTATTGACTAAATCTGTAGGTCAGCAGTTCAAATCTCATCACCGGTTCAAGGTTGACTCAGCCTTCCATCCTTCCGAGGTGGGTAAAATGAGGACCCGGATTGTGGGGGCAAAATGCTGGCTCTGTTAAAAAGTGCTATTACTAACATGTTGTAAGCCGCCCTGAGCCTAAGGAGAAGGGCAGTATAAAAATCGAATGAATGAATGAATGAATGAATAAATAAAAATATTTCTTTACCCAGAGGGCTGTTGGTTTATGGAATTCACTTCCAGAAGAGGTTATGACAGCTGTCAGCCTTGATAGCTTTAAGGCAGGATTAGACAGATTCATGGAGGCCAAGTGTATCTGTGGTTATTGAAATGGATGTCCAAGTGCCGCCTCTATGTTGGCTGAGGCAGGCAGGATTCCCTTAAGTACCATTTGTTGGGGGGTCAAGGGAAAGGGAGGGTCTTGCCTTCTCCTTCTGCTCAAGATCCCCATGTATTGGTGGGCCGCTGTGTGACACAGAATGCTGGACTCGATGGGCTTTGGCCCAATTCAGCATGACTCTTCTTATGTTTTTATGTTCGGTTGGAGGGCAGAGCTAAAACCTGCATGAAGATGGCCCCAAGCCCCTTCAATTCAACACCGTGCCTGGCATTACCAATCAGGATTTAGGTTTTCTTTGTAAAATAAAACTGGCCAGGAAAGCCTGCCCAACATGATTACATGGTTGATGTGTTCTAATCAGACCATCACATTCAACAATAAAATAGCATATTTATCTGATTACAGCATGTTCTGCCAGCACAACTGCCCTTCATTAACCTGGCTTGAGGGCTGAGGGCGAAACCAGCCAGTTTTCCTCTTATGTACAAGGCTTCCATCATTTCATGGAATAAACGGAAGGGATTTGGTGCCTACCAGATGGAGTGAATTCCAAGCCTAATCAATTATTGCCAACCTGACCGTGATAACAAAGATGAGCATTGGAGACGTGTACAACGGACAGTCCCAACATTTGCCAGTTAGTGAATTAAATGATTAAAAGAAATTTAATCAGGTGGAAACTTTAGTATTTTCATCTCTCCTCCAAATTTCCCAAAGTGATCATTTGAAATGTGGTTATGATATTTAATTTAATTCAATTCAATTTATTAGATTTGTATGCCGCCCTTCTCCGAAGACTCGGGGCGGCTCACAGAATAAATATAAAACAAGCATATAGAACAAATCTAATACAGTGATACCTCGTCTTACGAACTTAATTGGTTCCAGGACGAGGTTCGTAAGGGGAAAGGTTTGTAAGACGAAACAATGTTTCCCATAGGAATCAATGGAAAAGCGATTAATGCCTGCAAGCCCAAAATTCACCCCTTTTGCCCATTTGCAATGCTGCGATCTTGCTGAGGCTTCCCTCACTGGGAAACCCCACCTCCGGACTTCCGTTGCCAGCAAAAGCACCCGTTTTCGCACTGGTGGGATTCCCCTGCTGGGATTCCCCTGCAGCATTGCAAAATCTGGAGGTGGGTTTTCCCATGGAGGGGAGCCTCAGGGGAATCCCACCAGTGCAAAAACGGGTGCTTCGCCTGGCAACGGAAGTCCAGAGGTGGGGCATCCCAGCGGCAGCGGCGGGTTTGTAAGGTGAAAATAGTTCGGAAGAAGAGGCAAAAAAATCTTAAACCCCAGGTTTGTAACTTGAAAAGTTCGTATGATGAGGGCTTTGTAAGACGAGGTATCACTGTATATTAAAAAGGACGACGAAAAACCCTATGTAATACACAACCATACAGTCCAATCATATCATGTATCACATTTATTGGTCAGAGGGGCAAGGTCTAATTCCCCCAGGCCTGGCAACATAGGTGAGTCTTAAGGCTCTTGCGGAAGATGAGGAGGGTGGGGACAGTACGAATCTCTGGGGGGAACTGATTCCAGAGGGCCGGCGCGCCCACAGAGAAGGCTCTTCCCCTAAGCCCTGCCAAACGACATTGTCTGGTTGACGGGACCTGGAGAAGGCCAACTCTGTGGGAGCTAACAGGCTACAGGGATTTATGCGGCAGAAGGCGGTCCCATAAGTAACCTGGTCCGATGCCATGTAGGGCTTTGTATGTCATTACCAACACTTTGAATTGTATCCGGTGTTTGAGAGACATAGGTATATTTGGGGAGACCCATGATCCCTCACGCGGCTGCATTCTGCACGATTTGAAGTTTGCGAACAGTCTTCAGAGGTAGCCCCATGTAGAGAGCATTGCAGTAGTCAAACCTCGAGGTGATAAGAGCCTGAGTGACCGTGAGGAAGAACTCCCTATCCAAATGGGGCCGCAACTGGTGCACCAGGCGAACGTGGACAAATGCCCCCCTCACCACACCCAAAAGATGATGTTCTAGAGTCAGCTGTGGGTTGAGGAGGATGCCCAAGTTGCGGACCCTCTCTGAGGAGGTCAGTGATTCCCACCCCAGGATAATGGACAGACAGTTGGAATTGTCTTTGGTAGGCAAAACCCACAGCCACTCTGCTTTGTCAGGGTTGAGTTTGAGCCTGTTGGCACCCATCCAGACCCTAACAGCCTCCAGGCACTGGCACATCACTTCCACTGCTTCGCTGAGTGGGTACGGGGTGGAGATGTACAACTGGGTGTTATCAGTGTACTGATGACAACTCACCCCGTGTCCTTGGATGATCTCATCTAAAAGTTTCATGTAGATATTAAATAGCAGGGGGGAGAGGACCGACCCCTGAGGAACTCCACAGGGGAGGAACTTAGGGGTGGACCTCTGACCCCCCACTAACACTGACTGCGACCGACTGGAGAGGTAGGAGGAGAATCACCGTAGAACGGTGCCACCCACTCCCAACCCCTCCAGTCGGCGCAGAAGGATACCATGGTCGATGGCATCGAATGTTGTGTGACCATGACAAGGGCAAGATATCTAAGCCCCTTAATCCCAGACCATCACTCAGCTGCTCCAAGAGGAATACCAAGTCGGGAGTGTGTCCCCCCTCGTGAGTCGGACCCTGAATTACTTGGGTCAGGTCCATGGCTGCCATGGCAGCCATGAACTCCTGCGCTAATCCAGAGGATTCACCAAGCAACGGCAGATTAAAATCCCCCAAGACAATAAGTCTAGGGAATTCTACCGTCAGCCCGGCTACCTCCTCGAGCAGCACAGGCAGGGCTGTTGCCATGCAGCTGGGAGGCAGGTACGTGAGCAACAAGCCCACCTGAACCCCTATATCCAACTTCACAAAGAGGGACTCACCACCCACAATCTCAGGGGCAGCGAGTCTGCGTAGGTCGAAGGTCTTCTTGGCTATAATAGCCACTCCTCCCCCTCTTCCCTGGGGTCACAGTTCGTGCCATACCTGAAACCCAGCTGGGCACATTTCAGAGAGAGGAACTACTCCCTTGGGGCCCAGCCAGGTCTCAGTCACACATGCCAGGTCAGCCTCCTCTTCCAGGAGTAAGTCCTGGATGAGGAGAGCTTTATTTACAACCGACCTGGCATTGAGTAGCAGCAGCTTGAGCCCAGGGTCCAGATTTCTCTTGTCACCAGTACCTTGGGCTGAGCTCGTGGGGCCGGAACAAGGGATCTCTTTCAGGCACCGAGCCCTCGTTCCCTGGGAGCGGCCTACCCCATGTCTCTCGCCATATCTGCCTCTCCCCAGCAGAACTGGAATATTCTGGCCCTCTGCCACCCCAGAGATGGGCTCCCCCATACCCATTTCCTCTACATCACCAGGCAGACTAACCCTTCCACTCATAACATTAGTCCCATTTGATACATACATATTCTCCATCCAATCCCAATTATCCATCTCTAAAATAACCCCACTTAAAGATACAGAAATAATAACATTAAGTTAAAAAATATTAAAAACATTAAAATACTATTAATATAACTAATTATTGATTAAATTAGAATGCATTAATCCAAAAATTAATTAATAAATTAATCACAATTACTTAAAACAATCACTCATTCAACCACCCAAGCATTCATTATATAACACATATACATTGAGTTTAAGCTAAAATAATACCCTAATTAAAATATATTTAAAATGTAAGATAAAAATATAAAACAGTAAAATACAAGTATAAAACATAATTGATTGGTTTGTTAGAGAGTCCTGGAGGTTTAGAATTTAACTGGACTTCTTGAAAACGTGGAGTACAGGCAGTCCTCAACTTATGGCAGTTTGTTTAGTGACTGTTCAAAGTTACAATGGCATTGAAAAAAGTGACTGGTGGCCATGTTTCACACTTATGACCATCGAAGCCTCAAGATTCAGATGCTTGGCAACTGGCTTGTGTTCATGACAGTTTCTGTGTCTCGGGGTTATGAGATCCCCTGTTGTGACCATCTGACAAGCCAAGTCAATGGGGATTCGCTTAACAACTGTCTTGCTAACTTAACAACTGCAGTGATTCACTTAAAACAACTGTGACAAGAAAGTTTATACAGTGGGACAAAACTCACTTGGCAGATGCTTCACTTAGCCACCTATATTTTGGGCTCAACTCTGGTCATAAATTGAGGACTGCCTGTACTTCTTTTTAAGCTGCAAGGAAATAGCAAGTTAAGACAGAAAGAGGAAAGGCGAGATCCAAGATCCAGAGACGGGGGGTATGGTGCACATGTGCAGGGGTGACATCGGTGTGTGTGTGGGCATGTGTGTGGCGGGAGGGAATGTGTGTTAGCACATGCACACACACCCTTTTGGCATGTGAACTAAAACTGGTTTTGCCATCACTGTGCTAGAGCTTCAGGTCACTGTTCCCTCCACAAACAAGACCTTACCGTATAGTTGGGATTGCCAGGCTGAATGCGTAGTTCGGCCAGTATCCAGATGCCATTGGTAAGCTTCAGTGACTGGTACAGCATGTCCTGGCCTTCCACATTTCTCTTGGCAATGGTATATATGTTGTTGTTCTGGAGCTTACTGGAAACGGTATCTAGCAGAAGAAAGGAAAGCCCCGTTAGATTTTGGGAAAGTAATTGTTTTTTCTGCAGTTCTGATTCCTCTGAAGTCTGTGTCTGTTTTGACTATGTAACTAAGAAAAAGGGGGGGGGTCATGGGGGAGGAGGAGAAAAGACAAGACCCTGCTTATGAGGAGGTTAGAGTCAAGATTATTATTATTTTATTATTATTATTATTATTATTATTATTATTATTATTATTATTATTATGTCAATACAACACAGCAAATGAGATCGCTATGCTGGATTTCGTATTTCATTACCAGTCGGGCGCTTCCCAAGCACCTAGGACTGCATGATGTAGCAGCGAATTATGTTTGCCGATCCCAGTAAAGCAGCCTTTTGCAATTGACAGATGGAGATTTTGTCAATTCTGATGGTTTTCAAATGTCCGCTGAGACCCTTTGCCACTGCGCCCAGCGTGCCAAGTACCACTGGGACCACTTTCACTGGTTTATGCCAGAGTTGTTGCAGCTTGATTTTTAGATCTTCGTACTTCACTAATTTCTCTAGCTGCTTCTCCTCAATTCTGCTGCCTCCTGGGATTGCGATGTCGATGATCCATACTTTCTTTTTCTCCACGATCACGATGTCTGGTGTGTTATGCTTCAGAATTCGGTCAGTCTGAAGTCGGAAGTCCCACAGTAGTTTTGCTTGCTCATTTTCGACCACTTTTTCGGGCTTATGATCCCACCAGTTCTTTGCCACTGGTAAATGGTAGTTCCGGCACAAGTTCCAGTGGATCATCTGTGCCACAGCATCATGTTTATGCTTGTAGTCAGTCTGTGTGATCTTTTTGCAGCAGCTGAGTATGTGATCGATTGTTTCATCTGTTATTATTATTATTATTATTATTATTATTATTATTATTATTATTTATTAGATTTGTATGCCGCCCCTCTCCGAAGACTCGGGGCGGCTCACAACAATAATAGAAACAATATAACAGTGAAACAAATCTAATATTAAAAATAAAACATATATAAAACCCCAGCAATTAAAACCATACAACACATACATACCAAACATAAAATATAAAAGCTTGGGGGAGGATGTCTCAGTTCCCCCATGCCTGGCGATAAAGGTGGGTCTTGAGTAATTTGATAAAGACAAGGAGATTGGGGGCGTTTCTAATCTCTGGGGGGAGTTGATTCCAGAGGGCCGGGGCCGCCACAGAGAAGGCTCTTCCTGTGGAGCCCGCCAAACGACATTGCTTGGTCGACGGGACCCGGAGAAGGCCAACTCTGTGGGACCTTATCGGCCGCTGGGATCTTCAGGAGTCATCTTCCCTTTCCAGGACTTCCTTTCCATTTCTATTTCTTCCTTAATTGCCAGAAGTTTCCATACTGCGCAGTACCCTCCCCAGAATGTTGTATCATTAATGTAGAGCAAAGCTGGGAAATGCAGCAAATATATCCATAAGCCAACAGATGCCTTTTAACGAACGCTTTCATTTTCTGTGTTCTCGGAGTGTAAAATTCAGAAGAAGCTTCCGTGCGGATCAGATTAGTGCTGGATCCACTTGAGGTCCTAGAATGGTTGATGTAAGGGGTCATGCTGAAGGGATCTTTGCTCGCCCTCTCCCCTTCACACATATGGAAACATAAACATTCCATCTCTCTGTAACCGCATACACAATTCAATGGGTTTGCATTGCCTTTTTCTTGGTTGCTGTGGAAACTGAGACACCCAGGCAACTCATCATTTCCAGGGATTGTGTCCTCTCTACCCCAACTTTTTTCTCTGAGAAATTCACTGTACAGAACAATCATCCCCTTTCCATGCAGAATTAACAGCTGCTCACCACCATGGAGATTTGAAAACAGGACTTTCCTTGGGAATCCTGGGACAAAAAAAGGCTATTATATTCTATATTTTTGGCGTGTGTGTGCACCAGTCTGGATTTTTAGCAATTGCCTGATGAATCCCTGCAGAGCACATCTGTAGCAGTTAAGGTAGCAAGCTACAACCTGGGAGGCTGAGGATTCTTGTCCCCAGAGCCTTGGGCCAGTCACTCTCTCTGCCCTAGGAAAAAGGCAATGGCAAACTACTTCTGAAATCTTACCCAGAAAATTGCAAGGACAGTCCAGCAAGTCAAAAAGCTGGCTTGGAGACTCCAAAATAAATACATAAATAGTTTTTAAAAAACCCTGTAATCACTTGCGTACTGTGAAAATTAATTCTCCAAACTTATTTTTTTTAAAAATCACATATTTTATAAACTAAGATCTGGTTTGCATTCTGAAGGATTCCGAAACAGCCCAATACACTTGGGTATCCCATGGTCACAAATATAACTTTGAGCCCAAATACAAATTTTGATTCAGAATCCAAATGTTCATGTAATCTGTCCTTGGAAATTAACTACAATCAACTCAGAATACTATGAGATTTGGAATAACTGGTATAATTGGATTTGCAATAAAGGCAAAAGACTGGGATAAAATGTGAAAGGATGTACAAAAAACAAGAAACATATAAACATGCAATGTAATATGTATTGTTAGAATAGAATAGAATAGAATAGAATAGAATAGAATAGAATTTTATTGGCCAAGTGTGATTGGACACACAAGGAATTTGTCTTGGTGCATATGCTCTCAACGTACATAAAATAAAATATACATTTGTCAAGAATCATGTGGTACAACACTTAACGATTGTCATAGGGGTCAAAGAAGCAATGAAGAAGCAATATTAATAAAAATCTTAGGATATACGCAACAAGTTACAGTCATACAGTCAACATGGGAGGAAATGGGTGATAGGAATGATGAGAAAAACTAGTAGAATAGAAGTGCAGATTTAGTAGAAAGTCTGACAGTGTTGAGGGAATTATTTGTTTAGTAGAGTGATGCCGTTCGGGGAAAAACTGTTCTTGTGTCTAGTTGTCTTGGTGTGCAGTGCTCTGTAGCGACGTTTTGAGGGTAGGAGTTGAAACAATTTGTGTCCAGGATGTGAGGGGTCAGTAAATATTTTACCCACCCTCTTTTTGACTCGTGCAGTATACAGGTCCTCAATGGAAGGCAGATTGGCAGCAATTGTTTTTTCTGCAATTCTGATTATCCTCTGAAGTCTGTGTCGGTCCTGTTGGGTTGCAGCACCAAACCAGACAGTTATAGAGGTGCAGATGACAGACTCAATTATTCCTCTGTAGAACTGAGCAGCTCCTTGGGCAGTTTGAGCTTCCTGAGCTGGCGCAGAAAGAACATTCTTTGTTGTGCTTTTTTGATGATGTTTTTGATGTTAGGTGACCATTTTAGGTCTTGAGATATGATAGAACCTAGAAATTTGAAGGTCTCTACTGTTGATACTGTGTTGTCTAGTATTGTGAGAGGTGGAAGGGTTTCTCTTAAAGTCTACCACCATTTCTACGGTTTTGAGTGTGTTCAGTTCTAGATTGTTCTGGTCACACCACAAGGATAGTTGTTCAACTTCCCGTCTGTATGCGGATTCATCGTTGTCTCGAATGAGTCTGATCACTGTTGTATCATCTGCAAACTTCAGTAGTTTAACAGATGGATGAATAAAGAGTTAATTATAAAAAATATAACAAACTGGAAGAAAAACGGGCGTAGATCTGTATTAAATAGAAATGTTGTTTTTAAAATTTAGAAAAACTAATAAATGAAACTTTTAAAACTACAATCTTGAGTCCCTTTGACAGAACTGGGTGAAAAGTGCAAGAAAAGTAGTCCCACCTGAGGGGATTGAGGAATGCCAACTTTCAAATAAATAGGTTCGGGGACTTTAACATACAAACATACCAAACACCTTCAAATTTTTACGTTTATTTTCAGACTATTTCTTCAGACTCAGGAATTTCCAGCAAAACAGCTGTCTCTGCAATGATCAAACCTGCTGCTTCAGAGGAAGATATACAGGAGGGCTGTCCAAGAGAGGCTTTGATATAATTTGAGCATAAGTTCCCTTTTTTGTGGCAATGAATATTAAAATGACATGGAGATTAGAAGTGGCTCTAGTTAAGAGGCCTGCAAGATTTCAGAAGGGGAATTAATGAGCTGGGTTTTGGGGCACAACGGATATAGATATGGGAAGAGAAGGAGAGTAAATCTTTTTAACAGGAGAATCAGGGAAAAGGAAACAGGGAAAAGCAAGTAGAATGCTTGGCTGCATAGCTAGGGCGATAACAAGCAGGAAAAGGGAGATTGTGATCCCGCTGTATAGAGCGCTGGTGAGACCACATTTGGAATACAGTACTGTGTTCAGTTCTGGAGACCTCACCTACAAAGAGATATTGACGAAACTGAACTGGTCCAAAGGCGGGCTACAAGAATGGTGGAAGGTCTTAAGCATAAAACGTATCAGGAAAGACTTAATGGACTCAATCTGTATAGTCTGGAGGACAGAAGGAAAAGGGGGGACATGATCGAAACATTTAAATATGTTAAAGGGTTAAATAAGGTTCAGGATGGAAGTGTTTTTAATAGGAAAGTGAACACAAGAACAAGGGGACACAATCTGAGGTTTGTTGGGGGGGAGATCAGAAGCAACCTGAGAAAATATTCTTTTACTGAAAGAGTAGTAGATGCTTGGAACAAACTTTCAACAGACGTGGTTGGCAAATCCACAGTAACTGAATTTAAACATGCCTGGGATAAACATATATCCATCCTAAGATAAAATACAGGAAATAGTATAAGGGCAGACTAGATGGGCCACAAGGTCTTTGTCTGCCGTCAGACTTCTATGTTTCTAGCATGATTGAAGCCAGTCAAGTTGGCTCCACATTGGCCTAAGAGTAATTGTAAGCTCTTTGGAGCAGGCAGGGGATGCAAGTTCTCTTTACCTCCATACTGTGCATTTAATACATAAATTAGTTTATTTTTTTTAAAAAATGGGTGAGGGTCTCCTTTGGGGAACAGGATCATTCCCTTTCCTTCAAAGGGGTCCATGCCTTTCCTCCCTTTCCCTCCCAGGCCTCCCATGCCAAGGCTGATGTCGGCTTCTCAGGGAATGAGCCAGGTTGCTAAGCAACATTGCCGGGCAGTCCCTGATACATGAGGTAGACCGGCATGGGCATGTGACGAGCTTGCCTTTATAAATGGGACCCTGCGAAGAGTGGCAGCACAACCTTGCCGCCAAACGGGGCAGATCATTTGGCAAAGGTTCCTGGAGTGGCATGGAACGTGAAAGGAACACCCCTCCCCGTTGGCTTTTGGTTTATCCCAAGACAGCTTGGCTGCTGTTAAAAATACTTTGGATACCATCAGAGCTTCGCTTTATGATTATCTCTTGGAGGAGGAAACAAAAGGCTGCAGGAACTGAGCATGGCTAGTTTAATGAAAAGAAGGACCAGGGGAGACATACATACATACATACATACATACATACATACATACATACATACATACATACATACATACATTTATTGTTAGAATTGAAAGGGACCATGAAGGCCATCAAGTTCAACCCCCTGCCCAAGCAGGAACCCTATAGCACACCAGTCAAGTGGCAGTTCAATCTTCTCTTAAAAATGTCCAGAGTGTTGGAGTTCACAACGTCCGCTGGTTGATCGCTCTGACCGTCAGGAAATTCCTCCTTATCTCCATGTTGAATCTCTCCTTGGTCAGCTTCCAGCCGTTGTTCCTCGTCCGGCCCTCTTGTGCCCTGAAGAATAAAGTGATCCCCTCCTCTCTGTGACATCCCCTCGTATACTTGTAGACTGCTATCATGTCTGCTCTGGCCCTCCTTTTCTCTAGGCTATCTATGCCCAGTTCCCTCAGTCTCTCTTCGTAAGTCTTGGTTTCCAGTCCCTTAAACATGATAGCAGTCTTCCAATATCTCAGGGGTTGCCACAAAGAAGACAGAGTCAACCTATTGTCCAAAGCACCTGAGGGTAGGACAAGAAGCAATGGGTGGAAACTAAGGTCCGCAACTTGGGTGTCCTCCTGGATCCACAGCTGAGCCTTGATTACCATCTCTCAGCTGTGGCCACAGGGACCTTTGCCCAGGTTTGCTTGGTATACCAGTTGCGGCCACATTTGGACTAGGAGGCTCTCCGCACAGTCACTCAAGCCCTCATCACCTCCCGTCTTGATTATTGCCATGCGCCCTACATGGGGCTACCCTAGACTGCTGGTCATCGAGAATGCAGCCGCGCAAGTCATTATGGGGATACTTCGGTACGCCCATATAACACCAATGCTCCGCGAGCTGTACTGGCTACCGATTAGTCTCCGGTCACAATTGAAGGTGTTGGTAATCACCTATAAAGCCCCACGTGGCTTAGGACCAGACTATCTTCGGGACCGTCTCCTGCCGTATACCACCCAGAGACCAATAAGATCGAACAGAGTTGGCCTTCTCCGGGTCCTATCGACTAAACCAGGGGTCCCCAAACTTTTTACACAGGGGGCCAGTTCACGGTCCCTCAGACTGTTGGAGGGCCGGACTATAAAAAAACCCCTGTGAACAAATCCTTATGCACACTGCACATACCTTATTTAAAGTAAAAACCAAAATGGGAACATATACAATATTTAAAATAAAGAAGTAATAAGTAATTAATAATTAAGTAATAAAGTAATTTATACTTCTTTATTAACAAGTAAATTTAAACTTAAATCAACAAACTCCATTTCTCCTTCCTTCCTTCCCTCCCTTCCTTCCTCTCCACTTCTCTCTTCCCTCTTCCTTTTCTCTCATTTGTTTCATTTCCCTCTCCCTCGTTCTTTCCCTCCATCATTTTCTCATTTTCTCTCTCTCTTTCTTTCCATCGCTCCCTCTCCGTTTCTCTCTCCCTCTCCCTCTCCCTCTTTCTTTCTTTTTTCTCTCTGTCCCTCTCTCTTTCTTTCTTTCTCTCTCTTCTCTTTCTCACTCACTCTCTTTCTAACTCTCCCTCTTTGTATCTCTCACACTTTCTCTATTTCTCCCTTTCTCTCTCTCCCTTTCTATCTCTCCTCTTCATTTCTCTCTCCCTCTCTATCTCTCCCTCTTTCTCTCTCTTATTATATCAATCGGTAAAATCTCATGTGCTGCTGCGGGCCGGTTAAAAGACCTCAGCGGGCCGCATCCGGCCCACGGGCTGTAGTTTGGGGACCACTGGACTAAACAATGTAGATTGGCGGGGCTGCAGGGGAATGTGGTGGAATGTACTCTGGATTCCCATGAGGGAGGGAGGGGCTGAAACCCAGAGGGCAAAGAGATAATTGATTTCAGATAGTTCAATTGGCGGAAAGAGAGTTAAGACGGCTCTCCTCCTCAGCAATTCTCAGAGTTTATCTTCTTTGGTGATGCATGTTCGTTGCCTTGGTCTGGCAAGAATTCTGTCCAGAGGGGAGGAACAATAAAGGAAACTGTTCAAAAGTAATTCTACATGTTTTTCTTTGTTCTTGGGGGCCTGACAGGCGTTAATCATGTACAGTTTATTTATTTTATTTATTTATTTATTTATTAGATTTGTATGCCGCCCTTCTCCGTAGACTCGGGGTGGCTCACAACAACAATGAAACAATATGCAACAAATCTAATAATTTAAAAAAACCACTAAAAACCCCTTATTAAAAAACAAAAACATACACGCAAACATACCATGCATAAATTGTATAGGCCCGGGGGAGATGTCTCAATTCCCCCATGCACGACGGCAGAGGTGGGTTTTAAGAAGTTTACGAAAGGAAAGCAGGGTGGGGGCAATTCTAATCTCCGGGGGGAGCTGGTTCCAGAGGGTCGGGGCCGCCACAGAGAAGGCTCTTCCCCTGGGTGATGATATTGTTCAGTCGACGGGACCCGGAGAAGGCCAACTCTGTGGGACCTAATCGGTCGCTGTATCTGGAGGCCCTAGGTACAGTGCAAATGTTTGTGTTTGTTCCACTCACAAGGGGGAGGGGGGGAGCTTGCCAAACTTTTTTTCTATTTTCTTCAACACAATGTAATAAGTACAGCCCTAACAAAGCTTTCTCCAAACCCGTCCCTTCCCCCTTGCAGCTCTCATTATGATGGCACTTAAATACAGCCTTGACTACCCTAATTTCTGCTCAGCAGAATTATTCTGACATGTGCAGAGAAAACACCCCCAGCCTGCTATCATGAGAAAGGCGCTGGCTTTGCCAATTCAGGGACTTAATTGCTACGCTTATGCCTTTCTGACACTCTGAACTTAAGTCACCGCGGGAGGGTGACCTTGCCGCTAAAGGTGTGGGTGGCAGCAGATGAGGAGAGAAGGCAAGCCCCAAGCACACAAGGGACCTGACATCCAGAGCGGGCCTTGGCTTAGTCGGACCCAAGCCTGCGATTGTGCGAAACACCTACTTTAGCAACTGGCATGCCTGCTTTTCTTTTGTAGGGATAATTGGGCGTTGGAACATTTTAGAAAGGGGGCAAGGAAAGTGGATGGTGATGTGCGTTGGTGTATGGGGGGGGGGAGAGGGAGCCATGGTTGTTAGAAAAAGGCAACACCGCAACGGCAAGCTGAGAAACAAATGGAATTTTATTCCACGGGAACCAGATTCCGTCCTTGTAACTCGTTATCTGAAGGAAACATTAATGCACGAACTTCCTTTGAGTTGAAGACATTTTGAGCACAAAGCAAACTATGTATGTACAGTAAGTAGGTCGATATATATTTGTATATACACACTCACACTGTAGTTTTCATGGTTATTTATTTATTTATTGGATTTGTATGCCGCCCCTCTTCGTGGACTCGGGGCGGCTAACAACAGTGATAAAAACAGAATGTAAAAATCTAATACTAAAACAGCTAAAAACCCTTGTTATAAAACCAATCATACATACAAACATACCATGCATAAATTGTAGAAGCCTAGGGGGAAAGTTTATCTTAGTTCCCCCATGCCTGATGGCAGAGGTGGGTTTTGAGGAGCTTACGAAAGGCAAGGAGGGTGGGGGCTATTCTAATCTCGGGGGGGAGTTGGTTCCAGAGAGCCGGGGCTGCCACAGAGAAGGCTCTTCCCCTGGGCCCCGCCAACCGACACTGTTTAGTTGACGGGACCCGGAGAAGGCCCACTCTGTGGGACCTACCTGGTTGCTGGGATTCGTGCGGAAGAAGGCGGTCCCTGAGATAATCTGGCCCGGTGCCATGAAGGGCTTTATAGGTCATAACCAACACTTTGAATTGTGACCGGAAACTGATCAGCAACCAATGCAGACTGCGGAGTGTTGGTGTGACATGGGCATATTTAGGGAAGCCCATGATTGCTCTCGCAGCTGCATTCTGCACGAACTGAAGTTTCCGAACACTCTTCAAGGGTAGCCCCATGTAGAGAGCATTACAGTAGTTGAGCCTCGAGGTGATGAGGGCATGAGTGACTATGAGCAGTGACTCCCGATCCAGATAGGGCCGCAACTGGTGCACCAGGCGAACCTGGGCAAACGCCCCCCTCAGGCATGTAGGTCTTGGCATATTCGGGTCTTGTCTAAGGTTGATAGAAACTTGGTGAGGTTTCGACGAGATTCCACTCGTCATCTTCAAGCTGATGCTTTCGGCTTTGTGCTTTGAGCACAAAGCCAAAAGCACTAGCCTGAAGATGACGAGTGGGACCTTGTTAAAATGCCTGCTTAGGCAGGAAACCATACACCACTTCAGACATATGGTTATCCAACATCTTCTTAAAATTTTCCAGTGTTGGAGCATTCACAACTTCTGGAGGCAAGCTTTTCCATTGATTAATTGTACTAACCTTCAGGAAATTTCTCCTTAGTTCTAAGTTGCTTCTCTACTTGATTAGTTTCTACCCATTGCTTTAACTTCAGGTGCTTTGGAGAATAGCTTGACTTCTTTGTGGGAGCCCCTGAGATATTGGAACACTGCTATCATGTCTCCCCTAATCCTCTTTTCATTAAACTAAACTTTCTCCCATCCTGAAAAGCTTACCATGTGAAGATAACTATATAAAATTGATTTTCTTCCTCTAAAAATATTTTTAATTAATACAAGATTGTACAACTCAGTTGAGGCCATAGTAGACATTTTGTGGAAACACTGCACATAGTAACTAAACATAGACTCTGAGCTACTGAGCCTTATGGATAAAATTAGGATAGTTGCTAATTAAATCCTTGTCTTCTGCTGAAAATAAGCTCAGCTAACTGACTCATCAACTGAACTAGTATCTTTCTCCTACTTTCCTCATCGTCCTAATATTGGTTTCCCAATTTTAAGATTTAGATTACAGCAGCCTACCTATTTGCTATGGCACTCTATCAAATAGGTCAGGCCAATTTCTGGCAATATTGCACAATGAGCAGGACCAATGGTAAGGAATGAAGCAATGTTAAGTTCAATAGCTGGATAGATACAGTATTATCACACCAGATGTAAAGTACCACCCACATGGATTAAGATAGTAACCTCCTGGCAGGAAATAAATCTATAGCACAGAGATTTATTTCCTACCAGGGGATTGCTACCTTAATGCTACAGGCAGATTTAGTAGCTTCAGTGACTCTTGATGCAAGAGACTGATGTAAATTTGAATGTAAGCTCCAGGTAAAGTCATTCTTGCCAACAAAATCAAAAAGGGAGAGGTGACCTTAAGAGTAATCTACAGCAGAGGTTGAGGGCAGATGTTTGAGTATAAGGAGTTAAGAAAATGCATGGACATGGTTGCAGCAAATAAATGTGTGTAGATAAAATACCAAATAATGAGCATCCTATATTGGAAGGCGAAATTCCTCCAGTTACTAGGGAAGAAATGCAGATTTGTAACATAGTGAAGCCTGGGTGTATTAATACTTGATTGCATAATGTTACTTTTTACACTCAGCTGCCAGTTGGTTTTGAATGTTATGGTTAGTGTTGTCTACTTTAAGGTTTGGTATTGTTATTCCCCTTGAAATTGTTTTCACCATGTATACAAAACAAAATAAACAGGACTTCCAAGGGAGGCATGACGAACTGAAGGTGACTCTCTGCAAAAGCAGAAGGGACAACTGTGGCAAAGACCAAGGAACCACACCGAGTCTACGGAGAGGGGCGGCATACAAATCAAATCAAATCGAATCGAATCGAATCGAATCAAATCAAATCAAATCAAAAAAATACATAAACCAACCAACCAACCAGTGAGCACCCTTGGCCTTTGGAACCTCTCTGGATAAGGAGATGATGGGAGACTGCACACATGCACTTCATATGCTTCTTCCTCATAAGGAGATAGCAGGACAATGATTTTCTGTGAGTTTCAACTCCTGGAGGCAATAGGTTTGGGCATTGGTTGCCAATCAGTTTCTGGTCACAATTCAAAGTGTTGGTTATGACCTATAAAGCCCTTCATGGCATCGGACCAGAATATCTCCGGGACCGCCTTCTGCCGCACGAATCCCAGCGACCACTTAGGTCCCACAGAGTTGGCCTTCTCCGGGTCCCGTCAACTAAACAATGTCATTTGGCGGGGCCCAGGGGAAGAGCCTTCTCTGTGGCGGCCCCGGCCCTCTGGAACCAACTCCCCCCCAGAGATCAGAATTGCCCCCACCCTCCTCGCCTTTCGTAAGCTCCTTAAAACCCGCCTCTGTCGTCAGGCATGGGGGAATTGAGATATACCTTCCCCCTAGGCCTATACAATTTATGTATGGTATGTTTGCGTGTATGTTTGGTTTTTAATAAGGGCTTTTAGTAACTGTTTTATGCTGTTTCTTATTATTGTTGTTAGCCGCCCCGAGTCTACGGAGAGGGGCGGCATACAAATCTAATAAATAAATAAAATATTGCTCGCTGAAGGACATGAAGTTTGCAAACCCTACTTTTTAATCACTTGGAAACTGCTCTTTTACTGCATCTAAACCAGGGGTGTCAAACTTGATTTAATTGAGGGCCATACCAGGATTATATTTATCTTTGGAGAGCTGGGGTGAGTGTGGCCAGGGTGGGTGTGGTAGCATGACATCATTCGTGTCGTGCGAGGGTGCCTGTGGTGGCCTGAATGCTCTATTAGCTTCCGAGCTCAGTTTTTGGCTGGGACGCTCTCCTGCAAGCCTCTCCCAGCAAAAATGGAGATTGCGAGGATCGCGCGCTGCCCTCCCAAGCTCTGTTTTTGCTGACAGAGGCACCGCGGGGCCAGTCATTGGCTTTTTCTGGGATGTTGCACAGTTCCTCATCTGAATCTTGACTTGACTGGATTGGTTTGGGTGATCTCAATCATATTTATTTATTTAATTTATATAATTTACTTACTTACTTACTTACTTACTTACTTACTTACTTACTTACTTACTAGATTTATTTATTTATTTACTTACTTACTTACTTATTAGATTTGTATGCCGCCCCCTCTCCGCAGACTCGGGGCGGCTCATAGCATACAATTAAACAATTCATGACAAATCCAATAAATTTAAAAACAATTTTTAAAACCCCATTATTAAACCAGACACACACACAGACATACCATACATAAATAGTATAGGCCCAGGGGAGAGGGGGGGGAGTGCCTCAATTCCCCCATGCCTGATGGCAGAGGTGAGTTTTAAGGAGTTTACGGAAGGCAAGGAGGGTGGGGGCAGTTCTAATCTCCGGGGGGACCTGGTTCCAGAGAGTCGGGGCCGCCACAGAGAAGGCTCTTCCCCTCGGACCTGCAGGGCAACTTTGGATCCCACGACTGAAAACTTTCCAGCGTTTCAACGGCTGTACCCAACCACAGCTCCCCGATAATGAGCTTCCTCGCCCATAACAAAAAAGGTGGTGGGAAGTGAAGCTTTTCAAAAACGAGCGATCGTTGGAGAAGTGACAGCGTGTGTGGGAATCTGCCAGTCTCGCTCGGTTTGTGAAGAACATGAAAAATGGGTCATGCGTAATAAGCAAGATTTTATTTCATTAGACTGGCTTCCCCCATCTCCCGAGCTGATGTTTTGCTCTCACAGCAATTAGAGAGGTTTTTCTGGGCTGCCTTTTCCTCCTGCTCCCCCACTTGCTGGTGTCTGAAGATAGGGCTGCCAAGATTTGCAAAGAGAAAGACAGAGGAAGCAATATTGCCACCTAGATGTGTACTACTCTGCTGGGAGCAATGAGGTTGAAGAAAATCTACAGAAGCTCAGCTGATGATTTCCTAAGGAAAGGAATCTATCTATCTATCTATCTATCTATCTATCTATCTATCTATCTATCTATCTATCTATCTATCTATCTATCTATTAGATTAGTATGCCGCCCCTCTCCAAAGACTCGGGGCGGCTCACAACAATAAAAACAATATTATAGCAAAAGAAATCTAATATTAAAGGAAGCATATAAAACCCTATCATATATTTAAAAACCAAACAGCACATTCATACCAAACATGAAACAAAATATAAAGAAGCCTGGGGGAAAGGTGTCTCAACTCCCCCATGCCTGGCGGTATAAATGAGTCTTGAGTAATTTACGAAAGACAAGAAGGGTGGGGGCAGTTCTAATCTCCAGGGGAAGTTGGTTCCAGAGGGCCAGGGCCACCACAGAGAAGGCTCTTCCCCTGGGGCCCGCCAAACGACATTGTTTAGTCGACGGGACCCAGAGAAGGCCAACTCTGTGGGACCTTATCGGCCGCTGGGATTCGTGCAATAGTAGGCAGTAGTAGGTAGTAATGAAGAGGTGGGAAACAGGAGGCTCCTCGGAGGTGTGCAGATTCTGAATCCCCTAACATCCTTCCCATCCTTCTCAATTGTTGTCAGAGATGTCATTTTAAGCAGGAAATACTTGAAAAATACCAGAAAAGAGTCTTTTTTTTTATAGTTAAAAGAACCCACAAAAACATTACACAAACACCCAGGAAGGAAAAAAATAGAACTCAAGACCTGCTCAGTAATGGGACATACTCTGACCTGTTACACATTATTGGTACCAAAATGATGCTCACATCTGTTATAACAATGGGAAAATTCACTCTCTTTTACTGTATGGTTTCAAGCATGTATTGCCTGGAGTGGAATCTCTTTGGCATTCTAAATTCTCTCGTAGCCCTATGCAAGCAGTAGAAGAGGATTGGAGGAGGCCTCAAGGCTGCAGATGCATGATTAAGTTTTAAAGATTAAAAATGTCTTGACAATACCAACTATTTCAACAAAAAACGTATGCTGTGCTTTGTGAGGGCCAAGACTATTCATTGCCCCAGATGACACCAAGTTTGCAGGCAAACTTTCCAATCAGCAATAGAACATAACTTAAATATATTGTCCCCTGACAGATAAAATAACCTCATTCTTTTATTAATATGGGCTTTATATTAGTGGCTTTTGGTCAAGAACATTTGATGTTTTGAAAAATGACACGGGAGCTCTAGCAAAATGATTTCGGGGCGGGTGTGTGTGTTTAACTTCATTTACACATTTTTTTTCTGCAGGGACATAACTGGTTACAAAGCACAATTTGTGGAAATATCACTTAACTCTCCATAAAACAGGGGTTCCTGAACTTGCCAACTTTAAGACTTGTGGACTTCTGGGAGTTGAGGTCCACAGGTCTTAAAGTTGCCAGGTTTGAAGACCTCTGCCATAAAACCTTCCATTTCCAGAAAATATTGCCTATTATGCTTATTCTTTCTCCTTCTGTCTAGTCAGATGATCATGCTTAAAAATACAGTCTTCCCTCAATTTCCGCGGGGGATGCGTTCCAAGACCACCCGCGAAAGTCGAATTTCCGCAAAGTAGAGATGCGGAAGTAAATACAGTACACCATTTTTGGCTATGGACAGTATCACAAGCCTTCCCTTAACACTTTAAACCCCTAAATTACCATTTCCCATTCCCTTAACAACCATTTACTCACCATTATTACTGGTATTCACCATTGAATAAGACACTTAGTGGTCCTGATATTTATAAACATAATTATTTATTAACAATAATTATTTTTTTTTGTTATTTATTTGCAAAAATTATGGTGATGACATATGGTGGGAAAAACCGTGGTATAGGGGAAAAACCTTGAAGTTTTTTTTAAATTAATTTTTTTAAAAAAACCATGGTATAGGCTATCCGCGAAATTCGAACCCGCGAAAATCGAGGGAACACTGTCAAGTGTTGTGCTATAGCTCCATTGTTTGATTTTCTGAAAAAGTGTTCCTATCTTATTCTCTCACAAGTCACATCTCCATTGCGTGCCTTTCTCCTCCCTTCCACTCCCACTCAAACCCAGGATGGCTTAGTGGTAGAGAATAGACAACAGAGGCTCAGTGGGAACAGAAATCATTCCACAAGGCTGGTGCTGTAACGGTGCAACAGCCATTCCTGCCATCAGCTGAGCTCCCCTCGTCTCATGGGAGTAGGGAACAATTAACAGCTTTTTCTGAAAACAGCACATCAGTTGAGCTAGTTAAAAGAGGTGGTCCAATAAGCAACTACATGCCAGGAGATATAGAGCAAAATCAATGGATTGAAGTGTACATCAAAACCGACATAAAGCCAATGTAGAACATGCAACACTGATGTTATACATTCTGACAGCTACAATGTGTCAATCAATGACCCGCTGCATTTTGCACTAATTGCAAGTTTCCCAGCTATTTTGGAATGCATTGTAGTTTGGGCAGGTAGCAATGGGGACATGTATTGCTGAGTGTGGTCAGATCATTATGGTCCTCATAAAAGAGCAATTGATGAAACATAGAAACATAGAAGACTGACGGCAGATAAAGACCTCATGGTCCATCTAGTCTGCCCTTATACTATTTTCTGTATTTTATCTTAGGATGGATATATGTTTATCCCAGGCATGTTTAAATTCAGTTACTGTGGATTTGCCAACCACGTCTGCTGGAAGTTTGTTCCAAGCATCTACTACTCTTTCAGTAAAATAATATTTTCTCATGTTGCTTTTGATCTTTCCCCAAACTAACTTCAGATTGTGTCCCCTAGGAAACTAGGTGACGATCCTCTTGGCCATTGGTCCATTTTTCAGCATTCACAGGCTCCGGAGGCTTTCTTTAAGCCTAGGGAGGGTGAAAAACAGCCTCCTCTGCCCTCCGGAAGGCGGCAGCTGCACCACAACTTGCCGCCTGCCGGGTGAGTGAAAATGAGCAGCTTCACCTGTGCTTGGAGCTCTGGGCTGCGCTTTTGCCCTGCAAGTTGCAGCCAGGGGGAGGAGGAGGTGCAGTCTCCTCCACTACGTAAGGCTGGAGTGGCGAGCGCTGGGATTGGGAACCAGACCAAACGGGGCAAACCGGCTTGTGGTCCCTTAGAGGGGCAGGCCGCACAGCTGGGCTGCACCCGCTTGTGGCCAGATTGGAGCACTGGTCCAAGAGTGGCGTGCCAGCAGCAGCAGTCTGAGCACCTGACTCCTCCGTAGTCCTCCTGGCCGGCTGCTTCCTGGAGTGTGAGGCTGGCAGCAGAAAGAGGAGCCGCCGCTGCCTCTGCAAAGGCAGGCTATTCGCGCTGGGAAAGGTTGCTCCAAAGTGGGGCCCATGCGCAGCGGATGTGCACATGCCCAGTACGGGGCGCATACATGCATGGGGTGTGCACTCACATGTGCAGGGCTGCACATTGCATTGTGGGTGCTGGCACACAGGAGTGCTGGCGCGTGCCTGTGTACACTTTTGGCACACAGTGACAAAATGGTCTGCTATATCAATCACTGTGCTATAGCTTCAAACTTGAGTTTGTATCATCTTTTTAATCATCTGTCTCTACCTGTTCTTCAGGTATAACTTCTGGTGCTGCACCTCTTGAAGCTCCTTGATAAATCGATCAAGTTCTCCTCAATCATAATTGAGGAAGGGAAAAAAAGGATATGCATGATGTTGTCAGGAGCTTGGCTCACCTCTTGTTGCCAGTGGTCAACCAGAAAACTAAAGAAACTCTTTCCCCCCGCCCCCGATCACTGGGAAACTCCTTAAGCTCCCACTGGAGCCCATCCATATCCATGGGGCACAAGGTACCATAAAATTCAATTCAATTCAATTTATTAGATTTGTATGCCACCCCTCTCCGAAGACTCGGGGCGGCTCACAACAACAATAATAACAATATTCCAGCAAAAACAAATCTAATATTAAAAAGCACATAAAACCCTATCATATTTTTTAAAAAAGCAAACAACAAATACATACCCAAACATAGATATAAAAAAGCCTGGGGAAAAAGTGTCTCAACTCCCCCATGCCTGGTGGTATAGATGTGTCTTGAGTAATTTACGAAAGACAAGGAGTGTGGGGGCAGTTCTAATCTCCGGGGGGAGTTGATTCCAGAGGGCTGGGGCTGCCACAGAGAAGGCTCTTCCCCTGGGGCCCGCCAAACGACATTGTTTAGTCGATGGGACCCGGAGAAGGCCAACTCTGTAGGACCTTATCGGTCGCTGGGATTCGTGCGGTAGCAGGTGGTTCCGGAGGTACTCTGGTCCAACGCCATGCAGGGCTTTAAAAGTCATAACCAACACTTTGAATTGTGACCGGAAACTGATCGGCAGCCAATGTAGGTCATGTTGAATACGAGAAATGGGAAGCTTTCCAAGCCGAATCATGAACCACAAAATCAAAACTGTCACATTTTAGGCAAAGCTATAGAGATGATATTTCGGGGGGGGGGGGGGGGGGGGTGCAACTTACCTGCATTCAGATGACATTCTTTAATTTGGAACTGAAGTTCATTTTCATTTGGGATGTCTTTCCACGTGGCGAGGAAGACTTGGCGTTCTACAGGATCAGAAACCGTAAAACTGAGCTTTCCATATTTCTACAACTGTTTGAGATTCCACCCCCCCACCCCACACATAGAAACATAGAAGACTGACGGCAGAAAAAGACCTCATGATCCATCTAGTCTGCCCTTATACTATTTTCTGTATTTTATCTTAGGATGGATATATGTTTATCCCAGGCATGTTTAACTTCAGTTACTGTGGATTTACCAACCAGAGTAACACACATACTTTTAGGGCTAAGTGGAGATTTATGCAGCATTCCAAATATTAACAACACCATTCTATTCCAGCATACCTTTTGTAGATCTCCAGAGACTGCACTGGAGAAGGGAGAACAGACTGTTCCACCCATCAGTATCCCTTCAGAAGGCCGTTTTTTTAATTCATGAGATGGTATCATAGGGATATTGAGGGCTGGAGTGGCCTGCTTCCAATGCCAGCTCTGGAGCTCCAGAGATCTGTAAAAGGAAAGTGAGTGATCGGTGACAAGAGGTGGGGGCTTGAGAAGGAAAGTATAGAGTAGGAAAGGCCTGCGGGGACCTGGCGGGATGGGACATGGTCAGTTAGAAACATAGAAACATAGAAGACTGACGGCAGAAAAAGACCTCATGATCCATCTAGTCTGCCCTTATACTATTTTTTGTATTCTTTCTTAGGATGGATCTATGTTTATCCCAGGCATGTTTAAATCCAGTTACTGTGGATTTATCAACCACGTGTGCTGGAAGTTTGTTCCAAGGATCTACTACTCTTTCAGTAAAATAATATTTTCTCATGTTGCTTCTGATATTTCCCCCAACTAACTTCAGATTGTGTCCCCTTGTTCTTGTGTTCACTTTCCTATTAAAAACACTTCCCTCCTGGACCTTATTTAACCCTTTAACATATTTAAATGTTTCAATCATGTCCCCCCCTTTCCATTCTGTCCTCCAGACTATACAGATTGAGTTCATTAAGTCTTTCCTGATAGTTATAGGGGGAATCTACCCAATCTAGCCCTACATAGCATTGGACCGGATTACTTACAGCAGTGTTTCCCAACCTTTTTTGAGCCGCGGCACATTATTCACATTTTCAAAATCCTGGGGAACATTGAGTGGGGGGGGGGGGGGGGGAACAAAAAAGTTTGGACAAAAAAATCTCTCTTCCTCCCTTTCGCTCTATTTCTCTCTCCCTCCCTCTTTCCATCCCTTTCTTTCTCCCTTCCTTCCTCTCTCTTTTGCTCTTTCTCCCTCCTTCCCCCCTCTTGCTGTTTCTTTCTTTCTTTCTTTCTTTCTCTTTCTCTCTCTCTCTCATTCTGTCTCTCTTGCTGTCTCTTTCTCTCTCTCATTCTTTCTGTCTTCCTTCCTTTCTCTCTCTTTGCTCTCTTTCTCTCTCCCTCCTTCCCCCTCTTGCTGTCTCTCTTTCTTTCTCTTTCTCTCTCTCTCTCATTCTGTCTCTCTTGCTATCTCTTTATCTCTCTCTTCCTTCCTTCCTTCCTGTCTTTTGCTCTTTCTCTCTCCCTCCTTCCCCCCTCTTGCTGTCTCTTTCTTTCTTTCTCTCTCTCATTCTGTCTCTCTTGCTATCTCTTTCTTTCTTCCTTCCTCTCTCTTTTGCTCTCTTTCTCTCTCCCTCCTTCCCCCCTCTTGCTGTCTCTTTCTTTCTCTCTCTCTATCTCTCATTCTGTCTCTCTTGCTATCTCTTTCTTCCTTCCTTTCTCTCTCTTTTGCTCTCTTTCTCTCTCCCTCCTTCCCCCCTCTTGCTGTCTCTTTCTTTCTTTCTCCTCTCTCTCTCATTCTGTCTCTCTTGCTATCTCTTTCTCTCTCTTCCTTTCCTTCTCTCTCTTGTTCTCTCTCTTCCTTTCTTCTCTGCGGAGGCCGGCAAAGCTTTTTCTGGGTAGGCTGGCTGGGGGATAGGGCGTGCACACGCACGCACCCCCGACGTTCCAAAGAACCTTCTCCGACCTCTGCTGTGAGAAGGTTTTCTCCGAGTGCTCGCCGCCGTTGCAGCCACCACTGCGGGAGGAGCTGGAGAAAGGGGCAGATCAGGCGGGCGGGCGGGTGGGCGTCAGCGGCGAGAAGCCAGGGGCGCGAGGGGAGCGGAGGCACTGAGTGGTGGGGGCAGCCGCGGAGCCGGCCTCCGCACTTTCATTGCTCCCCACCCCAAACTCCAACGCCCAGCTCCTTACGCGGAACGGAAGAATTAAGCTCTCCTTTTTCCTGCCTTCCTCCTTTGGGGCCCAGCAGGTTTGTGCCGGCAGCACCCCGCCCAGCTGGAGCTTCCCTAGAAGCTTCATGGCACACCTGCCCGTGTCTCACGACACACTAGTGTGCCGCGGCACACCGGTTGGGAAACGCTGACTTACAGGACCGTCTGCTGCCTCATGTATCCTAGCAGCCGGTTAGGTTCCACAGAATTGGCCTTCTCCAGGTACCATCAGCTAGACAATGTCAATTGGCAGGACTTAGGGGAAGAGCCTTCTCTGTGGCGGCCCCGGCCCTATGGAACCATCTCCCTCCAGAGATTCATACCGCTCCCACCCTCCCCGCCTTCCGTAAGGCTTTAAAGTCCCACCTCTGCCGACAGGCTTGGGACCACTAAATTTAACATCTAGCCCCAGCTGATGAATGAATTTATATGCATGATTGAATGAATGAATGTGAAGGACTGGTTTTTAAGATATTGGGTTTTTAAGAAATTGGGATTTTAGGATGTTTTTAGTTTTAGATTTCTAGATATTGTATTTTTCTTGATGTGAGCCACCCTGAGTCTGAGGAGAAGGACGGTCAGTTGAGTGACCATGTAAATGTATATAACATAAATAAAGCCCTACGTGCCTTCCCTTCTGAATTATAAATATGAAGATGGGATCTAGGGTTAAAGATTCCTCTCATTCTAACCTGCTCATTCAAAATTGGACACGCGTGAAAAGCGTGTTTTTCAGTTCCAAATGCCGTGCCTCCACTTGGCTCAATTATTGTAAGAGTAAAAGGACAGGCTGATTTGGAGTATGCACTAGAACTATTCCAAAGAGTAATTTAAAAGGTACATGGTGAAATAGCCTTCAGAAATCAGCATCCTCATTGTGGGCAAGCAGTGTAGGACATCCATGGACAATCGCCATATTGATGGGAGAATTTTGGGAGAGGAAGGTCACTTACTTACTTACTTACTTACTTACTTACTTACTTACTTACTTACTTACTTACTTGCGTATGTATGTACGTATGTATTTATTTATTTATTTATTTAATTAATTTGTATGCCGCCCCTCTCCGTAGACTCGGGGCGGCTCACAACAGTAATAGAAAACAATATATAATGAAAACTAAAAACCCATAATTTAAAAAACATGCACACAACATACCATACATAAACAGTATAGGCCTGGGGAAGTTATCTCAGTTCCCCCATGCCTGACGGCAGAGGTGGGTTTTAAGGAGTTTACGAAAGGCAAGGAGGGTGGGGGCAGTTCTAATCTCAGGGGGGAGTTGATTCCAGAGGGTCGGGGCCGCCACAGAGAAGGCTCTTCCCCTGGGACCCGCCAAACGACATTGTTTAGTCGACGGGACCTGCAGAAGGCCAACTCTGTGGGACCTAATCGGACGCTGGGATTCGTGCGGCAGAAGGCGGTCCCGGAGATATTTTCTTGATTGGACTCTATAGGGTCCACATAACAAATTCTGCAGTTCTTCCATGATACGTATCCCGCCCCTCCGTTTAATGCCCTCAGGGCCTAATAATAACTAGATATACCACTCACCCATTTTGCCATCTTCTACGAAAAGCACATTGAGGGGAATAAGACAGCTGAAGTAAAAAACGTCAATGTTGTTCTTTACAGCCACCTGCCCCAAAAGAGAAAAATACATTTGCTGGTTTTTTTAGAAGAAAAGAAAAAGGCAATTTCTCCACCCTGGTTCTTAAAAATGTTTTTAAAATGTCAGTATGGCATAAATAAATACAAAAGAATAGAAAAGCCTTCCTGGTGGGGAAGGCCAGATCCTCCAAGAATAGCACTGTTATTATTTTGTTCAAATAATTCGGATAAATAATTCAAATTAAACCCCAAGTTTGCCTACTTGCTGCAGAAACCCTTCTAGACATATAGGTCTTGTGTGAGGATCCATTTCCTGAGATACTCTCAAGTACATTAAGAAAAATAAAGGTCTTGCATTTTATATTATTGGTATGGACATACACAAGCATACATTCTTTAAAACGCCAAATTTGGGACAAAATGTCTGCAATCTGGACAAGCCTTTTGGAGCTAAATAATTTTAAACTACTGAAAAACCCAGACTTAAGCTTCCCTACTTCTCAGTTGTAAACCAAGGAACGTGGCCAAATCCCATTTAGATGACTGTCATACTCTATTACTTGGTATTTACTATATAACCTGTATTAGAATTAACTTAAAAGTAATTCTGACTTGAGGAAACCAAATTTGCACATGGATGCATTTTAGAAGATCGTCCTAAACTGAGCAGAGGTGCTGAGGAACAGTAGCATACTCGGCATTACCTTATATGTACAGTATTGGCTGAATAATTAAATCTAAGATCTCCAGCTTGGAAGAGGATTAGGAACAAATATTCAGAACAACCCGGATTCTGTAAGGACTGAATCTGGAAGTGCTGAGAGAAAGCCCGTGTACAGTGATCCCTCGATTTTTGCGATCTCGTTCTTCGCGAAATGCTATATCACGATTTTCCCCACCCGATGATGTCACTCTCTTCCTTCCTTTCTCATCTTTCTTTCTCTCTCTCTTTCTCTATCTTGCTTCTTCCTCTCTCACACTCTCTTCCTCCCTCTCTCATCTCTTTCTTTCCTTCTCTCTCTTTCTCTATCTCTCCCCCTCTTGCTGGCGGGCGGCGGGCGAGCGGGGGCATCAGCGAGGAAGACCCAGGGAAGGTTCCTTCGGCCGCCCAGCAGCTGATCTGCTCGGCAGCGCAGCGAGGAGCCGAATCGGGGTTTCCCCTTTGCGTGGGCGGCGGGGAAACCCCGATCTTCGTCTGCTCGCTGCTGCTGCGCTGCCGAGCAGATCAGCTGCTGGGCGGCCAAAGGAACCTTCCCTGGGTCTTCCCCGCCACCCACGCAAACTCCACCATCTGCGCATGCACGGCCATGAAAAAAAGGGCGCGCGTGCGCAGATGGTGTTTTTACTTCCGCAACCCTACATCGCGAAAAATCGATTATCGCGAGGGGTCTTGGAACGGAACCCTCACGATAATCGAGGGATCACTGTATATCTTTTCCAACCTCTTTGACAGGGAATATCTCAATTGGCATCAGACGTTTTCTGTCCCTTGCCATTGATAAATATTCTGGGCAGCCAGCAGCAGTAGTGGTATTCTACTTGTTCGCACCGGTTCCAGCCACCCAGATGTCCTCACAGATGCTCTGCGCATGGGCAGAAGCACCATGCACACACGCTCCCATTTCCGAACCGGTAGGGAAGGTAAGTGAATACAGTGTTCCCTCGATTTTCGCGGGGGATGCGTTCTGAGACCGCCCGCAAAAGTCGAATTTCCGCGAAGTAGAGATGCGGAAGTAAAAACACCATTTTTGACTATGGACAGTATCACAAGCCTTCCCTTAACACTTTAAACCCCTAAATTACCACTTCCCATTCCCTTACCAAGTATTTACTCACCATTATTACTGGTACGCATCATTGAATAAGACACTTAGTGATCCTGATATTTATAAACATAATTATTTATTAACAATAACTTTTTTTGTTATTTATTTGCAAAAATTATTAGTTTGGTGATGGTGTATGACATCATCAGGCGGGAAAAACCACGGTATAGAAAAACCCCCGCAAAGTACTTTTTAATTAATATTTTTTGAAAAACCCGTGGTATAAGATATTCGCGAAGTTCGAACCCGCGAAAATCAAGGGAACACTGTACCACTACTGTCCAGCAGGAATAGAAAGAGTAGAAGCTGGCATTCAGACATGATTGGAAGACAAGGAAAAGAAAAACAGTATTTGTTCAAATAATCATAAATCAGTATGTGAGGGTTTATTTAGAATCAATTAGCACAGCCTGCTAATTAATTCCTTTTTGGAGGCTGCATGTTGGGTCATTCCTGGCTGCTTCTTGTTTTCTCCAAGTTTCAGCTAAGAGACAGGGCAAAAATATTCCCCTGCAGGCAAAAAGAAAAGCTGGTGAACCTGACCCACAAAGCAGTGCAACTGTTCTTTTTAAGGTAGGGCCATGCAGATTTTTCCTTCGAATGTGTTTTAATTTAATTATTTAGGCTTGCGGCAGCAATAGAAAGAATGACATGGTGAGAACACTGGAATAGGGAGACCAGGATTTTCAGCTCAACCCCACTTTCAGTTTGGTAGTGTGGTACACAAAATATACACTTATGGTCATTTTGAGCCTTACATCTAGATATCTGAAAAATTACACTGCCAAAAAAAAGCCATTATATAATCAATTAGGTATATACTAGGGATTTAATAGCTCTGCCAATATCAGTACTGATAATGATTTCATCATAGAAACATAGAAACATAGAAGTCTGATGGCAGAAAAAGACCTCATGGTCCATCTAGTCTGCCCTTATACTATTTTCTGTATTTTATCTTAGGATGGATATATGTTTATCCCAGGCATGTTTAAATTCAGTTACTGTGGATTTATCTACCACGTCTCCTGGGAGCTTGTTCCAAGGATCTACTACTCTTTCAGTAAAATAACATTTTCTCATGTTGCTTTTGATCTTTCCCCCAACTAACTTCAGATTGTGTCCCCTTGTTCTTGCGTTCACTTTCCTATTAAAAACACTTCCCTCCTGGACCTTATTTAACCCTTTAACATACTTAAATGTTTCGATCATGTCCCCCCTTTTCCTTCTGTCCTCCAGACTATACAGATTGAGTTCATTAAGTCTTTCCTGATACGTTTTATGCTTAAGACCTTCCACCATTCTTGTAGCCCGTCTTTGGACCCGTTCAATTTTGTCAATATCTTTTTGTAGGTGAGGTCTCCAGAACTGAACACAGCATTCCAAATGTGGTCTCACCAGCGCTCTATATAGCGGGATCATAATCTCCCTCTTCCTGATTGTTATACCTCTAGCTATGCAGCCAAGCATCCTACTTGCTTTCCCTACCGCCTGACTGATTTTAGAGAACCTATCTCAAATGGGAAGCCACGCAGTAAAGGGGACTTGAAAATATCAGCAAGCAGTCTAGAGCAGTGTTTCTCAAACTCAGCAACTTTAACCTGTGCCCGTGATGGTGCAGTAGTTAGAATCGAGTATTGCAGGCTAACTCTGCCGACTGCCAATAGTTTGATCCTCATTGGCTCAAGGTCAACTCAGCCTTCCATCCTTCTGAGATCGGTATGTAGACCCAGATTATTGCAGGCAATATGTTGACCCTGGTGTAAACCCCTTAGAGAGGGCTGTAAAGCCCTGTGAAATGGTGCATAAGTCTAAGTGCTCTTGCTATGCGTGGACTTCCTCTCCCAGAATTCCCCAGCCATCCAAGGCATTGAGGAAGTTCTGGGAGTTGAAGTCTGCACGTCTTAAAAGTTGCTGAAATTGAGAAACGCTAGTCTAGAAAAAGCACTGTGGAAGAGGCAGAATTATGCATGAAAATCAATGCAGAAGAGGCTTAAAACCCAAGATAGTTTCATTCCCCACTGCAACCCTTTGTTAAGTAAATGTTAACTAAGTGACAAGGTAGATTTCCACACTCAGCCTTACATGCTACAATCAGCTCTGAGCCATTCTCCCTAAGAGACCTTTTGCTGCCCCATGAGCTCACATTCAAATTGCCAAGTGCTTCGCAAGAGCTTTCAAGAACATCTTTTTATCCCCTTTGACTGCTTTAATCAAACACATTTCAGTGTAGTTTGCAAAGCGTCTGCCATCCAGAAGCTTTTCCTGCCTAAAGGCAATTGCCAAGGAAATCCTAAACAATCCTGCAAGGAAGTCTAGGAATTCTCTAATGTTTTATTATGGCAAGATCTTCAAGATCTTATTATTTTGGGGACTGAATCGGAATATCCTTAGACAACAGATTTGCAAGACGAATTAGTTTCAAGTTTCAAGTTTTATTGGATTTATATGCCGCCCCTCTCCGAAAACTCGGGGCGGCTAACAGCAATCATAGACAGTATACAATAATAATCCAATACTAAAAGCAAATTAAAAAACCCTTAGTATACAAAACCAAACACACATACAAACAAACCATGCATAGGGGGAGAAGAAATCTTAATTCCCCCATGCCTGGCAGCAAAGGTGGGTTTTAAGTAGCTTACGAAAGGCAAGGAGGGTGGGGGCAATTCTAATATCGAGGAGGAGTTGGTTCCAGAGGGCCGGGACTGCCACAGAGAAGGCTCTTCCCCTGGGTCCCGCCAGACGACATTGTTTAGTTGATGGGACCCGGAGAAGACCCACTCTGTGGGACCTAACTGGTTGCTGGGATTCGTGCGGCAGAAGGCGGTCCATGAGATAATCTGGTCCGGTGCCATGAAGGGCTTTATAGGTCATAACCAACACTTTGAATTGTGACCGGAAACTGATCGGCAACCAATGCAGACTGCGGAGTGTTGGTTGGTGTGACATGGGCATATTTAGAGAAGCCCATAATTGCTCTCGCAGCTGCATTCTGCACGATCTGAAGTGTCCGAACACTTTTCAAGGGTAGCCCCATGTAGAGAGCGTTACAGTAGTCCAGCCTCGAGGTGATGAGGGCATGAGTGACTGTGAGCAGTGACTCCCGGTCCAAATAGGGTCGCAACTGATGCACCAGGCGAACCTGGGCGAACACCCCCCTCTCGCCACAGCTGAAAGATGTTTCTCTAATGTGAGCTGTGGATCGAGGAGGACGCCCAAGTTGCGAACCCTCTCTGAGGGGGTCAATGATTCTCCCCCCAGGGTAATGGACGGACAGATGGAATTATAAAGCATGAAGGGTAAAGCATTAGAAAGCTACAGTGCTACATCTTTAAAATCGGAATATGATTAGTGTAGATATTTTTAATATTGAAACTAAGATATCATATTAAACGTTTTTACAACTTTAATTTTCTGGGATCAACATATATGTTTTATTCAAGATTGCCCAATGTATTTTTAATGTCAGACCACTGATTACATACTTTCCTGGATGTTAGTTTCACTTAATTTTGAGTAAAGATACAATGCACTCATTCGTTATGAGTAAAAAAAAAATCAACTGTCCTTTCTTCACTGCTGAATTTGGGATGGCGTTATTTTCTACTTTCCAATTATGACTTTGGTTTCTCCAATTTTATTAACAAGTCAGTAAGCCAACTTACTCATGTACTTTGAAAAACAGAAAGCAAGGAGCCAAGACATTTCCGCAGGGATGGAATTGAACTATCAGGCTGTCATCAACAAGAGTAACTTATAAGTATTGGGTATACCGTAAGTTTGTGTTTTGAGCACTCCACAGCCGTAATAATACTACAAAACGTAAACTAGATTAGTTTCCAAGCAATTCTTATATATTTTGAGAATAGTATGAAAATCCCTCATCTATCTAGTATTTTTTCCCCCCAGAGAAATAAATTAAGACAATACTGAACTAACCCTTGTTATCTTCCAATGGGATGCCACAGCCATCTATATGCATCTCAGTGGTAGCCTTCTCTGTGTCGGCCCCGACCCTCTGGAACCAACTCCCCCCAGAAATTAGAATTGCCCCCACCAGTGTTCCCTCTAATTTTTTGGGGGGTGGGCAGAAAAGTATAGTGTCTGAGCGGCAGTCCCTTTGGGACTGGGCGGCACAGAAATAATAAATAAATAAATAAATAAATAAATAAATAAATAAATAAATAAATAAATAGATAGATAGATAAATAAATAAATAAATAAATAGACAAACAAACAAACAAACAAACAAATAAAAAACCCACCCTGTTTTGCCTCAGAGAATTTCAAAATAAAATACTGTACTGTGTGTCTATAACAGTGAGCTCATAACAGGGCAACTCTATCAATATCAAAATGCCACTTAAATAGTTGAGCTAGTTTCAAACTAGATTTTGATTTTCTTTCTCTCTTCCTTACTCCCATTCTTTTTCTTTCTCTTTTCCTTCCTCTCTTTTTTCTATCTGTTTCTCTCTCTTCCTCTCTCTCTCCTTCCCTCTCACTCTTTCCCTCTCGGCTTCTGGGCAGGTTTGGAAAACTCTGAGTTGATGATGATTTTTAAGTGACCGATTGCTCACTGCTCAGCTTAGAGGGAACTATGGCCCCCACCCTCCTTGCCTTTCGTAAACTACTTAAAACCCACCTCTGCTGCCAGGCATGGGGGAATTGAGATACTCTTTCCCCCTAGGCCTTTACAATTTTATGCATGGTATGTCTGTATGTATGTTTGGTTTTTATATTAATGGGATTTTAATCGTTTTTAGTATTGGATTATTATTGTACGCTGTCTTATTATTGCGAGTCTCCGGAGAGGGGCGGCATACAAATCCAATCAATCAATCAATCAATCCATACATGCATACATACATACATAAATAAATACATACATACATAAGTAATTTATTTATTTTTTTACTACCAGTTCTGTGGGTGTGGCTTAGTGGGTGTGGCAGGGGAAGGACACTGTAAAATGTCCATTCCCTCCCCACTCCAGGGGAAGGATACTGCAAAATCCCCATTTCCTCCTGATCAGCTGGGACTCGGGAGGCAGAGAATAGATGGGGGTGGGAGCTAGTCAGAGGCGGTATTCACCGGTTCTCCCAACTACTCAAAATTTCCAGTTCTCCAGAACTCGTCAGATTCTGCTGAAACCTATTCTGCTGAAACCTGTTCTGCCTGGCCGCGGGCCGTGTGATGCATCTCTTTGTGATGACGACTGCATGAAAACATTGCATTTCCTGCTCCACTCTTTTAGGCACCAACTGGAAGGATTCAGTTACACTCGTGACGGGAACATCATTAGAAGACCCAAAAGACTATTACAAAGAATATCTACCCCCATTGATGTCAGCAATTCAAATTTTTTTTAAAAAATTATTTATTTTATTATTTGTTAGATTTGTATGCTGCCCCTCTCCAAGGACTCGGGGCGGCTCACAACAATACAATAAACAGTGATACAAATCTAATATTAATAAAACTGAAGCTAAAATACCTTAATATTAAAAAACAATCAATACTACCATTTTCAAGTGCTATAATCAGCAATGAGGGGAGGGGGTGGAATCAGTCCCCCCATGCCTGGCGACATAAGTGGGTCTTTAACATCTTGCGGAAGATGCAAATGACTTCGCAGGACATTATAAAAAAATAAATCAAATCAAATCAAATCAAAACCTCTCTGTCCTTGAAAGAACAAATGAATGAGCCTTGAACAAGATTGGAACAAAGGTTCTGCCTCCTGCCCCTGCCTGAAAGTCTGGGAGGGGAATGGACGGACATACAAGAAATACCATGTCACATTAATTCAATCCGGCTCTAATGCAGAACACGTGAATGATGGCAAGGAAATAATGAAGGGCAATACAATTTTTTTGCTTTTCCATCCCAGATCTGTCCAGGGATAATAAAGAAGGGAGATGAATGAGTAGGAAGGAAGAGAGTAGAAATAATAATAATAATAATAATAATAATAATTATTATTATTATTATTATTATTATTATTATTTATTGGATTTGTACGCCGCCCCTCTCTGCAGACTCGGGGCGGCTAATAACAATAATAAACACAACATGTACAATCCAATAATAAAAAAACCAACTAAAAACCCCTATTATAAAACCAAACATACACACAAACATACCATGCATGACTTGTAATGGCCTAGGGGGAAGAGCTATCTCAACTCCCCCATGCCTGGCGGTATAAATGAGTCTTGAGTAGTTTACGAAAGACAGGGAGGGTGGGGGCAGTTCTAATCTCTGGGGGGAGTTGGTTCCAGAGGGCTGGGGCTGCCACAGAGAAGGCTCTTCCCCTGGGCCCCGCCAAACGACATTGTTTAGTCGACGGGACCCGGAGAAGGCCAACTCTGTGGGACCTTATTGGTCACTGGGATTCGTGCGGTAGCAGGCGGTTCTGGAGGTTGAAAGGGACAAAATATTTAAATATCTATATTCCTTTCTCCAGAATTGCTTCGGCACACATTAATTCCTTTGAAGCTGAATCAGCTGCATCCACAAGCTGCTTTTTCAGAGGGGATTTTTAAAAAAAGATAAATGGGAACAGAAAATTCTTCTATCATTAACAGATTCTTGGGTAACAATGACATTTCTGAGTCCTTCTGCTTGACAGCAACTAATTCCATGGAAAACACAGGATCTCCTGGAGGGCCTCCTGCAGGGACAACGTCAGCTAAACTAGCATGTGGCTTGGTTTTAAATTCTGTATCTGCTTCGGGGCTGCCCCTTGCAACATCTTCAGATAAATAGTGTTAACACGTAAGAAAACAAATCACCATAACAGATACACTTGGGCTCTTTTTCTCCATCCAAATTCTTGCTGAAAACTTCCCCTGCTTTCACATCACTCCACTAAGGAAAACAGCTCTGCCACGCTTATTTCTAATTCATTTATTTATATCCTAGGACTAAATGGAGGGGGGGGAAACCTACCAAGAAGACCCTCCCTCCCACGCATGTGCACAGGCCTCATTGAAGCCCGATGGTGAGATTTGGTGGTGAGATCTTCTGGTTTTATTTTTAGAAAGCCAACAGATTAAATAAGGCCCGTTTTTGCCCTTCCCAGGCTTCAGGAAAGCTTCTGGAAACTGTGGGTGGTGAAAAATAGGTCTAATGGCTTACCAATAATTAGTTTCTCAACTTCCGGTAGGCCCATTGGGTCCATTTTTCGCCATCCACAGGTTCCGGAGGCTTTCCTGAAGCCTGAGGAGAGCAAAAATGGCCTTCCCACTGCTCTCTGGAAGCCAAAAACCAGCTGGCCAGCACACACATACACACTGGAGCTGACATAGGGCAACGCCTTAAGTGACCTCCGATGTGGCTCCAAATGCCCCCTGTGGCACGCATGCCATAGATTCACCATAGTGGGTATATGCCTGAGCAGGGGGTTTATTTATTATTTATTTATTTATTTATTAGATTTGCATGCCGCCCCTCTCCGTAGACTCGGAGCGGCTAATAACAGTAAGAAGACAATATGTACAAATCTAATATTAAAAATAATGTAAAAAACCCCCAATTTAAGAAACCAATCATACATACAGATATACCATGCATAAATTTTACAAGCCTAGGGGGAAGGGAATACAGTGGTCCCTCGATCATCGCGAGGGTTCCGTTCCAGGACCCCAAGCGATGATCGATTTTTCGCGAAGTAGCGGTGCGGAAGTAAAAACACCATCTGCGCATGCGCAGATGGTGTTTTTACTTCCACCGCAGCAGCGAGGAGCCGAAGATTGGGGTTTCCCCGCCGCCTCGCTGCTGCCGCTTGTCCGCGCGCGTGCTGCCCGGCCTTCGCCCGCCCACCCCGTTGCTCTCGCTGCTTCCCAGCTGGGAAGCGGCCCCCACGCGCGCGCCGCCCAGCCTTCCCCCGCCCACCCCGTTGCTCTCATTGCTTCCCAGCTGGGAAGCGGACCTCGCGCGCGCGCCGCCCGGCCTTCCCCCACCCACCCCGTTGCTCTCATTGCTTCCCAGCTGGGAAGCGGACCTCGCGCGCGCGCCGCCCGGCCTTCCCCCACCCACCCCGTTGCTCTCATTGCTTCCCAGCTGGGAAGCGGACCTCGCGCGCGCGCGCCGCCCGGCCTTCCCCCACCCACCCCGTTGCTCTCATTGCTTCCCAGCTGGGAAGCGGACCTCGCGCGCGCGCCGCCCGGCCTTCCCCCACCCATCCCGTTGCTCTCATTGCTTCCCAGCTGGGAAGCGGACCTCGCGCGCGCGCGCCGCCCGGCCTTCCCCCACCCACCCCGTTGCTCTCATTGCTTCCCAGCTGGGAAGCGGACCTCGCGCGCGCGCCGCCCGGCCTTCCCCCACCCACCCCGTTGCTCTCATTGCTTCCCAGCTGGGAAGCGGACCTCGCGCGCGCGCCGCCCGGCCTTCCCCCACCCATCCCGTTGCTCTCATTGCTTCCCAGCTGGGAAGCGGACCTCGCGCGCGCGCCGCCCGGCCTTCCCCCACCCACCCCGTTGCTCTCATTGCTTCCCAGCTGGGAAGCGGACCTCGCGCGCGCGCCGCCCGGCCTTCCCCCACCCACCCCGTTGCTCTCATTGCTTCCCAGCTGGGAAGCGGACCTCGCGCGCGCGCCGCCCGGCCTTCCCCCACCCACCCCGTTGCTCTCATTGCTTCCCAGCTGGGAAGCGGACCTCGCGCGCGCGCGCCGCCCGGCCTTCCCCCACCCATCCCGTTGCTCTCATTGCTTCCCAGCTGGGAAGCGGACCTCGCGCGCGCGCCGCCCGGCCTTCCCCCACCCATCCCGTTGCTCTCATTGCTTCCCAGCTGGGAAGCGGACCTCGCGCGCGCGCCGCCCGCCCTTCCCCCGCCCGCCCCGTTGCTCTTATTGCTTCCCAGCTGGGAAGCGGACCTCGCGCGCGCGCCGCCCGGCCTTCCCCCACCCACCCCGTTGCTCTCATTGCTTCCCAGCTGGGAAGCGGACCTCGCGCGCGCGCCGCCCGCCCTTCCCCCGCCCGCCCCGTTGCTCTTATTGCTTCCCAGCTGGGAAGCGGACCTCGCGCGCGCGCGCCGCCCGGCCTTCCCCCACCCACCCCGTTGCTCTCATTGCTTCCCAGCTGGGAAGCGGACCTCGCGCGCGCGCCGCCCGGCCTTCCCCCACCCATCCCGTTGCTCTCATTGCTTCCCAGCTGGGAAGCGGACCTCGCGCGCGCGCGCCGCCCGGCCTTCCCCCACCCACCCCGTTGCTCTCATTGCTTCCCAGCTGGGAAGCGGACCTCGCGCGCGCGCCGCCCGCCCTTCCCCCGCCCGCCCCGTTGCTCTTATTGCTTCCCAGCTGGGAAGCGGACCCCGCGCGCGCGCCGCCCGGCCTTCCCCCGCCCACCCCGTTGCTCTTATCGCTTCCCAGCTGGGAAGCGGACCCCAGCTGGGGAAACTCCACCATCTACGCATGCGTGGCCATAGAAAAAAAGGGCACGCATGCGCAGATGGTGGAGTTTACTTCCGGGTTGAAAACTCGCGATATAGCCCTTTCGCGATGCTCGAGGACGCGAAACTCGAGGGATCACTGTATCTCAATTCCCCCATGCCTGATGACAGAGGTGGGTTTTAAGGAGCTTACGAAAGGCAAGGAGGGTGGGGGCAACTCTGATATCTGGGGGGAGTTGGTTCCAGAGGGTTGGGGCCGCCACAGAGAAGGCTCTTCCCCTGGGTCCCGCCAAACGACATTGTTTAGTTGACGGGACCCGGAGAAGGCCAACTCTGTGGGACCTAACTGGTCGCTGGGATTTGTGCGGCAGAAGACAGTCCCGGAGATATTCTGGTCTGATGCCATGAAGGGCTTTATAGCTCATAACCAACACTTTGAATTGTGACCGGAAACCCATCGGCAACCAGATCGGACTAGAAGACCTCCAAGGTCCTTTCCAACTGGTTCTGTCCCACTTCCCACATGTGGGAAAGCAAAAAAACTCAGCGAAATGCACCTGTACCCACCTCTCTGTGGGGGAGTTTACATCCTGCACAGGTGCCAGGAAGCAAAATTGCGCTCGATTCCACACTCGCGTTCCAGAGCTGCAGAGCTGCGCACAATTAGACCTTCCGGCAGCAGCTCGCCTCTGCCCCCCCCCCACTCCCGCTATCATCTTCTGGAGATAGAATGCTTCTGAATATGGAGGATATGTAGATAGCATTTATTTAATCTGTTGGCTTTCTAAAAATAAAACCAGAAGATCTCACCACCAAATCTCACCATCGGCTCAAGGTTGACTCAGCCTTCCATCCTTCCGAGGTGGGTAAATGAGGACCCAGATTGTTGGGGGCAGTATGCTGATTCTGTAAACCGCTTAAAGAGGGCTGTAAAAGCACTATGAAGCGGTATACAGTACAGTGATCCCTCGCTTTTCGCGGGTTCAAACTTCGTGAAACGGCTTTACCACAGTTTTTTCAAAAAATATTAATTAAAAAATAGTCCGCGGTTTTTTTCCTATACCACGATTTGTCCCATCCGATGACGTCATATGTCATCACCAAGAGTCACTTCTCTCTCTCTTTCCTGTCATTCTCTGCTTCAATCATTTTCTCATTTCTCTTTTTTTCTCCCCTTTTTTCTATCATTTCTCTTTCTTTCTCTCTCTCTTTCTCCCTCTCTCTCTCCCTCTCTCCTTTCTATCTCGCTCTGTCTGTTGCTCTCTCTCTGTGAGAACACCTGCCCCGCCTCTCCTGCAGCCCCCTCGCTGACAGCTGGGGCAAAAGTGCTCTCAGCTAAGGGACTGCGAGAGGGGCGGGGCGGGCATTCTCAAAGCGCTCAGAGCGGCTATTGGCCGAATGAGAAGGACGAGAAGCCGTAGCCACCAGCGCTGCTGTAGGAGGACCCGTGCCCCAAGAAAGCCGGTGAGAGGGGCGGATCGGGCGGGCGGGGGGTAGCGGCGAGGGGGCTGGAGGCGCTGGGGGGCGGAGGCGGCCGACATTCAAAACAATCTTTGCCAGCCTCTGCACTTTCATCGCTCCCCGCCCCCAACTTCAAGCCCGGCTCCTTGCGCGGCCTTGGAAAAGGCTGCGCGGGGGTAGTTTTTGGCTGTCCATAGCCAAAAAATGGAGTTTTTACTTCCGCATCTCTACTTCGCGGAAATTCGACTTTCGCAGGCAGTCTGTGAACGCAACCCCCGTGAAAATCGAGGGATCACTGTATAAGTCTAAATGCTATTGCTAAGATCACTCATGTCAAATGAGTAAAAATATTCACTTAGCCTGAATATACAGGCAAGCTGAAACTGGAGCTTGTTTTATATTTTTTTATTTTTCCAGTTAAGAACCTTTTTTTTTTGGCTCACAAACTCCCTGCCTTTGTAAAAACAGCTACACAGCTGCATCTCTCTTGTTCTCAACCCCAACTGGGAGCTTCCACATCAAGACAGCACTATTTCTAGCCGCCTATCAGTAGGCTCATTCACAACACACAGGACAGAAGTGCGGAAGAAAACGCTGCTTTTTATGGTTAATAAGCCTCCCTGCGAGGGACTACCATAGAAAGTTTATTAGAGGAGGGACGGGAGGGGGGAAGAGGAGTGAAGGAGTCACAGTTTGCCTGTGCACTGGAATAGAAACCATTGTGTAAAAGGCTATTATTTATTACAGTAGCAGAATCAACTCAGGAGCCTGGTGCTTAGTTAAGGCACAGATGTGGAATGGGCAGAGCAAACTGGAACTTCTGTTTTTCATTTCTTTGAAGATCTTGCCCAAGAAAAGATCCTAAAAAGAAGGATTTCCTAAAAAAATAGTTCCAAGCAGCTCAAGGAACTGCTGATACACTTCTATGGAGGATTAGATTAGATTTAATGGATTTATATGCCGCCCCTCTCCGCAGACTCGGGGCGGGCTCACAACAATAGTAAAAAAACAGTACATAGTGACAAATCCAATGCCCATCAATCCAATTACAATTTTAAGTTAAGAAATTCATAAAACAATCCCAATATATGTAAAAAACAAGCACACAATCAATCAAACGGCAAAACAACATGGGCAAGGGGGAGGTGTTTTAGTTCCCCCATGCCTGACGGCAGAGGTGGGTTTTAAGGAGTTTACGAAAGGCAGGGAGGGTGGGGGCAATCCTAATTTCAGGGGGGAGCTGGTTCCAGAGGGTCGGAGCCACCACAGAGAAGGCTCTTCCCCTGGGTCCCGCCAGATGACATTGTTTAGTCGACAGGACCCGAAGAAGGCCGACTCTGTGGGACCTAACCAGTCGCTGGGATCTGTGCAGCAGAAGGCGATCCCGAAGATATTCTGGTCCGGTGCCATGAAGGGCTTTATAGGTTATAACCAACACTTTGAATTGTGACCGGAAACTGATCGGCAACCAATGCAGACTGCGGAGTGTTGGAGTGATATGGGCATACTTGGAGAAGCCCATAAGTGCTCTCGCAGCTGCATTCTGCACGATCTAAAGTTTCCGAACACTTTTCAAAGGTAGCCCCATGTAGAGAGCGTTACAGTAGTCGAGCCTCGAGGTGATGAGGGCATGAGTGACTGTGAGTAATGACTCCCGGTCCAGATAGGGCCGCAACTGGTGCACCAGGCGAACCTGGGCAAACGCCCCCCTCGCCACAGCTGAAAGGTGTTTCTCTATTTATTGAGGAATTATTGAGTCTGTCATCTGCATCTCTAAAACTGTCTGGTTCGGTTTTGCAACCCAACAAAACCGACACAGACTTCAGTGGATAATCAGAACTGCAGAAAAAACTATTGCTACCAACCTGGCTTCCATTGAGGGCCTGCATACTACACGAGTCAAAAAGAGGGCCATGAAAATATTTACACACACCTCACATCCTGGACACAAACTGCTTCAACTCCTTCTCTCAAAATGAGTATAGAGCACTGCACACTGAGACCACTAGACATAAGAACAGTAGTTTCCTGAAGCCATCACTCTGCTAAACAAATAATTCCCTCAATACTGTCAAACTATTCACTAAGGCTGCATTATGATTACTATTAGTCTTCTCATCGTTTCTATCACCCATCTCCTCCCACTTATGACTGTAACCTTTTGCTTGTATCCTTACAATCTATATTAATATTGTTTCCTGACTGCTTATTTGTACTCTATGACAGTGGTCCCCAACCTTTTTTCCACCAGGGACCAGTTCCAGCAAGACAATTTTTCTATGGCCCGGTGGGGGCGGAAAGGGGTGTGGTTTTGGGCGGGATTAAGCATGAGGGTACAGTGATCCCTCGAGTTTCGCGATCTCAATCTTCGCGAAACGCTATATCGCGATTTTTAAAAAAATATTAATTAAAAAAACCCCCACTTCCGCGTTTGGCTTCGGGAGTCAGCTGGGAAGCGGCGCGGCTGTTTTAAAAGGTCGCCGCCGGCCTGGGGGGCTTCCCAGCACCCCCCCGAACCCCCAACATGGGTTTGGGGGGGTGCTGGGAAGCCCCCCATGCCGGCGGCGACCTTTTAAAAGAGCCGCGCGGCTTCCCAACTGAGTCCTAAAGCCAAACGCCAAAGGCGAACTTCCGCGTTTGGCTTCAGGACTCAGTTGGGAAGCCACGCGGCTGTTTTAAAAGGTCACCGCCGGCATGGGGGGCTTCCCAGCACCCCCCCAAACCCCCAACCTGGGTCTTCCCGGCCGCCCACGCAAAGGGGAAACCCCGGCTCCTCGCTGATGCCCGCTGCTCACCCGCCCGCCAGCAAGAGGGGAAGACCCAGGGAAGGTTCCTTCGGCCGCCCAACAGCTGATCTGCTCGGTAGCACAGAAGCAGCGAGGAGCCGAATCGGGGTTTCCCCTTTGCGTGGGCGGCGGGGAACGCAAACTCCACCATCTGCGCATGCGCTGCCATGGGAAAAAGGGCGCGCATGCGCAGATGGTGTTTTTACTTCCGCAACCCTACATTGCGAAAAATCGATTATCGCGAGGGGTCTGGGAACGGAACCCTCGCGATAATAGAGGGATCACTGTACAGTGATCCCCCGCTCGTTGCGAGGGTTCCGTTCCAGGACCCCCCGCAACGAGCGGGTTTTCACGAAGTAGCGCTGCGGAAGTAAAAACACCATCTGCGCATGTGCAGATGGGGTTTTTACTCCCACAGCGCTAGCGAGGAGCCGAAGATTGGGGGCGGCGCGGCTGTTTGTCGCTGGCATGGGGGGCTTCCTAGCAGCCCCCCAAACCCGGGTTGGGGATCCGGGGGGCACTGGCTCTCGGCGCTTTCGAGCTGAGTCCGGGAGCGAATTCGCTTCCGGACTCAGCTCAAAAGCGCCGATAGCCAGCGCCAACGAACGGCTTGTCCACGCTGGCTCTCGGCGCTTTCGAGCTGAGTCCGGGAGCGAATTCGCTTCCGGACTCAGCTCAAAAGCGCCGATAGCCAGCGCCAACGAACGGCTTGTCCACGCTGGCTCTCGGCGCTTTCGAGCTGAGTCCGGGAGCGAATTCGCTTCCGGACTCAGCTCAAAAGCGCCGATAGCCAGCGCCAACGAACGGCTTGTCCACGCTGGCTCTCGGCGCTTTCGAGCTGAGTCCGGGAGCGAATTCGCTTCCGGACTCAGCTCAAAAGCGCCAATAGCCAGCGCCAACGAACGGCTTGTCCACGCTGGCTCTCGGCGCTTTCGAGCTGAGTCCGGGAGCGAATTCGCTTCCGGACTCAGCTCAAAAGCGCCGATAGCCAGCGCCAACGAACGGCTTGTCCACGCTGGCTCTCGGCGCTTTTGAGCTGAGTCCGGGAGCGAATTCGCTTCCGGACTCAGCTCAAAAGCGGCGAGAATGAACGGCGTGGGCGGGCGAAGGGCGGGCGGCAGCGAGGAGTTTGCGTGGGCGGTGGGGAAACTCCTCGCTGACGCCAGCAAGAGGGGGAAGACCCAGGGAAGCCGCCTAGCAGCTGATCTCCCGGTTGCCATCTACGCATGCGTGCCCATAGAAAAAACGGGCACGCATGCGTAGATGGTATTTTGACTTCCGGGTTGAAAAATAGCGAAGTACCCTGTTCGCAATGGTTGGGGACGCAATAAACGGGGGATCACTGTATATCATTCGATTGTGTCTCTTCCCTCCCCCCCTTTTTAATTTTGCGGGGGAACCGAGGTGACAGAGGGAGGAAGTGTAGGAAGGGGCGGTTTCCTGTCTCTTTCCCCTCACGTTCACTCGGGACCGCCGTTTGCCTTTCAGCAGATTCAGAGGACACCCCCCCCGCCACCGCCCGCTCCGGCTGGGATTCCAGCAAGGAATCCCAGAGGAGGGGGAGGTGCCACCATGGACACAGTCACCTTCCTTTGTGATCGCTGCCTGCTTGGAGTGCCCACCACCAGATCCGGTAATTTTCTTGCAGCAAGGAATCCTTCCAAAAGAAAATTACCAGAGCTGGTGGTGGGGGTTTCATGGTCACACACACACCACTGGCTTCGCTCCCACCCAGGACCCCGGGAATAGGGTGGGGGAGCCTAGCAAAAAAAGAGCTGCACAATGCCAAAGCCTTTCCGTTTGAGCTGCAGGCAGAGCAAGGGCTTTGCGAGGGCTTCGCAAGGAGGAAATAGACCACTTTCGACGAGAGAAGAAAGACAGGAAAGGAAGAAAGCAAGCAAGCAAGTAAAGGTTTTCTCAGCCCGAGGGAAACGGCGGTCCTGAGTGAACGCGAGGGGAAAGAGACAGGAAACAGCTTGGCACTCGCCGGCTCCACAGCAGCTGCTGACTCCGCGGACCGGTGCAACATGCCTTGCGGCCCGGTACTGGTCCGCGGTTGGGGACCCCTGCTCTATGACAATCATTAGGTGTTGTACATCATGATTCTTGACAAGTGTATCTTTTCTTTTATGCACAAATTCCTTGTGTGTCCATCACACTTGGTCAATAAAGAATTCTCTATTCTATTCTATTTCGGCAGAGAGTCACTGAGATGGGCAGCTGTAGAAACATAGAAACATAGAAGACTGACGGCAGAAAAAGACCTCATGGTCCATGTAGTCTGCCCTGATACTATTTCCTGTATTTTATCTTACAATGGATATATGTTTATCCCAGGCATGTTTAAATTCAGTTACTGTGGATTTACCAACCACGTCTGCTGGAAGTTTGTTTCAAGGATCTACTACTCTTTCAGTGAAATAATATTTTCTCACGTTGCTTTTGATCTTTCCCCCAACTAACTTCAGATTGTGTCCCCTTGTTCTTGTGTTCACTTTCCTATAAAAAACACTTCCCTCCTGAACCTTATTTAACCCTTTAACATATTTAAATGTTTCGATCATATCCCCCCTTTTCCTTCTGTCCTCCAGACTATACAGATTGAGTTCATTAAGTCTTTCCTGATACGTTTTATGCTTAAGACCTTCCACCAGGTAAAAACTGAGTAAACAAACAAACAAACAAAAACTAGTTTTCAGAAACATTGTACCGAATATGCAATCCCTGTCTGCCCGTAAAATTCAGTCATCCCGGAAGCTCAGACACAGCAGAATCTGTTTTTTGGTTTAGATGATATTCAAACCCAATCCTTATATCATAGCATCATGTACGGACCGGCCCACTAACAAATTACATATCTGAAGAAAATTCTGACAACTTCAACTTAGGTAAATTAGCTAGAATATCTCATTTTTTTAAAAAGCCTTTTCATATTCTGATCATTGCTACAATGAAGTCAGAAAGTATTTATATGTGATACACCAAATTCTGTTATTTTTGTTTGCTTGAACAGAATAGTTGGGCTGAAGCTAAATTGTTTCGTTCCAACAGCAGCTTCTTGTTTTATAACGGGCGGGGGGAGAACTCTCCACCACCACATTACAGTGTTCCCTCGATTTTCGCGGGTTCAAACTTCGCGAATAGCTTATACCACGGTTTTTCAAAAAATATTAATTAAAACATACTTCGCGGGTTTTTTTTCTATACCACGGTTTTTCCTGCCCGATGATATCATACGTCATTGCCAAACTAATAATTTTTGCAATAAATAACAAAAAAAATTATTGTTAATAAATAATTATGTTTATAAATATCAGGATCACTAAGTGTCTTATTCAATGGTGAGTACCAGTAATAATGGTGAGTAAATGGTTGCTAAGGGAATGGAAAATGGTAATTTAGGAGTTTAAAGTGTTAAGGGAAGGCTTGTTACACTGTCCATAGCCAAAAATGGGGTACAGTGATCCCCCGGTTATTGCGTCCCCGACCATTGCGAACAGGGTAATTTGCGATTTTTCAACCCGGAAGTCAAAACACCATCTGCGCATGTGTGCCCTTTTTTTCTATGGGCACGCATGCGTAGATGGGGCCCGGCAGATCAGCTGCTGGGCGGCTTCCCTGGGTCTTCCCCCTCTTGCTGGCGGGAGGGCGAGCAGCGGGCATCAGCAAGGAGTTTCCCCACCGCCCACGCAAACTCCTCGCTGCCGCCCGCCCTTCGCCCGCCCACGCCGTTCATTCTCGCCGCTTTCGAGCTGAGTCCTGCAGCGAATTCGCTCCGGGACTCAGCTCGAAAGCGGCGACAGCCAGCGCGGAGAAGCCGTTCGCTGGCGCTGGCTGTCGGCGCTTTTGAGCTGAGTCCCGGAGCGAATTCGCTCCGGGACTCAGCTCGAAAGCGGCGACAGCCAGCGCGGCGCGGCTGTTTTAAAATGTCGCCGCCGGCATGGGGGGCTTGCCAGCACCCCCCGGGCCCCCAACCCGGGTTTGGGGGGCTGCTAGGAAGCCCCCCATGCCGGCGGCGACATTTTAAAACAGCAGCGCCGCCCCCAATCTTCGGCTCCTCGCTAGCGCTGCGGGAGTAAAAACACCATCTGCACATGCGCAGATGGTGTTTTTACTTCCGCAGTGCTACTTCGCGAAAACCCGCTCGTTGCGGGGGGTCCTGGAACGGAACCCTCGCAACGAGCGGGGGATCACTGTGTTTACTTCCGCATCTCTACTTCGCGGAAATTCGACTTTCGCGGGTGGTCTCGGAACGCATCCCCTGCGAAAATCGAGGGAACACTGTATTTGAAAAGGATCTGATAGTTTCTGACTATTCAGCACTTTTACTTCCATCATCAATTCTTAATTTTAATTTGTATTAAAATGCAAATCTCCAAAAGTCTTGATTACTTTCCCCTTCATCTCCTCAAACCCAGTGTTTCCTACCTGAAGATTGTTCAGAGGCTCCATTTTCATGACTGGCCCCAGAGTGTTGAGCGGAAGGGAAACGTCAATGCTTTGGTTCGGCATCAGAGGAGTGTGAATGGCCAGTGGAGTGCTGGGGATGACTCCAAAGCTGGATGGTTGGGGAGGAGAGAAGAAGAGAGTGAGAGTGGGAAGAACATGTAACTTTCAACAGAGAAGTCGAGAAAGATAAAGTGTGCGACATAAAGGGCATTCGGTTGACTCCAAGGCCTAACCTGTTCTTGTTGAACTGAATGGCAAAGTCACTCATGTGTTGAAGAGCCTTGTTGGTGAAACTCATATCCATGTAGATATGTCCTTGCCGATGGCTGAAGGTTCCAGAAATGTCCAGGCCTTTGGCTTTCACAGCTGGCAACCAGACCTATAAAGTCATGAGGACTAGCAGTTAGAGCAAGCAAAACTGGGGTCATAAAGTAAGGTCAGAATAATTCCAGTGAGATTTCTTTATTATGATAGACCAGTGGTTCTCAACTTTTCTAATGCTGTGACCCCTTAATACAGTTCCTCATGTTGTGGTGACCCCCAATCATAAGTCGAGCACCAATTCTCCCAACAGAGCATTAAGCTGATTGGCAGGAAGGTCAGATGGTCACCTCCACTGTAAATGTCTGATTGGTCAGACTGTAAAAATATGTTCCAAGGCGCTAGAGTAGAAGCTTTAGTTCCTAACACCAGGGGAAATTTGTCTTTTCCCAAGGTCTCAGGTGACCCCTGGGAAATTCAATTTCAATTCAATTCAATTTATTAGATTTGTATGCCGTCCCTCTCCGAAGACTCGGGGCGGCTCACAACAATAATAAAAAGAGTATAACAATGGAACAAATCTAATAATAAAAATTATATTAAAAAACCCAACTGTTAAAAAACATACAACACATACATACCAAACATAAAATATAAGAAAGCCTGGGGGAGATGTCTTAGTTCCCCCAAGCCTGGCGATATAGGTGGGTCTTGAGTAACTTGTGAAAGACAAGGAGGGTGTGGGCTGTTCTAATCTCCGGGGGGAGTTGATTCCAGAGGGCCGGGGCCGCCACAGAGAAGGCTCTTCCCCTGGGGCCCGCCAAAGGGGTCCCAAAGGGGTCCCGATCCCCAGGTTGAGAACCACTGTGATAGACAGTCATGTTAAGTGGCTGTGTTCGGTCTAGCCACTTCAAACCCATTTTATATTTTGGTATATAATTATGACTGAATCTCAAGACAGGAAATGTCTCAAAATTCATTTACAGAGCTCTGAACAGAGGTTGCGAGTTTGGCAGCGAAAGAAGGGGATTTAAAGAGGAAATAGCATGCTCTAATTGGCAACTTGGCAACTTGAAGACGTGCAGACTTCAGCTTCCAGAATTCCCCAGCCAGCATGCTGCATGCCATAACAGAACAAAAAAAACCCAGAACCACCATCCTGGTTTCACTTTAAACTTTTCACTGTAGCACTAAATGAATTTGTAATGGGTGCAGAAGCTCATGGGGCCAAACAGAGCAAAAGTTATGACCTATAAAGCCCTTCATGGCATCGGACCAGAATATCTCCGGGACCGCCTTCTGCCGCACGAATCCCAGCGACCGGTTAGGTCCCACAGAGTTGGCCTTCTCCGGGTCCCGTCGACTAAACAATGTCGTCTGGCGGGACCCAGGGGAAGAGCCTTCTCTGTGGCGGCCCCGACTTTCTGGAACCAACTCCCCCCGGATATCATAGTTGCCCCCACCCTCCTTGCCTTTCGCAAGCTCCTTAAAACCCACCTCTGTCGTCAGGCATGGGGGAATAGAAATTTTCCCTTCCCCCCTAGGCTTATAGAATTTATACATGGTATGCTTGTATGTATGATTGGTTCTTTAAATTGGGGTTTTTTAGATTATTTTTAATATTAGATTTGTTTACATTGTCTTTTTTATTGTTGTTAGCCGCCCCGAGTCTTCAGAGAGGGGCGGCATACAAATCAAATCAAATCAAATCAAATCAATAAATCAATAAATAAATGGCACAGCTATTTACTCAGAAACAAAGTCAGCGTGAAACAGAAGAGAGAGGTGTGCCAAACAAACACACAAACCCCTAGCGAAGAGATAACCTTTGCAAAAGAAGACAGCTCTCTGGCCATGCTCACACCTACCGATTTGGGAGCCACGTATCCACCCGGGGCCATGCCGATGCCGGAAGAGAGTTCAAAGAGGTCGTTCAGTCCACTGCTGACTGCAGCCGGAGTCGGGGAGGGAGCAAACGTTGCTGGGACTGAGGATGGGATGAAGGTCTGTCCCACCTGCAAGCAACCAAGGAAGATATTTAAGCAGGCGGTGTGCAATAGACGCCTCCATTAAATAAACCATTAACATTGGTCGCTATTCTGAACATTTTAAAACCTGCTCTCGACATTTTGCTGAACGATCAAGGGTACTAAAATTGGTACGTTGGTGTGCTCTCTGCTTTGAACCCTATCTCTACTACCCATTCACTATGCGATTGAAGCAGCCATGAATAGCCAACCTATCTTCTCCAAACGTTTCTGAAAAGTGAAGAGCAAGGACATTCAACTTCAATAATTAAAGACGAGGAATTGAATCATAAGATGGTGAATGAACTCTCCGTAAGGAATTCTCGGTCCTAAACAAGCCCTTGGCAGCCATGCAGTGAAATGGGCTCAAAGCTGGTGCTTTCAAAATAGACCAAAATAGTCCCATGGCCCTCAAATCCATGTAAATAGAATTGGAAGAGAAATGCTTTGCTCCAGGGACAACAGCAGTCTACAGCTATTGATGACACTTGGAAATTAGGAGTATGAGTTGACCGGTTCTAGTTCATTGAATGACTTTTAAGTGGTTTGGAATTTCTTACCAACGGTACCGAGGGCTCTTATGTCCCATTTATAGGTTTATGGAGCTCTGGGACCAAGCCAAACCTGAAAGTAAGTTTTTTTTTTTACAATGACTCTGGTGTCTTGCACAAATCCTGGGAATCCTCCAGCTTCTTTTTCTTAGTTTTACGTTTTTTTCTTCTACGATCAAGCAGTGATGCATCTACTTCACATGGAAGAATATACTGTGATCTCAGATCTTTCTAGTAACAGAACTCCACGTTTCTTGATTATTCTACAAGTCAGGCTTGTTACCAAATTCTCTTCTTTTGCTTCCACTGTTTTAGATGGTTCTCTGCTTTAATACAGAGAACGTGTTGAGAATGTCTAACAGAGGGCTCCTCTCTCAGCTGCACAGATTTTAGAAGAACGGATGGGGAAAGGAAAACCACAGAATGAACACCTGTGGGATTTAGTAGTTAAACTTGCAGGATGGGAGATTCTTTTTTTTGAAATCCCCAGTTTAAATTCTGAAATATATTGGCCAACTGGAAGCCGGGTTGCAAAGTCTTAGCTCAGCCTATTTCATAGGACCCTTATAAGGATAAAATTGAAGGAGAAAATGCTATTGTGTGCCAATGTGAACTTTTTTCTGAAGGAAAGACGGGGTGTCAGTTCAACAAATAAATAAATTTGCAATCAGAAGTGAAAAGGAGAAAAAAAATGAATGGAGGGCACTTACTGCTGGGCTGCCTCCAATTCCCCCGCCAAGGTCACTGCCAAGCTGCAAGAAAGAATAGAAAAAGGAAGATAGAGAGATAGAGAGATAAAGAGAGAGACCGAGGGAGAGACCGAGAGAGAGTGGGGGTGGGAGCAAAAAAAAAAAAAAAAGGAAGAGAAAAGGCAGGGGAAAGAGAAGAAAGAGTTCATTACAGCCAAGTTATCAGGTGCCAAGAAACAAAGATCACGTGGTTCCCAAAAAGGCCTGGCACACCACCTGTCCCCCATCTCTTTGCCCAGAGAGAATATTGACCCAGCAAGGACAGAGAAATCCACAGATTTGAAACCCCCCAAATTCCACAGGCAGGGAAGCAGGATTTGGTTGAAAGCACAACAAGAATATACAACCAAGGTCTTGCGGGCAGCAGCAGAACGTGGCAGCTAAGATCCAGGTGGATGGGAACGTGGGCTCGTCTCCAAGCGACAATTTCCAAACGTTCGACGGCCCTCGGCCTTCCCCCCCCCTCTGTTCCTAGAGAAGGGCACCTCACAAAGCCATCGTGGTTACTTCTCTCAAACCTGGCAGGAACCAGGACTTTTCACAGCACCCTAGAAGCAGCGGGGTTTTTTTCCCCTTTGCCTCTGTCGACCCATTCGTGCTATTCACTCAGGCAATACAGCAGTGAAGGAATGTGGTGGGTAAGAACGGCTCCTCTGAACATGCCATTCTTGCTAACTGCCATTCCTGCGTGAGTCCGTTTCAGCAGCAGCCTCTTGACTTCCCTGCCTGCCCACCGATGTTCCTGGGCTCCCACATCGGCGGTCCATTGATGTTCTGAGAGCAAAGAGTCCACAAAAAGCTGGGTCAAAAATAAACCTGCATACAGGGGTGGACAGAAAAATGGAAACACTTGACTTTTTGGCCCATGTTACACCAACACTCCACAGTCTGCATTGGTTGCTTATCAGTTTCCGGTCACAATTCAAAGTGTTGGTTATGACCTATAAAGCCCTTCATGGCACTGGACCAGAATATCTCAGGGACCGCCTGAGTGGGCCTTCTCCGGGTCCCGTCAACTAAACAATGTCGTTTGGCGGGACCCAGGGGAAGAGCCTTCTCTGTGGCGGCCCCGGCCCTTTGGAACCAACTCCCCCCAGAGATTAGAATTGCCCCCACCCTCCTTGCCTTTCGTAAGTTTCTTAAAACCCACCTCTGCCATCAGGCATGGGGGAACTGAGATATTCTTTCCCCCTAGGCCTTACAATTTACGCATGGTATGTTTGTATGTATGTTTGGTTTTATAATAAGGTTTTTTTTAGTTGTTTAGTATTGGATTGTTATTTGCTGTTTTTTATCACTGTTGTTAGCCGCCCAGAGTCTGCGGAGAGGGGCGGCATACAAATCCAATAAATAATAATAATAATAATAATAATAATAATAATAATAATAATGTTTGAACATGTTTGAATCAATCAAAACTTGACATATTTTAATGTTTTTTAAAATTCTGTTATTCGATATGTTTTTTTAAACTACCTGTTTTTAACAGAAATTTAAGGAAATTGGTTATAACCTTCTAGAAATGGCAGACCTCTCAGACTTTCAAAAAAGGCCAAATTGTTGGTGCTCGAATGGCAGGCGCTAGTGTAACAGAAAGTGCCCGAATGTTTGGCGTTTCAAGAGGTAATGTCTCAAAAGTAATGACTGCTTTTGAAAGAGAAGGGAAAACGTCCTCAGCCAAGCACAGGTCTGGTCGAAAGTCGAAGTTGTCTGAGAGAGACCGTCGGACTCTAAAGCGAATTGTTAGAGCGGATCGCAAGACCACAGCTCCTAAAACCACTGCAGAGCTCAATAGACACGTTTCCACAAAAACTGTTCGAAGGGAGCTTCACAAATCTGGATTCCACGGAAGAGCTGCAAGGTGTTTCCATTTTTTTGTCCACCTCCTGTAAGTGTGCAGCATTATCAGCCTAAAGTGGAAGTTGCTTGAATGGGTATCATGTGATTTAAACCCCCCCCCCCTCCCTATTTCTGGCAGCTCTCTGAACAATTATTCAATAGAACAAACCCAAGCACTCAGACATGGAACATGCATTTAGCTTTGCTCATAGATGCTTGGCTGAATGTTACATCCACCCTAATACACTTTATATCTCCCTCCCCCTCCCCAAAGGATAAAACATTAACACCTTTTTCCTTCCAAAGGAGGCAGGGGGAATGTAACCAAGTAGGAATGAGAACTGCTGGGATGTGAAAAGCAATCTTACAACCCACAAGGTATCGGTTTGATGCTAAACAGTGTTAAAAAAAAAAAGATGATTGTGCATCGGATTGTTCCATTTTGAGTTCGTCATTTTTATAACAAAATCAAGGAGGCAGCATGTCCACGTTTTGGGGAATACGCAACTTCTGCAATGCTTTTAAATAAACAACTGGTGGCTTCTTTAAGATGTCAGTGGCCAGGGTAACCCCCCCCCCCACTGATTTAGAATATTATTAAACGTCCCAAAGATTGATTAAATTTGTTATTTGGCATATGGGGTTCAGCTACTTTTTTGCAGCATTATGATAGAGCTATTTTCTAGTCTAACATCAGCTATTTGTGATTTTTTAAAAAATGCTTAAAGCTACAAAATGGAAAATAGGTCGAAGGCAGAAAAATGGGACAATTTACTGTAAGCTGTATTATTATTATTTCGGAGACGGTAGCTTCAGAAAACAAAAAGATAAGGAATCAAAAGACTGCATATACTTTTCTGATAATGTCATGGTGATACAATATATTTCCTTTGAACGGGACTTGATTGGCCCGATCTGTAAATGCCATAGCACCCGCAGAACAGTAAATTGTATCCATCCACCTGCAAAAATTATTTTTTACAGAAAATGTCTTTTTAAGTGAACTGACTAAAGTATTAAAACAGAGAGGGCTTCCCTAGGTATGCCCATGTTACACCAACACTCCGCAGTCTGCATTGGTTGCCGATCAGTTTCCGGTCACAATTCAACGTGTTGGTTATGACCTATAAAGCCCTTCATGGCACCGGACTAGAATATCTGTGAGACCGCCTTCTGCTGCACGAATCCCAGCGGCCGGTCAGGTCCCACAGAGTTGGCCTTCTCCGGGTCCCGTCGACCAAACAATGTTGTTTGGCGGGACCCAGGGGAAGAGCCATCTCTGTGGCGGCCCCGGGCCCTCTGGAACCAGCTCCCCCGGAGATTAGGATTGCCCCCACCCTCCTTGCCTTTCGTAAACTTCTTAAAACCCACCTCTGCCATCAGGCATGGGGGAACTGAGACATCTCCCCTTGCCTATGTAGTTTTATGTATGGTATGTTTGTGTGTATGCTTATTAAATAATGGGGTTTTTTGGGCTTTTAATGTTAAATTGTTATTTTAGACTCTTAATATTAGATTTATTATTGTATATTGTTTTATCACTGCTGTGAGCCGCCCCGAGTCTGCGGAGAGGGGCGACATACAAATCTAATTAATTAATTAATTAAATAATAATAATAATAATAATAATAATAATAATAATTGTCTAAGGCAGTGTTTCCCAACCTTGGCAACTTGAAGATATCTGGACTTCAACTCCCATAAGTTAAAGTCCAAATATCTTCAAGTTGCCAAGGTTGGGAAACACTGGTCTAAGGAGATTCTCAGTCATCCAGGTCATGGTTGTCCCAAAGGTGCTTTTTCAAGAGGCCACTGGACTTTCTGGTTTTTCTTTGAAGACATTTTGCTTCTCATTCAATTCAAGAAGTTTCTTCAGCTCTGACTGGATAATGGGGAATGGAAGGATTTATATTCCATTTACCATATTTTTCAGAGTATAAGACACACTTTCTACCCCCTAAAAGAGGGTGGGAATGTTGGTGCGTCTTATGCACCGAATACAGCCATTTTGGGCCTCTCAAAACCCCGTCTCAAAAGTCCAGGGGTTTTTTGGGTAAAAACAGGGCACACAGAGGGTTTGAGAGGCCTGCAAAGTGCTCCTGGGGGATGGGGAGGGCAAAAGCATGACATCGGGAGGGTTTGGGAGGCAAAAAATGAGCCTGTTTTTCACAGAAAAGAGGGCGTGCAGAGGGTTTGGGGGGCCTTAGAGTGAACCTTGGGGCTGGGGGTAGTAAAAACTTTTTTTGTTGTTTACCTCTTCAAAATCTTGGTGCATCCTATAGTCCGAAAAATACGGTATATTTATGCAGTGTTCCCTCGCCACTTCGCGGTTCACCTTTCATTTCATTTCATTTTTTCATTTCATTTTATTAGATTTGTATGCCGCCCCTTTCCGTAGACTCGGGGCGGCTTACAGCAATGATAAAAACAATATATAATGACAAATCTAATAGTTAGAATCTAAAATAACAGTAATACATTTAAAAAGTCTAAAAAACAAGAAACCCCAATATATAAAAACATACATACAGTCATATCATACACAAAAAAATGGACTCGGTGCATCACGAAGCAGTAGTACGAGCTGCTCCTGGTCTACGCAGGAGGAGAGCAAAGCCACCCTCGAAAAATAAAGGAGTGCCCGAGTTGTCTTCCCGCAGCCGACGCTCCACATCATCCAACCACTCCAACCTGGAGTGGATCTGGAGCGCCTGTCCTGCTGTCTTCCCAGAGAGGGCTTTCCATGCTTTCCGGCGCTTCCCTCAAATTCTTACGGGTCTCGACCACCCTGCTGTAGCTACGGGAGAATCTCACTTCCTTCCTCTTGGCAGAACCTCAGTGGTAGCGCAATAATACTGTTTTCACCTCCATAGCCGCTTCTTGCTTTTTTACTGAATCGTATGGTGTTAAAATGTTACCCAAAATACATTTTAGGATTCTTTTTATTGTGCGAACCTGAAATTACTGTTTTACATTTACAGTGTTCCCTGCACGCTACTTCGTGGATTTTCATTTATCGCAGGTGGTCCTGGAACGCAACACCCGTGATAAACGAGACAATACAGTGTTCCCTTGATTTTCGCGGGTTCGAACTTCGCGGAAAGTCTATACCACGGTTGTTCAAAAATATTAATTAAGAAATACTTTGCGGGCTTTTTCCCTATACCACGGTTTTCCCCACCTGATGACGTCATATGTCATCGCCAAACTTTCGTCTGCCTTTAATAAATATTTTTTTTAATAAACTTTAATAAATAAACATGGTGAGTAATAATCTGAATGGTTGCTAAGGGAATGGAAAATTGCAATTTAGGAGTTTAAAGTGTTAAGGGAAGGCTTGTGATACTGTTCATAGCCAAAAATAGTGTATTTACTTCCGCATCTCTACTTCGCGGGAATTCAACTTTCGCGGGCGGTCTCAGAATGCATCCCACGCGAAAAGCAATTGAACACTGTACTGTATTCCATTCCCCACCACCTAATCAGAGCTGAAGAAGTTTCCTAGATGAAAAGCATAACATTTTCAAAGAAAAATCAGAAAGTCCAGTTGCCTCTTTAAAAAAGCACCTTTGGTGTATTAAAACACTGGCAAAATATTCCAAGGTAAGTGTTTTTCCAAACAAGATCTAATAAAACTTGGAGCGTCTTACACATTTTAATTGATTTTCTAAAAAAAATTTAAAAAGTTTTATGACTAGCTTCTGGCATCTACAACACCATATAAGATTCCATTAAGGGTGCCCACTGACAGGAAAAAGGGTTTTGACTCCTGGTAAAAGCAGCTGCAAATGGGGAAGAAAAGGACGCTGTTTTAGAAATAGATTTGTGCTCTTAGACCCCATTTTTTTAAAAAATGGCAGCAATCTGTACTGGTATCAGACTCCCGCTAACAAGAGCTATGGCTTGATGGGAAACAGATGATCTCTCACTTTTTCAATCTGAACGCTATCAGTTATGGAGTGGGATAAGAGCCGGAATGCTCATCCATGATGACTTCCTCTTGCAGAAGTGATCTTGGGTGATTATTATCCCCTTTTGAGTGGCAGCTATGTCACAGCCAGGAAAAGCACGGTTTGTATAGCAAAGGCAAGGAAAGCAACACCCACCCACCCCCAGATTCGCTTCGAAGGAGGCAAGAGGCAGAGAGGTTCTGGCACTCTGGGGAATGTTTCCCAATCCAAGTGGGAAGGGGGAGAAGCAGTTTCCCCATCAGCTGGCAAGTGAGCTTCTTACATAAAGCAGCATCAAAACAACTTGTGAATAATTCTACATAATGGAGCCAGATGTTTTTATCTGCTTTCATCAGCTCCTGTGCCAAGTTTATCTCATTAAAAGAGCCACAGGCTGGGAAGAGAGCCTTGAAAGATACAAATCAAGGTTTTCTTGGCTCTTACAATCCTATACATTTCCTTGCTCCTTCTTTTTTTAAACACACACACATTTATTTATTTTAAACACACACACACACTTATTTATTTATTTATTTATTTATTTATTTAATTTATTAATTAGACTTCTATGCCGCCCTTCTCTAAGCGTCTCAGGGTGGCATACAACATAATAAAAACAATACGTAAAAAGAAATCCAATTACAGTGATACCTCGTCTTACAAACCCCTCGTCATACAAACTTTTCGAGATACAAACCCGGCGTTTAAGATTTTTTTGCCTCTTCTTCCAAACTATTTTCACCTTACAAACCCAAGCCGCCACTGGGATGCCACGCCTCTGGACTTCTGTTGCCAGCAAAGCGCCTATTTTTGCACTGCTGGGGTTCCCCTGAGGCTCCCCTCCATGGGAAACACCACCTCCGGACTTCTGTGTTTTTGCGATGCTGCAGGGGAATCCCAGCAGTGCAAAAACGGGCGCTTTGCTGGCAACGGACGTCCGGAGGTGGGGTTTCCCAGCGAGGGGAGCCTCAGCGAAATCGCAGCATCACAAAAATACGGAAGTCCGGAGGTGGGTTTTCAAGGACTTCCGTGTTTTTGCGATGCTGCAATTTCGCTGAGGCTCCCTTCGCTGGGAAACCCCACCTCCAGACTTCCGTTGCCAGCGAAGCACCCGATTTTGATGATTATGTGTTATAGGGGCTGCTGCTAATGTTTTAGTTGAACAGCAAATGGAAGCAAATCTCACACTTCCCTCCACATCCAAGCCATCCTCAGCGCTACGGATTTGAATTCCTGGTTTTAAAATTTATTATTTCAGGAGATTTATTCCTACTTTACTAGGCAAAGAGAAGAGGCAAAAGGCCAATACAGTGGTACCACTACTTAAGAACTTAATTCATTCCATGACCAGGTTCTTAAGTAGAAAAGTTTGTAAGTAGAAGCAATTTTTCCCATAGGAATCAATGCAAAAGCAAATAATGCCTGCAAACCCATTAGGAAAGAAATAAAAGCTCGGAATTTGGGTGGGAGGAGGAGGAGGAAGTAGAGGACAGTCGCTGCCGAAGGAAGAATGTGAGGTGAGGGGAACCCAAAAAATTCAAAACTTTAAGGCTTAAAAAAAAAAAAGAGGGACTTTGAGGCAGCAAGGAGGAGCACGCGCCTCCCATACACCCGGCACGAGGCAGCCTGCAATACACTGCACCAGAGAGAGAAGCCCAGGCGGGCGAGAGGGGGGAATCTCCCGCTCCTCTGACTGAAAGTCGGCTGCTCCAAGCACCCAGAGTCTACGGAGAGGGGCAACATACAAATCTAATAAATAAATAAATAAATAAATAAAATGCTCCATTCGCTCTGGACTGTCCAGAGTGAAGGGAGCGTTTCTTTTCTCTGGGTGCTGGCAAAGATTTATTCCCTCTCCAAGTGCTCAGAGAAAGGAAAATGCTTCGTTCGCTCTGGACTGCCAAAGCCTCCTTAAGCGCCACCAACAGGCTCCTCTGGCAGCCTAGAAAAGCCCGAGATAGTCAGGATTAAAGGGGGAATGGCAGGAAACTGGCCAGGCCTTTGTGCCGCTCTCAAATTTCCTGGGAAATTTTTCCGGGCTTGTGTTGTTAAGTAGAAAATGGTTCTTGAAAAGAGGCAAACAAATCTTGAACAACCGGTTCTTATCTAGAAAAGTTCTTTAAAATATATATATATATATATATTATAAATTTTTATTACAACAAACAAACAAAAAATACTTAAAGAAAAAGTGCCCAACACCAATAAACCCCACCACCATTGAGGGGGTTAAATTATTTGCAATAAGTTTCAATTTCTTCCTTAGCTCCAGCTTACATTTCTTTACCTACAAAAAGTGATTGGAATTTATTTTTCACAAAAAAAATAAAATAAATCTAGAAAAGTTCTTAAGTAGAGATGTTCTTAGGTAGAGGTACCACTGTATTTTCTTTTCAGTGATCTAAGTCAACAGCTTTCTTTTTTAGCATGGAGATTTCACCAGCAGCCTTCCAAACAGATCACTGCAGCTGTTTCATACTAAAAACTGACATTTTGACATCTTTAATGTTATTTTCAGCAGTGCACGTGCACAGAACCGCAATAGTGTCCCTGTCTTACACAAATGACCTTCTATTCATTGAGGTTTGGAATGGCTGCAGACTAAACTGCATTGAGGTTATCTAAAACTCCAGTAGCCAAATAAGGTAAACATAGAAAACAATCCTGAGACAAAGTGAAAAGTGACAAGTAGTAGTTTTATTTGATGTTTGCCAAATATATTGGGATCCCAAGACTTCTTGGTCCTTTTAGTGTACAGTGTTCCCTCGATTTTCGCGGGTTCGAACTTCACGAAACGTCTATACCACGGTTTTTCAAAAATATTAATTTCCCCCCTATACCATGGTTTTTCCCGCCCGATGACATCATATAAATCCAATAAATAAATAAATAAATCATATGTCATTGCCAAACTTTAGTCTGCCTTTAAAAAACATTTTTTTAAATAAACTTTAATAAATAAACATGGTGAGTAATAATCTAAATGATTGCTAAGGGAATGGGAAATTGTAATTTAGGGGTTTAAAGTGTTAAGGGAAGGCTTGGGATACTGTTCATAGCCAAAAATAGTGTATTTACTTCCGCATCTCTACTTCGCGGAAATTCGACTCTTGGAACGCATCCCCCGCGAAAATTGAGGGAACACTGTATTGTTCTTTAGATGGGAATGATTAGTAGAGAAGGCTGAACCTTTTATGAACCAAGAGTTTGCTTTGCTTCACTCTACAAGTATCAGGGCGAACTGGACTGAGATCAGAAGAGTAGATAGCCGGCTGGTTGGATAAATTAGAAGTGATGAAATATATGCAGTCTCCAAAAAAATGCTGAGAGACGACTCCTACAACCCCTATTAACTGTGCTGACTGAAGCTGTTAGGGGCTTTGAATCTGTCACATCTAGTGGGCTGCAAATTCTACTTTTGACTCTTTAAGACTAAGCTCCTTCTTTTGTCGAGCATTCAAATTCTTTCCAGCTTAAACTGCCCTTAAGCTACTTCCAGCTGCAGAGTACACTTCCTTCTCACAAAAGCGAGATACACTGGCCGGCTTTGATTAGAATTTTATCCACTTCAAACTCCAAGTAGAAACCCGTCTGGCTGGATCTTTCTCCTGAAGAAAACCAATTATAGCCCAAAATATGAAAGCTACTATTTCAAGAATTCAGGCTGGAATAGAAATGCTTGCCCTGGTACATATAGGCGAATTATAGAAGAACTTCAAATCTGCTATCTGAGGCATCCGAGACTGCATGCAAAATTTAGTTTTTTTGTCAGCTGTGAAAGAACAGAGGCCTCAAAAATCCTCACAATGGATGTAGTGGCATCTCCGAAATAGGGTACCAGGAAGACTGCAGAATATCTTGACAAATAATAAAGTTGCAAACTCCCCCTATTATTCCTCTTCCTTTGCTCTTTTGCTTGGTTTGTTTTGATCCGGCTGCCACCTCGAGAACTTCTGAGGTTGAGGATCTGCTACTCTGAGAATTCATTTGATGTTGTGCTTCAGTCTGAGGCTCCTCAGGGAACGGCTGGAACTCTGCCGGCTCCATGCTCAGAGGGGGAGGACGAGGAACAGGAGGAGGAGGAGGACCAGGCAGATGGGGAAGAGGAATGTCAGGACGAGGAGGAGGGGGAACAGCCTGAGACCCCCGGGGGGGAGCTCTCCCCAGCGAGTAGCCTGGAGTCATTAGATGAGAACGCACAAGCCATCATAGATATGAGGCAGAGAAGGGCAGCACAACGAAGGGGACAATTAGCCAGGTATTTCCATCCCTAATAGGCAACAGCTGGGTTTGGGTATGGTTCTCCTCAGAAAGGTTGAAAAGGCAGGCCCGCCCTTCCTGTATTGTGGAGAGTTATCTTTTGGGAGTCCTGTGACCTTGCTTCGATCCTTGGCGTCTCTGATTCTGGCTTGTGGCCTCGAAGGCTGAAAACTTGGGGGAGGCGTGGGTTTTATTATCTACAGTGGTGTGTGTGCCAGCAAGAAGCCTGTTGTATTGTCTGGCCGTCGTGACTCTTCTGTGAAGCTTCACAGCATTCCAGTTTGTAAGAACAGTTTTTGTTATGTGTTTGTTTTCAAAGATATAAAATGACTTTGCTTTTTACCAGCGTGTCTGGCTACTCTTTTTAGTTGGTGTTGGCGTCTGGGGGAACCCAGACAGAACGTTTGACAAGAACAGATTCCTTCCATGTTATAAGGCTTCTAATTCCAGAAATCTGCTAAAAACCTTATGGAGCTGGTTTCCACCAAAAGCCCACCTCCAAGTGAGCCAATTTTTGCCACGGTGTTGCCAGCATCTTACAATATTACATGGAGCATGTAAGTCCTGTCATTGAGAAGCCAAACCTCAGATGCCCTTGAGGTTGAGTTCAAAGTCTTAAGCATCTCAGGCAACTCAAGCAGTTGGAAACTGTTTGAGAAGCCTTAATTCACTTTCTAAATTCAATTTTATCATAGAGCTAAAAGTTAGCCAGAAATGCCTTGCTGCAGAATGCGAGGCAGCATCTGGACAGCACACAGGCAATTCTAGACATGGACACGAGACTGAAGCGTGCTAGCTAAATATGGGGATCCAGGCTTCGATGTGAACTGCTACACCTCTGCAGGATTATAGTAGGTCCAGATTATAAAACTAGGTAATAAATATCAGCTTGTTGGAAACATCATAGTGTGCTATACGTGCAAGTAAATTCCTAAGTCTTTGCAAAAAAAAAGATTGGAGATGCATAAACCAACTGCAGTTGCCTAGCGGTGGCAGAAGGGGGTTGATTATCATTTGTTGCAATGGAGAGGAGGGTTGGGAATTGAAAATCATTAAGTTGTTTGTCCAATTCTGAGAAACATAAATCACACATTTTGTAATCAGGCCACAGCTAATTGATGGGATAGTTGGTTTAGTTATACAGGTAGTCCTCGACTTGCAACAGTTCATTTAGTGAGAACTGAAAATAATGACTTGCGACTATTTTTCACACATGACAATTGCCATAACCCCATTGTCACATGATTTACATTCAGATGCTTGACAACAATATTATCTATCTATCTATCTATCTATCTATCTATCTATCTATCTATCTATCTATCTATCTATCTAGTATCATCTATCTAGCATCTATCTTCTATCTACAGTATCAATCTACAGTATCTACCTACCTACCTATCTATCATTATTATCATCTATCTCTATCTCCATCTCTCCATCCATCCATCCATCTTATAGCAGGGGCATCAAACCCAAGGCCTGTGGCCTGGATCCAGCCCACAGGGTACTTAGATCTGGCCCACAGGACTCCCCTGGAGACAGCAAAAGACTGGCCCAAGGTGCCTCTACCAACAAAAATGAAGTTCAGGAGGGTCACACATGGGTCTCCTGAACTTCATTTTTGCTGGTAGAGGCACCGACCTCCGTTTTTGCTAGCAGAGGGTTGCAGGAGATTGTTGCAGTTGAAAACAGAGCTCAGGAGCCCTGACATGGTCACACCCACCCCAGCCACACCTACCCAGGCTCCCAAGGTCAAACACAAACCTGACGTGGTCCTCTAGGAAATCCAAGTTTGACAATCCTGATCTACGGTATCTGTCTGTCTGTACATCCACACTGACAAATTGACAACTTTTTAGAATTAGTATGGTAACTCCATTTACTTACCAGTTACTATAGTTAGTGCATTTTATAGAAGATTCTAATACAGTGGTACCTCTACCTAAGAACGCCTCTACTTACAAACTTTTCTAGATAAGAACTGGGTGTTCAAGATTATTTTTTGCCTCTTCTCAAGAAGCATTTTCTACTTACAAACCTGAGCCTCCGAAACTTTAACTGGAGAGGGCAGGGAGAAGCCTCCGTGGGGCCTCTCTAGGAATCTCCTGGGAGGAAACAGGGCTGGAAAAGGCAGGGAGAAGCCTCTGTGGGGCCTCACTATGAATCTTCTGGGAGGAAACAGGGCCGGAAAGGGTGGGGAGAAGCCTCCATGGGACCTCTCTAGGAATCTCCTGGGAGGAAACAGAGCCTCCACCCCTCCCTGTAGTTTCACACACATTATTTGCTTTTGCATTGATTCCTATGGGAAAAATTGCTTTTTCTTACAAACTTTTCTACTTAAGAACCTGGCCACGGAATGAATTAAATTCATAAGTAGAGGTACTACTGTATATGCAAAAGCTAATGGAGGGTCAAAAATTATTTTAAAAATATAAGTTACATCCAGAGTCTGCCTCCACAGTAATGGCTTCTAGGGTCATTCAATCATCACTGTCCAATATACCAGTAGCAAGGACAAATCATATATTTCTAAAAGCAGGGTTGAGCAATGTTACAAAATGAAACGGCGGTTACGGTTGATCAACTTTGGTTTATAAACTATGGTCTCTTCCTTAAAACTGGCTCACCGACAAACTAATGCACAATAAACAACTCATAATATGGTTTCATGTATTGGGTCTATACTGTGTCCTACGTTTGTTCTTATGGATCCCATGCTTGCTCTTTCCTGCTGTTACGCAAATAACAGCCCTTGTTACAATTAATTATTATAAGGCACTGGGATAATGAACCAAAGTCGTCAAGGGTGATGCTAGATATTGTATGAAACCTGTAGCTAATGCTAAAAACCAGGAACATTTTTTTCTCCTCTTTTCTCTGCTAGCATCAAGCAAAAAACACGAACACACAGCCATGCTCCTTGTTTCTGATGCGATCAAACCACGAATCTCTTAAAGATGCACTGCCAACATTTTCCACGACATCACTTCCCCCCCCCTTATTTTCTCTGTGTATTTGTGAAGATAGTAAAGGCAAGGATATAAACTATCAAACAAACAAACAAACAGATCGACAATGCCACCCAGCAATACCCCAAATACTTGTAATCTGCAAAGCTGAAAAGGAACAGAAAGAAGACAAATATATTTGCCTCCACCAAGTGGTAGCTACTTGATCCCAGCAATTCTTTAACATAAAGGAAAAGAGGATTTCCAGCAGCCTAAGTTTTTGGTACATAGAGCTAAACCATTCATTCATTCATTCATTCATTCATTCATTCATTCATTCATTCATTCATTCAATTTACATCACTAAGAATTTTAGTCCACGTTCAGCAAAAGCCATGCTTACTTACCAGGCTATCAAGTCCACCTCCCAGAAGGTCCACAGCACCCATCTGCATGGAAGACACTTGGGGAACATTCACCGGAGGCCCCAGGTCAAGGTTCAAGAGGTCACCCAAAAGATCTCCTTGGGATGGAATCACCTGAGTTTGCTCCAGGTTTGTAGCACTCATGGTTCCCACAGGGCTGTCTCCTGCATCAGTACTGAAGGTATTTTGAGAGGGGGGGGGGAGGAAAAAAAGAGTTAACTTGGTTTCACTGTCAAAGAGGAGAGCAACGCAAAAGACTTTCTCATCCAAGCTGCTCTATACAGACTTTGCAGTGCCAAGTATTTATGTAAAAATAACCCTCGCAAGAGGGATGTGAACTGTAAAATAATTTGATAGCAAACAACTGCTATTTCTTTAAAAGTTGAATCCCACAAATATCTACCCAATATATGAAGCTGTTGAAACACAGATTAAAACAGTGGGCAAATAAAACCCCAATATTAAAATAAGGAACTGAAGAATTTTAAACCAGGCCATTTGGTCATGGTGAAAGAACAGGGGCAGCTGTGGAATGCATAACCTGCCAAATAACTTGGGAAGAGCATTCACCCAAAGCAAGCAAGGGAAACTTGTGGGCTTCCAGGTGTTGCTACACTACAATTCCCAGGTTTCTTCACTATTACTTAGGGCCATTAGGTATTGGAGGGCAACATTATCTTCTGGATCAGAAGCCCCGATTCAGCCAACACGTCCAGGCAAATTCTCACATTTTTCTGGCAAGCTGCCCAGAGCTGCTTCATAGGGTGAAATGGGCAGCAGACAAATTCTATGAATAAACTACAGATACATCTCCACTTAGGACCAGTCGTTTGGCAAAAGGTCCATATAACGAAGACCCAGATTGTTGAGGGCAATATGCTTACATAAACCGCTTAGAGAGGGCTGTAAAGCAATGTGAAGCGGTATATAAGTCTAAATGCTATTGCGAATTGAAGTTCTGATGACCCTACCCGGGGGTACTTACAACCTGGATTCAAAATTCTGAGAGTCGCTGACACACCACCCCGCTGGGTCATGTGATTGTATTTCACATGCTCTGCATTTACTACTGTATGAGGCATCCTGCAGGTCACAGGACCATATTTGATGACAGCTTTGCCCAAAATCAACGTTAACGTTTGGGTTTTGGCAAAATTGCACCCACAGTAAATCATCAGTTTGCTTAACAACCGTTGCAAAAAAAAAAAGGATGGGCTGTCAACCCATCCGAAGCCATCTTGGAGCTTCAGTGCTGCCACACTGGAGCAAGGGATAAGGAGGAGGGATTAGAGACAGCTGGGCTGGTGAGATTGGATCTGCCAAACTGTTGGCAGCTGGTGATCAGCAGAAATTGCCTGTGTCAGCGTTCTAACTAACATCTAAGTTTAAATGAACTCAATCTGTATAGTCTGGAGGACAGAAGGAAAAGGGGGGACATGATCGAAACATTTAAATATATTAAAGGGTTAAATAAGGTCCAGGAGGGAAGTGTTTTTAATAGGAAAGTGAACACAAGAACAAGGGGGCACAATCTGAAGTTAGTTGGGGGAAAGATCAAAAGCAACATGAGAAAATATTATTTTACTGAAAGAGTAGCAGATCCTTGGAACAAACTTCCAGCAGACGTGGTAGATAAATCCACAGTAACTGAATTTAAACATGCCTGGGATAAACATATATCCATCCTAAGATAAAATACAGAAAATAGTATAAGGGCAGACTAGATGGACCATGAGGTCTTTTTCTGCCGTCAGACATCTATGTTTCCATGTTTCTAAATTAGAGTCCAAGGCAAAGACTTAGAAACATAGAAACATAGAAGATTGACGACAGAAAAAGACCTCATGGTCCACCTAGTCTGCCCTTATACTGAGCGCCACCACCTTCTCAACAACCTTCCCCATAAAGGGAAGGTTGGAGACTGGACGATAGTTGTTAAGAATGGCTGGGTCCAGGGAAGGCTTCTTGAGGAGGGGGCGCACAAGTGCCTCCTTGTAGGGAGCTGAAAAGGACCCCCTCCTCAAAGAAGCGTTGACAATCTCCTGGACCCAGCTCTGTGTCACCTCCCTGCTAGCCAAAACTAGCCAGGAGGGACACAGATCCAGCAAACAGGTGGCGGAACTCACAGCTCCAATGGCCTTGTCCACTTCATCAGGTGTCACCAGGTCAAACTCCCCCCAGACAGATGGACAAGGACGGGCCTCAGTCACCTCAACTGACTCGTTATCAGTCGACACTGCTGTCCAATTGGAGTCAAGGTCCGTCCGAATCTGTATTAATAATTAATAATAATAATAATAATTTATTAGATTTGTATGCTGCCCCTATCCGAAGACTCGGGGCGACTCACTATTGTTTCCGTATTCATGTGAATGGTGAATCTGTTTCTAAATTTTGTTATTACAAACGGGCCACATAAAATTGTAAGTCATCAGGACAGGACAGGGTAATATCTCTATAGATGGAATTTTAAAAACGCAAATGACCCACAAACTCATTCTGTCTCTCTCTTACCTCCCGTGATGGATAGGAAGGTGTTTGCGGTGGATTCCATGGCTGCCTTCCACAAAGGCATTGGGTGGTTTGTGATACACTGAGGCCAAAGAACCAATGTGGCAAATGAGCTCATCCAGCAGAGTGGGCTCGATCAAATCGGTCTCTTCAGAGATCAGGGGCTTCTCTGACAAGACCACCTCCTTGGCAGTGACGGGGTCTGTAGAGAGGAGTCGCCAGTAAATGTAGCCACGGTCACGCAGATCTGGGTTGTCAGAATCCTGAGGGAGAAAAAGGTCTAATTTGAAAACAGCCACTTTTAATGGTACTTGTAAAGAATACGAATATTCCTATTGCTACAGAGACAAACGCATTTTTACTTTAGGGAATTGACGTCCCTATCTGCTGAAGTTGCTGAGATGGGAGAAACGTCGTTCTAGTTTATTATATAGATTGGAAATAAAATAGAGTTAAACTTTGAAGCTGGTGTTTCCTTTGGAGGCTTCAACATTTAACTCCCATTTTATTTCCATGCTGGCTTGGGAATGCTGGACTTAAAAGTCCATATCCCATATTGAACATTTGGGGTGAATATGCTTTGAAAATGTCCTTGTCCCGACTTTTCTCTCCTTAACAAAAACCTACATGGGCAGAAACCCAGTTATTTTTACCCCAATTACCAAAATTTGTAGTAAACTCACAAAGAGCACTTCTATGCATGTACATCCTATTCATGGTCGAAGCTATTTGTGAAGCGACTCTGGGTCTACAGGTCAAAAGGCAAAGAAGGGATGTAATGGGTAATGGCTTTCTCAACAAAAGACTGATCTGAGAAATCAAGCTCACTACTTCCAAACAATTAAGGTTATTCTGGGTTTGAGGAACTGATCAGGGAGAACAACTATGGATATGTCAATAATTTTGGGATGCAAAATAATTTGAAGTAAAAAAAGAGATCTTAAAATAAGCTTGAGAAAATGACTAACAGACCAAAGAAAAGAAACTGACACACCGAGAAAAAGTTTGGTCCACCATTGTACATCTGATGGGCAGTGTTCCCTCTAATTTTTTTTTGGGGTGGGCAGAAAAGTATAGTGTCTGAGCGGCAGTCCCTTTGGGACTGGGCGGCACAGAAATATTAAATAAATAAATAAATAAATAAATAAATAAATAAATAAATAAATAAATAAATAAATAAATACATACATACATACATACATGTATAAATACATAAATAAATAAATGAACGGACGAACGAACAAACAAACAAACCAACAAAGAAACAAAAAACCCACCCTGTTTTGCCTCAGAGAATTTCAAAATAAAATACTGTACTGTGTGTCTAATAGGGCAACTCTATCAATATCAAAATGCCACTTAAATAGTTGAGCTAGTTTCAAACTAGATTTTGATTTTCTTTCTCTCTTCCTTACTCCCATTCTTTTTCTTTCTCTTTTCCTTCCTCTCTTTTTTCTGTTTCTCTCTCTTCCTCTCTTCCTCTCTCTCTCCTTCCCTCTCACTCTTTCCCCCTCGGCTTCTGGCAGGTTTGAAAAACTCTGAGTTGATGATGATTTTTAAGTGAGTGATTGCTCACTGCTCAGCTTAGAGGGAACTATGCTGATGGGTCTTCCATTCTGCACACAATTGTGTCAATGAATGCTGGAAGCCAACCCTTTGCTATCACTTGATGGAAGTGACCAGCTGGTTATTATTTATTTAAATTTATTGGCTGACTAATTCCTGAGCAGCATACAAAAGCAGCCCCATAAACACAGGTGAGAAACATTAATGGTCAATAAGGCAAGTTGAGGGTTTATCCATTTTTTAAAAGAATTAAAGAATTACTACAGCGTAATGATCTCTAAAACATAAAAGTGCTAAAGCAAAAACCTGTATGATATTCTTGAACAAACTTTGACAGAGGATATACCAAGGTAAAGGGCAAAAGAAGGCCCAGGAATCTAAGGTCAAAAGTAGGTCTTTGGGACATTTAATATTCTCTACAGAAAAATCTAGTGGAAGGGACAGATTTTATTTTCCTGGGCTCCAACCTGCCAACTAAAGGATAGGATTTGCCCAGTTGCAAGGTATGGCTGTGAAAGCTAGACCATAAGAAAGGCCAAGCACCAAAGAATTGGGGCCTTTAAACTATGGTGCTGGAAAAGACCCCTGCGAGTCCCTTGGCCTGCAAGGCGATCAAACCAGTCAGTCTTAGAGGAGATCAACCCTGATTGCTTTTTAGAAGGCCAGATCCTGAAGATGAAACTCAAATTCTCTGGCCACCTAATGAGAAGGAAGGACTCATTGGAGAAGAGCCTAATGCTGGGAATGATTGAGGGCAAAAGAAGGTGATAGCAGAGAATGAGGTGGCTGGATAGACTCACTGAAGCAGTGGGTGTGAGATTAAATGGACTAGAAAGAAAGAAAGAGAGAGGGAGAAGATATGAAGGAAGGAAGGAAGGAAGGAAGGAAATAATAATAATAATAATAATAATAATAATAATAATAATAATAATAATTTATTGGATTTGTATGCCGCCTCTCTCCAAAGCCTCGGAGCGGAAAGAAAGAAAGAAAGAAAGAAAGAAAGAAAGAAAGATGATAGATAGGTAGGTAGGTAGGTAGGTAGATAGATAGATGATAGGTAGGTAGGTAGGTAGGTAGGTAGGCAGGCAGGCAGGCAGGCAGATGGATAGATAGATAGATGCTGGAATACAAAGTTAAGTTTTGTTCGCTGAGTATATATATACACTGACTCATCAGACAAGCAATGCCAACTCATGTAAACTTAATTGCAAAATGTTGGTTCTGGTCACCATGTTCTGTTTTGGCCACTGCTTATTTCTGGAGTTTTGTGCTGTTTGATGGGAGTTTTAAAAACCATACCATTCATCACATGAATGCCCAATAACAGGTGAAAGCACAGATGGCCCCTTGGGGTGGTGATTTTAGGAGCTGTCAGTGAGAAGCTATCAGGATGTCAATATTTAGAAGTATATTTTATACTATCAAGGAAGATGCGTTTTAGTCGGTTCCCGAAACTTGTGGAGGTGTATTTCATTTTCCATTTTGGATTCTTCACATATAAATTAGGATCTCCCTGATAAGATTATGGAGCAGTGTAATTTTTAAAATCATGGTTTCTATAATATGGTTTAACAGTCATAGGAGGTTTCTGTTAACTTTGGATGACATTAAATTATGACTCACAGCACTTCTTACCGTTAGCTGAGCTACTGGAAACTATTGTTTGGCAGCAAACGAAGGGCCACAGGTTGTCTCTTCCACAAATGTATCACCATAACCACCTCATGGCTCTGCCTCATGTTCCGCCCCTCGTGCCCAGTGGCACCGGAACATTTTCAAGGCCAATTGGGTCAGGCTATTTTAATCTCTGGAGAGATGATGCTCAAAAGAACAGATGCCATAACAAAAAAAGGCTCTCCTTCGCCATCCTGCCAGATGGCACCTTTTAATGGGACATGTAGCATGCCTCTCCAGCTGGATTTAATAGAACTGGGAGAGGCAGGCTCTCAAATAACCTTGCCTCATGTCACTGAGGGCTTTGTAGGAAACTACCAGCACCCAAAGGTGGGTTTTTTTCAAGAGCAACTGTCCTTTCTGGTTTTTCTTTGAAGAGGTTTCACTTTTCATCTAAGAAGCTTACTCAGCTCTGACTGAATAGTGGGGAATGGAAGGATTTATGTTCCTTGCAGACAGCTGGTCATTTGCATTCTTTTAGCGAGTCCTTGAGGCCACTTGGAGGTTTATCTGTGTCCTCAGGGTCACCTGAGAAGTGCAAATGAGTGTGGAGCCTTCTTGGAACTGCTAAAAGGACTGTGTTGTACAGCCACACATTGCTGACCATTCCATGTTGATATTATTCAAATGTTACCAGCAACCCGATGGAAGAGGCTACATGGTTCCAGTGTGACTGCGGACAATATAAGAAAGAGACCAGGGGTCTACAACATTAAACACTTAAAAGAGCCATTTCCCACAGAAAACAAAACACCAGGAGCCACAAAATCTAAGTGGGCCTGGCCAATTTGGCATCACTCACTCACACCCAGTCACACCTACCCAGGTTTTGTGGCTGCCAGTGTTTTTTATGGGAAACCGGTTATTTTTCTGTGTGTCTCTTTCTCCCTCTCATCTCTCTTTCTCCCACTCCCTCTCCCTCCCTCATCTCCCTTTCTTCCTCTCTCTCTCATCTCTGTCATTTCTCTTTCTTTCTATTTCCCTCTCATCTCTCTCTCTCTCTCTATTTCTCCCTCTCATTTGTTTCCCTCCCTTTTCCCCCTCTCTCTCATTCTTTCCCTCCAGCTCTCTCATTTCTCTCTCTCTCAATTGGTTCTCCCTTTTCTCTCTCTCATTCTCTCCCTCCATATTTCTCTTCCTTCCTTCTTTCCTTCCTCTCTTCCTTTCTCTGCCCCTCCTCTCTTTCTCTCATTCCCTTCTTTCCTTCCTTCCTTCCTCCCTTCCATCCTTCCTTTGGTAAATACATAAATACTGCTTTTTAAGTTCTACTAGTTGTGTTGCTGAAACAACAGGAACCAGCTAGTAGCAACTCTGTCAGATTTGAAACGATGGGCAGAAATCATGGAGAGAGGTGACCCTCTTTGCCCCTCACCTCCGCTTGTGGCTGGTTCTGCTTGTCTTTTTCTCCCCTGTTCTCTCTTTCATCCCTCTCTCTCTCACGTGCACAAGCACCCATGTGGGATACATCCTGGGCTGGGATCACAGTGAGGACGGGGTCCTCTTCCTGCCAGCACCAGTGAGATGAGTAGCAAGCCACGCTGCACAGCGCAGAAGAGCCCGCACTGGCTGCGCGGGGAAGCCTGCACTGCACTGCACTGCACTGGTGAGCTGGAGCTCTTCCCTCCCTGCATCCAGCAGCAGCAACTGCTCCTCTCCATTCCTCTCCTTCCGGAGCCAACACAAAGGGGATCAACTAGCACTGAGCTGCCCACAAAGGACACGGAATCACAAAAAGCAGCCAGTCGTGGGCAGTGCGGAGAAAACGCTAAGAGCCCTTCAGTTGCGTGGCTCTGCAGAAAGGCTTCCACCTTCTTGGGGCAGAGAGAGAGGTGGCCTGCTAAGGTGGAACGGTGACGTGTGCTCACCTCCGTGGCTCTGAGTGCTAACAGAGTCCAGGGCAATTATGCTACTGCACCTGTGCAGGTAGCAGAATAGCGCGCAGAGACATAGGTGCACCTGTGTTTCCATGTGGAAACAAAAAACTGTGCCAAAACCTGGGCGCACCTGCGTCTCCGTGCACGATTCTGCTACCTGCACAGGTCCAGTAGCATCATCATCATTATTATTATTATTATTATTATTATTATTATTATTATTATTATTATTATTTATTAGATTTGTATGCCGTCCCTCTCTGCAGACTCAGGGCGGCTCACAACAACAATAAAACAATGTACAACAAATCTAATAATTTAAAAAACACTAAAACCCCCTTATTAAAAGCAAACATACACACAAACATACCATGCATAAACTGTATAGGCTCGGGGGAGCCTGACGGCAGAGGTGGGTTTTAAGGAGTTTATGAAAGGCAAAGAGGGTGAGGGCAGTTCTAATCTCCAGGGGGAGCTGGTTCCAGAGGGTCGGGCCGCCACAGTGAAGGCTCTTCCCCTGGGGCCCGCCAAACGACATTGTTTAGTCGACAGGACCCGGAGAAGGCCAACTCTGTAGGACCTAACCGGTCGCTGGCATTGCGCTGGAGTCCGCTAACAATCAGAGCCACGGGGGCGAGCACATGTCACCGTGCCACCTTAGCAGCCCACCTCTGGGCAGAGAGCATGTTGCGTGACCGGGTCAGGACAGAAAACTGCAGGACAAGGGTCAAAGAAACGCATGCAGCTCTGGGGCTGCGGGTTGCCGACACCCGAATTAACCAAGCATTGGGAAGACCTTTTGATAGCATAACAGTGATGCTAACACTTTTCAGCGTAGGAAGCGCAGGTGAACAGGGTCTGTGCCTTACCTGGGTAGCAAGGCTCAGCACTTGCTGGACCAGTTCCTGTGTTTCGGACGGCTTCTTCAAAAATAACTTTACAATGGCAGTCAACAAAGTGAGCTGCACCTGGAGGAAAAGCAAGAACAAAGAAATTAGGAAGGTTTCTAGCGAAGAAATTAAATTTCCAGGACCAGCTGACCTCGGGGAATATTGCCTTCGATTGGGACATAGGTTTTAAAGAAAGACAGAAAGGTTAAGCATCTGTGTGATGTAGCTCTTCCTGCAATTAACAAAGAAAAGAAGCCTTGTGGGATCAGCTCTAAATTTAGCCTAGCATCCTGCTTCCCCCAACTGCCAACCAATCTAATGTCTCCAGGTAGCAGTAAGCAAGTCTGGGGGGAAAAAACAGGCCTTCCATATTTACCCCTGAGCAGCTGGTACTTAGGCCATATTGCTCTAAACCAGGATGTCCCACTATTTATTTATTTATTTTATTTATTTATTCAATTTGTATGCCGCCCCTCTCCGCAGACTCGGGGTGGCTCACAGCAATGATAAACAATATATAACAAATCTAATAATTGAAGAGAAACACTAAAAACCCCATTATTAAAAGCAAACATACACACAAACTTACCATACATAAACAGTATAGGCCTGGGGAAGATATTTCAGTTCCCCCATGCCTGACGGCAGAGGTGGGTTTTAAGGAGTTTGCGGAAGGCAAGCAGGGTGGGGGCAGTTCTAATCTCAGGGGGGAGCTGGTTCCAGAAGGTTGGGGCCGCCACAGAGAAGGCTCTTCCCCTGGGACCCGCCAAACGACATTGTTTAGTTGACGGGACCCGGAGAAGGCCAATTCTGTGGGACCTAATCGGTTGCTGGGATACACCACTGAGGCTTCTGCGTAAGCTACACCAGTGTTTTTCAACCAGTGTGCCACAGCACACTAGTGTGCCATGAGACACGGTCAGGTGTCCTGTGGGGAAATTAAAAATAGGTCCCCAAACTACGGCCTGCATGCCGGATACGGCCCACGGAGGCCATTTATCCAGCCCGCCGCCAGCTGCCTCCATCCAAACATAAACATTCCCCTCACAATCCCTCCAGCTATCAGCGACAGGAAGAATGGAGGCACAGGCAACGCTCACTGACCAATCACCTTCTAGGATTCATCCCAACCACTAGCGATGAACCAATAGCAGGCCGCCTCTCATCCACACCCAGGAAGGTCCCCACTCAGGTTGCCACTCACTTGTTATTGTGTGGCCGCGACAAGTAATTGAAGCTGCTACTCCTCCCCATAGTCCCGATTTCTAATCCTGGTCAGGACTGGAGGTAAATGTTGCCACCACTCGATGAAGTCTCAGCCTCAGCTGGTTATGTCTATCCTGATGGTGTACAGTGATCCCCCGAGTTTCGCGATCTCGATCATTGCGAAACGCTATATCGTGATTTTTCCACCCGATGACGTCACTCCCTTCCTTTCTCATCTTTCTTTCTCTCTCTCTTTCTCTATCTTGCTTCTTCCTCTCTCACACTCTCTTCCTCCCTCTCTCATCTCTTTCTTTCCTTCTCTCTCTTTCTCTATCTCTCCCCCTCTTGCTCTCGAGCGGCGGGCGGCACCCAGGGAAGGTTCCTTCGGCCGCCCACCAGCTGATCTGCTCGGCAGCGCGGCAGCAGCGAGGAGCCGAAGATGGGGTTTCCCCATTGCCTGGGCAACGGGGAAACCCCATCTTCGGCTCCTCGCTGCTGCCGCGCTGCAAGAGAGCGGCAAGCGAGCAGCCGGGTGGCCGGGCGAACGGGCAAGCGGCAAGCGATCTTGGGGTTTCCCCTTTGCCTGGGCGGCGGGGAAACCCCATCTTCGGCTCCTCGCTGCTGCCGCGCTGCGGAGCAGATCAGCTGTTGGGCGGCCGAAGGAACCTTCCCTGGGTCTTCCCCGGGTCTTCCCCGCCGCCCACACGCAAACTCCACCATCTGCGCATGTGCGGCCATGGAAAAAGGGGCGCGCATGCGCAGATGGTGTTTTTACTTCCGCACCACTACATCCCGAAATATCGATTATCGCGAGGGGTCTTGGAACGGAACCCTCGCGATAATCGGGGGATCACCGTATATATATGTATATATATGTATAATATGTACTGTGTTAGAGTGTCATTTTGTGTCATTTTGGTTGGTGGTGTGACCCAGGATTTTGTAAATGTAAAAAATGTGCCGCGGCTGAAAAAAGGTTGAAAATCACTGAGCTACACAACCACACAAAAATAAAAGAGATGGGCAGATCCAAAGGAACCTGATTTATAGACCAGTGCAAAAAACTTTGCAAAGGGAAAAGTGATGCTGAGGCATGAAAAAAAAAGGGGGGAGATGTTCTGATCGGTTGCTGAGAAGCAAGAACAAAGCTGAGTCAGTAAAAGGATGATAGACAAATACAATTAACAAAGACAGACCGTTCTCTGTCGAGATAATATCCTGATTACTTTGCAAAGCTATTTTTAAATACCTTCAGGGATGGCGTGACAGCTGTCTGCCAAAGTCAAAGATACGAATGTATTTGGAATTTGGCCGCAAATATGAAATCTCAGTTCTGTCTCAAAGCAGTTAATGAAAAGCTGTGAATTAGGGACAGATGGACGTATCCAGAGGGCAAATAGGAAAAAGTAGCCGCAGCAGGGGTTTAAGCAACACATACAAGGGTTATCTAGAAAGTAAAGTTATAGTACAAGCCATGCAGCTCTCGCAGGAAATGTTCATGGGGGAAGTTGGTACTACTATCGTGTAGTGGGAATCCAGCGGAAGAGAATGAGCAGTGCCAGTGGTCAATAGATCATCGACTGGCCTGGTGAAGGTTAGAGATGAGCGTCCTCATTCCGTTCCCCTCCAAGTGTGAAGTATGTGCTGTAATACGCTACCTGAATGCTAAGGTCATGAACGCTGCTGCGATGGGTGCCCAGGATTTGTGGGTAATGGGTGCCCAGGATTTGTGGGTAATGGGTGCCCAGGATTTGTGGGTAATGGGTGCCCAGGATTTGTGGGTAATGGGTGCCCAGGATTTGTGGGTAATGGGTGCCCAGGATTTGTGGGTAATGGGTGCCCAGGATTTTTCTCGCCGATTGCTAAGTTTGGAATGTTTTGGCTGAAGGAGAATGGGTATGGCACCATTGCAATGATTGACGTTTGCTCTCTGAAGTATGGTGATAAGCTTAAGTTTCATCTCTTGTCAGTATACAGTTGAGAAAAGCCTCGCCTTCAATCTTGAAACAGTCAAGGAATTCTCGGGCGGCACTGACTCTGTCGATTTTGTATGCTTTAGTAAGCATCTTGGGCACCCATTGCAGCAGTGTTCATGCCCTTAGCATTCAGGTAGTGGATTACAGCACGGACTTCACATTTGTTTGCCCAGGTTCGCCTGGTGCACCAGTTGCGGCCCTATTTGGACCGAGTCACTGCTCACAGTCACTCATGCCCTCATCACCTCGAGGTTCGACTACTGTAATGCTCTCTACATGGGGCTACCTTTGAAAAGTGTTCGGAAACTTCAGATCTTGCAGAATGCAGCTGCGAGAGCAATCATGGGCTTCCCTAAATATGCCCATGTCACACCAACACTCCGCAGTCTGCATTGGTTGCCGATCAGTTTCCCGTCACAATTCAAAGTGTTGGTTATGACCTATAAAGCCCTTCATGGCACCGGACCAGATTATCTCAGGGACCGCCTTCTGCTGCACGAATCCCAGCGACCGGTTAGGTCCCACAGAGTGGGCCTTCTCCGGGTCCCGTCAACTAAACAATGTCGTTTGGCGGGGCCCAGGGGAAGAGCCTTCTCTGTGGCGGCCCCGGCCCTCTGGAACCAACTCCCCCCGGAGATTAGAATTGCCCCCCCCTCCTCACCTTTCGTGAACTCCTTAAAACCCACCTCTGCCATCAGGCATGGGAGAACTGAGATACTCTTTCCTCCTAGGCCTTTACAATTTATGCATGGTATGTTTGCTTGTATGTGTGATTAGTTTTACAATAAGGGTTTTTTAGTTGTTTTAGTATTGGATTTACATGCTGTTTTTTATTGTTGTTGTTAGCTGCCCCGAATCTACTGAGAGGGGCGGCATACAAATCCAATAAATAAATGAATGAATGAATGAATGAATGAATAAATTTGGAGGGAAACAGAATGGGGACGCTCATCTCAAACCTTCTCCACAACGCCAGTCGATGATCTACTGACCACTGGCACTGCTCGCTCTCTTCCGCTGGCTTCCCACTACACAATAATAATACCAACTTCCTTGTGCCTTGTAACCTTACTTTCTGGATAACCCTCGTAGTTAGAGAAGCAGTACGGTGGAGAAGCAGCAGCTTGTGGAAAGAAAAAATACAGGCAAGGTTTTGGCCAGAATCCAGCTGCTGAAATCAAGGGTCCAGTTGCTTCCTTCAAAAGAACCGAGACAGGAATATGGAGAGATCAGTGTTACCTGAGTGCTTTCGTCATGGAAGCCCTCTAGGAAGCTCTCCAAGAGCTCATCTGCATTGTCAATTCTCTCTGCGTATTCACCCACAATCCAGATCATAGCTGCTCGGGCATCTGGCTCATCCAGAGAATCAAGGTTTTCACAAAGCGTGGCGATGATACTTTCATACCTAATTTAACCAAGGCAGAGTTGGATACGGTTATTATTGTCAAACCTTCTTGTGCTCTCTATTTGTTTTTCCCTCCCAAAACAAACCTTGCAAATTCAGAGTTCCTTTTTTGCTCCAGGGTCTTCAGATCCTGGTTTTAACAATTGTTACCTCTGTTTTAATAACCCCCTACCCTCTGTTAATCAAGTAGCTTTCTTTGTCTATGCAAAGGCTCTGCAAAGCATCCCATCCCAATGCTTGCTTTCCAATTCTCAAATAATTATTAGTATTTCAGGCCATCAAATACTAGTGTTAATGAAGGCATGTAGGTGAGTTGTGCAAACACAGATTAGGTTTAAGCAGTGGTACATGTCAGAGGAAACTGGTTATTTTTGTTGGCCACAAGTTCAATACGAGCCAGGTCTGTGATTCTAAAAACCTAAAAAAATGCAAATTAAAAATATTTTTCCCAATCTATTTTGCCCTGGCCAGACAAAACATATAGTCTTGTGTCCAATTTTGGATACTCCAGTTTAAAAAGCATATTGACCAACTGGAACAAATTCAAAAGAGAGCTACCAAAATGGTAAGGGGTCTGGGTATACCAAGCTCTTTGAAGAACATTTAATGTATCTAAATCTATTTTATATACAGAAGAGATGACTGAGGACAAATATGGTGAAGATTCTTAAAAAGCTATTAAATGCAAGCTATTACTGTCCCAGAGGGAAGGACCAGAACCAATGGGTTTAAACCATAAAGTAGGAAATTCAACCTAGACATCCCAAGGAACTTCCTGATTGTACAAGCTGTCAATTTGTAGTACAGGTTGCCATATGAAGTGTTGAGTTCTTTTTCGCAGGATATAAGACTGGTCAGTGGTCATCAGTCTTATATGCTCTAATGCATTTCTGGGGTTCCCAACCTTTTCTATATCTTCACACCCCTAGAATGCTTCTGATATATTTTCACACCCCTTACAAAAGTAAACAATTACTGTATTTTTCAGAGTATAAGACACGCTGGAGTATAAAACACACCTTAGTTTGGGGGGAGGAAAATAGGGAGGGGGGAATCTGCCCACCAGGTATTCATCTAGATAGCATCCTTAATCTGATCAACTTCAGCACATTATTTTATCCCCTGGTTAGGGCTGGAAAAAACCTTATTCAGAGCGAGTAGCAATGAAAACAAGCCTGCAAAGACTTAGGGCTGGAAAAAACATTTGAAAAAAAAAAGCCTGCAAGCCAGTAAGAGTCAGGAAGATTGTTAGTGTCTCGTTAGGGCTGAAAAAAAAGCTTCAAAAAGCTCCATTCAAAATATAAGATTCATCCAAATTTCCCGCCTCTTTTAGGGGGGAAAAATATGGTACGCGCATATATAATGTATTAATTATATAATTATGTATATACATACACAATACAATACATAGTATATTATTATTATTATTATTATTATTATTATTATTATTATTATTAATTAGATTTGTATGCCGCCCGTCTCCGAAGACTTATGCATACACATTATCATTTTGAAACTTCTAAACCCAGGTTTTTACACCCCCTGGAATATAATCTCACAACATCAGGTTGGGAACCTTTGCTGTAATGAAACTGGAGTTGGACTAAACAAATTCTAAATTCCCTTCCCACTTCGTGATTCTGAATATTTAGTCAATGACACCTTGATTTTTTCTCGAATAAAGTTGCCCTGTCCCTACTTATTCAGGTGTTCCTCCACTAGGTCACCTAAAGGCCATACAAATTGGCACCCCTTAGGTCAGCCACAATTAGTATCGATAAGGTTGCTTCTGCATTCTTCGTTTGGTAGCTGTACTTACTTGTTGGGATACTTGCGGAAGATGTCTCGGATGACCACGATGGCTTCCTGCACCACATAGTTGACCTTGGTCTGGATGAGATCCAGAAGGGTGCTCACACAGCGCTCAGCAGATTGCTGTCAAAAAAGGACAGGGCAAAACAGACATCTTCAAGTATAAAGTAGGGTATAAAGGCTAACTTGGAAATGCCTTACAATTCTAGAATTTCACCTACATGTGTCACATCCACTCCCTGTTTAAATTTATTTATTTATTTAGCACAGGGGTGTCAAACTCAAGGCCGGGGGGGGGGCAGATCCAGCCCACAAGGTATTTAAATATGGCCCATAGGGTCACCCTGGAAACAGCGAAGGACCGGCTCGCGGTACCTCTGAAAATGAGTTCCCAAGCTACGTTTTTGGCTGCAATAGCCTCCTGCAACCCAGCTAAAACAGAGCTTGGGAGGGCTCGAAAGCCCATTTTCACTGGCAGAGTGCTTGGGCCACCACAGGACCTCCGACATGCAGCTAATAGCGGATCCCATTCGAGAGGAGAATGATTTGGTGATGCACCAGAGGCCTGTGCAGCTGGCACCTGAGCCGGACAGTGAAGAGGCTGGCGAGGACTCGGTGCCAGAGGCAGAGGTTCAGCCAGGGCCTTCAGAATCTCCAGTACAGTGGTACCTCGACATATGAGTTTACAGTGATCCCCCGGTTATTGCGTTCCCACCATTGCGAACAGGCTAATTTGCGATTTTTCAACCCGGAAGTCAAAACACCATCTGCGCATGCGTGCCCTTTTTTTCTATGGGCACGCATGCGCAGATGGCGCCGGGCAGATCAGCTGCTGGGCGGCTTCCCTGGGTCTTCCCCCTCTTGCTGGTGGGAGGGCGAAGCCCCCCCCAGCACCCGCTCGCCCGCCGTTTGCCCGGCCACCCACCGTTCGCCGCTCGCCCGCCCTTCGCCCGGCCACCCGCCGTTTGCCCGCCGTTCGCCGCTCGCCCGCCCTTCGCCCTTCGCCCGGGAAGTTCGCCAGGAGTCAGCAGAGAAGCCGCGCGCCTGTTTCAAAACGATCGGAGCCGGCCTGGGGGGGCTTTCCAGCAACCCCCGAGCCCCCAACCCGGGCTCGGGGGTTGCTGGAAAGCCCCCCCAGGCCAGCTCCGATCGTTTTAAAACAGGTGCGCCGCTTCTCCGCTGACTCCTAAAGCAGGGAAGTTCGCCAGGAGTCAGCGGAGAAGCCTCGCTGCTGCGGGCGAGTAAAAACACCATCTGCACATGCGCAGATGGTGTTTTTACTTCCGCAGCGCTACTTCGCGAAAACCCGCTCATTGCGGGGGGGTCCTGGAACGGAACCCTCGCAATGATCGGGGGAACACTGTAATTCGTTCCAGACCCGAGCTTGTAAGTCGATCAACTCGCATCTCGAACGAATGCCTTTAGACTTTGTTTTTCGCACTGAGATAACCAGAAGCAAGGATTCTTGCACCACCTAGCGGAAGCTCGGCTCGTATCCCGAATTTGAGCTCAGGTACCGAACAGAAATTTCGCTCGCGTCGTGGCTCGTAACTTGGAATACTCGCATGTGGAGCACCTCGTATCTAGAGGTACTGCTGTATCTTATAGCAGTGATGAGGCAGAAGAGGAGGAGCCTCTTCTTAATGCACGTGCACGCAGAGCTGCCAAAAGTCAGGAATGGCTACTCCAGAGGAGGTCTCCTTGGGAGTAAGACTTGGGGCTCCTTGGCCACTCCCCTAGTCTACTTAAGGAAAGCAGAAGCAGCTGAATCCCTGCAGGAAACCAGGTTGGAAATTTGTGTGTTGGTGTTGCCTTGGGTCTGGAAAATCTCTGCTCTGCTTATAAGAACATAAGAAGAGCCACGCTGAATCAGGCCAAAGCCCATCGAGTCCAGCATTCTGTGTCACACAGTGGCCCACCAATTGTACATGGGGATCTTGAGCAGAAAGAGAAGGCAAAACCCTCCCTTTCCCTTGACCCCCAACAAGTGGTACTCAAGGGAATCTTGCCTGCCTCAACCAACATAGAGGCAGCACATGGACATCCGTTTCAATAACCACCGATACACTTGGCATCCATGAATCTGTCTAATCCTGCCTTGAAGCTATCAAAGCTGACAACTGTCACGACTTCTTCTGGAAAGGAATTCCATAAACCAACGACCCTCTGGGTGAAGAAATATTTCCCTTTATTTGTCCTCACTACCCTCTGGGTGAAGAAATATTTCCCTTTATTTGTCCTCACTTTTTTACCTATGAGCTTTAGGGAATGCCCCCTTGTCCTAGTATTGTGTGATAGAGAAAAGATTTTTTCTCTATCCACCTTTTCTATCTCATGCATGATTTTATACTCTTCAATCAAGTCATCCCTTAAATGCCCTCTTTCAAGGCGTTGCAACTGGTTCCATAAGGGAGGTGCTCCATTTCCTTGATCATAGTTGTTGCCCTTTTTAGCACCTTTTCCAGTTCCATTATATCCTTCTTGAGATGTGGTGACCAGAACTGTACACAGTACTCCAAGTGTGGTCTCACCATCGATTTGTACGGAGGCAAAACAACACTTACTGACTTATTTTCATTTCCCTTCCTAATCATGCCAAGCATGGAATTTGCTTTTTTTTTTTTTACTACTGCTGCACACTGGGTTGACATCTTCATTGAGCTGTCCACCTAAACCCCAAGATCCCTTTCTTGGGTTGTCTCAGAAAGCTTGGTCCCCATCAATTGGTAGGTATAATTTGGGTTCTTTGCCCCAATTGCTTCAGTTTATCTGCTTCAGTTCCGTTTTTTTCTTAGACCTATCAAAGACTAATTGCTATTCTATTATTTATGACTTTCTGAACTTATGGCAACTGTTAATGATAATTAATTAAGACTTGGGCTTTTGCAAGAAAAGACTGCCTTTAAGTTCGTGTGTATGTGACCTTTACTAAGACAATTATTAGTAGCTGATTATTGATTAAAATAAGTTTGAGCAAACTGTGTCTTTGCTACCTTCTTAGTTGGGGCAGGACACAACCTACATCTTTTTGTGATTCAGCCTGAGGCTGCTCAGGGACCAGCTGTGTCTCTGCTGGCTCCATGCCCGGAGGAGGATGACAGCGCAGAGGAGGGGGCTGAACAGTCAGACGGGGGAGAGGAAAATCAGGAATGGGATGAAGGCGAACAGCATGAGAGCCCCGGGGGGGGGGGCTCTCCCCAGCCAGTAGCTTAGAGTCATTAGGTGATGACGCACAAGCTGTCATTGACATGAGACAGCGACATTCAGAGCAACGAAAGGAGCAGTTAAAGAGATATTTTCACCACTGAAGTAGAAACAGCTGGGTTTGGGTGTGGTACTCATCAGCAGGGTTTAAAAGGCAGGCAAGCCCTTTAAGCCATGTGGAGTGTTATCAGCTTGGCGTGGCGTTATCCTGTCTTGTTTCTCGGCGTCTCTGTTTCTGGCTTGTGGCCCAGCAACTTTGGAAGACCCGTGGGAGGTGTAGGTCTGCTATCTACAGCCTTGGCTTGGCAGCAAGAATTCTGTATTGCTGCATGGACTTTTGGCCTTCGTGAATATATCTGAAGATACAGCATTTTCCTGTTTGTAAGGACATTTTCTGTTACCTGTGTTTTTCTTGAATTTTATAAAACTGCCTTTGCCTTTTACCATTGTGTCTGGCTTCTCTTTTTGGGTTGGTATTGGCTTCTGGAGTGACCCAGACAGAACACATCTCAGCCTTCAACAATCGCTATCTGTTGAAGTAACTGAATATAAAATCTTCCTGATTCATCCCCCAATTATTAGCCCTTTTTCTAAGAAAAAGCATTTCCCAGAATTGGCTTTTACGCTGGTTAAGCTCAAGATACATCAAATAACATTTACTGTTAGAAAAAAAAACACCTAAGAAGTTTGTGGGGGTTGGCAGTGGTAGAGGAGGTCAGTTTGTTCCAGAGATAAATGCATTTTAAATTATAACAGTTCCCCACTGACTGAACGGTGTTGTCTAAACCAAGGGCTCCGAAAGCAGAAAGTACAACAAAAGACAGGATTTCCCAAAGGACTGAAAGCTGACGTGTATGTTTTTTAGTGTGAAGGGAAGATCAAAATGCTGAAAATGTTCTCTTTTAGGATGAGTAAGGAAAAGAATTTACTACGCTTGGATACTCTATTCCCCAGCCATATTTTTGGTGCACAAGGAGGTGTGACAAAGCAAAACACAGCAACAACCTCAAAGCATATAAAAAAGGGGGGCAGAGATTTGATCCCACAGTTGCAGCTACCTCATTTCCCATTTTTGACCTCATCTTCCAATATCTGACATCGTGAATCCAGCAGAATTGATTGCGGTGCTTGTGTGTCGCACCAAGTGAGCTACATCCGGGCCACACAGATGATGTCAACTTTGTTTTTAACATTGTTTGTTTTTAACCCTTACAGTTCCTCTCCTGAACTGAAGTTCAACCAGGTGTAGCAATTCACACACAAAAGCAAAACCAAGGAAGAAAATAAAGCTTCTCACTTCAACTTTGATGGCACATCGTCCAATGGCACGGACGGCTTTGCGTACAAAGTCCACATCCACTTCTGTGGCATACTCCTTCAGTTCTGCTAAAACCTGTTGGAAAGACGTTTTAAAAAATAACAACTCAGATCAAATCTGCGGGCGGTACTATTTCTTGTTGTTATTGTCCCGTATTGGCTTGCTGCCCCCGATACAATCCAATAAAATGGAAACAACTTGCTTACAAGTTTCTAGAATAGAATAGAATCCTTTATTGGCCAAGTGTGATTGGACACACAAGGAATTTGTCTTGGTGCATATGCTCTCAGCGTAAATAAAATAAAATATACATTTCTCAATAATCATGTGGTACGACACTTAATGATTGTCATAGGGGTCAAATAAGCAACGAAGAAGCAATATTAATAAAAATCTTAGGATATAAGCAACAAGTTACAGTCATACAGTCAACATGGGAGGAAATGGGTGATAGGAATGATGAGAAAAAACTAGTAGAATAGAAGTGCAGATTTAGTAGAAAGTCTGACAGTTACTGTCAGACTTCCTGTTACAAAGAAATACACTGCTCAAAAAAATAAAAGGAACACTTAAACAACAGAATATAACTCCAAGTAAATCAAACTTCTGTGAAATCAAACTATACACTTAGGAAGCAACACTGACTGACAATCAATTTCACAATGCTGTTGTGCAAATGGAATATTCAATGAGAACATTTCATTCATTCAGATCTAGGATGTGTTATTTGAGTGTTCCCTTTATTTTTTTGAGCAGTATACAAACACATTGCAAATGTATTACAGCAGGAGATCACAGTCATTTTAAGCTGATGGCAGATCTGGAATACTGGGACCATGTACTGGGCATTCTCATCAAAGAATTCCCATGATAGGTATGGCCAACCGTTAGGTCAGGGGTGAAATGTTCCTGGCTCACTCGTGCCTGTGGGTTTTTATTTATTTATTGTTAGAGTTGGAATGGACCATGCGGGTCATCAAGTCCAACCCCCTGCCTAAGCAGGAACCCTATAGCATCCCAGCCAAATGGCAGTGCAATTTCCTCTTTAAAATGTCCAGAGTATTGGAGTTCACAACGTCCGCTGGTAGGTTGTTCCACTGGTTGATCGTTCTGACCGTCAGGAAGTTCTTCCTTATTTCCAGGTTGAATCTCTCCTTGGTCAGCTTCCAGCCCTTGTTCCTCATCTGGCCCTCCGGTGCCCTAGAGAATAAAGTGATCCCCTCCTCTCTGTGACATCCCCTCGTATACCTGTAGACTGCTATCATGTCCGCTCTGGCCCTCCTTTTCTCTAGGCTATCCATGCCCAGTTCCCGCAGTCTCTCTTCGTAAGTCTTGGTTTCTAGACCCCTGATCATCTTGGTTGCTCTTTTCTGCACCTTCTCCAGAGTTTCAATGTCTTTTTTGAAGTGTGGTGACCAGAACTGAACACAGTATTCCAGGTGTGGTCTGACCAGGGCATAGTAGAGTGGTATTAAGACTTCCCTGGTCTTGGAGTGTATTCCCCTGTTGATGCAGCTTAGGATTGTATTGGCTTTTTTGGCTGCTGCTGCACATGGTTGGCTCATATTTAGTTGATTATCCACCAAGACTCTGAGATCTCTTTTGCCGTCGCTACTGCTGAGAGGGGTTTCTCCCAGGCTGTATGTGTGTGCAGAGGGTTGTCGGAGAGCCGATCGTGAAGGGAGCGCAAAGGTCCGCCCACCTGCCCGGGCGGTACCACTTGGGGTTTTTCATTCTCTGCACATGCACAGAATGCTTTGCACATGCACAGAGGGTAAAAAAACCCCAATGGCGGCATCCGGTTGGGTGGACCGAGCCTTGCACTCCCTTCGCGACCAGCTCTCTGACGACCCACAGGCATGAGCGAACCAGGAGCACTTCACCCCTGTTCTAGATCCATTTATCAGAAGGCCAACCAAGCAGTGGGCTGTAGCCACACCTTTATTATTGTCTAAGAATGTTTAGGTTGGGTTCAAGTCATGCAACATACAGACTTGCCAGAGGAAAGAACTAAGAAAGGAGAGGAACTGGACACCATCAAGAAACCTGTTATTTGTCACAATGTCACCCCGAGGCACCAAGCTGGAGGCTCAATTCTAATTCTAATTTGTTAGATTTGTGTGCCGCCCCTCTCCGAAAACTCGGGGCGGCTCACAACAACAATAAAAACAATATTCTAGCAAAAACAAATCTAATATTAAAAAGCACATAAAAACCCTATCATATTTGAACATACATATCCAAACATAAATATAAAAAAGCCTGGGGGAAAGGTGTCTCAACTCCCCCATGCCTGGTGGTATAGATGGGTCTTGAGTAATTTATGAAAGACAAAGAGGGTGGGGGCAGTTCTAATCTCCAGGGGGAGTTGATTCCAAAGGGCCAGGGCCGCCACAGAGAAGGCTCTTCCCCTGGGGCCCACCAAACAACATTGTTTAGTCGACGGGACCGGAGAAGGTCAACTCTGTGGGACCTCATCGGTCGCTGGGATTCTTGCGGTAGCAGGCGGTTCCGGAGGTACTCTGGCCCAATGCCATGTAGGGTTTAAAGATCATAACCAACACTTTGAATTGTGACCGGAAACTGATCGGCAATCAATGATTACAATTAACTGCAAAGCCAATAGCAAAGCATTTATTGGGATACATTTTCTAGACAAATGCGAAATGGGACCCATTGGGTCCAACTGACCTGAGCAATGTTGGCTTGGGATGCTAAGCGAATCATGATATCGAGTTTTTCCAGTTTCACATAGATGGGGTCGTTGTATTTCACAAAAAACACCTTGATCTCCTGCTTTAGGATTTCAGGCCTGGAAAAAGAATGAACACGCAGAATAAAGCGATCGCCAAGCTGCCCTCTTGTTCATCCCTGACAAAAGACAGACTTGCATTTATTTTCCAGTTAAAGAACTGCCATGCCACCTCTACGGGAGATCTGAAAACAACTCTGAGCTTACTTGCACCTCTGAATATCTTGCATTACATTATTCTAGTTAGCACAGACACTGTGCTGGCTGGGAATGATGCGGAGATATAATCTAACCCAGTGTTTCCCAACCTTGGCAACTTGAAGATATCTGGACTTCAATTCCCAGAATTCCCCAGCCAGCAAATCTGGCACGTGAGAAAATCTGTATTAAGTCATCTGCAAATATAATAATAATACTACTCCAAATTTGTCTGATTCCCCCTTTAATGGCATTTCAAACTATTTATCAGAAGTGCACTCTTTGTTAGCCAATACCATTAACCCCGCTACTATGCTTGGGTCTAAATGACCCAAAATGAAATGTGAGAACCTGTAGATTATTTGTCATGCGGATTTAAAACTTGTGATTAATTGACTTTTCCTCATTTGAGGGGTCCTTACTATGAGTGTGGGTTTTTTGGTTTTGTTTACTTTTTGCTACATGCTGATTGTTACATCCAAAACAGTAGAAGTGCATAGTAAATACAAACATAAGAGCAGGTTTAAATAAGTCTTCATTAACATATTCTTGTAGTTGCAGAATACCAAGGATTTGTCCAGATTGGACAAACAAAATTGTTTTTATGTGCAGTGATTCAATCCGAAGCTTTGAAACAACACCCTCCCTTCCTTGTGCCTGACCTTTTCTGCACAATCAAGTTGATGTTCCTCAAAGCAACATATTGGACTTCAGGCTCGCCAGACAGCAAGGTGACCAGTGGAGGGGCCAGCTTCTTCAGCAACATGTTGTAATAGTCGGAATCCTTGGGAAGGAGCTCTAGGAACTTCATCAGCACTTTGACAGCCGAAAGCACAACAGCGGAGTTGGCATGAGAGAGGCGAGGTGTCACCCGCTCACATATGCTGCCAAAGAAGAGAAATAAAAATAAGAGAACAGCTAAGGCTGTTTTTCCCTCCTGGAAAATCCTGGCTATGCTGGAGGGACACATTTTGATAACTTCAAATCAGCGAGCAACAGAGTGGGTTTTTTTTTGCTGTGCATAATCAGATATTCCATTAAGTAGATCCTTGAGAGTCTTGACTACAATATTTTCGGTTGATAGTCATAGAAACATAGAAACATAGAAGACTGACGGCAGAAAAAGACCTCATGGTCCATCTAGTCTTCGGAGAGGGGCGGCATACAAATCTAATAAATTATTATTATTATTATTATTATTATTATTATTATTATTATTATTATTATTAGTCTGCCCTTATACTATTTCCTGTATTTTATCTTACAATGGATATATGTTTATCCCAGGCATGTTTAAATTCAGTTACTGTGGATTTACCAGCCACGTCTGCTGGAAGTTTGTTCCAAGCATCTACTACTCTTTCAGTGAAATAATATTTTCTCACGTTGCTTTTGATCTTTCCCCCAGCTAACTTCAGATTGTGTCCCCTTGTTCTACTTGTGCATGTGCATGCATGCTCACGCACCAGAGTACTGGAAACCTGAAGACCAGACCTGGTATGTGCATGCCGGCCATTTAATTTAATTTATTAATTTAACTTAGTAGACTTGTATGCTGCCTCTCTCTGGAGACTTGGAGTGGACTCTGGAGACACCTGCGTCAGAGCGCCAGAAATCTGAAGACCAGATAAATGGCACACATGTGCAGCTGGTCTTCAGGTTTCTGGCACTCCGGCACATGCAAAGACTAGCTGGCTGGCATACACACATCAAAAATGAGATGGCCGATACACATGTGCAAGTGGCCAGTCTTTGGGTTTACGGCACTCTGTTGCACACAAAGACCAGCTGGCCAACATGTATGTGCACACCAGAAACCAGAAGATCGGTATGCGCACAGAGAGGGCTGTGTGTGCCATCTCTGGCCCGCATGCCATAGCTTTGTCATCACTGTCACAGGTGCTAATAGAGAAGCAGATCAGTAGCGCATATTGGGAGTTACCTAATTTGCTGCTGATAGTTCCCAACATCTGGAAATAAAAGTGGTTTCGATGTAATCTGAAATACTTGGATTAATCAATTTCAGATTGATTTCCCATGTTTGCTTATTCTCAATAGCTCAAAAAGAGACATTTTACCATTCTCCCAATGTGCACCGTGAATCAGCATTAAAGGGGGAAGGAAGTTTCATTAAAGGCAACAAACAAAAGTGTCACAATAGCTGTCATTTATCCGGTCCTTGGAGAACATAGAAACATAGAAAACTGACGGCAGAAAAAGACCTTGTGATCCATCTAGTCTGCCCTTATACTATTTTTTGTATTTTATCTTAGGATGCATATATATTTATCCCAGGCATGTTTAAATTCAGTTACTGTGGATTTACCAACCACGTCTGCTGAAAGTTTGTTCCAAGGATCTACTACTCTTTCAGTAAAATATTTTCTCATGTTGCTTTTGATCTTTCCCCCAACTAACTTCAGATTGTGTCCCCTTGTTCTTGTGTTCACTTTCCTATTAAAAAGACTTCCCTCCTGTACCTTATTTAACCCTTTGACATATTTAAATGTTTCAATCATGTCCTCCCTTGGTTCTGAGAACAAGCTCAGAACCAAAATTAAGTCTCCTTCAAGTCAAGCCTGACTCCTCATGACATGGAGATACCTGAACAACGTTCTTGCTGACAGTACAAAAGTAACCGTCTGCTATTTCCAAGATGTTTCTCAACTTCATAATATCTGTTGCTATGCTCGTGGGATTCCCTGGTAGTCTCAGATCGAGGTACTAATTTGGGCCTGATACTGCTTAGTTTTGGATGCTAGATAAGAGGGCCCAGGTATTGCCACCTATTGGGAATAATACAGTTGCCAGTTCTCAGTTCACGGGATGGCATAAGTGTTTGTGGTATTGGATGAATCTTGGATGGATGGCTTTCTTTTAATTTTATTATTTATTGATTTGTTTGTTTTGTCAAGTACAAATTGGTGGTATACAAAGATATAATAATATTTATACACATGATACTAGTAAAAGAGAAACATTAGGACAGGGGATGGAAGGCACTCTGGCGCACTTATGCACACCCCTTACTGATCTCTTAGGAATTGGGAGAGGTCAACAGTGGATAGTCTAAGGGTAAAGTTTTGGGGGCTAGATGATGATAGTACAGAGTCTGGTAGTGAGTTCCATGCATCAATTACTTGGTTACTAAAGTCATACTTCCTGTAGTCGAGATTAGAGCGGTTTACTTTAAGTTTGTATCTGTTGTGTGCTCGTGTGTTGTGATTGAATCTGAAGTAGTCGTTGACAGGAAGGACGTTGTAGCAGATGATTTTATGGGCTATGCTTAGGTCGTATTTAAGGTGACATAATTCTAAGGTTTCTAAACCTAGGATTGTAAGTCTAGTTTTATAGGGTATAATGTTGCAAGTGGAGGAGTGGAGGGCTCTTCTAGTAAAATATCTCTGGACATTTTCTAAAGTTTTATGTCTGAAATGCAGTGTGGGTTTCAGACACATGAGCTGTATTCAAGGATTGGTCTGGTGAAAGTGTGAGATTACCGGAGCAGAAGCTACATAGGATTAGGTTAACAATTCTTGAAGCCTTTTTGGTGATCTTGTTGCAGTGGGCTTTGGCACTTAGGCTATTTGATATGGGTATTCCCAGGTCTTTTACAGAGTGAGGGTTGTCTGTAAGGTTTGGGGTTTTCAGATTTTGTATTTATTTTATCCTGTACGCTGCCCTGAGTCCACTGGAGAAGGGCGGCTTATAAATTTGAGTAAATAAATAAATAAATAAATAATAAAAAAGGACTATCATCTGACTTCTGCTTCACATCACAGTCTTCCTACACCCCTTCAAAATCTGCTCTACAAGATCTGAGAAGTCTGCAGAGCAGATTTTAAGAGTGGGAAGTGGAAAGGGGAAATCACACCCCTCCTGCTCCAGTTACAGGAACTACCTTTGGATAATACCCAAGGAAAGTTTTGGAAAGTCTGCATGCCAACTCTGTTAGTGGTTTAATATCAACAGCGGGTTTTCTCAATATCTGGTTTTAATGAGAATGTAATCCTAGCTTCTTGGACAACTTGAGACCAGTTACTTTGCCCCAACACAACCTATTTCACAGAGTTGATGTTCTGGTGGAAAAAAATAGGGAGCGTTCCACAATGATATAATCATGTATACCAGAGGTCCCCAAACTTAGCAACTTTAAGACTTGTGGACTTCAACTCAGAATTCTCCAGCCAGCTATACTGACTGGAGCCAGCTATGCTGACTGGAGAATTCTGGGAGTTGAAGTCCACAAGTCTTAAAGTTGTCAGGTTTGGAGACCTCTAATGTATACAGTACATAAAAATAATGCAAATCTGCTTCTTGAACATGCCACTTTTCTCAAATTGTATATACCTCAAAGAGTTATTGAAGAATAGCCAAAGTTAACAACTGTCTACCTAGGATTCAATTTTACTCTAAGCAATTTTTATACTGACAGAGATAAAGAAGGTCTGAGATGATGAAAAACAGCAATTATCCTGATCTGATAATTCACTGTCAAAAAGAGCTAATAATAAGCCACTCTCTAACTTGCAATATATCTTTTCCATGTATCTTTATCTTTTTCTTTTATGTACACTGAGAGCATATGCACCAAAGACAAATTCCTTGTGTGTGCACTTGGCCAATAAAGAATTCTATTTCCTATCCTATTTCCAAGGTTGAATAAAATGACTGACAATATGGCAGCTTCTCAACTGCAGGCAAGTCTAGGGAATATCCTCCTGACCCATTTCAAAATGGCTACGTGATTGAGACTGTTTTGGGTTCTGCTTATCTCAGATTACTCAGATTAACAGAATTGGAAGGGACCTTATAGGTTAGCTCAGTGTTTCCCAACCTTGGCAACTTGAAGATATTTGGACTTCAACTCCCAGAATTCCCCAGCCAGTTTTTGCTGGCTGGGGAATTCTGGGAGTTGAAGTCCAAATATCTTCAAGTTGCCACGGTTGGGAAGCACTGGGTTAGCTAATCCAACTCTCCCACCCACACACACTCACACTCTCTCAAGCAGGAGACCCTACCCCATTTCTGACAAATGGCAGTCCAATCTCTTCTTGAAAGTCTCAAGTGATGAAGCTCCTACAATTTCCAAAGGAAAGCTTTTTCCATTGGTTGATTGTTCCTACTGTCAGAAAGTCCCTTCTTATTTCTAGCTTGACTCTCTTCTTGGTCATTTTCCATCCATTATTTCTTGTCTGGCCTTCAGGTGCTTTGGAAAATAGCCTGACCCCCCCCCCCCGCCTCCTCTCTGTGGCAGCCCCTCAAACACTGGAACACTGCTATCATGTCTCCTCTGGTCCTTCTCTTCTCTAGACTAGCTGTTAGTACAGGGTACATGTTTGTTAGGGTTTGCCACTGTAAACTTGTACTATCACTTTAAATGTTACAGTTGCCACTGTAAAAACTGTACTGTCACTTTAACAGTTAAATATTCTAGGCTGGTTCGTCATTAGAGGGCGCCAGTACTCCTTCCCTCAAATGATGCTGTGACGCACATTTCTGCTCAGTCATTCTTACTTTACTTTGCCTGGAGGGGGGAGTGTATTTTGCTTTGTGCGTATTTTATTGTATTTGCTTAGTGCTTATTATGAATTGTTTCTATCTTTTGTCTATATGTAAACAGTACTTATTAAGCATAACTAAGTCTGTGTCTTTGTTTCTTTGGCTTTATCACACACCCACGCTCTGTTAAAATTCTCTGCTCGGTGTATGTCGAAGGTCTCATAGCCTAGCTATACCGAGACATCCTAACACTAGCCATGCCCAGTTTCCTGTAACCTGTAATCTAAGGATCAAGAGAAATAGGATGACTCATTCTTGATTTCTCATTGAGATACCATGAAACTTAATATCCCTCTGGATCATCGAATAGATTTGGGAATAGGACAAGTGGCTTTGCAATGGTTCTCCAGGAGAATCCACACATCACAACCACAATGGACCATGGCATTTTGGTTGCAAGCTGCTGCAGTCATAGGTTGAGATGTCACATGGCTAAACTTAATTTTATCACAATTTTTACAACAATCGTAAAGTAAATCAATGTGGTTCTAAAGTGAATCATGAGCCTGGTAAGCGAATTCAGCATATCCAATGGTTGTCTTTCTTTTTGGCTGAAATGGCACAAATCACAATCCCGTGGCTGTGGCATGCTACAATCGGTCATAAACTGGTTTTAACTGCCAAACTAATCTTTCGTGATGCTTGCTCATTTTGTTTGCTTTTTTTACTTGCTGTTTAATTACTTTGAATGTCTCCATTTCGTATTTGTTCTTTATAATTGGTGACCAAGAGACTTTGACAGTTGATGGTGTAACCAAGTAAACCAGAACCCAGCCAGGAACTGGGGATTAGATAACCTACCGGGAGGGGCTTCCATAAGGTCAGAAGGCATTATATACCCCACTACAGTGAAGAAGTCACAGAACTGGAAACTATAATATAGGAAGAACAATTGCAAGAACTGGGCATGGCCAGTCTACCGAAGAGAAGAACTAGGGGAGACATGATAGCAGTGTTCCAATACTTGAAGGGATGCCACAGAGAGGAGGAGGTGAGGCTGTTTTCCAAGGTACCAGAAGGCCAGACAAGGAATAGTGGATGGAAGCTGACCAAGAAGAGATCCAACTTGGAAATAAGGAGAAACTTTCTGAAGGTGAGAGCAATCAACCAGTGGAACAGCTTGCCTGCAGAAGTTGTGAAGGCTCCAGCACTTGAGACATTCAAGGGGAGATTGGACAGCCATTTGTCTGAAATGATGTATGTTGTGTTTGGGCTCCCACAGATGGGAGAGATGCGGCACAAAGTGAGTGCGAAAGCCTGGCTGACAGCCAGGAAGACGTGGCAGACAGCCAGGAGGATGAGGCCACTGTTTCAGAGGAGTTGGCAGACAGCACACAGGACGCAGCAGACAGCCCATGGGATTTGGCATGCAGTCACTCAGACAGTCTTTCGTCCTTGGATTCCGCTGCAGACCAATTCATAGACATGCGTAGCTGAAGAGCTATGCAAAGGAGGGCTCAATTGAAGGATTATTACAGGTGATCAGAGTAGCACCTGGGCTGGGTGTGGATCTTATACTGAGGGATGGGTGTGGTTCCCTTAATGAGGGCTAAAGGTATAAAAGGGAACAGAGGCACAAGGCAAACTGTGGCTGTTTATCTGTGTTGCTTTGTGGTTCCTGCTCTGAAGTTTCTGTTCCATGCCTTTGGATTTCAACCCAGCCTTTTCAGGCACGTGGGAGGTGAAACCTCTGGGACTTGCTGTTTGCTCTACAGATTCAAAGGACTCCTGAAACGTTTCTGCTCCATGCAGGTTGTCCTTGTTTGCTTTTTCCTGTGTTTTGTATTTGGCTAACTTAAGCCTTGCACTATCATTATTTCCTGACACTAAGGACTGTTTTGGTTAACCCTTTTTTGTTTGTTTAATATAAGTTTGCTAATTAGAAGAGCACGTGTGTGTTTGATTTCTTTTCCTTGGACTGTTACGAATTGCCTAGCCCAGTCAGGCAGAACAATGTGGGGCAGTGATGGCGAACCTATGGCACGGGTGCCACAGGTGGCACGTGGAGCCACATCTGCTGGCACGCAAGCCGGCCAGCTGATTTTTGGCTCACACAAAGACTCTGGGAGGGCGTTTTTGGATGCCAGAGAGTCTCCTGGGGAGTGGGGGAGGGCGTTTTTACCCACCCCCGGCTCCAGGGAAGCCTTTGGAGCCTGGGTAGGGTGACACATGAGCCTACTGGACTTACCAGAAGCTGGGAAAAGGACATTTCCAGCCTCTGGGGGGGGGGGAAAGCTTTTTTTGCCCTTCCAGGCATTAAATTATGTGTGGACACTCACCTATGCGTGATAGCGTGTGTGCATGCTCTTTTGATGCCCAAGGAAAAAAAGGTTCGCCTTCTGCTTTAACGGGAGGTTGGACTAGATGACTTACAAGGTTCCCCCTGTATCTAACTTTATCAAGCTCTTAAAAAGGAGAATTCCCATTCAAAGACGGGCTACAAGAATGGTGGAAGGTCTTAAGCATAAAACATATCAGGAAAGACTTAATGAACTCAATCTGTATACTCTGGAGGACAGAAGGAAAAGGGGGGACATGATCGAAACATTTAAATATGTTAAAGGGTTAAATAAGGTCCAGGAGGGAAGTGTTTTTAATAGGAAAGTGAACACAAGAACAAGGGGGCACAATCTGAGGTCAGTTGGGGGAAAGATCAGAAGCAACGTGAGAAAATATTATTTTACTGAAAGAGTAGTAGATCCTTGGAACAAACTTCCAGCAGACGTGGTTGGTAAATCCACAGTAACTGAATTTAAACATGCCTGGGATAAACATATATCCATCCTAAGATAAAATACAGAAAATAGTATAAGGGCAGACTAGATGGACTATGAGGTCTTTTTCTGCCGTCAGACTTCTATGTTTCTATGTAGGGGAGTCACAGGTCAGCCTACCTTTGGGCTTCACGGTCATCCTTTGGGTTGTAGTTGGAAAGGCAGTCCAGGATGAATATCTGCCCCCACTCTGTGCATTCATTTAAAGCAGTGAGCAGCTTGTTGATGTTCTGAGGGTTCAGGTCTAGCAGATTGCTGTTAGGGTGAGATTCGCTGATTTCAGACAAGGCAGCAACAGCGTTGGCCACAACCTGAAAGAAAGAGAGAGCAAAAAGCTGGATACTCAGTGGCAGAGCAGAAACTTCAAAATGCTGTTTATAACCTTCCACGAACTTCTGGAGTCAGTCTGCAGGGCCAAGTTGGCTTTTTTTTTTTTTTAATGATTAAATTGGGCTATAGCCCACTTCCTTTTTAAAAAATCAGATGTAACCAATTTAAATACAAATTCTGATCAATGGATCAATTGAGCTACATTTTTATATAGTTTTATATTTTTATTCTTATATTACTTTTCCATATGGACTGAGGAAGTCTTACAAAATCCCTGTTTTTTATTCAACCAATAAAAAATACGGTAAATATACTTATACAGTGATCCCTCGATTAGCGCGGGGGTTACGTTCCAAGACCTCCCGCGCTAATCGATTTTCCGTGTTATAGTGGTGCGGAAGTAAAAACACCATCTGCGCATGCGCGCCCTTTTTTCCCCATGGCCGCACATGCGCAGATGGTGGAGTTTGCGTGTGGGCAGCGGGGAAGACCCAGGGAAGGTTCCTTTGGCCGCCCAACAGCTGATCTGCTCCGCAGCGCGGAAGCAGCGAGGAGCCGAAGATGGAGTTTCCCCGTTGCCCAGGCAAAGGGGAAACCCCATCTTCGGCTCCTCGCTGCTGCCACGCTGCGGAGCAGATCAGCTGTTGGGCAGCCAAAGGAACCTTCCCTGGGTCTTCCTGCTGCCCAGGCAAAGGGGAAACCCCAAGAGAGCCAAAAGAGCACCGGGCCGGTTGGTTCCCAACCAAAAGAGTTTACCCCGATTGTCCTCGGTGGGGGAAAACAGCGTGTCGCCAGGCTCCCCATCTTCAAGAGAGGCAGGATCCACGCAGGGGAGAAAAGGCGCATGCTCCCAGCCGCTGCGCCCCGCTTGGAGAGCAGCGGCGAGCAGAGCACAGAAGACGACGAGGCTTTCGAGGGCTCCAAGGCGGGCGGCGGCGCGTCCTTCGAGCACGCCGGCGGCGACCCCAAGCTGAAGGCGGCCACCACACACACACACGCCGCCGCCGCCATCCACCCCGCCGGGTTCCCCGCTTGCTACCTCTTTGCCTTCTCCCGCCTCCGAGGCCGACCAGCCCAAGCCGCAACAGACACACACACACATACATACACGCACTCCCTCTCTCGCGCTCACACAGACGCACTCAGACAGAAAAGAAAAAAAAATCCCCAAAAGAGAGGGACAAGAGGCAGGCACAAAGCGGGGGCACAAGGGGAGCTGCCCGGCAGAGGTTGCTTTTTTTCTTCTCGTGGGCATGTGGAGGGGGGGAGAGAGAAGGAAAGAGAGAGAAGGAAAGAAAGAGATGAGAGAGGGAGGAAGAGAGTGTGAGAGAGGAAGAAAGAGAGAGAGAAATGATAGAAAAAAGGGGAGAAAAAAAGAGAAATGAGAAAATGATTGAAGCAGAGAATGACAGGAAAGAAAGAGAAAGAGACAGAGAAGTGACTCTTGGTGATGACGTATGACGTCATCGGGTGGGAAAAACCGTGGTATAGCAAAAAAACCATGGAGTATTTTTTAATTAATATTTTTTGAAAAACCGTGTTGTAGCGTTTCGCACTAATCGAGACCGTGCTAATCGAGGGATCACTGTATACTACTTCTCACATACTCAATCTGAGTATTGTATTGGCAGTTATGTGTTAGCAAATACTTCAGAAGAAAAGGATTTAGGGGTAGTGATTTCTGACAGTTTCAAAATGGGTGAACAGTGCAGTCAGGCGGTAGGGAAAGCAAGTAGGATGCTTGGCTGCATAGCTAGAGGTATAACAAGCAGAAAGAGGGAGATTGTGATCCCGCTGTATAGCGCGCTGGTGAGACCCCATTTGGAATACTGTGTTCAGTTCTGGAGACCTCACCTACAAAAAGATATTGACAAAATTGAACGGGGCCAAAGACGGGCTACAAGAATGGTGGAAGGTCTTAAGCATAAAATGTATCAGGAAAGACTTAATGAACTCAATCTGTATAGTCTGGAGGACAGAAGGAAAAGGGGGGACATGATCGAACCATTTAAATATGTTAAAGGGTTAAATAAGGTTCAGGAGGGAAGTGTTTTTAATAGGAAAGTGAACACAAGAACAAGGGGACACAATCTGAAGTTAGTTGGGGGAAAGATCAAAAGCAACGTGAGAAAATATTATTTTACTGAAAGAGTAGTAGATCCTTGGAACAAACTTCCAGCAGACGTGGTAGATAAATCCACAGTAACTGAATTTAAACATGCCTGGGATAAACATATATCTATCCTAAGATAAAATACAGAAAATAGTATAAGGGCAGACTAGATGGACCATGAGGTCTTTTTCTGCCGTCAGACTTCTATGTTTCTATGTTTCTATGTTTACAAAATCCTTTCAATCAATAGAAATAAATACATAAAACAATCTGATATATATATACATACATATACATATATACATATATACATATATACATATATACATATATACACATATACACATACACACATACACACATACACACATACATACATACATACATACATACATACATTAGATTAGATTTATTGGATTTATATGCCGCCCCTCTCTGTAGACACTCGGGGCGGCTCACCACAATGGTAAACAATACATAGTAACAAATCTAATATTTAGCAATCTAAATTACAGTTTTAGGTTAAATCCAATAAATAATAATAATAATAATAAAAAATCCAAAAGAAACCCCAATATATAAAAAACAAGCACACAGTCGAATCATACACAGAAACTACATGGGCAAGGGGGAGATGTTTCAATTCCCCCATGCCTGACGGCAGAGGTGGGTTTATATATATATGACCAAACATAGACACAGTGACTTCTGTTATCTCAGAAGAACCATTGTACCTGTGCATGTAATAGAAAACCCAAAGAGAAACAGGTGACGGCTCATGTGTCCTGAGAGTTGGCTCTGCATGCCACTTTTGGCACTCGTGCCATAGGTTCACCATTACGGGACCGCCTTCTGTCGCACGAATCCCAGTTAGGTCCCACAGAGTTGGCCTTCTCCGGGTCCTGTCGACGAAACAATGTTGTCTGGCGGGACCAAAGGGAAGAGCCTTCTCTGTGGCGGCCCCGACCCTCTGGAATCAACTTCCCCCAGAGATTAGGACTGCCCCCACCCTCCTTGCCTTTCGCAAACTCTTCAAAATCCATTTCTATCATCAGGCATGGGGAAATTGATTCCCCTGGGCCGTTTCAGCTTTATGTATGGTCTGTATGAGATGTATGATTGTTTTCTATATTAAGGGTTTTTAAATTGTTTGAACCTTTGGATTTGTATTGTTTCTTGTTGTGAGCCGCTCCGAGTCCTCGGAGAGGGGCGGCATACAAATCTAACAAATAATAATAATAATAATAATAATTATTATTATTATTATTATTATTATTATTATTATTATTATTATTATTATTATTACGGGGCTAAACACAGAGCAGAAAAACTGCCCTGGAAAGTTGCCACCTATCTAATCACAGCAGACTTTTATCTACCATGCTCCGATTGTAGTGACCAACAATGAGAATTCTCTTACACTGGATCCAAATTCACAGCAACACAATTTTAACAGAGGAAAATGAAACAAGGGATATTTTCCCAGAAAAATGGCATCTATGAAACAGGAGATAGGATCAAGCATTTAAATACAGGGCGCAATGGTTTATTATCAGGACTCAAAATCAGGGCATGCTTAATGTAATCAATTCCTGTCCCTATCCAAACAGTCTTATATAAAAAGAATTTTTAAAATTCAGGTTTGTTTTTTTTAAAAAGCCTGTTTTTCTTTTACGGAAGAAAAAAAGGAGAAAAATGGATTTCAACGTTTTATATCCAACAGCCTATGAAGAATGCCGGTTCCTGGATAAAAACTTTTGAGAATGGAAAATCACAGCTGGCCTTCACAGCGGCTGGGAAGATGAAAGAAGCAGAAGCACAGGAGGTCTTTCCAAAGCTGCCCCCATCCCACATTCAGAATAAAAGCATACTGGGATGAGTGGGACATTAGGGGTGTGCTGCTTGAGTGAAAAGGAATAGGCCATTATGGGCAAATCTGCCTGATGGGAAAGACTCAGGAGAGGTTCAACTCTTTGGGTCTTGCCTAAACCCTCCCTCGATGCTATTTGGAGGTGTAAAAAGATGGCAATCTAAATTTTTGGGCATGCAGTGAAGGGATACAGTATATTCCTCCTTTCTAGAGTTCTGACACTGTGTGGGCAAATATCAACTGCAAGCCAGCAAATAACTTATGTAAACAGGGGCTTAAAAAGCAGGAATGATTATATCCCATTAAAATCTCCCTTAACCTCAAACAAACATCCCAGATCCTTGTCACCAGCTAAGACTGTCTGGGCACAGTATTATGCTGCATGGACAATACTTTTCCCTGCAGTTTTCTCAACAATATTTTGGTCTAGTGGTTAAAACACCACCTATTGGCTAGAAACCAGAAGACTGAATTCTTCTGCTTTGGGCTTGAAAGCTGGGTGGTGGCTTTCGGCCAGTCTTCCTCAGCTCAATTTACCCCACAGGGTGATGGTGGTTGTGGGGAAAATAGGAGGAGAAAGATGTTTTCCACCTTATTTATAAAATTAGCAAAGGTGGGTTAAAAAAATTAGTATGCCATTGTCTCTTCCTAGGGCTGAGAGTCACAGGCCCAAAGCCAGACAAATGGTTTTGTACTCAAAGCAGAACTGGAATTAATGGTCTCTCGAATTCCAGTCTAATACCCTAACTAATACAGCAAGTGGTTAAGGCTTTTAGATAAACAGAGTCAAATGTATTTTGTTATCTTGGATTTAGGATTTGTCACTAGGTATAACTTAGACCAGGAGAGTGTAACCTTAAACACTCAAAGAGTCATTTGGACCCGTTTCCCGCAGAAAATAAAACACCGGGAGCCACAAAACCCGGGTGGGTGTGGCCAATTCAATGTCACTCATTTCCACCAGACACCCGACCCCCCCCCCCGCCACACCTATACAGCTGGCCATTAGGGCATAGACTGGTTGTTAAAACACTGGGAAGCACAAAACCCTTTTGACATCTCTCTCTCTCTCTCTCTCCCCCCCCCTCCTTCCCCTCTGTATCTCTCTATGTCTCTCTCTCTTTCTGTATCTGTGTCTGCCCTGGCTGCTTCTCCATCCCCCACTGTGCCAGTGATGGGATCATCCGACAGGTAGCCACAGCAGAAAGGCCCAAAGAGCTGCATGCGGCTCCAGAGCCGCAGGTTGCTGACAACTGACTTAGACACTGACTGAAGAAGAACTAACTCAGTTTTCTACTTGAAAGCTTTAAAGCAGCCTTTCCCAAACTTGGTCCTTCCTTATCAGAAAATCCTTTTTATCCAATGTAAGCAAAATTCTTTAAGTCAATTTAAATATCCTTGTAATGATTGGGTAATAGGTTCATGTGTAGTTATCCAAAGAAGCTGAATCAACTTTGAGCCAGTCACGATCGAACTCCTGGCTGGGGCAGAGTTAGTCTGCAATACTGCATTCTAATCACAGTGACACCCTGGCTCTTTAAACATGTATGCCATCCATCTCACCAAGGCGGCTCTAGGCGGCTTAATACACTGAATAAAATGCCATGTAAAATAATTAAAACAATAAATGCAGATCTTAAATTTAAATAAAACTGATCAGAATAAAGAAAGAGGGAGCAACATCCCAATTAGGGCCAAAGATTAGTTGGGGTAGCCATGTCTTCAAGGCCTTTACGGTATAATCTAGACCAGGGGTCTCCAATCTTGGCAACTTGAAGCCTGGTGGACTTCAACTCCCAGAATTCCCCAGCCAGCTTTGCTTCAGCTCCCAGAATTCTTGGAGTTGAAGTCCACCAGGTTTAAAGTTGCCAAAGTTGGAGACCCCTGATCTAAACACTGACTAAAGCACAAGACCCTACCTCAGTTTTCTACTTGACAGCTTTAAAGCACAGTTTCCCAAACCTTGTCCTTCCTTATCAGAAAATCCTTTTTACCCAATATAAGTAAAATACTTTTTTACTCAGTCAATTAAAATCAATTTAAATGTCCATGCAGTGACTGGATAATGGGTTCACGCCTAGTTATCCAAAGGAAAATCACGTTTACCCAACTTACCCAGATTTAGGGAGCACTGCTTTAAAGCAGACTCATACTGCCTTCAATATCCACCCCAACTCAACTATTTGGTCGACAGTGTCCATAGCCCTTAACTACTAACATGCTAACTGAAGTGATGGGAGTTGTAGTTGAAAGCATCCAGGTTGTTTAAAGAAGGCATTGCTGGAGGATGGGAAGAGTGGTTCTTTTGCCCAGGTCAGTCTCTGAGAAAAAAAAGCTCTTATTTATTATTATTTTTAAGCCAAACGAAGACTATGGTTGCATGGGGGACGCATTTGCAATGTTAAAACAAAATTCCTAAAAACACTTATAAAGCCAGGTAGCACATAGAGCAAGGCACTGTGAAATAAAAACATAATATTACAAGAGAAAAATTAAAAAGAAATCCCTACATTATAAATCAACCTCTAACTTTCCTTGAAGCGGAAATTTAACATTTTCCTTATAACTTGGGGAATTGCTGACCATAAAAGAATTTCATGCTGCCCTCTAATGGCTCACTGTGTGTCTTATTTTCTTTCTTTCTTTTTTGGATAAGCGAGATTTATTGGGTACATAAAAAAGGCAAGCAGATGGCTTTGCAGAAAATAGGTGGCAATGTTTAAGAAAACAGGAATTTATCCCGGGAAAACAGGAAGGGGTGAAAAGTAGCTCAAGGCTGCCTTCTCTTGAGGTGCTTTGGTGTCAGAAGGAGCAAAAGGAACGTTTACATAATTCAATTCAATTCAATGTATTAGATTTGTATGCCGCCCCTCTCCGAAGACTCGGGGCGGCTCACAACAACGATAAAAACAATATTATAATGGCACAAATCTAATACAGTACAGTGTTCCCTCGATTTTCGCAGGGGATGCGTTCCGAGACCGCCCGCGAAAGTCGAATTTCCGCGAAGTAGAGATGCGGAAGTAAATACACCATTTTTGGCTATGGACAGTATCACAAGCCTTCCCTTAACACTTTAAACCCCTAAATTACCATTTCCCATTCCCTTAACAACCATTTACTCACCATTATTACCGGTACTCACCATTGAATAGTGATCCTGATATTTATAAACATAATTATTTATTAACAATAATTTTTTTTTTGTTATTTATTTGCAAAAATTATTAGTTTTTCGGATGGAAAAAACCGTGGTATAGAAAAAAACCGTGAAGTATTTTTAATTAATATTTTTTGAAAAACCGTGGTATAGGCTATCCACGAAGTTCGAATCGAGGGAACACTGTATTAAAAATAACTAAAACCCCTATCATAATTAAAAACCAAACAGCACATACATACCAGTATACTGTACTACTCTTCCTGCCTTCCATAAACTCCTTAAAACCCACCTTTGTCGTCAGGCATGGGGGAACTGAAACATCTTCCCCTGGGCATGTCTAATTTATGTATGGTATACTTGTGTGTATGTCTGTTAGTATATGGGGTCTTTTTAAAATCTTTAATATTTTAAATTGTCAGATTATTTATGATTTGTTTCCACGTGTTGTGAGCCGCCCCGAGTCTTCGGAGAGGGGCGGCATACAAATCTAAGTAATAAATAAATAAACATACATACCAAACATAAATTATAATGAGCCTGGGGGAAGATGTCTCAAATCCCCCATACCTGGCGGTATAGGTGGGTCTTAAGTAGTTTACAAAAGACAAGGAGGGTGGGGGCAGTTCTAATCTCCGGGGGGAGTTGGTTCCAGAGGGCTGGGGCCGCCACAGAGAAGGTTCTTCTCCTGGGGCCCGCCAGACGACATTGTTTAGTCAATGGGACCCGGAGAAGGCCAACTCTGTGGGACCTTATCGGCCGCTGGGATTCGTGCAGTAGCAGGCAGTTCCGGAGGTACTCTGGTCCAATACCATGTAGGGTTTTAAAGGTCATGACCAACACTTTGAATTGTGACCGGAAACTGATCGGCAGCCAATGCAAGCCAGGGAGTGTTGAAGATACGTGGGCGAATCTGGGAAGCCCCACGATGGCTCTCGCGGCCGCGTTCTGCACGATCTGAAGTTTCCGAACACTTTTCAAAGGTAGCCCCATGTAGAGAGCGTTGCAGTAACCGAATCTCGAGGTGATGAGGGCATGAGTGACTGTGAGCAATGACTCCCTGTCCAAATAGGCACCAGGCACCAGTTGCTACTATATTAGCAACTGTTGCTAATAATGTTGCTACTATATTATCTGTCTCAATAAAATGGACTTCTAATATTTCTCTGGGTTGGTGGATCCTGGTCTGATGTACCACAAAGGATTGACGGATGGGGAAGATTGACAGATTCGGGCTACCCAAGCAAGAGACATGGGTCCAGGATGGTAAAGAATTAGGCTGTGGGCATCAGATGATATTGGGGACAGGAATGGAGAAAAGAAGGAAGTAGGGAAAGGGGGAGGGAGGAAAGGAGGAAAGGAAAAGGGAGGAGAAAGGAGATAGGGTGGTAGGGAGGGGGAAAGAGTGAATGAAAGAAGGAGAGGGAGAGGAAGGAAGGAAGGAAGGAAGGAAGGAAGGAAGGAAGGAAGGAAGGAAGGAAGGAAGGAAGGAAGGAAGGAAGGCTCATTGTTGATTACAATGGAATTGGTCCAAAGTGATACAGATTTCCTAAAATGAGGACTCATGGAAGGCTTAGGTCAAATTCTGATTCAACCCTGACCTGCAGTCAGTTGCTCTGTCAGATCCAGGACTGCAGGTCGGGGTACAGCATCACTGGACATTTACATAGGACCAAAGCTATAGCAGAAAGCTAATGTCTATTGGTCTCTTTTTGCTTATTCACTTGTCTGATGCGGAAGAGCAATCTCCAGCTGTCAGGCTTCAAAAACCAAGAAAGATATACAGTATGTGATTCTTCCAAGCAGACTTCTTCATGGTTCCTCACCCATAGAGGGAATCCTGCCAAACTAAAGTATCCTGTCACCGCCATAAATCATGTACTCTGGGAACTATTAGGGAAAATTGAAAGACTAAAAATCCAACGACCATTCAAAATGGTTTCTCTACAAAAATAATAATCTATTTTTAAAAAAAATATATTTTTATTGATTTTTCTTTAAGGTAAACAAGACAAACAACATTTAACATTTAAAGGAGCTACCATTGCTCCACTAAGTATAGAAGTCTTACTAATACAAAAAAGAAACCTAATTGTAATTGTAATCCCCCCCCCTTGCAAAAATAATAATCTAACTGCATGTCAAAAAGAGTTCTAAATTAGCCTCCTGGACAGATATTCTCCAACTATTTCCTCCACATTACTTTTTTCTACCAGCAGCAAATCGCCTTTCTTCTCTCAGCATTTTGTCTCCACCTGGTGTCCTTTCCCTTGGGATGCTGCTTCCTCAGATTATCTTCTGCTCTTACATCCATTACTGTTTCAGTCTCCTCCTAGCAATCTCCCTGTCTTTCTAAATCGTACAAAACGTCTACGATGGCACAGTAGTACAACAATGGGCATAACCAGCTCAGCAATTCAGGAGTTCAACAGTCCGTCTGCGCTTTAATCTATTTGTGGCTTGTTTCATTGGCCGAAATCATTCGTTTCATTTAAAAGGAACGTAGCCCCTGGGTTCCTTCTCCCCTTTGTTTTTTTTTCTACCTGCAGACTGGATGATGGGCAAAAAGGGAAAATAAATAAATAAATAAATAAAATCAAGTTTGGCTTTCGGCTCACTCACAAAGCTTCTCGCAGTGGTGAGAAGATAATGTTGCTGAGATCATCAATATTCATGCAAGCAAATCTGAATGGAGGCATCTTAGTTAGACACTGTTCTGTCGGGCTCTCTGGTAGACTCCTCCCAAAAAATCACAGGTATAAATTTCAGAGACACACACGTTTGAAAATTCAAAGCAATGTTCTTTATAATGAAAATTCACTTAAACCAAGCCCTCTTTTGGTATAGCAAAGAGCACTCGTCTCCAAACAAACTGGTAATTTGTACAAGTCCCTTATCAGTTCTGTGATACTTAGCTTGCAGCTGTGAGGCAATTCACAGTCCTTCCTCTTTCACAAAGTGAAACACACTTTGCTTTAGTTTAGTTTCAAAGCGGGGGGAAATCAGCACACAAAAGGTCAAAGTCAGTAAAGCAGTCACGAAACACAACAATCAGATAATCCTCCACAATGGCCAAACCCACAGGCTGCTATTTATAGCAGCCTCACTAATTACCACAGCCCCACTCAACCACAGGTGGCCTCATTTTCTTTGGTAATAATCTCTCAGTTGTTGTTGCCTATGCATCACTCTCCGCATGCGTGGCTGTATCATTAACTCTTGTTCTGAATCCAAGGAGGAGCTAGATAATTGATCTCCTTCTGAGCTGTCTGCCCCACTCTCCTCCTCCCTGTCACTCATGTCTTCTTGGTCAGAGGAGCCTTCATCATCAGATTCCACCCGGGGGGGGGGCAAAATAGGCCTGCAGCATGTGGATGTCTCCCCCACATCCACAGTCCTTGGGGCAGGAGCAGGGCCAGAGCTAACTACAACAGACATATGCCTTCTGAAAGCCAGAAAGGGGTAGGATTTTCTATGGGGTGGGGAGAGGAACAGTGATGGAAGAACCAGCAAACGCCAGACTTCAATGCTACCATATGAGGAAAACCACAAGGCAATCAATAACTATTGTTGGTTTTTTTGTCACCTGCAAATCATAATCTGGGAAATTCTGTGGCATTTTGCCAACACTTACATCACTGCTAAGAAGGTTTGGGCTACAGAGACCGTATTCTGATCTGCTTCATCTGCTCCAGAACTGAAAGGAAAAGGCAGCGAGAGCATCAAATTTAAGCATCAAACACTGAGCTGCATGATGCTGCAGAACCTTTTAAAAGCTCTTAGTATCTGCCTCTGCCTTGAGAATGGATGGGTGAAATGGGTGCTACAAGCCTTGTGGAGATTGAAGGCATACTGCACTGCCAAACCCCTCCACCACCACCGCTGCAAATACTCCTTCATGGAAGTATCAGGATCAAAATACAGTGGTACCTCATGATATGAACCCCTCGCCATACGAACAACCCGAGATACGAACCCGGGGTTCGGAATTTTTTTGCCTCTTCTTACGAACTTTTTCCCTCTTACGAACCCGCCACCACCGCCGAGAAGCCCCGCCGCCCGGCTGTCGCTTTTTGAAACAGCCGGGGGGCTTCTCGGCGTCCTCCTGAACCCGAACGCCAAACCCGAACTTCCGGGTTTGGCGTTCGGGAGGCCGCCGAGAAGCCCCCCGGCTGTTTCAAAAGACGACAGCAGGGTAGCGGGGTTTCTCGGCGGCCTCCCGAATGCCGAACCCGAAAGTTCGGCAAAAGTTCGGATTCGGAAGGCCGCCGAGAAGCCCCCGGCTGTTTCAAAAGGTGACAGCTGGGTGGCGGGGCTTCTCGGCAGCCTCCCGAACGGAAGTTTGGCAAAAGTTCAGGTTCGGGTGGCCGCTGAGAAGCCCCGCCGCCCGGCTGTCACCTTTTGAAACAGCCGGGGGACTTCTCGGCGGCCACCTGAACCTGAACTTTTGCCGAACTTCTGGGTTCGGCATTGGGAGAACGCTGAGAAGTGCCCGGCTGTTTCAAAAGGTGACAGCCGGGCGGCGGCATTTTTTTGCGGTTTTTTTTTCGTTGCCCGCATTAATTCATTTTACATTGTTTCCTATGGGAAACAATGTTTCGTCTTACGAACTTTTCGCCTTACGAACATCCCCCAGGAACCAATTAGGTTCATAAGATGAGGTATGACTGTAGATGTCTCAAGTCTCCGCAACACCTAATGCAGGGGTGGCGGACTCAAGGCCCGAGGGATGGATCCGGCCCATGGGATACTTAGATCTGGCTTGCAGGGCTGCCCTGAGAACAACAAAGGACCGGCACACAGTGTCTCTGCCAGTGAAAACGGGTTGCCGAACTCTGTTTTTGGCAACAATGGCCTTCTGCAACCCTCTGCCAGCAAAAACAGAGCTCTGGCTCTGTTTTCATTGGGAGAGAGTTAGAGGAGGGCGGCACAGCCAAAAACAGAGCTTGGGAACCTGTTTTCACTGGCAGAGTGCTTGGGCCACCACAGCCCTCCCCCATATAAGTGATGTGGAGCAGGCCATGCCCACCCGTCACACCCACCCCGGTTCCCTGAGGTCAAACAAACCCTGTTGCAACCCTCAATGAAATTGAGTTTGATGCCCTTGACCTAAGGCCATGATGGCAAACCTAAGGCCCACGTACCACAGGTGGCACACGGAGCCATATCTGAGTGCACGTGAAGCATTGCCCTATGTCAGCACATGTGTGCTGGTCGGCTGATTTTTGACTTTTTGGAGGGCAGGGGAAGCCGTTCTCACCTTGCCTGTGCTTCAGGAAAGCCTCCAGGGCCTGTGGATGGCGAAAAATGGACCTAGTGGGCCTACCGGCTCCAGAGGCTTTCCTGAAGCCTGAGAGGGCAAAAAATGGTCCAACAGGACTATTGGAGGTTTGAAGACTCCACTGAGGCCTGTGCGCATGTGCGTGGGGAGTGTAAGGTAGGAGTGTACATGTATGCACGAGGACCTTGCATTATCTATCTATCTATCTATCTATCTATCTATCTATCTATCTATCTATCTATCTATCTATCTATCTAATTATTAGATTTGTATGCCGCCCCTCTCCACAGACTCGGGGCGGCTAACAACAATAAAAAGACAACGTAAACAAATCTAATATTTAAAAAAACTAAAAACCCCAAATGCTATTGCATGCGCTCCTGCCCTTTTGACACCCAAGCAAAAAAAAGGTTCGCCATCACTGATCTAAGGCATCAATTTTTAAACCCACTCAAAAATGGAAAAACTGGAAAGCTTGTCGGTCACCTATATGTCCCCCAAGCAAAACACAGCAAGTGCACAGTGTCAATTCATCCTCAATCTCCATAGTCCCCTCGCTTTTCCATCAGCTATTCTTCTTCCACAAATCTTTTGATCACCAAATCCTATTTTTGCTACTCCAAAACACCTTTGAATGGCAATGACCAAAAATCCTGGAAATCCTGGAAATGTGTGAAATTGTGATAGCCCTTAAATTGGCAATATTTTTTTAAAAAAGAAAAACTAAACATCCCAAATCTAGGAAAAGAGAACATTTTAGCCCCACTCACACATAGCATCATTCTGACAATCATCTCCTTTGCCCAATTTACAGGTGAAACTCAAAAAAATTAGAATATCGTGCAAAAGTTCATTTCTTTCAGTAATGCAACTTAAAAGGTGAAACATTATTATTATTACTATTGTTACTATTATTACTATTACAGTGGTCCCTCAATTTTTGCGGGTTTGAACTTCGCGAAACGGCTATACCACGGTTTTTCAAAAATATTAATTAAAAAACACTTTGCTGTTTTTTTTCCCTATACCATGGTTTTTCCCGCCCGATGACGTCATACGTCATCGCCAAACTTTTGTCCGCCTTTAATAAATATTTTTTTTAAAATAAACTTTAATAAATAAACATGGTGAGTAATAATCTAAATGGTTGCTAAGGGAATGAGAAATTGCACTTTAGGGGTTTAAAGTTTTACGGGAAGGCTTGTGATACTGTTCATAGCCAAAAATAGTGTATTTACTTCCGCATCTCTACTTTGCGGAAATTCGACTTTCGCGGGCGGTCTCGGAATGCATCTCCCGTGAAAATCGAGGGAACACTGTATTACAGTGATCCCCCGTTTATTGCGTCCCCAACCATTGCGAACAGGGTACTTCGCTATTTTTCAACCCGGAAGTCAAAAATACCATCTACGCATGCGTGCCGGGCACGCATGCGTAGATGGCAGCGGCTTCCCTGGGTCTTCCCCCTCTTGCTGGCGTCAGCGAGGAGTTTCCCCACCGCCTACGCAAACTCCTCGCTGCCGCTCGCCCGCCCTTCGCCTGCCCACGCCGTTCGCTCCCCCCTCTTGCTGTCGGGAGGGCGAGAAGCCCTCCCCAGCACCCGCTCGCCCGCCCTTCGCCCTGGCGGAGAAATTCCAGCCCCCACCTGGTCCCGCCCGCGGCTCGGCTTCCCTGGCTGCTGCTCCGGTCGCCCGATCGTCTCCTGCCTCCCGTGCCGATGTTCCCTGCCAAGCCTGGCTCGGATTCCCTGGCTGCTTGGCGGGGGGGGGGGGGGGGGCTCGGCCGAAAGGAGCTGGAGACGCAGAGCTGAACACACCCCTTCATCCCCAAAGGCCGGCCTTTTTGTCTGGGAGGGAAGATGACGTGCCGGTGGCACAGGGGCGAGGGGCGGGAGGCAAATCGCTGCGTCTCCAGCCCCTTTTGGCCGAGCCCCCCCCCCCCTCCGGCCAAGCAGCCAGGGAAGCCGAACTGGGCTTGGCGGGGAACATCGGCACGGGAGGCAGCTTCTGCCGGACATGGGCAATGGGCGGGACAGAGAAGCGGGGAGAATCAGGAGGCTCCTTTGGCAGCTGGGGGCTGCCTGGCTTTGTTGTTTTGGCTGCAGCGGGTGCCAGGCAGCCTCCAGCCGCCAAAGGAACCTCCTGATTCTTCCCGCTTCTCTGTCCCGCCCATTGCCCGTGTCCGGCAGAAGCTGCTGCCTTATTGCTCTTTGCCGGCGGGATGCAAAGTGCTGGGGTGGGAGGGTGTCCTGACAGCCCCCCCCACCCATATGCTTCGCCTCCCGCCGGGCAAGAGCGCTCGGGTGGCAACTTCTTCTAGATACGGGCGATGTCCACGCTCTCTCTCGGCGCTTTCGAGCCGAGTCCGTGAGCGAGTTCGCTCCCGGACTCGGCTCGAAGGCGGCGAGAGACAGCGCCAAGGAACGGGCCTGTCCACGCTCTCTCTCGGCGCTTTCGAGCCGAGTCCGTGAGCGAGTTCGCTCCCGGACTCGGCTCGAAAGCGCCGAGAGACAGCGCCAAGGAACGGGCCTGTCCACGCTGTCTCTCGGCGCTTTCCAGCCGAGTCCGTGAGCGAGTTCGCTCCCGGACTCAGCACGAAAGCCCCGAGAGACAGCGCCAAGGAACGGGCCTGTCCACGCTGTCTCTCGGCGCTTTCCAGCCGAGTCCGTGAGCGAGTTCGCTCCCGGACTCAGCACGAAAGCCCCGAGAGACAGCGCCAAGGAACGGGCCTGTCCACGCTGTCTCTCGGCGCTTTCCAGCCGAGTCGGGGAGCGAGTTCGCTCCCGGACTCAGCACGAAAGCCCCGAGAGACAGCGCCAAGGAACGGGCCTGTCCACGCTGTCTCTCGGCGCTTTCCAGCCGAGTCGGGGAGCGAGTTCGCTCCCGGACTCAGCACGAAAGCCCCGAGAGACAGCGCCAAGGAACGGGCCTGTCCACGCTGTCTCTCGGCGCTTTCCAGCTGAGTCGGGGAGCGAGTTCGCTCCCGGACTCAGCACGAAAGCCCCGAGAGACAGCGCCAAGGAACGGGCCTGTCCACGCTGTCTCTCGGCGCTTTCCAGCTGAGTCGGGGAGCGAGTTCGCTCCCGGACTCAGCACGAAAGCCCCGAGAGACAGCGCCAAGGAACGGGCCTGTCCACGCTGTCTCTCGGCGCTTTCCAGCTGAGTCGGGGAGCGAGTTCGCTCCCGGACTCAGCACGAAAGCCCCGAGAGACAGCGCCAAGGAACGGGCCTGTCCACGCTGTCTCTCGGCGCTTTCCAGCTGAGTCAGGGAGCGAGTTCGCTCCCGGACTCAGCACGAAAGCGCCGAGAGACAGCGCCCCCCGGACCCCCAACCCGGGTTTGGGGGGCTGCTAGGAAGCCCCCCATGCCGGCGGCAAACAGCCGCGCCGCCCCCAATCTTCGGCTCCTCGCTAGCGCTGTGGGAGTAAAAACACCGTCTGCACATGCTTAGACGGTGTTTTTACTTCCGCATCGCTACTTCGCGAAAACCCGCTCGTTGCGGGGGCTCCTGGAACGGAACCCTCGCAACGAGCGGGGGATCACTGTACTATTATTACTATTATTATTTAGATTTGTATGCCGCCCTTCTCCGAAGACTCATAATAAATGAGAAAGACTCATTCCATGTAAGGCAAGATAGTTCAAGCCATTATTTGTCATAGTTGTGATGATTATGGGGTACAGCTTATGAAAACCCCAAATCAATCAATCAATAAAACAAGGATTGTACGTAGAACAATATCAGACCTCTGAAAACTAAGCATGCATATGTACTCAGCAGTTGGTTTGGGCCCCTTTTGCAGCAATTGCTGCCTCAATGCGGCGTGGCATGGAAGCTATCAGCTTGAGGCACTGCTGAGGTGTTATGGAAGACCAGGAGGCTTCAACAACGACCTTGAGGCAGTAATGGCCCGAGGGACAGATCCGGCCCATGAGGTGCTAGATCTGGCCTGCAGGGCTGCCCTGGAAACAGCGAAGGACCGGCTCATGGTGTCTCTTGCCCCCAACAATCAGGGTCCTCATTTTAACCACCTCGGAAGGATGGAAGGTTGAGTCAACCTTGAACCTGGTGAGATTTGAACTGCCAAATTGCAGGCAGCCAGCAATCAGCAGAGGTAACCTGCAGTACTGCCCTGTAACCACTGCACCACTGTGTACCACCACAGCTCCTTAAACATTTAGTTTAAATTTATTCATCAAAACGTATATGCCACCCATTTCACAAAGGTAACCCTAGGCCGCTTAGACATTGAATAAAATGTCATATAAAATAATTAAAATAATAAAGTGCATGTAATTTTGAAGATATTCGTGAACTGGGAGAGCCATGTTAACAAGGTCAGCCAATGAACAGGCATAGCAACTAAGTCAGCTAATGGGAGTCTGTGCAGAGAATCAAAATTAAAACTTCAAGGTTAAGACCAGGTGTGATTCAGTCCACTCTCTGCTCTCCACTCTGTACTCTCTGTGCTTGTCTGCTCTGCTGAAATGGAACTAACACTCCTGCTAGTGTTTACCTGTAACTGATTGAAGAAGAATTCTACTTGTGGTATTGTACATATATATATTATTATGTTTATAAAGAAGTTATTGAATCCAGTTGAATCAGTCATCTGTGTGTGCTTCTGGTTTTGATTTGGCAACAAACTTTAATAATTTCTTTTTGGTATAAGAAAGGGATCAAAACTGTTTGCTCAGATTGGAATTTAATTATTTTAATTTAATTTAATTAATTTAATTTAAATTAAGGTCCTAAGCTAAATATACCCCTCACAGAAGCAACGTGAGGAAATATTATTTTACTGAAAGAGTAGTAGATGCTTGGAATAAACTTCCAGCAGACGTGGTTGGTAAATCCACAGTAACTGAATTTAAACATGCCTGGGATAAACATATATCCATTGCAAGATAAAATACAGGAAATAGTATAAGGGCAGATTAGATGGACCATGAGGTTTTTTTCTGCTGTCAGTCTTCTATGTTTCTACACTTAGCAAGTCAATGTTCCTTTTTTGCAAAAATTGGAAAAGACTACATCTAAATCTAAGTTCTCCCATCTTCAAACTGCGGGATCTACCACTAAGAGCCTCTTTCTCCCAGAACCAAGCAATATATCACCTGTTACTTGAAGGAAGCCATTTTCAGTGGGACTAGTACTTTACCATGGGATTGGAGTCTGCAATGAGATCACGCAATGAATCCAGAAAGCCCTGATCTTCCACCATTTGGGCATTGATGTCATGCAGTTTGGCCACACAGACGGCAGCGGTCTTGCGCACGTACGGGTCTTCATCCTTCAGACACTTCCGGAGAGGTTCACACAGGTATTCAGTGATCTTGTCCACGCGGATACATCCCATGGTGCGGACGGCTAGTGCACGGATCAGGGGGTTGGGATCCTCACAGTCCTGGCAGGAGGAAATTAATAAATATAGAGACGGGTTCTATGCAACAAAACATTACAAATAAAAACATAAGAACATAAGAAAAGCCATGCAGAATCAGGCCAAAGCCCATCGAGTCCAGCATTCTGTGTCACACAGTGGCCCACCAATTGTCCATGGGGATCTTATTTATTTGTTTGTTTGTTTGTTAGATTTGTATGCCACCCCTCTCCGTAGACTCGGGGCGGTTCACAACAGCAATAGAACAATTCATAACAAATCTAATAATTTAAAAACATTTTAAAAACCTCATTATTAATCAGACATACATACAAACATACGATACATAAATTGTATAGGCCCGGGGGAGATATCTCAATTCCCCCATGCCTGGCGGCAAAGGTGGGTTTTAAGGAGTTTACGGAAGGCAAGGAGGGTGGGGGCAGTTCTAATCTCCGGGGGGAGCTGGTTCCAGAGAGTCGGGGCCACCACAGAGAAGGCTCTTCCCCTGGGACCTGCCAAACGGCATTGTTTAGTCGACGGGACCTGGAGAAGGCCAACTCTGCGGGACCTAATCAGTCGCTGGGATTCGTGCGGCAGAAGGCGGTCCCAGGAATATTCTGGTCCGATGCCATGAAGGGCTTTATAGGTCATAACCAATACTTTGAATTGTGACCGGAAATTGATCGGCAACCTTGAGCAGGAGAAGGCAGAAGCTTCCCTTTCCCTTGACCCACAACAAATGGTAGTCAAGGGAATCCTGCCTGTCTCAACCAACATAGAGGCGGCACATGGACATCCATTTCACTTGGCATCCATGAATCTGTCTAATCCTACCTTGAAGCTATCAAGGCTGATAGCTGTGACGACATCTTCTGGAAGTGAATTCCATAAACCAACGACCCTCTGGGTGAAGAAATATTTCCCTTTATTTGTCCTCGCTTTCTTACCTATGACCTTTAGGGAGTGCCCCTTCGTCCTAGCATTGTGCGATAGAGAAAATATTTTTTTCTCTACCCACCTTTTCTATCCCATGCATGATTTTATACTCTTCAATTAAGTCACCCCTTAAACTCCGTCTTTCAAGGCTAAAGAGACCAAGGCGTTGCAACCTGGTTTCATAAGGGAGGTGCTCCATTTCCTTGATCATACTTGCTGCCCTTTTTTGCACCTTTTCCAGTTACATGATATTCTTCTTAAAGTGAGGTGACCAGAACTGTACATAGTACTCCAAGTGTGGTCTCACCAAAAGCTTTTATCCAGCTTTTCCTATTCTGGGTCAAACTACACCTGGAACATCACAAACCACTCCATGTTCTGGAGGATTTATTATTTGGAAAACTGCAGATCTCTCTTAGAACAGGTGGATTGCCAGGATCCTGAGAAACCATCTAACGAACAATGTAACAGGAGATCTTTGAAATGTTTTGCACATATCTAATAGCAGCAGTTCCCAAAAAATGGTTGTCTGATCTGCCTCTAAAAGGACAATATCATTTTGACCCTTTCAAGTGTCAATGAGTTCCTTCTTACCCAACTTACTTTAACATTACAAAAGGATCATACAAATGTTACTACCGTGCAGGGAAATTATAATGCAGATAAGTGGAAAGTTGATTTAAGGAGAAACCCCCTCCCAACCTATATTCTGGGCTACATCAGGGAGAGAAGAAAAATGATCTTGATCAGGAACAAAGACTGAATTAGATATATTCATCAGAAATGCATTCAACTCTTAAGCAGAATCCTTAGATTCGATGATTAATTTTAAGTTTTCTAGTTCCTGAAAAAAATGATAACAGATTTCCAATTGTAACCGAGTCCCTTTTGCTCAAAAGTGGTTTCCTCTCCCCCCCCCCTTCCCCCGGTCTGCCAGTAAAGAAAGGAATCTCTCAATGTAATTTCTGCTGTCCAGTAAAATTACATTAGCAGCCAGGAAATTAATGGCTTGGTAATTAACTATACTGGACACAGTATCAAGATAGAAAAGAAGCTGAGAAAGTCAGCTAGGACAGAGCAGCACCATTGTAAGATTGCATTTTGGAAGCTTATGGGGGGGGGGAAGGAAAAGAGGTGAGAACCTTTCTAAACAAAAATGTGATGCGTTAGGACAGTGATGGTGAACCTAGGGCACGTAGAGCCATATCTGACGGCATGCGAGGCGTTGTCCTATATCAGCTCCAGTGCATGCCAGTTGATTTTCTACCTTCTTTTCAGCTGCTTTGCTCTCTCCAAGATTTAGGAAATCTTCCTGAGCTTTGGGGACAGCGAAAAATGGCCCAATGGGCCAACTGGAAGTCCGGAGGCTTCAGTGAGGCCTATGCACAGGCAGGAGGGGCAGCGAGGGGGATTTTATTTATTTATTTGTTTGTTTTTGTGTGTGTGTGTGTGTTTGTTTGTTTGACTTTTATGCCACCCCTCTCTGAGGACTCGGGGCAGCTCACAACATAAAATAAAACAATGCAAAAACATCCTAAATCCAATTAATGAAATATAAAATCTTTAAAAAATCTTAAAACCCCCCAAAACCATAAAAAAACAGTCATTCCCATTCAATCAACTTTCATTCACACATTCATCAGCCTCTGGGGCAAGGATCTAATGGCCTCAGGCCTGGCGGCATAAATGAGTCTTAAGATTCTTGTGGAAGGCAAGGAGGGTGGGAGCAGTACGAATCTCTGGGGGGATCTATCTATCTATCTATCTATCTATCTATCTATCTATCTATCTATCTATCTATCTATCTATCTATCTATCTATCTATAGAAACATAGAAGACTGACGGCAGAAAAAGACCTCATGGTCCATCTAGTCTGCCCTTATACTATTTCCTGTATTTAATCTTACAATGGATATATGTTTATCCCAGGCATGTTTAAATTCGGTTACTGTGGATTTACCAACCACGTCTGCTGGAAGTTTGTTCCAAGGATCTACTACTCTTTCAGTAAAATAATATTTTCTCATGTTGCCTTTGATCTTTCCTCCAACTAACTTCAGATTGTGTCCCCTTGTTCTTGTGTTCACTTTCCTATTAAAAACACTTCCCTCCTGAACCCTATTTAACCCTTTAACATATTTAAATGTTTCGATCATGTCCCCCCTTTTCCTTCTGTCCTCCAGACTATACAAATTGAGTTCATTAAGTCTTTCCTGATACGTTTTATACTTAAGACCTTCCACCATTCTTGTAGCCCGTCTTTGGACCCATTCAATTTTGTCAATATCTTTTTGTAGGTGAGGTCTCCAGAACTGAACACAGTATCTGTCTGTCTGTCTGTCTGTCTGTCTGTCTGTCTGTCTGTCTGTCTGTCTGTCTACTAGATTTGTATGCCGCCCCTCTCCGGAGACTCCAGAGAATCAGACTCTGATTCCAGAGAGCAGGGGCCCGCACAGAGAAGGCTCTTCCCCTAGGTCCCACCAAATGACCTTGTCTTCGGAGTCTTCGGAGAGGGGCGGCATACAAATCGAATAAATAATAATAATAATAATTGTCTAGTTGATGGGACCTGAAGAAGGCCGACTCTGTGGGACCCAACCAGTCGCTCATGCGGCACCATATTATATACAGAAAATTCACACCAAGTTATTATTTTGCTACTGAAATACAGAAAAGACACATTAATATTGCAACTTACTTTCACAAAACTGTTCACAGCCATGATGGCCATATCTGGCTGACTTTTGGCATAGTTCATCAAGTACAGATACACCAGCTTCTTTAGCTCCAAGTTGTCCGTCTGCATGCAATTCACTACATCAGGGAAAAGGGAACTGGACAAGAAGGAACAGGCAGGTTAAAGCAGTAATTTCTAGACTGATGGCAGTGGTTAACATTAACTAGAGAGATTCAAATTTAAGACCCCATTTTGTTAAAGAATTCCTGGTGACTTTGGGTCTCAGAGTCTCAGCCCACTTAATGCACAGTATTACTATAGATCAGTGTTCCTCAACCTCAGCAATTTTAAATGTGGACTTCACTTCCCAGAATTCTCTGGGGAATTCTGGGAATTGAAATTCAAATAGTTTGATGTTTCTGAGGTTGAGGTTAAACACTGCCATAGGGATAAAACAAGGGAAATCTATACTGTCTTAATTTCACTAAGAAAACATCATCTGACAACCTCTAAGTTTTCAGATAAAGTCATGTTTCATTTGCAAAACACAAACTATATCATAGGCCTGTTGTGGTCCGCCAGCAGCCCATGAAACTGGTAGCAGATCTCATCAGAGAAGAGGCTGATATAGTGATGCATCAGCAGCCTGTGCAGCTGGCACCCAGGTTGGACAGTGAGGAGGCTGGAGAGGATTCGGTACCAGAGGTGGAGATTCAACCAAGGCCTTCAGAACCTCCAGAACCTCCCATCAGTGACGAGGAAGAAGAAGAGGAGTTTATTCTTGATGCACGGGCACGCAGAGCTGCCAAAAGGCAGGAGTGGTTCCTCAGGAGGAAGTCTCCACGAGAGTAGGCTTGGGGCTAATTGGTCACTCCCCTAGCCTATTTAAGGGATGATGACGCAGGCAGCAATTTGCAAGGAACAACGTCCATTCATATGCCTTCGTGGTTTGAATTCAGAAGCGTCTGCTTGACTCTTTGTTTCTCTGGGCATGCTTCCTGCAAATTGCTTCAGGGCATTTTGCCAACCATTGTAAACTTCCTAATATCTTCAAGACTTGCTTATTTCATGAACTCGTGCTGGCTGTTAATAAAGTGGAATTAACAGCCGGTGTTCAACAAAGACTGTTTTACACTGTATTTGTGTTTGCCAACTGCTAAGAAAGCTCATTAGAAGTCTTTAATTTAGTAAACAAAGGTTTGGACATAATTTGTTTGTGCTGCGTTCTTTGTGGTTCATACCTGGGGCAGAATAAGGCCTAACAATCTAAGGCAAACATTTTGGAGGCCATGTTTGATTTCTGCAGAAGGCCTGTGGCCATTTAATCACTAGGCAAAGCAAACACTGAGACATTTGCTCGGCATTTAATCCTTTCCCCCTCCTGCCTCATTAAAACTTACACCTGGGTGAAGAAGTGGGGAAAATGGCACAGGAAAGCCTTTAGAGAAATGTTACCTGACATCCTTCCCCACCGTCATGGCAGCAATGACTTTTTTCACTGCTTCCTTCCTCTTCTCCTTTTTTTCATTGTTGAGTTCAGCTTTCAGTTCAAATATTTCCCCTGAAGGCAAACATACGAGGACCACAGTCAAGAGAGTTTGGCGAGAGCAAACTAATCCACCCCTGTTAGTACTATGTGTATAACTAGTTGGGTTTTACAATATATAACTTAAGCCAGCAAGTGTGGTTAAAGAGTTAGCACACTACTGCTTTAAGAGCTGGTGTTGCAATCTGCTACAACAGGAAGTCAGCAGCATTTCTCTTAGAGCTTTGCGACTCTCCCTGATATCTCTCTGGTTCTATGCTGGTTTGTCTATATGACTATTCCATTGTAAAGACTACTGTGTGTAGTAAGAACTATGTGTTCTAATGTTGGTCTGTATATGTATTGAGTAAGACTTGCATTGTATATTATTATTATTATTATTATTATTATTATTATTAATTAGATTTGTATGCCGCCCCTCTCTGCAAACTCGGGGCGGCTCACAACAATAATAGAAACAATATATTACAAATCTAACAATTAAAAATAATTAAAAACAAACCTTATTAAAAAACAAAGCATACACACAAACATACCATGCATAACTTGTGTAGGCCTGGGGGGAAAGGAATATCTCAATTCCGGCATGCCTGGCGACAGAGGTGGGTTTTAAGGAGATTGCGAAAGGCAAGGAGGGTTGGGGCAATTCTAATCTCTGGGTGGAGCTGGTTCCAGAGGGTCGGGGCTGCCACAGAGAAGGCTCTTCCCCTGGGTCCCGCCAGACGACATTGTTTAGTCGACAGGACCTGGAGAAGGCCAACTCTGTGGGACCTAACCGGTCGCTGGGATTTGTGCGGCAGAAGGAGGTCCTGGAGATATTCTGGCCCGATGCCATGAAGGGCGTTATAGGTCATAACCAACACTTTGAATTGTGACCGGAAACTGATCGGCAACCAATGCAGACTGCGGAGTGTTGGTGTAACATGGGCATACCTGGCGAAGCCCATGATTGCTCTCGCAGCTGCATTCTGCACAATCTAAAGTTTCCGAACACTTTTCAGAGGTAGCCCCCCATGTATTGAGACTATTGATTGCTGTTGACTGTTACTGACTACAATATTTGCCTAATGTAAATAACATTTATACATTTAGTGTATGTATTTGAAGTACTGCTCATATCTCTGAGATATTAGTTGAATATCCCCCATCTCCACATTCCTCTGTTCAGGGGTAGCACAGCTTACTCCTCATCTTCTAACAACCCCATCCAACTACATATTCTGCCTTCAGCAATGGACAATAGAGGCATCCAGGAAATCCTTGCCCTTAGGATCAGGAACACCATCTAAGGTGGTCCTCAGAATCTGCCAAGATCCAAACATATAATTATTAGGACAGATACAGGCAGTTCTTATTCAGCAACCAGCAGTTGGGCCGGTCACTTGGTTGTTGTAGCTAAATGACAACATCAAGATTTTTACCCTTTTCCTTCAGCTTAGCTTTGCTTTGCAGACTTCCAAGGATTGTAAATGGAAGGAATCGCAATAGCACTTAGACTTATATGCCACTTCATAGAGCTTTTGCAGCCATCTCTAAACCCACCTCTGTCGCCAGGCATGGGGGAACTGAGATACTCTTTCCCCCTAGGCCTTTACAATTTTATGCATGGTATATCTGTATGTATGTTTGCTTTTATAATAAGGGTTTTTAACTGTTTTATTGTTATATGCTGTTATTATTACTGTTGTTAGCCGCCCCGAGTCTACGGAGAGGGGCGGCATACAAATCCAATAAATAAATAAACAAACAAACAAACAAACAAACAAACAAATAAATAAATAAGTTTACAGAGTCAGCATATTGTCCCTAACAATAATTTCCCCAACCTCGGAAGGATGGAAGGCCGAGTCAACGTCGAGCCTGGTGAGATGTGATCTGCCAAATTGCAGGCAGCCAGCAGAAGTAGCCTGCAATTCTACACTCTAACCACTGTGCCGCTGCGGCTTTGTTATAAAGGTCTTTTTTCCCCCCATAAAGTTTTATAGTCGTTAAGATTACTTTTTCACCATGCTTGCAACTGTGAAATCACTGAATGAACCATTCACTAAACAAGGACTACAGTACTTCTATAGCAAATTCACTGCTTTTAAAGTAAACTAAGTTATCTTAACCATAGGCTGTAAAAATGACCTTAACACATTAATTGCATGGTGTGAAGCAGTGGTTCTCAACCTGAGGGTCGGGACCCCTTTGGGGGTCAAATGACCGTTTCAGAGGGGTCACCTAAGACCATGGGAAATGACAAATTTCCCATGGTGTTAGAATCAAAGCTTCTATTATGGCGCCTTGGAACATATTTTTACAATCCGACCAATCAGGCGTTTACAGTGGGGGTGTCCCTCTGACCTTCCCGCCAATCAGCTTAAAGCTCTGTTGGTAGAATTGGGGCTAGATTTATGGTTGGGGGTCAGGTCAACACAACATGAGGAACTGTATTAAGGGGTCGCGGCATTAGAAAGGTTGAGAACCACTGAGTGAAGGAACCCTTTCTCTTCAGCTTACGCAGTGCTTAACTGATGTTAAAAGAACAGATTCCTCTTTACCAAGAACGCAGGGGAGAAAAATCCAAAAAGCACAAGGCTCAGTTTCTTTCGGAAGCTGTTTGGTGCAATCATTCCAGCTTCTCTTTGGGTAAATGGCTCTGCAATTAGGCACATTCACCAGACCGTGGTTTTGTCAATACACTGGTTCCCCCACGGGAGCAATTTTTTTTGTGAGAGTTCTCACTAAATGCTTTCACAATTTAAGCATATAGAATAGTAGAAAAGACTATGCTCAAAAATGCCACAACTTAAGATATTAGCAGCAGGGTTAAAGACATTAAGGATTTTTAAGTGCTTTGCCAACCTGGAGACAGCACTTAACAGTTTTGCACGAAAGTATTTGCTCCTGTTTTAAAAATATCTTTGCCGCTTCATGGTATCAGAGCTCGGTGGGAAGCTACGCAGATTTCTGATACCATTTGGGAGCGAAGATATGCCAAAACTCAGAACATCTGAAAGGAGAGCAAATACTTTTTCATGGAACAGGCTGTTCCAGGAGTGGTTTGGGAAGCCATCTGTGGTGTTTTGGCTGTCTGCAATAGTTTGATTTTGGGAACGCGGCATTTAATTTTGGATTTGATTAATTTCACACATCCCTGCTACAAACCTGCATTCAGTTTGAGCCAGAGAGAAAGGGAGAACACGACTGTCAAAGGAGCTTCTGACACATTGGTCACCTACCACAAATATCTCATGTTTATCTCGCTTCTCCAAAACCCGAGACCAGCTGATTTGAGTGCAAAGAGACACACAAACTGGATTGGAGCACACAGTCTTTCTCAGCCTCAGTGACTTTAGGTGTGTGGATTTCATCTTTCGGCTGTGGATCATCTTTCGGCTGTGGCGAGGAGGGCGTTTGCCCAGGTTCGCCTGGTGCACCAGTTGCGGCCCTATTTGGACAGGGAGTCATTGCTCACAGTCACTCATGCCCTTATCACCTCGAGGTTCGATTACTGCAACGCTCTCTACATGGGGCTACCTTTGAAAAGTGTTCGGAAACTCCAGATCGTGCAAAACGCAGCCGCGAGAGCCATCGTGGGGCTTCCCAGATTCACCCACGTTTCTTCAACACTCAGTGGCCTGCATTGGCTGCCGATCAGTTTCCGGTCACAATTCAAAGTGTTGGTTATAACCTTTAAAGCCCTACATGGCATTGGACCTCCGGAACCGCCTGCTACCGCACGAATCCCAGCGGACGATAAGGTCCCACAGAGTTGTCCTTCTCCGGGTCCCGTCGACAAAACAATGTCGTCTGGCGGGCCCCAGGGGAAGAGCCTTCTCTGTGGCGGCCCTGGCCCTCTGGAATCAACTCCCCCCGGAGATTAGAATTGCTCCCACCCTCCTTGTCTTCTGTAAACTACTTAAGACCCACCTATACCGCCAGGCATGGGGGATTTGAGACACCTTTCCCCCAGGCTTATTATAATTTATGTTTGGTATGTATGTGCTGTTTGGTTTTTAATTATGATAGGGGTTTTAGTTTTTTTGTTTTTTGTTTTAAATATTAGATTTGTGCCCGTATAATACTGTTTTTATCGTGTTGTGAGCCGCCCCGAGTCTTCGGAGAGGGGCGGCATACAAATCTAATAAATAATAATAATAATAATAATAATTATTATTATTATTATTATTATTATTATTATTATTATTATTTCAATTTCTGAAATCTGGGAGCTGAAACCCAGGTATCTTAAAATCACCGAAGTTGAGAAACCCTGGAATGATTTGATATTACACTGCAATAGGAACTGTCAAATCATTCTAGCATTTATAAATGATGATACTGAAGAGAGGGGAAATTAAACACCCTTTTAAGCAAAAGGGCAGAATTAGGAAACGCCCCGTGAATCAGGAGAGCAGAAGAGGGGGGAGAAGGGAGAAATCATCAGTTTATTTAAGGATTGTGCGACTTCTGGGGGTTGGCAGCTATGAAGATCAATAGCCTAGCTGGAAGCCAGGAATCTCCATTACTTAAGAGGGGGTGGGGGAAGAAAAAGAAGTGGTAATGCAAGAACAGACAGGCTCTGCAAACCTCTGATAGTCAGGGATGATCAGAACAGCAGGTGTATAAATGGTCTTATCCAAGCTCACAACCTCAGCAGGAGAGCTACTAGCTGAGACGCAAAAATGTAATCCCAACCTCAGCAATCAAGTGGTAAGTCTAAAAGTCCCTTAGAGGTAAAACACAGTCTACCTTATTAACTGCCTGAAGGGTTCCACATGTAGTGGGAGCAGATAAAAAAATCTGCCCCCTTTTCTTTTGTAACAAGGAAATTCAGCAGAGCCTTCTCCCATTACTTTGAATTTTTTTAAAAAAACTTAAATTCGGACTTATTTTTTTAAAAACAAACTCAAACTCAACCCAGACAAGACGGATTGGTTGTGGGTCTTGCCTCCCAAGGACAATCCCATCTGTCCGTCCATTACCCTGGGGGGAGAATCATTGACCCCCTCAGAGAGGGTCCGCAACTTGGGCGTCCTCCTCGATCCACAGCTCTCATTAGAGAAACATCTTTCAGCTGTGGCGAGGGGGGCGTTCACCCAGCTTCGCCTGGTGCACCAGTTGCGGCCCTATTTGGACCGGGAGTCACTGCTCACAGTCACTCATGCCCTTATCACCTCGAGGCTCGAATACTGTAACGCTGTCTGCATGGGGCTACCTTTGAAAAGTGTTTGGAAACTTCAGATCGTGCAGAATGCAGCTGCGAGAGCAATCATGGGCTTCCCAAGTTATGCCCATGTTACACCAACACTCCGCAGTCTGCATTGGTTGCCGATCAGTTTCTGGTCACAATTCAAAGTGTTAGTTAAGACCTATAAAGCCCTTCATGGCACCGGACCAGATTATCTCAGGGTCAGCCTTCTGCTGCACGAATCCCAGTGACCAGTTAGGTCCCACAGAGTGGGTTTTCTCCGGGTCCCATCAACTAAACAATGCCGCTTGGCGGGACCCCGGGGAAGAACCTTCTCTGTGGCAGCCCCGGCCCTCTGGAACCAACTCCCCCCAGAGATTAGAATTGCCCCCACCCTCCTTGCCTTTCATAAGCTACTTAAAACCCACCTCTGCCACCAGGCATGGGGGAATTGAGATATTCTTTCCCCCTAGGCCTTTACAATTTTATGCATGGTATGTCTGTATATATGTTTGGTTTTTTATTATAATGGGTTTTAATTGTTTTTAGTATTGGATTATTGTTATATGCTGTCTTATTATTGCTGTTAGCCGCCCCGAGTCTCCGGAGAGGGGCGGCATACAAATCCAATAAATGAATGAATGAATGAAGGAAGAAAGGAAGGAAGAAAGAAAGAAAGGAAGAAAGAAAGAAAGAAAGAAAGAAAGAAAGAAAGAAAGAAAGAAAAACTCACCCAGCCTGCAAAAATAAAAAGTGGGAAAAGAAAAATCCCAACCACGAGATAGGATTAAACCTATTTTGTGTCCACATTTCAATTTGTAGATGGGGTTTGGTTCTATGGCAGTAATGGTGAACCTATGGCACGGGTGCCATGCAGAGCCATATCTCCTGGCATGTAAATCATTGCCCTAATTCATCTCCAACATGCATGTGTGTGCCAGCCAGCTGATTTTTGGCTCACACAGAGGCTCTGGGATGGGATGGGAGAAGGTGTTTGGAGCCTGGGGAGAGCGAAACACGAGTCTACTGGGCCCACTACAAGTTGGGAAACAGGCTGTTTCCGGCCTCCAAGGGGGCAGGAGAAGCTGTTTTCGCCCTCCCCAGGCATTGAATTATGGGTGTGGGCACTTGTGCAGGCACCATAACATGTGCCTACTCTCTTTCGGCACCCGAGGAAAAAAAGGTTGGCCATCACTGTTCTACAGTTTTACGTTTCTGAGATTTTATTGTTGTTGTGAGCTTCCCAATGTTATGTTTTAAGATGGGCAGCCATGTTAATCTTATAAGTACATGGCTTTTTAGTTTTGAAATGTACAAAATAGGGGTTTGTGTATTTTAAGAGTCCGGTTGTTGTGATTTTAGATTGCACGTCAACATGTTGTATGAATTCAACCAGTTCTTATTTATTCCAAAACATTTGGTTCACTAAAGAATAACTTGACTGTGTTTACTGTAACCACATCAAAGAGACTGGCTGGAAGATCTATACTGAGATCTATGTAGTATTGTTTCTTCTTGTTGCAGCTATGTAAGGTTAATATTCTTTCCACTGTTTCCCACTTTCCCCTTTGAGTGTGGAAAAAGCTGAAATTGTGGAAATAGGTTTTCATTATATTTCCATTGATTAAAAACCAACTACCCTTCTTTAAAAAAAAATACTCAGAGTGAAGCTTAATTTGGTTGGCTAGATTGTTAGATGAACCATACTTATGTATATGTGTTATTAATATATTTATTCATTCAATTTCTATGCCGCTCTTCTCCTGAGACACACGGTGGATATACAGTGATCCCTCGATTTTCGCGGGTTCAAACTTCACGAAACGGCTATACCACGGTTTTCCAAAAAATATTAATTAAAAAATACTCTGCGGTTTTTTTTTCTATACCACGGTTTTTCCCACCCGATGATGTCATATGTCATCACCTAGAGTAACTTCTCTCTCTCTTTCTCTTTCTTTCCTGTCATTCTCTGTTTCAATCATTTTCTCATTTCTCTTTTTTTCTCCCCTTTTTTCTATCATTTCTCTCTCTCTCTACCTTCCACTCTCCCCCGTCTTGCTCTCTCTCTCTTGCTCTCTCTCTCTTTCTCCCTCTCTCTCTCCCTCTCTGTGAGAATGCCTGCCCCGCCTCTCCTGCAGCCCCCTCGCTGATAGCTGGGACGAAAGCGCTCTCAGCTAAGGGACTGTGAGAGGGGCGGGGGCATTCTCAAAGCGCTCAGAGCGGCTAGCGGACGAATGAGGAGGATGAGAAGCCGTAGCCGCCAGCGCTGCTGCAGGAGGACCCGTGTCCCAAGAAAGCTGGTGAGAGGGGTGGATCGGGTGGGCGGGGGGGTAGCGGCGAGGGGGCCGGAGGCGTTGGGGGGGCGGGGGCAGCTGACATTCAAAACAATCTTTGCCGGCCTCTGCACTTTCGTCGCTCCTCAACTTCAAGCCCGGCTCCTTGCGCTGCCTTTTAAAAGGGTGCGTGGGGGTAGTTTTTGGCTGTCCATAGCCAAAAATTGTGTTTTTACTTCCGCACCACTACTTCGCGGAAATTCGACTTTCATGGGCGGTCTTGGAACGCAACCCCCGCGAAAATCGAGGGAACACTGTATACTGTATTATATATGGTGTTAAGCATGTTTATTCACATATTAATATAACATTTGAATCAACCCAGTCTCTTCATCCATTTGATCTAGAGCAAGGAGGAAGAATCAGACCTCTGACATCTATTCTTTCATTTCCTAATAGTTATAGTTTATTAGATTTGTATGCCGCCCCTCTCCGAAGACTCGGGGCGGCTCACAGCATAGCAATAATACAATACATTACAAATCTAACAATAAAAAATTAGATCCATTTAAAAGACATAAATAACATAATAAAACCCCTAGCTATGCAGTCACACACATTCAACCTAATCTATCATGCAGTAAGGCCAAAAATGTAATAAAAAGGGGAAAGACGGTAATTATCCCCACGCCTGGCAACAAAAGTGGGTCTTGAGCATTTTACGGAAGGCGAGGAGGGTGGGAGCTATTCGAATCTCTGGAGGGAGTTGATTCCAGAGGGCCGGGGCCGCCACAGAGAAGGCTCTTCCCCTGGGTCCCGCCAGCCGACATTGTTTGGTCGACAGGACCTGGAGAAGGCCCACTCTGTGGGACCTAATCGGCCGCTGGGATTCGTGCGGCAGGAGGCGGTCTCAGAGATATTCTGGTCCGATGCCATGTAGGGCTTTGTGTTTTTGTGTTTTTATTTTAATTCATCTATCGGCTTGCCCTGCCATGTAACCTGGGAGCAGGAGTTAAATGTTCCCGGTTCACTTTTGCCTTTCAGTACTCAGAGAGATGGTTACAAAGAGAGCGCAAAGCTCCGCCCACCTGCCCTGACACCACGGTTTGGGTTCTTTCACCCTCTGTGCATGCACAAAGCATTCTGCGCATGTGCAGAGGGTACAAAAATCCAAATGGCGGTGTCCAGCGGGTGGGTGGAGCCTCACACTCCCTTCATGACCGGTTCTCTGAAGACTGACAGGCACGAGTGAACCGAGAACATTTCACCCTTGAATGAGAGGCAGACTGTATCCATTGTAGAGAGTTAACCTACAGCATCGTATCAAACATCAAATCTAACCTTTTTTATTGGTGGTGAAGTATTTGGAGTCTGTCATGATTTCGGTTTCCTATTGCACCTGTGAGGGGAAAGGACACAATTTAAGAAATCTGCACCTCTTTCCACGGCGAATGCATTTGTGACTACTTCAAAACAGTCTTGTTTTAAAATGAATCAACTAAAATATGAGAGAATTGGCATAAATGGATTCAAAAAGATACAGTGATACCTCGTCTTACAAACGCCTCATCATACAAACTTTTCGAGATACAAACCCGGGGTTTAAGATTTTTTTGCCTCTTCTTATAAACTATTTTCATCTTACAAACCCACCGCCACCACTGGGATGCCCTGCCTCCAGACTTCCATGTTTTTGCGATGCTGCAGGGGAATCCCAGCAGCGCAAAAACGGGTGCTTTGCTGGCAACGGAAGTCCGGAGGTGGGGTTTCCCAGCGAGGGGAGCCTCAGTGAAATCACAGCATCGCAAAAACACAGAGGTCCGGAGGTGGGGTTTCGAGGAGTTCGGTGTTTTTGCGATGCTGCGATTTCACTGATGCTCCCTTCGCTGGGAAACCCCACCTCCGGATTTCCGTTGTCAGCGAAGCACTCGTTTTTGTGATGCTGGGATTCTCCTGCAGCATCGCAAAAACACAGAAGTCCGGAGGTGGGGTTTCCCATGGAGGGGAGCCTCAGGGGAATCCCAGCATAAAAACGGGCACTTCGGCTGGCAAAAGGGGTGAATTTTGGGCTTGCACGCATTAATCGCTTTTACATTGATTCCTATGGGAAACATTGTTTCGTCTTACAAACTTTTCACCTTAAGAACCTCGTCCCGGAACCAATTAAGTTTGTAAGACAAGGTATCACTGTATTTGACAGAAGAACAGTAAGCCTCAGATTACAGTTGTATTGAATCAATTGACTATCTCACCATATGGTTTATCATGTAAGATGTGTATATGTTAAAAATCTCTTTTCTTTTCTCTTTTCCACTTTCTTTTTATCACTAACATATGTTAACTGAGATTGATGTAAGCTCCCTGTTTTCTCACTATTTTTTCTACTCATGTGCTATAAAACTAAAAGTCATTATGAATGTATACTAAAAATAGGCAATGATCTGTAAATAGATGTATTTCTATGCGTAATAAAAACAAAAATAAAACATTAAAAAAACAGTCTTGTTTTGTTATCTGCTTCAAACTGTAAATTTGTTCCTCAGAATAGTAAATGGTATTCAACATATTAAAAACAATCCCAATCTGTTTAATAACCCTCCGTATGACAATCATTCCAAAGAAAATTAATAAGTCAAATAATATTAATAAGCTACCGTAGAGGTTTTTTTTATTGGAAGACTTCAGGCTGAGTTAAACTAATGACATTTTCTAATATCTGATGATCCTAAGTTGCAAACTGGGAAATGATAATTTTTATGGTGATAAAAGGTCTTCAACCAATGTCCTACTACATTTTAGCTATAATTTTCAGTAATCATTAACATTGAAGAGTATGTACCAGGAAAAACAATGCAAAAGGGGGGGAAACGACTCTCTAAAGTTATGAAGCAGGTTTTATGCTCAGAATTATATATAAAAATAAATTTCACTTCTTTAAGTATAGATAGTGATAAAGTCAACCATTGACCTGTGTTCAGTAATGGATAGCTAAAAATTTTACTGCCACACAGTGGGTGTGGATTATTTGGGGATGTGGCTTGATGGTCATGTGACTGGATAGGAGTGGCTTGCCAGCCATGTGGCCAGGTGGGAGTGGCTTAAATGATCATCATCATTCAAGTAAACTGATAAGTCCTCGGCTTACAATCTCGCCAGTGTTGCTCACAGGGGTGACAATTTGCTTCGCGTTTCCCGTACTCTCCTTCCTGGATTGCCCCCCCACCTCAGGCTGGGGTAGCTAGATGAACAGGTGCCGCTAAGCTGTTCAGAAAAGAGGGGTGGAGGAAAAGCCCTCACCCCCGCAACTCCTGCCCATGCTGGTCTCTCTGCCACTTTCCGAGGAGGAGGACCGGGGAGGGGGAATTTAAAAATATCAGAAAGCCAAGGGAGAACTACAAGATTATTATTGCCGCACAACGCCTTTTCATCTCAGCTGCAGGCACAGTGAGGGCTTTGCGAGGGGAAAAAGACTGCAGCCCAGACTGCTTTGATATGGCTCGGCACAGCACAACTCTCCTTTTTTCCCCTGCTGCTGCTGCTGCTGCGGCGTGCTTCTTGCTTTTTTCCTCTTTCCTCCTTCCTGGTCTCAGGAGGTGGTTGCATGAGGCTGGAGGGGAACCGGGCAGGAGAGAGGGAAGCTCGTCCGAGGTCTGGAAGGAGGAAAGAAGGAAAAAGCAAGGAGCGCAGATATAGCAGCAGCAGCAGGGGAAAAAAGGGAGAGCTATCCCGGTAATCCAGGAAGTGACTGCCACCGGTCAGCTGGAGCTGCGCATGCAGCTTCATTTCCGTGGTGGAACTGTGTTCCACCATGTCCTGCCTGCTACCCATCCCTGCCTGTGTCCCAAGTTATTGAAGATTATTCCTGGGAAGCCTCTCTGTGCACTGATTCCAAAGTGCAGCTCAATCCTCCGAGTCGCTCCAGGAAATGAAGTGCAAGAAGAGATGCCTGGAGCCCCATTGCAGGAAGACAAAGAGTGACTCAGGCAGGGAAGGCTTGGAACAGGGCCTAGCAAAGGGCATTCACGCTATTTTGTGGATAAAGATTTCTTGGATTTGCACTTTTTCTGAGCAGGACCAGGGGCCCAGTCTTGTGAGGCACCCGTATCACTGCACATTTGAACCAGTTGTAGCTCCTGGATGGTCTTCAAGAATAACCCAGTATCCAATTATGAGGCGGCTGAAACAGAGGTGGCACCTGAGTGGTCAACGAAAGGGCGCAACAAGGGCACAAGGTGAATCTTGCAGTTATTCACAACATTAAGGCACTCTCGGTTATACGTTCCCCTTATTTTAGGTGCAGTACAGTAGCTGCAAGTCTAGACCCCAAGTTATGCATTAGTCTTGAATGGAAAAGTGCAACCTAGCAATTTTTTTTTCTTTTTCCAAAAGAGTAACTCTTCCAAAAGCAGCTTTTGGCCATGTATTATTGCTGCTCTATGAGCTGCACTGGTTACCAGCCAGCTTCTAGTCACCAATAACTGGGTACAGTATATCTAATTTAATGAAAAGAAGGACTAGAGGAGACATGATAGCAGCGTTCCAATATTTCAGGGGCTGCCACGAAGAAGAGAATAGTGAAGCTATTCTCCAAAGCACTTGAACGTAGAACAAGAAGCAATGGGTGGAAACTAATCAAGGACAGAAGCAACTTAGAACTAAGGAAAAGCTTCCTGACAGTTACTCAATGGAACAGCTTGCCTCCAGGAGTTGTGAATGCTCCAACATGGAAGTTTTAAAGAAGATGTTAGGTAGTGAAGTGGTAATAGGGTTTCCTGCCTAAGCAGGCGGTTGGACTAGAAGACCTCCAAGGTCCCTTCCAACTCTGTTATTCCATTCCATTCCAAAGTCTTTCACAGAATAGGAGCTGGTCATTTAAGGGACTGCCTTTCTCCAATTTCTGTCAATCTGGCATGATTGAACCCAGTTAGATGTACTCGTGGTCCCTTCAATTAAACACTGTCATCTTATGGGATGGAGGAAGCATGCCATCTCTGTTCCATCCCTGCTCTCTGGAACAAGACCCCCAGAAATACATATGGCTCCCATGCTTTAAATTTCCCAGATGTCTCTTAAGAGCTGGTTGTGTTCCCAGGCCTGGGCTCAGGATGTTTGTGGAAGCCCTGTCAATTTCTTTCCCTGGATTTTGCTTGTGTCATTTTATCTGTGTATCCTATTTCTTTTAAATTATGCATTCTTTGAAACGCGGTAAGCATCTTTTTTGGAGTCAGGAAGCTTTGAAATCCAATCAATAAATAATGACAATCATTAAAAAAAAGGAGGTTTTCCTCCAAAAGCTAAAGTCCGCCCATCTAATTCAAGAAGCCAGGAAGGAATAAATGAAACACACAGAAGATGCTTCTCTCAGTTAAGCAGCACTTCGTGACTGAAGGCTATTTCATCACAGCAGTTCCTGCATCTCCCCACCACCCCAGCCACTCCCCAACCTCAGAGGAAGAAAGACACAAACTATATTGTTTTCAATCTGAGAAATCATCTCTCCACGGTACCTTTGAGAGTCTAATCAGAGGAGGGGCTTCGCTGGTGCAGTGTGTCCTTCTTAGCACGGGAAACTGGTAGGACCTGCCCACTCTCATATTGTGGCAGGGAATTAAACCCCTGCTCAATGACAGGGCAGAAACATATTTGTACCTGCTTGGCAGAGGGGAGAACATACTAAACTATATCAGATTAAAGAATGGTTGGGGGGAATCTATCCTATACAGTTCAAAGAAATTAAATTTGATGCTGGCTAAACAGGGAATCTAAAGTACTGTATCTTTCAGACTCCCAAAAGGGGGTGAAAATGTCCATGCGTCTTATAGACTGAATATTGCCAAATCCCCCGCCCATCTACTGGGCATCTTTTGGTCCCATTTTCAGCCTCTTTTCAGGCCCATTTTGGGAGCTTTTTGGCCCATTTTTAAGGCTTTTTTTCTGAGAAAAACCAGGCTGAAGAAAACCTGAAACATGGGCCGAGAAAAACCTCAAAATCAGGCCAAAGAAGATTCAAAAATTGGTGAAAAAGGCCCGAAAGGAGCTGAAAAAAGGCCCAGAAAAAGATCTGAAAATGGGGCACATGGAGGCTACAAACTTTCTTTTGTTGTTTTCCTCTTCAAAACTTAGGTGCATCTTATAGTCCGGAAAATATGGTGCTGCTACTTCTAACCATGGTGCTGGGAGCCAAAATGGCATTGTCTTCATGGAATTTTCATTGGAACTTAGCAATTAAATGATTTTTTAATGCATTTAGGATATGAATCAATGTACAAATGCAAGAAGTCTTTGGGTGCAAGAAGCAGAAATATTCAGTTAAGAGTGCAAAATGATTCCCAGATCTTTAACTGAATATCTGTGTTTTCTTACAACACACATGAAACACTATTGGCCTCCCAGAGCAAGCAGTTACTTGTAATGCAAATACCTCCTTTCCAGATAAGATAATGAGCAATAAAGCCTCGGCAAAGAACCAAATGCCTGTACCAAGCTTTTAGTACCTGTTTCCTTTCTGTACAATCTGATTGTGTTTGGAGCACTATAAATGTGGTTAACTAACTATGATTTGGCTGGGGGGAGGAGGGAACCCTCAATTTTCAGGATTGGAATTCTACAAGAAATGATAAATTAGCCAGATAGGTTAGTTCCTACAGAGTAGGAAAAAATGTGGCTAATTAGATTCAAATTCAGTGTGTTGTGTGAACCAAGATTAATGCAAGACTCCTCTTGGCCTATTTAGATCAGAAACATTTCGGTAAGAACTGCACCAATCTTATTCCCACCCTTCCTTGAATTTAAAATATTCCAGGATATGCTGATAGCCCAGATACTACATGGGGCTGAAATCTGGGGATGGGATGAGGTGGTTGTCAAGGTGATAAATTAACGGCTTGCCAGAGGTTATTTTTCAACCAGAAGTAGTCTAAAACATCATCATAAGGAATCATTGAGTCTGTCATCTGCACCTCTATAACTGTCTGGTTTGGTGCTGCAACCCAACAGGACCGACACAGACTTCAGAGGAGAATCAGAACTGCAGAAAAAGCAATTGCTGCCAACCTGCCCTCCATTGAGGACCTGTATACTGCACGAGTCAAAAAGAGGGTGGGGAAAATATTTACTCACCCCTCACATCCTGGACATAAACTGTTTCAACTCCTACCCTCAAACCGCCGCTACAGAGCACTGCACACCAAGACAACTAGACACAAGAAGAGTTTTTTTCCGAACGCCATCACTCTACTAAACAAATAATTCCCTCAACACTGTCAGACTTTCTACTAAATCTGCACTTCTATTCTACTAGTTTTTCTCATCATTCCTTTCACCCATTTCCTCCCATGTTGACTGTATGACTGTAACTTGCTACTTATATCCTAAGATTTTTATTAATATTGCTTCTTCATTGCTTATTTGACCCCTATGACAATCATTAAGTGTCGTACCACATGATTATTGAGAAATGTATATTTTATTTTATGTACGCTGAGAGCATATGCACCAAGACAAATTCCTTGTGTGTCCAATCACACTTGGTCAATAAAATTCTATTCTATTCTATTCTATCTTGGGGCTCCCAAAGACACTTCTATAGCTAATCTAAGAATGGATGTTGCATTACTTTCCATTGCTGACGGATCCTGCATTGCTGGGGCATTGCAAGAAACAGAAAGTCTTCAAGAATCCCTCTTGCTGAACTTTGATTTCTCCACTACAAAACCGAGAGTCAATGGACTGCACGTTTGTCACTGTTCCTAATTCAGCTCTTGGAGAACAGAAAATATTAGGCTGCTTGATGTTTGGTATAATTGTTAACGTCCTGGCCTAGAAACCAGGAGACTATGTGAGTTCTAGTCCCACCATAGGCATGAAAGTCAATTGGGTGACTTTGGGCCAGTCTTGTCTCTTTCAACCCAACCAACCTCACAGGTTTGTTTTGTGGGGGGGGGAGGAGAGAAGGAAGGAATATTAGGCATACATATATGCCACCTTTATTTACTTATAAAATGATATTTAGTTATGCCACGTTTACAATAAAAGCAGAATAAAAATCCAATAAATACATTACTACAGCACAGATTTTAATCACGGTAGAAAACATAGAAACCTCTCGTAGTACCTGGTTAATATTACCAACATCTCAATCAGAAAGTTTTTAATATCCATTGGCAAACTATGCCCTCAGATATCTTGATTTTGAAAACATTGTATTAAACAAGATTTCTGTCTCCAAGGTGTCAGTCAAGTTAAGGGCATTATTTCACTTTGTCTTCCACTGCCCCATTTACAATCATATTTTGGTCACAATATGAATGGTAAGAGAATTCAAGAGCTTGGACTCCAATAGCTAAATTATCAAGTAGCAGATATGTTTCTAACTTCAGTAGCTAGATTGCTACTTTTGTGTCCTCATTTAAACTCAAATTCTTAATCATTGTATACCCGGTTGTATCTTGCTTTGACCTCTTGTATCTAACATTATTTCATGTTGTTATATTGTATATAATGCCATGATACAAAGCTATGCTCCATAGCAGTGTTTCCCAACTTTGGCAACTTGAAGATATTTGGACTTCAACTCCCAGAATACCACAGCCAGTGAATGCTGGCTGGGGAATTCTAGGAGTTGAAGTCCAGATATCATCAAGTCGCCAAGGTTGGGAAACACTGCTCCATAGTTATAGGAAGAAATCTTATTTACTTGACTCCCAACCATGGGCTAGGAAATTCTATTTGAGATCCTGGCTTGGTACCATTGGCATAGTTCCCTAAGCTGAGCAGTGAGCAATCGCTCACTTAAAAATCATCATCAACTCAGAGTTTTCCAAACCTGCCCAGAAGCCGAGAGGGAAAGAGTGAGAGGGAAGGAGAGAGAGAGGAAGAGAGAGAAACAGATAGAAAAAAGAGAGGAAGGAAAAGAGAAAGAAAAAGAATGGGAGTAAGGAAGAGAGAAAGAAAATCAAAATCTAGTTTGAAACTAGCTCATCTATTTAAGTGGCATTTTGATATTGATAGAGTTGCCCTATTATGAGCTCACTGTTATAGACACACAGTACAGTATTTTATTTTGAAATTCTCTGAGGCAAAACAGGGTGGTTTTTTTTTTATTTGTTTGTTTGTTTATTTATTTATTTATTTATTATTTCTGTGCCGCCCAGTCCCAAAGGGACTGCCGCTCAGACACTATACTTTTCCGCCCACCCCCTCAAAAAATTAGAGGGAACACTGACCATTGGTATCATTTTTTAATGCCTGCCAGCTCAGCTCTATCAAATTCTTTAATAAAACATCACCGCTTTACAAAGCCACCGTGAGGTGAAGGTCAAGGGTAATAGCCCATCTTCGGCATCTTGGAGATAAGTTACTCTCTCTCTCTCAGCCCAACCTACTGTACCTGAAATGCTTCTTATTATGGGAAAAACAGGAAAAGGGGGCACTATATACCTGTCTATAAATAATATATAAATAGTGGCACTATAAATCTAATAAATACAGAATGTTCTTTTTTTTCTTTGGCTAATTTATAAGTGGTGACTGACTGTATTGACCCCTACTGCACTGGCCCAGTGTGAAGACAATTCTGAACTTCTTTCCCACAGAAATTAGAAATATAGAAACATAGAAGATTGACCGCAGAAAAAGACCTCATGATCCATCTAGTCTGCCCTTATACTATTTCCTATATTTTACCTTAGGATGGATCTATGTTTATCCCAGGCATATTTAAATTCAGTCACTGCGGATTTACTAACCACGTCTGCTGGAAGTTTGTTCCAAGCATCTACTACTCTTTCAGTAAAATAATATTTTCTCAGTTACTGCTAATCTTTCCCCCAACTAACCTCAGATTGTGCCCCCTTGTTCTTGTATTCACGTTCCTATTAAACTTGGGATTTCCATCCCATCTCAAGGACAGCAAATTCCTTTTCCAGCGACTCCCATCTATGTTTTCTAACCTTCCTCCTCCCTCTCCAACCAAAGCAGAGAAATATCTTGCAATTGCAATTTTCTTGCAGATTTCTCACCTCACAATCCTTTCCTGTTCCTGGAAGCCCCTCCTCCTACTCCTCCACCTGACACCAAATTCCCTTAAAAGATATCAGAAGGAATCCCACCCCCTCTCTCCTCCCCCATATTTTTTATTAATGTAACCTAAAACCTTTTTCTCCAGTATTTTTCCTGACTTTTCCTCATTTCCCCCAATGCTTCCATTGCAGATTGCAAATTCCTCTCGATGGCAGGGGACTTGAGCCCACCTTGTGGACTTTAGATTTTTGCTTATAAAACAGGAGCTATAAAATAACGTCTGCAGATTCAGCAAGAGGCAACTATGACCGTCTCCCCTAAAGAGACAATCATCTAATTATGATTATGATCTAAATGTACAGTATTTCATAAAATCACCTACCACAATGTCCTTACCTGTCAATGAATTGCACCTGTATTGCACTTGAATGAACCTTCAACTGCAATACATGAGCACATATTCAAACTCAATATAAACACGCTCCAAACTCGACTGCAAAAAATACGATTTCAGCAACAGAGTGGTCAATGCCTGGAATGCTCTACTTGACTCTGTGGTTTCTTCCCCAAGCCCCCAAAACTTTAATTTTAGACTGTCTACAGTCGACCTAACCCCATTCCTTAGGCGTTTGTAAGGGATATGCATAAGTGCAACACTATGCCTACCATCCCTGTTCTATTGTCCTCTTTTATCCTTTCTTTTTACTTATGTTATGTTTATAAACTACTATCCTATACACTAGACTTGAAATACTGGGATTAGACAATTTACAACTACATCACCAAATTTACCTAAATGTAGTTCATAAAATCATATACCAAAATGTACTTCCTGTTAATGACTCCTTCACCTTCAACCGCAGCAATACATGAGCACGTAATAGATTCAACCTCAATGTAAACTGCTCCAAACTCGACTGCAGGAAATACGACTTCAGCAATAGAGTGATCGATGCCTGGAATGCACTACCTGACTCTGATCGATGCCTGGAATGCACTGCCTGACTCTGTGGTTTCTTTCCAAACCCCACAAACTTTAACCTTAGACTGTCTTCAATTGACCTCTCCCTGTTTCTAAGAGGTCTGTAAGGAGCGTGCATAAGCACATCACTGTGCCTACTGTCCCTATCCTACTGTCCTATTGTCCTTTTATAATTACCTTTTACTTATGTTTATAAAAACTACTACTATCCTATACATGTTTGCCAAATAAATAAAATAAAATAAATAAAATAAAGTGCACCACTGTGCCTACCGTCCTACTGTCCTTGTTTATCGTTATTTTTTACTTTTGTTCATGTTTATACAAATTACTACTACAGTATTCCATATATGTTTGACTGATAAATAAATAAAATAAAGTGCACCACTGTGCCTACCCTCCCTGACTTACTGTCCTATTGTCCTAATTTACCTATACCTATTTTGCTCATGTTTATGTTCATACCAATACCTGCTATCTTATGCATGTTTTTGATAAATAAATAAATAAATAAATAAATAAATAAATAAATAAATAAATATACAAATACAAATATAAATATATTGCATGCAGGTTCAAATCCCGGTAGGGTATGTCTAGCTGACGAGAGCATAACAAGCTCAAAATAGATCTAAACTAGGCTCGCTTCCTTTTCACTTATCAACAAAAATATGAAACCAAATATATACTGCTCAAAAAAAAAATAAAGGGACCACTCAAATAACACATCCTAGATCTGAATGAATGAAATATTCTCAGTGAATACTTTGTTCTATACAAAGTTGAATGGGCACAACAGCATGTGAAATTGATTGTCAATCAGCGTTGCTTCCTAAGTGGACAGTTTGATTTCACAGAAGTTTGATTTACTTGGAATTATATTGTGTTGTTTAAGTGTTCCCTTTATTTTTTTATTGTTAGAGTTTAAAGGGACCATGCAGGTCATCAAGTCCAACCCCCAGCCTGAGCAGGAATCCTAAAGCACCCCAGCCAAATGGCAGTCCAATCTCCTCATGAGTGTCCAGAGTTGGGGAGTTCACAACCTCCGCAGGCAGGTTGTTCCACTGGTATTTTTTATGCAGTGTATATACATAAATAAACATATATACAGACACACACACATGTAGATTTTCGTAGATAACCTGAATATGCCAAGACCTACATATATATATATATTCCTTTTCATTATCAGCAAAAATATGTTACACACACATACATACATACACACATACATATACCGTATATGCATATATATGTATGTATATGTATGTACGGGTGTATCCCACCCCCTCCCCACCCCCTTTCTATTTCCCTTCCCAAGCAACGATGTCTCCATTCTCTTCCCGAGAACAGCAACCTGCAAGCTCCACCCGGGAAAGGAGCCATTCTACCTGGGGAGAAATCTTGCTATTCACCTTTCCAACAGCCACCCATCATTATGCCAGGAGGGGAAAAACCGACCCCCGCCCTTGCCCTGCCCAAGAAAAGAGCCATTCATTCCTCAATGGGCGGGACCACAGCCTGTCCCCCCCAACCAACCTACTACGAAGAGGGGAGTCCTCGAAAAGACTTGATACTGAAGAAAGCGCGACCAGCGGAGGAGGAGGAAGAGGATGGATCAGTAACGGTCAGAAGGAACCGTATAAAACCGCCTTGCTTGGGAGGGGACCGGAAACCTGGCTGTCTGGGAAGACCAACCAACGAGATGCGCCACGCCTTCCTTCTTACACTGTCCGCAGCCACAGAGCTTCAGCGGCCTAGATGGGCAAAGCTCACTTTCTTCCGGTCAAAACACTCCTGATCCTTGTAAAAGAGAGGAACGTCTGATTGGTTTTAAATGATACCTTCCGGGGTCACGTGCATCGGCCAATCCTTCCGAAACAGCTGCCTCACCTCCGTTTTTTCAGTTTTCCAAAAGGAGGTTTGGGAAAACGGAGAGATATAAATTGATGGGGCGTTTGCGACTCCTCTCCCCTCCGCCGGAGAGTCCTCCCGACGGGACTATGCCTGTTTTTCCTTGTCTGTAACTCTATGATGCGAGGGGACTACGCCTGTTTTGTCTTGTCTGTAACTCTATGATGCGATAGAAACCAACGAAAAGGGAATTCTAGCGCGGCCTGGATTTCGACAGCCCCGAACTGCAAAGCGGTAGCAGTAGCGGCACCACCGAGGCGACGGCCGTGGGCGGTTGCAGGTGGGGGGAAATCCCGAACTGTCACTTTCCGGCACGCGGGGCGCAGAATTGTAAGACCCTCCTTTTAATTCCCCCGTCCGCTTTTTTCCTGCCAGAATTGTGGGGTCTCTCTCTAGCTCAGGGGTCTCCAACCTTGGCCACTTGAAGACTTGTGGACTTCAACTCCACAGCAAAGCTGGCTGAGGAATTCTGGGAGTTGAAGTCCACAAGTCTTCAAGTGGCCAAGGTTGGAGACCCCTGCCATAAACAAGATATAATGTAATGGCCAGAGTCGTCCCTGCCATCAGGCGGCTTCCTTTATTGGTTTCATATTCGGTCTTAATTCGGTTGGTGCCGTTGGACTACAGCGTCCTCTCGTTTTTTGCATCTTAATTTGCAATTAATTTCGTTACAGCTAGTCCTCGACTTACAACAGTTCGCTTGGTGACCGTTCCAATGTTACAATAGCTCTGAAAAAAGCCATTTTTCACTGAACGGTACTGAAAAAAAAGCCCTTTTTCACACTTTTATGACCCCCCCTCCTCCGATGGCCGCTTGATTTACATTGGGATGCTTGACAACTGACTTGCATTTATGATGGTTGCAGTGTCCCGGGGTCATGGGGTCGCCTTTTGGGACCTTCTGAGGAGCAAAGTCAATGGGGAAGCCGGATTCACTTAACAATCGTGTGACTAATTTAACAACTGCAGCGATTCACTGAACAAACGTGGGGAGAAGAGGTGTAAAATGAGGAGAAACTCGCTGGACAAATTATTCATTCATTTATTTTTTGGTCGTACTTATATGCCGCCCAACTCCCAAAGGACTCTGGGCAGCTACCAAGTAAAAAAACAATTTTTAAAAGCAGCATAAAACATTAATTGCATATCCTACTAAAACATACATACTCTCACTATCACCCATGGCTGGATCCAGGCAGTATCTCATTTGAGAAACGGCTCCAGGCCTGCCGAAAGAGCCAGGTCTTTACAGCTTTGCAGAAGGCCAGCAGAGTGAGGAGAATAGGAATCTCCGGAGGCAGTTGGTTCTATAGAGCAGGAGCCACCACAAATTTCTCACTTAATAGCATACATTTGGGACTCAGTTGTGTTTGTAAGTTGAGGACTGCCTGTATTTGAAGAAAGATTTGAATCCAGCTCCTTTTCTTGACTGTACCTGCAACATAGATCTACGTCTTTTGCAGAGAGATGAAGCAGCTTTGAATTCCCTTAGGTTTCTTGCAGGCTCTTTTCCTGGAGAGAAAGACTTAGGTGAGGGACTGACGGGATGGAGCAAGGCTGTTGGTGGGGAAACGTTATGAAGCAGCAGGCAAGATTTGGAGTAAAGTTCCATTTGATGGAATGGTCAATGTTCTAAAGAGCTAGAAACCAGGAGACCGTGAGTTCTAGGCCTTCCTAAGAGGCATAAAAGCTAGCTGGGCAACTTTGGGCCATTCATTCTGCCCCAGCACAAGCCACTGTTTGTGGGGGGAAATAGGAGGCAGAAGTACTAGATATGGTTGCAACCTTACAATATATACTGCTCAAAAAAATAAAGGGAACACTCAAATAACACATCCTAGATTTGAATGAATGAAATGTTCTCATTGAATACTTTGTACAAAGTTGAATGCGCACAACAGCATGTGAAATTGTCAATCAGTGTTGCTTCCTAAGTGAACAGTTTGATTTCACAGACGTTTCATTTAGTTGGAGTTAGATTGTGTTGTTTAAGTGTTCCCTTTATTTTGTTGAGCAGTGTATATTAAAAAGATACAGGGGAAAATATCTGAAGAAAAGTATAGATATAAGGTGCATTTGTGCAAAGTTCTTACTCATGGTTAAACTTGGTTGACTGGATGCAACCTTGTTTGCATGGCAAGGTGAACTATGTGCTAACATGGGCTTTGGAGTTCACAAAATATATTAGGCTGATATGTGTATGATATGTGGCTTGGTGCATCCAGCAACTACAAAGTACCATACATCTTCATCATCCTTTGAGAGAAATAATTACTGTATTAAATTACTGTTTTTCAGTCAAATTAAAAATGAAAAGGTCAATAATTTAAACATATCCATATATCATTCTACACAGAAAGGTTGAGGGCTCTTGTAATAATGTCTTCTGAAACTTAATTCCGTTTTGTTTCAATTATGAATTATTTTGGAAAGTTTTTTTTTTCATTCCAGAAGAGACCATGGCAGAACATGGGGCTCATCTGACTGCCACCTCCACATATGAGGACAGGCCTTCTATATTTGAAGTTGTTGCCCAAGACAGTTTGATGACTGCTGTGAGGCCAGCATTTCAGCATGTGATTAAGGTAAGAAGAATAGTCAGTGAGTATTGAAGGAAGGATAACCATGACTTTTCTGTGCTTATCTAAGGTTGAATAATGGTCACAATAACGAAGGAAATATGAAAGCATGGAAGGACAAGTAAAAAAAATTGTGTACATATGTGGCATCCATTATTGTTACAATTTGGAAGATTTATTTCCAGTATCAGATCTTGTTAAACGGTCAGATCTTGTTAAACTGTCAGACAAGGATAATCAAATTAGTGACTTTCCACTAAGCCTGCAAGAGAAATCTAGATAATATAATCTATACATTATAATTGGTAGCTTAGAATTTTAATCAATTTTTTGCTGAAAATAACAAAGCACATCCAATTTAAAATAATAAAAAACATCAAAGCAGATTCCAATTTACCAGTATGGCCAAGGATCATAAAATTTTGAATTTGAGAGAGCAAATTATGAAATATTGTAATAGTGTTAATTACATTATCAGTCTATTTTTACATTTGTTTTTGTTTTCGTGTGTGTTCTAGCTACATCCTCTTTTCTGGTTCTTATAGCATGTCATTCAAAGGCCGCATAACTCTCAACTTGACAAAGGCTGGGCTACCTTGCAACAATCTCCAAGCAAAAAAATAAAAATAAAACCCACAAAGTAGCTAAAACAAAAATGTTTCGAACATTGATAAAAATGTCTTGACACATCCAGGTTTATTACCCTTACCCTTGGTTATTTTTTTGTACTAGGTTTTGGCTGAATCCAACCCTTCATATTATGGTTTCCTGTGGCGCTGGTTTGACGAAATCTACACGCTGCTGGATCTTCTACTCCAGCAGCACTATCTCTTCCGGTGCAGTGCTTCTTTTTCTGAAAACTTCTACGGCTTGAAGAGAGTTGCACTGAAAAGCAAAAGGAATCCGCATAAATCCTTGGCCACTGCTGGACTTCCCCGAAAGCATCATTGGAAATCTCTCTGCTTGCTGGTCCTGGTTCCTTATCTGAGAACTAAACTGGAAAAGTTGATTTCCCGTCTCCAGGAAGAGGATGATTATTCCATCCACCCTCCATCATCCTGCTGGAAGCGGTTTTACAAGGCCTTCCTGGCTGCCTATCCCTTTGTAAACATGGCTTGGGAAGGCTGGTTTCTGGTACAGCAGCTGTGTTACATTCTGGGGAAGGCTCGTCACCACTCTCCACTGCTGAGACTGGCTGGTGTGTATTTAGCCAGGTTGACAGCAGACGATCTGCAGGCTTTAGAAAACGTACATGCAGCCGCTGGTGACAGCCTACGGTCATCAAACAGGTGAATAGAAATGGAAACCCTAAAAACAACCCTCCCTCCCTTTCTGTTTATGCTAGCTTCCTTCAACGGTTGGGTATATTTATATAGTCACAATGTTTGTATACTGCTCAAAAAAATAAAGCGAACACTCAAAGAACACAATATAACTCCAAGTAAATCAAACTGTCCACTTAGGAAGCAACACTGATTGACAATAAATTTAACATTTATTTATTTATTGGATTTGTATGCCGCCCCTCTCCGCAGACTCTGCTTGGGAGGGCTGGTTTCTGGTACAGAAACATGTTGTCAGCACATTCCACTTTGTACAGAACAAAGTATTCAATGAGAATATTTCATTCATTCAGATCTAGGATGTATTCTTTGAGTGTTCCCTTTATTCTTTTGAGCAGTATATATCATCTAAAAAGTAACACTCACCAGGCAGTTAATCCTAAAAAAATGTAGAATATAAAGATGAAAATTTTTTAAAAATGATCTTACACCTTTAAGAATCAAGAAAAGCATCTTCAGCAAGCAGGACAAAGATTGAAACAGGTCAAAGTTTTATAAAATCTTTGATGCAGGGAATCCTTGATTTATAACCACGATTGGGACCAAAGTTTCCATCGCTAAGCAAGGCATTTTAAGAGAGTCTCACCTGATTTTATGATCTTTTTTGCCATGGTGGTTAAGCAAATCATTGCAGTTCTTGAGTGAATCATGTGGTTGTTAAGCAAATCTAGTTTCACCCATTAATTGATCTATCACTATTGTTGTATGTACACTGAAAGCTTATGCACCAGAGACAAATTCCTTGTGTGTCTAAATCACGTTTGGCCAATGAAGAATTCTATTCTTTCTGTTCTCACACTTGTTGGAAGCCAGCAGGGAGGATCACAGATGGTGATCACATGACCCTTCAACATTGTAAATACCTACCAGTCGCCTTTTGATCATGTGACTCTGGATGTTGTATAAGTCATAAGTGTAACGACCGGTCTTTCTTTTTTTTTCAATGTGGCTGTAACTTTGTACAGTCGCTAAATGAATGGCTGTAAATTAAGGATTACCTGTAGCCCATTTGGCAAGTACATCTGGAGATTAAAGACATGGCTAAGATTTTTCTTATTTTTGAGGATCAGTTTCTCTCACTCATTTGAGAGCCATCTGTTGGGTGGGAATGCCAATTTTCTGTTTATAAATTTTTATACTCTCCTGTCCCCCCCACCCCCCCGAAACTAATCTTACCAAAATTTGGTGGTGTTATACTCTCATTAAATGCTGGCAACCAGGTATTGATGTGCCGGTGCCTGGAGGCTGTTGGGGTCTGGATGGGTGTCAACAGACTCAAACTCAACCCTGATAAGACGGAGTGGCTGTGGGTTTTGCCTCCCAAGGACAATTCCATCTTTCCATCCATTAACCTGGGGAATTACTGACCCCTTCAGAGAGGGTCTGCAACTTGGGCGTCCTCCTCGATCCACAGCTTACATTAGAGAAACATCTTTCAGCTGTGGCGAGGGAGGTGTTTGCCCAGGTCCGCCTGGTGCACCAGTTGTGGCCCTATCTGGACCGGGAATCACTGCTCACAGTCACTCATGCCCTCATCACCTCAAGGTTCGACTACTGTAATGCTCTCTACATGGGGCTACCTTTGAAAAGTGTTCGGAAACTTCATATCGTGCAGAATGCAGCTGCGAGAGCAATCATGGGCTTCCCTAGGTATGCCTATGTTACAACAACACTCCGCAGTCTGCATTGGTTGCCGATCAGTTTCCAGTCACAATTCAAAGTGTTGGTTATGACCTATAAAGCCCTTCATGGCATCAGACCAGAATATCTCCAGGACCGCCTTCTGCCGCACGAATCCCAGCGACCAGTTAGGTCCCAGAGTTGGCCTTCTCCAGGTCCCGTCAACTAAACAATGTCATCTGGCAGGACCCAGGGGAAGAACCTTCTCTGTGGCGACCCCGACCCTCTGGAACCAGCTCTCCCCAGAGATTAGGATTGCCCCCACCCTCCTTGCCTTTCACAAACTTCTTAAAACCCACCTCTGCCATCAGGCATAGGGGAACTGAGACATCTCCCCCTGGCCTATATAATTTATGAATGGTATGTTTGTGTGTGTCTTGTTTTTTTAAATAAGGGGTTTTTAGAGACTTTTTAATATTAGATTTGTGATACATTGTTTTTTGTTATTGTTGTGAGCCGCCCCGAGTCTGCAGAGAGGGGCGGCATACAAATCTAATAAATAAATAATTTGGATTAATAGCTAATCATAGTTGTATCTTGGCGATTTATGGCTTTTCTCTCTTAGAGGAGAATTTAGGAGATTATATTTTAATGTATCCCTGGATTTGCATCTTAATGCTTTCCGTATTTCTTAACAATAGTGTGAATTGTTAATTTCTTTTTTATATCTTGCCCCTTTCTGCAGCATGAAAGAGCAAATACAGTCAGCTGGGAAAAAGATCTTGGGGGGCCTGGCTTTCTCCCTCTCCACTGGCCTCTCCGTGGGCATCTTCTTCCTCCAGTTCTTGGAGTGGTGGTATTCGGCTGAGAATCAGGAGACCATCAAATCGCTGACTGCTATGCCAATCCCGCCACCGCCCGTGCACCTGGACTACGAGACTGACTCCCCTCTTTTGCCAAAGCTCAAGACAATATGTCCATTGTGTCGTAAAATACGTGCCAATGATACAGTCCTCTCCACCTCTGGCTTTGTTTTCTGCTATCGCTGTGTCTACGCTTACGTGAAGCATCACCAGCGGTGTCCCGTCACCGGCTATGCCACTGAACTTCAGCACCTTGTCAAATTATACACACCTGAAAACTGACAGGTCCATCCTACAATCTTTATATAAAAACTGGAATGCTACATTGCAGGAATTGGGTGCTTTTTTTTCTAATTATACTAAGCATGGTTTTTACTGACAGAGGTGGCGGCTTTTAAGAGTGTAGCTATGGGTTATACCAGTGATGACAAACCTTTTGGCACAGAGTGCCCAAACAGAAAGGCGCGTGAACCAGAGTGCCAGAAACCTGATGACCAGCTGGCTGAGCTGGGGTGACGGTGCACCTGCCCACAGAGAGCTCTGTATGTCACCTCTAGCACTCGTGCCATAGGTTACCATCACTTTTCACAGTGGTTCTCAACCTGGGGGTCGGGACGCCTTTGGGGGGTCCAACCACCGTTTCACAGGAGTTGCCTAAGACCATGAGAAAAGACAAATTTCCCATGATGTTAGAACTAACGCTTCTATTCTGTTGCCTTGGAACATACAGTAGTACCTCTAGATACGAGCTGCTCCACATGCGAGTATTCCAAGTTACGAGCCACGAGGGGAGCGAAATTTCTTTTCGAGACCCGAGCTCAAATTCGGGATACGAGCCGAGCGTCCACTAGGTGGCGCAAGAATCCTTGCTTCTGGTTATCTCGGAGGGGAAAAACAAAGTCTAAAGCCATTTGTTCTAGATACGAGTTGTTTGACATATGAGCTCCGTTCTGGAACGAATTAAACTCGTATCTAGAGGTACTACTGTATTTTTACAATCTGACCGATCAGGCATTTACAGTGGGGTTAGGGGGCGTGTCCCTCTGATCTTCCTGCCAATCAGCTTAAAGTTCTTTTGGAGGAATTGGTGCTAGACGTATGGTTGGGGGTCACCACAACATGAGGAACTGTATTTAAGGGGTTGCGGCATTAGAAAGGTTGAGAACCACTGCTTTAGAGAACAATAGAAGTCAACTGTTTTCTTTGGAGTGCTTAGTTATCTATTAATATCTATTAAGTGAAAACAGATTAGCTGAGGAAGATTATTAGACAGAAAAAAGGACCCAATCTGCTTCTCATCAGTATGACTTGAGGCACATTTCTAAAGGTAAACTACTTTTCCTAGAAACAGTTGGTCATTAACTGGCCAGCTCAGGGTAGCAGGCCAAGTTGTCAGCAGGTTTTAGAAAAAATTTAATAGAAACAGCCTAGAACTAAGGAGAAATGTCCTGATAGAACAATTAATCAGTGGAACAACTTGCCTTCAGAAGTTGTGAGTGCTCCAACATTGGAAGTTTTTAAGAAGAGATTGGACAACCATTTCTCTGAAATGGTACAGGGTTTCCTGCTTGAGCAGGGGGTTGGACTAGAAGACCTCCAAGGTCCCATCCAACTCTGTTTTTCTAGTCTAATTTCACCATAAATTATACATTGTTAACTTTCAGTTGAATGCTGCTGTAAGTGACCACGAAAAGACAGAAAAACTGAGAAGAACCTGAGCAGCTAACTTTTAAACATTTTCTAGCAGCAGCAAAGTAATGATTGTCATCTATAAAGGATTCACAGCAAGGAATTGGATTATTTAAAAAACCTCATCTTCCTCATTTCTGTCCATCCCACCAGGTCCAACTGGGGGGACATACTCTGGGCCCTCAATTGAAGAAGTGGACCATGAGTCCACAGTGACACAGGAAGCAGGCCTTTTTTGTTATAGCATCTGCCTTCTGGAACACTATATCCCCAAGGTCATAATGACCCTTGATGCTGCTGGTCTTTTGTCAAGCACTGAGATCTGGATGTTCTCCAGAATGTTGGGATTGGAAAGGATAGCAAATGAAAAGAGTTGAGATTGTACTGTTCAGTTTTTATTGGGTTTTTAGAAATCATTGTAGGTTTTTTATATTTTCTTTATCATTGTGTTTGCATTGTTTTTATGTTTGCCACCCAAAGTCAGAGATGCAAGCCATGTAAGTCAAACAAACGATACATTCCTCAAAACAGACGCTCAACAGAGATCGCATTTGGACATCATAATAAATATTAACATTTTATTACAAATGCTTTTATCTTGCTTCCATCAGTTTATTGCTTTTAAGAGAAGCTATGGGAAGAACAAGCCTAAATCACCCTGGCATTTGAGTTCTAACTTCTGGGACAAGTGAAAGATTGTAAACTTGTGTTTTATAAAATGAAAGTTGGATTTGGTTTTTAAATGTTGTAAATACAAATCAACGTCCATTTTGGGGACTCAGCAATCCCAGGTCCTTTTGACATGTTACATAATAAGGAGTAATAGGGGATAGAAAACCAATATCTTTTCTCCCATGCTGCAACTTGAAGCTTCTAAATAAATGCAGGGGATTGATTCTGGCTTTTTGTTTTTGGTGGGGGTGGTTCCTTAATGGTTTTGACATGAATGGTAGGGTTGCAAATCACTCGATGGTTGTGTTTACAGACTAGGCTATGTCAGAATCTGCCAGAGAGATATCCAATGCATAAAACACTGCTTACAAATCAAGATTGCTCAGAATTGCTTTTAAGAGACGCTATGAGAAGAACAAGCCTAGATCACCCTGGCATTTGAGTTCTAACTTCTGGGACATTCTGGGAGAAATCAACTTCTGTAAATCCATTCCATCTGTCTTCCATCAACCTAACTTGTCTCCCTCTCCTTTAAGGAAGAAACAACTATTTTTCCATAAGCAGCACTGAAATAGAAGTAGAGAAAAGTAAAGTCTTACACTTAGGTAAGAAAAACCAAAAGTACAGATATAGACTGGGTGAAACCAGGCTTAATAGCAGTAACTATGAGAGGGACCTTGGAGTCTTAGTGGACAATCAGCTAAATACGAGCCAGTAGTGTGCGGCAGCAGCCAAAAAAGACAATGCAACCTGAAGCTGCATTAATAGGGATACAATCAAGATCAACTGAAGTACTAATACCATTCTATAAAACCTTAATAAGACCACACCTAGGATACTGCATCCAGTTTTGGTCACCACGCTATAAAAAAGATGTTGAGGCTCTAGAAAAAGTGCAGAGAAGAGCAACCAGGATGATTAGGGGACTGGAGACTAAAACATGAAGAATGGTTACAGGAACTGGGCATGGGTAGTCTAGTGAAGGACCAGGGGAGACATGATAGCAGTCTTCCAATATTTGAGGGACTGTCAGAGAGGAGGAGGTCAAGCTATTTTCCAAAGCAGCTGAAGGCCAGACAAGGAATAATGGATGGAAACTGATCAGGAAGAGATTTAACCTAGAAATGATGAACTTTCTGATAGTGAGAACAATCAACCAATGGAAACATTTGCTTTTGGAAGTTGTGGGAGCTTCATCACTTGAGACTTTCAAGAAGAAGTTGGACTGTCATTTGTCAGAAATGGGGTAGGGTCTCTTGCTTGAGCGGTGTGTGTGTTGGGGGGGGGTTTGGAGTCCTCGGAGAGGGGCGGCATATAAATCCAAATAAATAAATAAATAATACATGACCTCCAAGGTCCCTTCAGACTTAATCTGTTAAATACAGTTGGCAAATTACACCAGTAGATAGGTCACTCATCCATCCTCCATAGTTGATTTTGTAGTAAGCCTATCAGATAACTTATTCATAAATAATAATAAGAATAATAATTAATAATTTATTAGATTTGTATGCCACCCCTCTCCGAGGACGCTGTCTGATTTGTCTCCAGCATTTGTTTCTGGATTTCAGTAAGATTCCTCAGCTAAAACTTGTTTTTTTTCTTACCTTTCTGTCTCATGGGTCATTTGCTTTAAGCCATTTTTTCTACTCTTCCCCAATCATCTATACACAAAGTCCACCATGGAAGGCCTCTTCTGTACAATATCGTGGCAACACAGACTGCTGATCTCTTATTGCTAGTCATTTTCTTTACTTGGATCAGTATCACAGACTTAACAATGTTTAATAGCTATGGTCCTTTGTATGCAGATCTTGCAACTCTGTCCTCTGCTACCGAGTCTTTTTTTTTTTAATAGAATGTGGCTAGGAAGAATTCTTTTCAGAAATACCTCCTATAAGCAGAAAATTCTTGTTACTGCCTCTGGTCATGTCAACAGTAAGCCATCACCTGTACAAAACAAAAGCCAGTTGTTACTATCTTCAGAGAATCAAGAGATCATTTGAGCTTTCAGTCCAATCACCCATGCAAGAATCTAAATCCAAACATATCCTACCTTCTACCACATCCAGTGAAGGGGAGTCCACCACTTCCTATTATGCTTTTACTGTTAGAAGATTTTTTTCAAACTAGCATCATCAAAAATTTATAAGGTAATGGAAACAGTAGCCAAATAATTGCATTTTAGAATCAGAATTGGAATGGACCTGGATGGTCTTCTCCTCCAACATCCTCAAGCATAATTGTTCTTACTGTATTGTTTGGAATATAAGATGCACCTTTTCCCTCCTAAAAAAAGGTGGAAATGTCAGTGTGTCCTATACAGTGTTCCCTCAATTTTCGTGGGGGATACGTTCCGAGACCGCCCGCGAAAGTCGAATTTCTGCGAAGTAGAGAGGCGGAAGTAAATACACCATTTTTGGCTATGAACAGTATCACAAGCCTTCCCTTAACACTTTAAACCCCTAAATTACCATTTCCCATTCCCTTAACAACCATTTACTCACCATTATTACTGGTACTCACCATTGAATAAGACACTTAGTGATCCTGATATTTATAAACATAATTATTTATTAACAATAATTAATTTTTTTGTTATTTATTTGCAAAAATTATTAGTTTGGCGATGACATATGACATCATCGGGTGGGAAAAACCATGGTATAGAAAAAAAAACGTGATGTATTTTTTAATTAATATTTTTTGAAAAACCGTGGTATAGGCTATCCGCGAAGCTCGAACCTGCGAAAATTGAGGGAACACTGTATACCAAATCCAGCCATTTTTCGCCTCTCGGAGTTTAGGACCGGATTACCTATGGGACCGTCTCCTGCCCCATGTGTCCCAGCAACTGGTCAAGTCCCACAGAGTCGGCCTTCTCCAGGTCCCGTCAGCCAAGCAATGTCGTCTGGCGGGGCCTAGGGAAAGAGCCTTCTCTGTGGTGGCTCCGGCCCTTTGGAAAAACTCCCTCCAGAGATCTGTACCGCCCCTACCCTCCTGGCCTTCCGAAAGGCTTTGAAAACTTATCTCTGCTGGCAGGCTTGGGGCTGTTAAATGTTAACATGTAGCCCGACCTTAGTACGATTGTGGTGTGAGTGAATAGGGCTGTATGATTTAAAATTTGGAGTTTTAGACTGTTTTAAATATTGGAGTTTTTTTCATTGGTCTTTGTATTTCTTATATGTTATAAGCAGCCCTGAGTCCTTGGAAAAGGGCGGCATATAAGTCAGATAGATGATTGATTGATTGATAGATAGATAGATAGATAGATAGATAGATAGATAGATAGATAGATAGATAGATTAGATAGACAGACACACAAATAAATAAACTCAAGTTTTCATCCACCAATCTTTAAAGAAAAAGAATTTTCCCACATGCAATGGTCTCCTTAAACCACTTTAAATGTGATAGATTGAACTCCTCTCACCCCGTGAAACCTATTTCCGCCCCGTAACGTGTCCAGCAATAGGCTACAGATCCAGAGACAAATGCAAATGGAGAATTCCCAGATTGCCAAAGCCTGCTCAGAGAGAAGATTACGTGATCATGCCCTGGTCAGAGTCAAAACCAAAGTTCTGGCAATACCAGTTCAGACTATACTTCACTCATCATTGCTTTTGGCACATCTTGCAGGAACCTCTTGTGCGGTACTTCAATACTGTACTCATTCACTGATGACAAGTTATTTTTTTGCAATTCAATATTACAAAATGATATTTCTAGGATGATCAATGCTAGTCGTTTTAGATCCTGGGTGTAAGAAGCCAGGGAGGGCACCACAAGTTTCCTAAGCAGCCACTTTCATCCAGGCTTTCTCTGTTCTTTGATGGTGACAAATCGCTGGTCCTAGCTCTGGGACTGTCCTTCTGCTGTGCTTGTCACGTGTCTTTTGTGTTCCCACAATCCACTAAACCAGTATTTCTCATCCTTGAAAGCTTTAAGATGCCCAGACTTCAATTTCATGATTGAATTAATTAATTTATTTTCTTTTAGAAGCAATACCATTTAAAACTTGGGGGAATGCTGGAAGTTGAACTCTGCACTTCCTTTCTCTTTCTTTCTTTCTCTCTCTCTCTCCTTCCTTCCTTTCAATTTGTATGCCTGGGCAGCTATAAAGTTGCCAAGGTTGAGAACCCTTCACTAAGCCACTGTTTTCTCAACTGTGGTTTCTAAAAAACACTATAAATCAGAGGTCTCCAACCTTGGCAATTTTAAGACTTATGAACTTCAACTCCCAGAATTCCTCAGCCAGCTTTGCTTTGCTGGCTGAGGAATTCTGGGAGGTAAAATCCACAAGTCTTAAAATTGGCAAGGTTGGAGATCCTTGCTCTAAGTCTAAACGATTAAATTAAATTTATCATATAAAAAACGATAAAGCTTAAATATACTGCTCAAAAAAATAAAGGGAACACTCAAATAACACATCCTAGATCTGAATGAATGAAATATTCTCATTGAATACTTTGTTCTGTACAAAGCAGCATGTGAAATTAATTGTCAATCAGTGTTGCTTCCTAAGTGGACAGTTTGATTTCACAGAAGTTGGAGTTCTATTGTGTTGTTTAAGTGTTCCCTTTATTTTTTTGAGCAGTGTACGTACAGTATAGCCAAAAGTCATACGCTTACCACATAATCAGCATGGACCTCGTTGCCCCGACATTTTAAAGTCCCGCGTCAAGAGAAGGAAGGACTTCCGGACGAAGCTGCTGTTCCAACCTTGGTAGCTCTACAAACCGGGTTCGCACTTCCTGCTTCCGGTCGCTCCCATGATCCTTTTTAACTTCAACTCCCACCAGTCATTGCGCCAAGGAAAATAGCAAATTTTCTCACGAGCGTTTCCTCTACTGTCCCACCCCCAGCTGAATGCTTGGGGGGGGGGGATGGAGGTGTGTTTTGTTTCTGCTTGTGTCTGTATTTTTTAAAGGGGCAGTAAATTCTGTCGTCACAAAAATATCTTCGAATGAATTCTATATCTGCTTCTTATTCCAGTCAATGTATCTGCCAGCCACACTTTAGAGGTGAAATTGTGTAGACTATTGGGCAAAATGAGCCTAAATTTCGGTAGCTTTTCACGTACATCTACTGTAATAATATTGAGTTTATAATGCCACGTGCTGCTAACTTTTTGCAAAAAATGGTTTTATTTTTTTCTCCATCCATCCATAAGTCCGTATGCCTTCAGATATTACAATATTGCAATAAAATGCATAATTATGCATTTTAACCAACTGCGTAAATTCTTTATATACTGTATATATGGTGTTGCTTCTAAAAGAAAATTAATTTTGTTCTCTGGGGTTTCTACCAATTAATTTCAAATATGAATTAAAAATAATCTCATTAATACAATCTTGCTCCCAAGAGTTTGTGCGTGATTTGTGGCTTGGAAATGTCTTATTATTCTACCAGCCTTTTGAACTTTTCTGCTTGGGCGCTGTTTCCCCTTCCCAATCTCCACAATTTTTTTCCTTCATTTTTGTCTTTTCTGTTTTTTTTTCAAATAAAATACTGAGAGCTGCCATTCCCTATACTTTTTATTATCTAACAATACCCCACCCCGAAACTGCGGGAGATTCAGGACATTGTTGGAAATAAAGATAGTTACTTGAGATGAATATTTAATTTTTACTGTAGATTCAGTCAGACTAGGAGTGGTATCCATCAACTGGGATGTTACCAAGCACATTCCATATTTGACTGACATGCCAGGTAGTACTGTACTCTCATTTTAGGGGTTTTCCATTGTCAAAGAATTTGGATAGGCAGGCACTTTAAAGAGTAATTTTCTTAGCCAGAACAAAATGGAGCCTTCAAGCAATTTATTAGGAATTATTTTAGTAATTATTTATGAAGGCAAAAGTTCTACTTGGGGTTTCCCTTGAGGAACATTCAGAGATTGCAATTTGTCCACCATGCAGCCACACGAGCTGTGATAGGTGTACTTAGATACATCCATATCAGTCCAACATTCTGTAAGCTGCACTGGGTTCCGATTGGTCTCCGAACCCAATTCAAGGCATTGGTTATTACCTATAAAGCCCTACATGGCTTAGGAGCAGATTATTTACGGGATCTCCAAGACCGTCTTCTGCTGCATGAATCTCAGCGATGGGTGAGGTCCCACAAAGTTGGTCTCCTTAGGGTCCCGTCGACCAAACAATGCCGGCTGGTGGGACCTAGGGGAAGAGCTTTCTCTGTGGGGGGGCCGGCCCTCTGGAATCAGCTCCCCCCGGAGATTCGCACTTCCCCCACCCTTCAAAACTAATCTTTGCCACCAGGGCTGGGGTTATTATGTGTTGTTTGGTTTTTTAAATAATGATAGGGTTTTATATGTTTTTTAATATTAGATTTGTTCTACTATAATATTGTTTTTATTATTGTTGTGAGCCGCCCCGAGTCTTCGGAGAGGGGCGGCATACAAATCTAATAAATTATTATTATTATTATTATTATTATTATTATTATTATTATTATTATTATATCTCTACCCCTGACCAATGAATGTTTAGTATGATTGTTGAATGAATTGTAATGATAGTTTTTAATTAGAATTTTAAAGATTGTTTTTAATGTACTATTAATTGGATTGATATTACTGTTTCTCTGTTTTTTGTACATGCTGTGAGCCGCTCCGAGTCCTCGGAGAGGGGCGGCATACAAATCCAATTAAATCTTAATCTTAAATCATCTTCTGCCTCACATGTCCCAGCGACCGACTAGGTCACACAGAGTAGGCCTCATGACCGCGCGGGAGAGTCTTCTCTGTTGTGGCCCCGGTCCTCTGGAACCAACTCCCCCCAGATATTCGTACAGCCCCCACTCTCCTTGCCTTTCAAAAAGCGCTTAAAACACACCTATGTTGGCAGGCCTGGGGTTGTTAAATGATGGTTCTCCACCCCAGCCACTAGAATATATGAGTGGTGATTGTGAGTTGTTTAATTGGGTTCAAACCTTTTATCGCTACTATTTATGTATTGGGGCATTTTTAAATTTTCTACTATTTTTTATTATTGTAAGCTGCCCTGAGTCCGCAACAAGAAGGGTGGCCTACAAATTTAAAAAAATAATAAAATAATAATAATAATTGAAGACAATGTTTTAATTTTTTGATCATTGTTCCATACACGTTCATTCCAATTTCTCCTTCATTTCCGATTTGTGTCATTTAATTTTTCCTTGCTTTTTTATGGCTGAGCCAGAGGTTTGATCAACCCATAGTCCATGAACTTCACAAGGCATTCTCGAGCCACACTGATAATGTGTTGTCTTTTAGGATCATCCGCTTCTTTACCAATGACGGTCAGGATTTCCAGCATCTCACTCTCCACCAATTTCTTTGCCAGTTCTTGATCCGCTTGGATTAAATTGTAAACAATCACCACTCCACGGTGCTGGACCTCTTGATTTTCGTGAAGGCAGAGTCTCTGCAAAATCTCCAGCCATTGGGTTGTCTAAACAAATCAAGAGTTATTAGACTGAAGAAATCAGAATGATTAGCATGTACACCATGCAGTTTTGTTCATGGGGCCCTATTAGAAAAGCGTGAAAAGTATCATAATATAGCCTATTATTCATATTAAAAAGATTGTGAGCATGGCAAGCATTGTTTTTCACAAAGCCTAAGTAAATTAGCATTGCAAGAACCAGCAGTGGAATTTTCTATAGTTATCATCCATCCGGAATATTTGCTGAAAAAAGGAACAAACAATGCGTGCAATTTTAATTAAAAGATTCTAATTGAAAAGAATAGTGTCTGATTCTAAATTTATTCAGTTCAGGGTAACTTCACAGTGAAATTTTGATCAATTACGATATCCTTATTTCCCACTTGCGGGGGAGAAAAAAAACTTTACTTAATAATTTATGTTCTCTTTTTTAATTGTCCTATAATGCAGTTTTATAATTAAAAAAAATGAAAACCCCATTCCACCACCTTTTTGCGAGGAAACAGGAATGAATGGAGGGTAGATTCATATCACCAAATAGAATAGGAATCCATAAAGCATAATAAGAGCCAGTCTGGTATAGTGAAACTAGGAGACTGTGAATTCTAGTTCCACTTTAAGCATTAAAACTTTTCGGTGACTTTGGACCAGTTGCTTTCTTTCAGCCCGACTCACTTCTTATGGGAAAAATAAGAGAAAGAAGTATAATATATGTTTGTTGCCATGAGTTACTTATATCCCAATAATAATAAAGTAATATAGATGGGAGAAAATCAAAGAAAAGAAGGGACAAAATTTTAAAGTTGTAGTATTCCTAAAATTTTGATTCCTGGATGGCTTTGGGCCATTCCAGCAGAGTAATAGTATTTTAAGCAGGGGACAATTTGCAGATCTTGTGAGATGACAGACAAGAGTGAAAAAAACGGAACAGCAGAATGATGCCTTCTCTCATTCAAGGAGCACAGGTAGTTTATTGTGTTCATATATGTTCTTGAAACCCTTCAGTACATGAAAAGATAACTAGCAGGAATCGCAGAATTATATCTAGCAAATCAGAATTTTGAAAACAACTTTAACCTTCCAGCTTTACCTACACACAGTAATGGGCTGCTGCCCCCACGGGGGGGGGCAGTGGGGTAGTACGTTTATGGTTTATGCACTATTTATTGAATACTTAATTTTTTTTACTGTCCTTCCTTCTCTAATACCTTAGTATGATCCTTAATTACTTTTAAAATAGGAAATAATTAAATAGTATGTTTTACCCATAAATACTTTAATCATTTTAATCATTATCTAGAACTGAACTTTTATAGCAATTAAAGAAAAATGAGCTACTTGCCTAATCTGTTATCATACTGAGCCTTGTGGGTTCAGTACAAAATCTCAGTACAAAACTGTACTCCTCAAGAAATAATACTGTCTATCATTTGTCCTTTTTGTGGTACAGTATTCAAATAATGTGATTTAATCAACTGAAAAAGAGTCCAAACACCTTTTTGAAAACTTGGTCGGTAAGCCACTCCCAACCAGTCACATGATTGTCAAGCCACGCCTACCTGACCACATGGCCAGCAAGCCACTTCTACCCAATCACATGGCCATCAAACCACACCCACAAAATAAGCCACGCCCATGGTGTGGCAGTAAAAATTTTGGCAGCCCATCACTGCTTACACACTGAGGTGGAAAAGCAAGAAGAGACTTACCACTTGGGTTAACTTATGACACAATGTCTTGTGGGCTGCAGTGAGCATCGCAAGGGCTCCTGCAGCTGCTTTCTGGACTTTGTCATCATCCTCACCACATAATAAGACAACCAACTTGAGTCTGTCATTTCCTTCAGCAATGAATCTATCTTGAACCTGGGGGGGGGGAGAATTGGAGAGGGAAATCAATTAAATGGATGTGCCATAAAATACAGTAAATATTGATTGATTGATTGATTGATTGATTGATTGATTGATTGATTGATTGATTGATTTTGTCCATTGCACAATGGGAGTTATATTGGGTATACATATAGTAAATATATAATGAAGGTTATAGAGGATATACTCATAGTAAAATATATCTAAGAAAGAAGAGAAGAGAAGAAATAGGAATAAAATATATCAGTGAAAGAATAGAATAAATATAGAAAAGAAGAATGGTATAGGAGATGTAGGAGACCAATAGGACAGGGGACGGAAGGCACTCTAGTGCACTTATGCACACCCCTTACTGACCTCTTAGGAATCTGGAGAGGTCAACCGTGGATAGTCTAAGGGTAAAGTGTTGGGGGTTTGGGGATGACACTACAGAGTCCAGCAATGAATTCCACGCTTTGACAACTCGGTTACTGAAGTCGTATTTTTTACAGTCAAGTTTGGAGCGGTTAATATTAAGTTTAAATCTGTTGTGAGCTCTTGTGTTGTTGTGGTGGAAGCTGAAGTAGTCGCCGATTCCTAGATGAAGAAGCTGTAGACCGGAGATCCCTTCACCAGAATTTTCAGGAAATGGAGATGCTTACCTCTTTGTTAACTACAAGGTTGCACATACATTCTGTGGCTGCTTGTCGGAGCTGATCATGGTTTTCAAACATGTAGTTTTCAATCTCTGGTAGAGCTTTCTCTTTGATGATCTTTTGTCTGAAAGAAGTAGGTGGATTTTAATTACTGTATCAGGGGGATGAAAATGAAAAGTATGAAACTGTCAGGGACTCTGAAAATAGGCCAATCTCTACTTTGCCAAACTTGGATCAAAGACAAGTCCCCCTGTTAATCATAGTTTACGGCAATGAAAAGATCTTTTGTCATCACCAGTACTGTATTAACTCCTCTGATGCTCCCGTTGTTGCTATGGTAATGCAAAGGTTTTATTTGTGTGTCTGTGTGTATAAGTTAGTCTGTTAGAACCCTGGTTCGGGGCTTGTACAATCAATGTAACATGAATTTAATGACTTTGAAAACCCATGTACTTTATTTTATCTGCTTCCTTGGAATAGAGGAAGGACTTACAAAGAGCATTGGCATCCAGCTGTGCCCTTCATCCATTCACTCCAGTTTTCTCTGATTATGTTAGATATTTCTGACATATTTAAGTCAGAAATCATGTAAAGTCTTGATTTACCTTGATCTGAATTAATTTCTCTGCTGATATAATGGAATTGGGAGAGTTTAGGAGATTGATTGAGTGATTGATTGATTGATTGATTGATTGATTATTTATTTATTTATTTATTCATTCATTCATTCATTCATTCATTCATTCATTTATACTTCTATTCCGCCCAGTCCTGAAAGACTCAGGGCAGCTTACAACAATATAAAAAAATACAATATATAATTTGTATTTTTACAAATTCTAATTCATAATCACAATTTTTTTGTTGTTCCTGATTAAATCATTTATTATTATGTGTCTTAAAATACAGTGACATATAGACCATGTAAGAGTTAACAATAATACTTCTATGGAGATTTATAATCTAAATCAGTATTTCTCTCTTTTTTAAAAATGTGCGGGTTTCAACTTCTAAATTTCCCAACCCATTGCTGGGGAATTCTAGGAAATGAGTCTTCGTGTCTTAAGGCTGCCTAGGCTGAGAAACACTGATCCTATAAAAGAACATCATCCCATCAGATCTTAGATTAGGCTGACATTCCTGGCCTTTAGAAAGGCCCAGAAGTAGTGATGGGCGAACCCAACGGTGTTCGGGTTCAGCAAGTTCGGACGAACTTTACGCAAAATTCGGCCGAACCCAAACCGAACCCCGAACGCTACGTGACGTCAAAGCTCCGCCCCCAAAATCCCATCATTTTTTAAATTTACAGATTTTTTATTTTTATTTATTTTTATTTTTACAAAAAAGGACGCCGCAGCAGCGCTGCAAGCAAAAGGCAGTCCTTTCACGTAAAAATAAACATGAAGGAGCTGGGGAATCCCTCCCACGAAGAGGGGTGGGGCTTTGACATCACAGAGACGTCACTTTCTGGCCAGCCGAGGCGACCGAATGCCGAACACAACCCCTAACTTTGCCCGAAGTTTCAAAATATTTTGGGTTCGTGTTCGGCATACCGAACACTGCAAAATTCAGTATGGACCCGAATTGTGCAAGTTCGGTTCGCCCATCACTACCCAGAAGGGGAGGGGAAGTTCCATCAATGCTGAAGAACTGTTACAGTTTCTGTGTTGACTTTGACACAATGATTTTTGCTACTGATTCTGTTTCTTTTTATCCAAATGGTTATGGATTTTATCATACAGTGATACCTCATCTTACAAACGCCTTGTCATACAAACTTTTTGAGATACAAACCTGGGGTTTAAGATTTTTTTGCCTCTTCTTACAAACTATTTTCACCTTACAAACCCACCGCCGCCGCTGAGATGCCCCGCCTCCGGACTTCCGTTGCCAGCAAAGCACCCGTTTTTGCACTGCTGGGATTCCCCTGAGGCTCCCCTCTACGGGAAACACCACCTCTGAACTTCTGTGTTTTTGTGATGCTGCAGGGGAATCCCAGCAGTGCATAAACGGGCGCTTCGCTGGCAACAGAAGTCCGGAGGTGGGGTTTCCCAGCGAAGGGAACCTCAGTGAAATTGCAGCATCGCAAAAACACAGAGGTCCAGAGGTGGGGCTTCGAGGACTTCGGTGTTTTTGCTATGCTGTGATTTCACTAATACCGCAGGGGAATCCCAGCAGTACAAACATGGGTGCTTCGGTTGGCAAAAGGGGTGAATTTTGGGCTTGCACGCATTAATCGCTTTTCCATTGATTCCTATGGGAAACATTGTTTCGTCTTACAAACTTTTCACTTTAAGAACCTCGTCCTGGAACCAATTAAGTTTGTAAGACAAGGTATCACTGTATATTGGTTTTTAACCCGGTTTTCTTATTGGTTTATTGTTTTTAACTCTTGTGAGGTACCCAGATGAGTTGCCCTACAGAGCAAATAAATACACAAATGGAAGTAGAAATGGTATGATAAAGTGTAGCGGAGGGAAAAAAATCATAAAAATTCTGGTTAATAATAAACATTGTGACGATATGGATAAACAGTGTTGTGATTCAGCCTGAGGCTCCTCAGGGACCGGCTGGAGCTCTGCCGGATCCATGCCCAGAGGAGGAGGACAGTGACCAGGAGGGGGAGGACCAGGCAGACGGGGGAGAGGAACGTCAGGAAGAGGAGGAGGGAGAGCAGCCTGAGACCCCCGGGGGGGGCCCTCTCCCCAGCTAGTAGCCTGGATTCATTGGATGAAGACGCACAGGCTATAATAGACATGCGGCAGAGACATGCAGCTCAAAGACGGGGCCAATTAGAAAGGTATTTCCATCCCTGAATTGGCAACAGCTGGGTTTGGGTGTGGTTCTCCTCAGCAGGGTTGAAAAGGCAGGCCCGCCCTTACAGTCTTGTGGAGAGTTATCAACTGGGAGTCCTGTGACCTTGCTTCGATTCTTGGCGTCTCTGATCTTGGCTTGTGGCCTAGAAGGCTAAAAGACTTGGGGGAGGCGTGGGTTTTATTATCTCCAGCGTTGTTTTTGCCAGCAAGAATCCTGGTTTATTGCCTGGCCTTCGTGAAACCTCTGTGAAGCTTCATAGTGTTCCTGTCTGTAAGAACAGTTTTTGTTACCTGTGTTTGCTTTCCAGTATATAAACTGCCGTTGCTTTTTACCAGTGTGTCTGGCTACTCTTTTTGGTTGGTGTTGGCGTCTGGGGGGACCCAGACAGAACAGACAGGGTAAGGTTTTTCTCAATCAATAGAATCAGCCTGTTGAAAATAATCTAAACCCAATGAGTTGTCTCACCTGAGTTTGTCACTTCTCCCAGAAAAGTTGGTCAGTCCTAACAATGCTTCATAATTTTGTAGCCCATCACGGTCTGTATTCAACAAGCTGACCAGCGGCCGCACAACTTCATACACCTAGGAGGAAAACAATAGTGTAGAATCTAAATGGTAAGGGGCCTGGCGTAATGGGAAGAAGGGACATAAGGAAAAGTTGCAACCAAAACAACTTTTGAAAATTTACTTACTCTCTCCCCAGGGAATGCTATGTCCGGGTTGGAAATGGCAGCAATTTTGGCCAGCGCATGAGATGCTTTTATTTTGCCAACATCTGTGCCTTCCAAAGCCAGCGGTATAAGAGCCTAAATATGATGAGAAAGAAACTGTAAGCACTTAATTTATTTATTATTTATTTATTATTTAGATTTGTATGCCGCCCCTCTCCGCAGACTCGGGGCGGCTCACAACAGGATACAACAATTCATGACAAATCCAAATATAATTTAATATATTTAAAAAACCCCATTTACTAAGCAAACATACACACAAACATACCATGCATAAATTGTACATGCCCGGGGGAGGTGATTCAGTTCCCCCATGCCTGACGACAAAGGTGGGTTTTAAGGAGTTTACGAAAGGCAGGGAGAGTAGGGGCAGTTCTAATCTCTGGGGGGAGTTGGTTCCAGAGAGTCGGGGCCGCCACAGAGAAGGCTCTTCCCCTGGGGCCCGCCAACCGACATTGTTTAGTTGATGGGACCCGGAGAAGGCCCACTCTGTGGGACCTAATCGGTCGCTGGGATTCGTGCGGCAGAAGGCGGTCTCGGAGATATTCTGGTCCAGTGCCATAAAGGGCTTTAAAGGTCATAACCAACACTTTGAATTGTAACCGGAAATTGATCGGCAGCCAATGCAGACTGCGGAGTGTTGGTGAAACATGGGCATACCTAGGTAAGCCCATGACTGCTCTCGCAGCTGCATTCTGCACGATCTGAAGTTTCCGAACACTTTTCAAAGGTAGCCCCATGTAGAGAGCATTACAGTAGTCGAACCTCGAGGTGATGAGGGCATGAGTGACTGTGAGCAATGAGTCCCGGTCCAGATAGGGCCACAACTGGTGCCCCAGGCGAACCTGGGCAAACACCCCCCTCGCCACAGCTGAAATATATAATTTATATCTGCTCTACAGTATAAACTCTTGCAAAAAGATGTAGTATAAAAGCAAAAACATATGTACAGGGAAAAGGTAGAAATGAAATAAAATACTGTAGTTTGTATAAATTTTAAGTATTGTAGGAATGGAGGAAATAAGGGCAAGGGAGGGGAAGGGAAGGGAAGGAAGGAAGGACTCTTAAATTGTAAGGCTTTTTATTTATTTTCTTTTTCTTTTTATTTATTTATTTTGTCCAATACACAATAATACACAATTAAGGTTATGGAGGATATAGTAGAGAAGAAATACGAGATATAGGAGAGACTATAGGACAGGGGACGGAAGGTACTCTAGTGCGCTTATGTACGCCCCTTACTGACCTCTTAGGAATCTGGAGAGGTCAACCGTGGATAGTCTAAGGGTAAAATGTTGGGGGTTAGGGGATGATACTACGGAGTCCGGTAATGAGTTCCACGCTTCAACAACCCGATTACTAAAGTCATATTTTTTACAGTCAAGTTTGGAGCGGTTAATGTTAAGCTTGAATCTGTTGTGTGCTCTTGTGTTGTTGTGGTTGAAGCTGAAGTAGTCTTTGACAGGCAAGACATTGCAACATACGATCTTGTGGGCAAGACTTAGATCATGTTTAAAGCGTCGTAGTTCTAAGCTTTCAGGACCCAGGATTGTAAGTCTAGTTTCGTAGGGTATTCTGTTTCGAGTGGTGGAATGAAGGGCTCTTCTTGTGAAGTATCTTTGAACATTTTCAAGGGTGTTAATGTCTGAGATGCGCTATGGGTTCCAAACAGATGAGCTGTATTCGAGGATGGGTCTGGCGAACATTTTGTAAGCTCTGGTAAGTAGTGTGAGATTTCCAGAGCAGAAGCTACGTAGGATTAGATTAACAATTAGATTTTATAATTAATATACCAATTACAATCAAATTACAACTATGAGGGAGACACAGGTTGTTTTTCTGGGATTTGATTCAATCCTTGACAGTACAATCAATCTTCATTTAAAGACGATTCATTTAGTGAGTGGTTTGGGGGGAAAAAAGACTTATGACCAGTCCTGTTGTTGTCTTTGTGTGAAGCAGGTCACAATGGCAAGCAATAATGTGTTAGCCATTAGATCTTTGACAAATGCAAACCTAGCCCATGTATTGCAAATGAAGAAGTTGTAGGAATGAGTTACCTTTCCACCCCCTTGAGCAACAATGGTACCACGATCCTTGGAGTCGTCAGACAAAGCGAGAAAAACTCTGGCAGGAAGGAATAAAGATGAGAGAACCATTTTTCATTACATATTCTTGGTTTATATTTCAGTTTATACTTTTTTTTTAAGGAATACTGTACTGTAAAAAACAAGGGGATTCAGCAATCTAGCTTACAATGCAATCAGGAAAGATGGCAAACAGTGGGAGACTGATTAATTGTTTATCACCATCAGGAAATTTCTCCTTAGTTTTAGGTTGTTTCTCTCCTTGCTTAGTTTCCATCCATTGCTTCTTGTCCTGCCTTCAGGTGCTCCCCCCTTCTTTGTGGCAGTCCCTGAGATAGAATTACCTAGCTAAAAGTTCTTTGGTCTGGTCTGTCAAAATAGCAGTGTCTGCCTTCACCATGCAAACCAGGGCAGAGGTGACTCCGGCTTTGATGAGACGCTGCACTCGCTTTGTAACGAAGTCTTTTTTGTCCTTTGTGGAGAAAAGAGAAATGGGATTTGCTTGAGAATAGAATATAAAATATAAAATAATATAAAATAATATAAAATAATATAAAATAATATAAAATAATATAAAATAATATAAAATAATATAAAATAATATAAAATAATATAAAATAATATAAAATAATATAAAATAATATAAAAAATATAAAACAATATAAAAAATATAAAAAATATAAAAAATATAAAATATGAAATAATATAAAATATAAAATAATATAAAATATAAAATAATATAAAATATAAAATATAAAATATAAAATATAAAATATAAAATATAAAATATAAAATATAAAATATAAAATATAAAATAATATAAAATAATATAAAATAATATAAAATAATATAAAATAATATAATATAATATAAAATAATATAAAATAATATAAAATAATATAAAATATAAAATGTAAATATAAAATATAAAATGTAAATGTAAAATGTAAATGTAAAATGTAAAATAATATAAAATATAAAATAGAATAGAAAAGAAAAGAAAAAAGAAATGAAAATACAAAAGAATATAGAATATAGATTAGAATAGAATGGAATAGAATATAGAATAGAATAGAATATAAAATATAGAACAGAATAGAAAAGAAAATATACACTGATCAAAAAAAATAAATGGAACATTTAAACAACATAATATAACTCCGTAAATCTAACTTCTGTTTGATTATAGAATATAGAATAGAAGAAAACAGAAAATAGAATAGAATATAGAATAGAATAGGATATAGAATAAAATAGTATAGAATAGAATATAGAAAATAGAATAAAATATAGAATATAGAGAATAGAATAGAATAATAGAATAGAACAGAACACTTTATTGTCACTTTGAATGTACTCTAATTGACATACAGTACATTAAAATCAAATTATGCTGCATAGAGGTCTCCTTTGAGAGCTGCATGGGGTTAGTATCAAAACAAATTGGTGGTCCTTAGGAGAGTGATTATGCCTACCTTGGGATGTTCCTCAGGTACATGTTGCTTAGAAAACTTGGCCAGCTGTACAAGTTCAGGGACAAGTTCTTTGACATCATAGCTGTTGGTGCAGTTCACCAAGATGCTGGCCACCGAGTACAAGATTGTCTTATCGCTTGTCTGCAGGCGACCAAATGAAGGAATTTCAGGTTACTATATATAGCACCAGGCATTTCAAATGCGAGAGCTCTTTCCATGTGGTTGCCTGATATGTGAGAATAGACCCGCCCCTGACTGAGGATAACAGGGATTTGATTTAATTAATTTAATTTAATTAATTACATTCATAAGCTGCCCAACTCCTTATGGACTCTGGGCGACCTACAACAATAAAAAGAATATTACGTACTGTATTTTTCTGTGTAGAAGACACACTTTTTTCTACCCTAAAGGAGGCTGAAAATTCAGGTATGTCTTATACTCTGAATACAGCTTTTTTTTTTAAGCTTTTTCCCCCCCAGCCTAGGTGCTAACAATCTTCCCAGCTCTTATCTTGCAGGTTCTTTCATTGTTACTGTCTGCAAAGAATGTTTTCCAAGCTCTGGAGACCTCACCTACAAAAAGATATTGACAAAATTGAACGGGTCCAAAGACGGGCTACAAGAATGGTGGAAGGTCTTAAGCATAAAACGTATCAGGAAAGACTTAATGAACTCAATCTGTATAGTCTGGAGGACAGAAGGAAAAGGGGGGACATGATTGAAACATTTAAATATGTTAAAGGGTTAAATAAGGTCCAGGAGGGAAGTATTTTTAATAGGAAAGTGAACACGAGAACAAGGGGACACAATCTGAATTTAGTTGGGGGAAAGATGGAAAGCAACATGAAAAAATATTATTTTCCTGAAAGAGTAGTAGATGCTTGGAACAAACTTCCAGCAGACGTGGTTGGTAAATCCACAGTAACTGAATTTAAACATGGCTGGGATAAACATATATCCATCCTAAGATAAAATACAGAAAATAGTATAAGGGCAGACTAGATGGATCATGAGGTCTTTTTCTGCCGCCAGTCTTCTATCAAAAACATCATCAAAAAAGCACAACAAAGAATGTTCTTTCTGCGCCAGCTCAGGAAGCTCAAACTGCCCAAGGAGCTGCTGATACTGTTCTACAGAGGAATCATTGAGTCTGTCATCTGCACCTCTATAACTGTCTGGTTTGGTGCTGCAACACAACAGGATCGACACAGACTTCAGAGGATAATCAGAACTGCAGAAAAAACAATTGCTGCCAACCTGCCTTCCATTGAGGACCTGTATACTGCATGAGTCAAAAAGAGGGCGGAGAAAATATTTACTGACCCCTCTCATCCTGGACACAAATTGTTTCAACTCCTACCCTCAAAACGTCGCTACAGAGCACTGCACACCAAGACAACTAGACACAAGAACAGTTTTTTCCCCCGAACGCCATCACTCTACTAAACAAATAATTCGCTCAACACTGTCAGACTTTCTACTAAATCTGCACTTCTATTCTACTAGTTTTTCTCATCATTCCTATCACCCATTTCCTCCCATGTTGACTGTATGACTGTAACTTGTTGCTTATATCCTAAGATTTTTATTAATATTGCTTCTTCATTGCTTATTTGACCCCTATGACAATCATTAAGTGTTGTACCATATGATTCTTGACAAATGTATATTTTATTTTATGTACGTTGAGAGTATATGCACCAAGACAAATTCCTTGTGTGTCCAATCACACTTGGCCAATAGAAATTCTATTCTATTCTATTCTATTCTATTCTATGTTTCTCTAAGTCTTTGCAGAGTTTTTTTCATTATTATCTGCTCAAAGTAAGTTTCTTTCTAGCCCTATCCAGGTGCTAACAATGTTCCCAGCTCTTATCACTTGCAAGCTCCCATGGTTACTCTCTGCAAAGAATGTTTTCCAAGCCCTAAGTCTTTGCAGAGTTTTTTTCATTATTACCTGCTCAAAGTAAGTTTCTTTCTAGCCCTATCCAGGTGCTAACAATGTTCCCAGCTCTTATCACTTGCAAGCTCCCATGGTTACTCTCTGCAAAGAATGTTTTCCAAGCCCTAAGTCTTTGCAGGTTTTTTTCATTATTACCTGCTCAAAGTAAGTTTCTTTCTAGCCCTATCCAGGTGCTAACAATGTTCCCAGCTCTTATCACTTGCAAGCTCCCATGGTTACTCTCTGCAAAGAATGTTTTCCAAGCCCTAAGTCTTTGCAGGTTTTTTTCATTATTACCTGCTCAAAGTAAGTTTCTTTCTAGCCCTATCCAGGTGCTAACAATGTTCTCAGCTCTTACTGACTTGCAAGCTCTTTCATTGTTACTCTCTCCCAATAAGGATTGTTTTTAAAGCCCTAACCAGGGGATAAAATGATGTGCTGAAACTGACCAGACTAAGGACGCTAGCCAGATGAATATCTAGTAAGCAGATTCTTTCCCCTATTTTCCTCCCCAAAAACTAAAGTGCGTCTTATACTCTGAAAAATACGGTAATATAACAATAGCAATATAAAACAGTTAAAATCCCTGAAGTAAAACAATCATTCACCAAATATTTATTCTTCTTGGCCAGAGCTAGTTGGTCTTACTCAACGGCCCCTGGCCTGCCGGCAGAGTCATGTTTGCACAGCCTTTCAGAAGGCTATTAGGGTAGGAGTGGTACGACTCTCCAGGAGTAGTTGATTCCACAGAGCCAGAGCTGCCACAGAGAAGGCCCTGCCACGTGGCCCCACCAATCGGCATTGTTTGGCCGACGGGACCTGCAGAAGGCCGACGCTGTGGGCTCCAGTCGGTCGCTGGGAGGTACATGGTAGAAGACGGTCCCGTAAATTTAGAGCAAACCAGGCTGTAGATTTCCTACCTTGGCTAATTCGAACATGGCTTGCATGGCTGGCTCGTCTTGTACAAAATCATCCTTCACATCAGCATCCAAAGTCAAGTAAGCCAGGCCTTCCACTGCCCACCTTCGGGTACGGGTGTCAATGGTGGGATTGCACAGCCACCTGAATGAACAAGACAGTTTCAATGCCTTTTGCGGAGCAGATGTGCAGATGTTTTGGTGAGAGAGAAAATGCTCGCCCAAGGATTAGGATTTCCTTCCAGTCTCTCTTTCCCTTCACTACAAAAACTTAAGAAGAATCCTGTGTTATCAGCATAATGCTTATTTAATTTAGCATTACATGAAGTGGCTGGAAAAAAGAATGGAAGAGGGGGAGGAGGGATAAACAAACAAAGAAACAGCTTCTCCCTAAGGGCATTTGACTGTCCTATCAGATTAGATAAGGGGTCGCTTTTCATAAAAGTTGCCACCTTATGGGACTTGGGAAGCATGTCTTTTCCATTTTATTTTATTTTATTTTATTTTATTCTATTTTATTCATTTTATTTTATTTTATTTTATTCTATTTTATTCTATTTTATTCATTTTATTCATTTTATTCATTTTATTCATTTTATTTTATTTTATTTTATTTTATTCTATTTTATTCTATTTATTTTATTTTATTTTATTTTATTTTATTTTATTTTATTTTATTTTATTTTAATATAATTTAATTGACTTCTATGCCACCCAATCCCAATGGGACTTAGTTGTAACAATTGTAGTTCCTACCCTATGGAACATCCTTCCCTTTCAGTTTTGGCACATCCTTATCATTTTAACCCTCCAAAAAGCACTCAAAATCTGGTTTCCCCTCCAAGTTCTGAGATAGAGTGAACTACGTTCACTCTATCTGTGATGTTTCATTAAAAAAAAAATATATATATATGTTTATGGTATATGAGGCATGGTTTTATCTCTTACTTGTGAACTGCCCAGAATTTACTACAAGATTGGAAAAGAGGTTAGGGTAGGGTTGCGTAGAGTAGAATAGAATAGAATAGAAAATAGAATAGAAAATAGAATAGAAAATAGAATAGAATAGAATAGAATAGAATAGAGAATAGAATAGAATATGGCTCTTGGAAGTGTATCTCATAAAAAATAATTCAGGCCAGATGGGAAAACCTATAGAAAAAGTGTTTTAATCTTTCAAAGGAATTTTACCATAAGGAGTATTATAAATAAAAGTGGAAAACTTCTCTTACAATCGCCAGAGTCTGTATTTACCTCACAATAGCACTAAATTGTTTTACTGAAGTCTGTATACAGGTAGTCCTCAATTTACGACCACAATTAAGCCCAAATTTTCCAATGCTAAACAAGACAGTTGTTAAATGAGGTTTTGCCCCATTTTACAACCTGTTGTAGATGTTAAATGAATCCCTGAAGCCATCATAAATATATGCCAGTTGCCAAGCGTCTGAGTTTGGGGATGCTCCAGTGGTTGTAAGTGTAAAAGAATGGCCATAAATCGCTTTTTTCAGTGCTGCTGTAACTTGGTCACTAAACAAATGGTTGGGCGCTGAGGACCACTGTAGTTTTTGCTTCTTTGATTTTGAATGGTCATTCTGCGACCAATCAAGTGCGTTCTGGAAGCCCACAAGTATGGACAGAGGGATGCACTGACAACAGTATGGATATTGGTGTCCACAAGAGCTAGGTATTAAATCAGGCTGCCTGTAGATAAGTAGTAAAAACTGTCACCAAGATGGCTACAGTGTTTCCTCTCTTTTTAAATAGCAAGCTGATAGTTGCTGAAAGATAAATAAGGTGTTTCCCTACCATACCTTATAAGGCAGGAGGCCGTGGCTGAAAAGAAAGGGAAGAGAAGCAGGGAGGTCAGCTGTCCAACTACAGTGGTATCTCTATCTACAAACACCTCTACTTACGAAATTTTCTAGATAAGAACCGATGACTTCTATTCACCAGAAAATATTGATATGCAACAAGACTGTAACTCTCCTTCTCTCAAGAGGAAATTGATGATATTTTTATGTTATTTGTAATTTTGTAATTGTCCAGGTGTTTTTGTTTGTTTAGAAGTGTATGCATGTTTTTCTATCTTCTTTTTTGTGTACAGTGATCCCCCGGTTATTGCGTCCCCGACCATTGCGAACAGGGTAATTTGCGATTTTTCAACCCGGAAGTAAACAACACCATCTGCGCATGCGCGCCCTTTTTCTTTCTATGGCCACGCATGCGTAGATGGTGGAGTTTGCCGGGCAGATCAGCTGCTGGGTGGCTTCCCTGGGTCTTCCCCTCTTGCCGGGGTTTCCCCTTTGCGTGGGCGGCGGGGAAACCCCAGCCCCGCTTCCCAGCTGAGTGGCGCGAGCAACGGCGTGGGCGGGCGAAGGGCGGGCGGCACTGGCTTCCCCTCAGGAGACGCGCCTTCTCTCTTTTTTTTCTTGCGGCGAGCCCGAGCCGTTCCTCTCTCGACCGCAGCCGAGCTTCCCTCGGCCCCCTTTGGCCCCGTCGCCTCCTCCCCGCCTGCGAGACTCTACTTCTCCGGCTTTCAGAGCTCCTCCGCCGTCACCCGGCTTCTGGCAGAAGCCTTCTCTCTTTTTTTTCGTGCGCTTGGCGAGGAAAAGCAGGCGGGGAGGAGGCGAAGGGAAGCTCGGCTGCGGTCGAGAGAGGAACGGCTCGGGCTCGCCGCAAGAAAAAAAAGAGAGAAGGCTTCTACCAGAAGCCGGGTGACGCCGGAGGAGCTCCGAAAGCACGAGCGGCGGCCGGACGAGCGGCGGCCGCACCAGCAGCAGCGGCACGAGCGGCGGCGGCACGAGCGGCGGCCGCACCAGCAGCGGCGGCACGAGCGACGGGGCCAAAGGAAGCCGAGGGAAGCTCGGCCGCACCAGCAGCGGCGGCACGAGCGGCGGCCGCACCAGCAGCGGCGGCACGAGCGGCGGCCGGACGAGCAGTGGCCGCACCAGCAGCGGCGGCACGAGCGGCGGGCGGACAAGCGGCGGGCAGGCGGGCGGGCAGGCGGCTCCTCAGCTGTTGGGCGGGGATCTTCCCAGGTGCGGAAGTAAAAAACACCATCTGCACATGCGCGGCCATGAAAAAGGGCGCGCATGCGCAGATGGTGTTTTTACTTCCGCAGCGCTACTTCGCGAAAACCCGCTCGTTGCGGGGGGTCCTGGAACGGAACCCTCGCAACGAGCGGGGGATCACTGTATTGCAAATATTGCAAATATGTCAATGTATATATTTTCTTGATTATGCTTTTTAAAACAAATTAATAAAAATTACTTTTTAAAAAAAGAACCGTGTGTTCAAATTTTTTTTGCCTCTTCTCAAGAACCATTTTCCACTTACAAACCCAAGCCTCCGAAACTGTAACCAGAAAAGGCAGGAAGAAGCCTCCGTGGGGCCTCTCTAGGAATCTCCTGGGAGGGAACAGGGCTGGAAAAGGCAGGGAGAAGCCTCTGTGGGGCCTCTCTAGGAATCTCCTGGGAGGAAACAGGGCCAGAAAAGGTGGGGGGAAGCCTCCGTGGGCCCTCTCTAGGAATCTTCTGGGAGGAAATAGGGCCTCCACCCTCCCTCTGGTTTCCCCAATTGCACACATTATTTGCTTTTACATTGATTCCTATGGGAAAAAAATGCTGCTTCTTACAAACTTTTCTACTTAACAACCTGGTCACGGGACGAATTAAGTTCATAAGTAGAGGTACTACTGTACCTCCTTATCTTATGACCTCAGGTTCCCAAATAGACCTCCCACTTACTTGCGGCATTGTTTTGCTAACTTTTCAGTGGATCCTTCTGCAAATTGTCTCAGGCCGTAGTCAGTTCCTCCAGCAGAACCCAGCTTGCAAAGCCCCTGGCAAAAAATAAAATAAAATAAAATAAAATTGAAAAGAGAGATGGAATATCCATTTATCAAACTCCAGTGAGAAATTTATTTTAGACACAGGGTTGTAGGCTAGTCTGGGAAGTTGGGAAAAAAAATATCCTGGCACAAGGCAGTGGCAAATGGCTTTCTTGCTGATAAGAAAAACTTCAGAGATATGCCCACTGTAATCAGCTCGACTGAAGAGCATCTTTGTTTTTTGAATGATAGAAGGGTACCATCAACTTTAGAGCTATTTGGGCTGAAAGACCTAGCCTTGGATGTAAGTCTTTAGCTGAGATAAGCTTATTATCTTTTAAATCCCAAAATAGATTTATTCTGCTTCTGTACCAACTCTGGGTAAATTCCATTACAGTTCCTGCTTAGCTAGAAGATTAAAAGAATCAAGGTGCTGAAAGACCAAGAGCAATTCTAAAACTCTGGAAGAAGGAAAATTAAGGATATACTGTTGGGTGAGACCCCAATGGTCTCTTATTTAACAGATTAACAGAGTTGGAAGGGACCTTTTAGGTCATCTAGTCCAACCCACCTGAAGCAGGAAATCCTATACCATTTCCGACAAACAGCAGTCCAGTCTCTTCCTGAAAGCCTCCAGTTTGCCCAGGTTCACCTAGTCACTAGTGCACCAGTTGCGGCCCTATCTGGACCGGGACTCACTGCTCACAGTCACTCATGCCCTCATCACCTCGAGGCTCGACTACTGTAATGCTCTCTGCATGGGGCTACCTTTGAAAAGTGTTCGGAAACTTCAGATCGTACAGAATGCAGCTGCGAGAGCCATCGTGGGGCTTCCCTAAATATGCCCATGTCACACCAACACTCCGCAGTCTGCATTGGTTGCCGATCAGTTTCCGGTCACAATTCAAAGTGTTGGTTATGACCTATAAAGCCCTTCATGGCATCAGACCAGAATATCTCCGGGACCGCCTTCTGCTGCACGAATCCCAGCGACCGGTTAGGTCCCATAGAGTTGGCCTTCTCCGGGTCCTGTCGACTAAGCAATGTTGTTTGGCGGGACCCAGGAGAAGAGCCTTCTCTGTGGCGGCCCCGACCCTCTGGAACCAGCTCCCCCCAGATATCAGAGTTGCCCCCACCCTCCTTGCCTTTCGCAAGCTCCTTAAAACCCATCTCTGTCGTCAGGCATGGGGGAATTGAAATTTCCCTTCCCCCTAGGCTTATAGAATTTATACATGGTATGCTTGTATGTATGAGTGGTTCTTTAAATTGGGGTTTTTTAGATTATTTTTAATATCAGATTTGTTTACATTGTCTTTTTATATTGTTGTTAGCCGCCCCGAGTCTTCGGAGAGGGGCGGCATACAAATCTAATAAATAAATAAATAAATAAATAAATAAAATAAATGAAGCTCCCACAAATTCCGAATGCAAGCTGTTCCATTGGTTGATTGTTCTCTCTTTTTTTTTAATTTTTTAAATAAATTTTAATTATACAAATAATACAAAATATAACATAATATACAAAACATAAAACAATGATCGTAACAATTGAGAACGATCGAATGGCGTGTCGATTGACAAGATACAAATTGTGAGCAAGAAAAGGGGAGGGGAAGAAGTAGATAGGGAGAGGGTAGAGAAAAAGAGGGAAGAAGATAGAAAGGATAGAGAACGTAGAAAAGATAGAAAGGGTAAAAGGTTGGCGAATGTCCGGGGGAGCTGTACTGAGAACGAGAACTGTTTCCTATTTCATTAGCTTGTTACCATGGTTCGGTTTATTTATCAAGATTGGTTAGTGCAGGTGTTGAGTTAATCAAATTAAAGAGATTTTAGAAAGCAATAGTAAAGATACTGTCAATATATATATAAAGTCTCTTAATATTATATTAAATATAAAATAGCTATATACCAGATTTGTAACTGGTCGAGCTTGTATCTAACATATCCTTCTTATGGCGTGTTATTCTCACTCTTTTTTCCTATCCAATTATAAAAAGGATCCCAACAGTTATTAAATGTATCCATTATTTCATTTCTTACTATTATAGTTAATTTTGTCATCTCTGCGCAGTATGTAATTTCTTTTATTATTGCATCATTCGGAGGTATCTCCTCATTCTTCCACCACTGCGCAAAGGTTAGTCTGGCTGCTGTTGTTAAGTGGACAATTAATTGTATTTGGGGTTTAGGTAATTTTTGTCTAATAATGCCCAAAAGAAAACATTCAGGGTTTTTTTCTATTGTTATTTTAAGTATTTCGTCAATCCAAGTTCCAATTTTATTCCAATAGGTTTTAGCTTTTGAGCATTGCCACCATAAATGGAAGTAGGTGCCTATTTCTTTGTGACATTTCCAACAATAAGGTGAAAGTTTATTATTTAGTTTTGTTAATTTAATCGGGGTAATATGCCACCTGTAAAACATTTTAACTAAATTCTCTTTATAGGATGTGGCAATCTTGCTTAACTTGTATATATAATCTTGCCTTTACTATTTATCTAATTTAGCATGTTTCAAAGCTCTTAAGATTTATTTACCTGCATATATTAACTTACTAGTAAACTATTAATTTATCAGTAGACCACCTGGATACTTCACTACATTGCTATTTAATATACTGTTACTATTATTATTATACTAAGAGACCGCCCCTTTAATTATTGGTTATTAGGATTTTCTAGCTTATTGATACTATTACTTTTAAAAACATTAGCTATTAGATTTACTATTGAATGTTAGAAATGAATTGTATTAATCTTGATTAGCTTGTATATATAATCTTGCCCTAACTATTTATTTAATTTAGCATGTTTCAAGGCTCTTAAGATTTTAAGGAATTTTGATTGAAGTACAAATATTTCTCTTTGACGGTTTACTATTTCTCAAATAACGGTTGATTGTTCTCATTGTCAGGAAATTTCTAATTTCTAGGTTGAATCTCTCCTTGGTCAATTTCCATCCATTATTCCTTGTCTGGCCTTCGTTGGAAAATAGCTTGACCACTTCCTCTCTGTGGCAGCCCTTCAAATATTGGAAGACTGCTGTCATTTCTCCCCTAGTCCTTTTCTTCATTAGACTAGGCCTGCCCAGTTCTTGTAATCATTCTTCATATGTTTTCATCTCCAGTCTCCTAATCATTCTGGTTAATCTTCTCTGCACTTTTTCTAGAGTCTCAACATCTAAAACTGGATGACCAAAACTGGATGCAATATTCTAGATGTGGTCTTACTAAGGCAGTGTTTCCCAACCTTGGCAACTTGAAGATATCTGGACTTCAACTCCCAGAATTCCCCAGCCAGCATTCACTGGCTGGGGAATTATGGGAGTTCAAGTCCAAATATCTTCAAGTTGCCAAGGTTGGGAAACACTGTACTAAGGTTTTATAGAGTGGTATCAGTAGCTCACTCAATCTCGATTGTATCCCTCTGTTTATGCTGCTTAGGATTGCATTGGCTTTTTTGGTTGCCGCCACACACTACTGGCTCCATATTTAGCTGGTTCTCCATTAAAACTCTGCTATTGACTGTAAAAAATATGACTTCAGTAACCGAGTTGTCGAAGCATGGAACTTATTACCGGACTCCATAGTGTCATCCCCAAACCCCCAACACTTTACCCTTAGATTATCTACGGTTGACCTATCCAGATTCCTAAGAGGTCAGTAAGGGGCGAGTACAAGTGCACTAGAGTGCCTTCCGTCCCCTGTCCTATTGCTCTCCTATATCTCCTATACCTTTCTTCTATTCCTATATCTCTTATTCTATTCTTTCATTGACATGTTCTATTACTATATCTTCTTTTCTATTCTTTCTTAGATATATTTTACTATGAGTATCTCCTCCATAACCTTCATCATGTATTTTACTATGTGTATATAGATATATACCACTAAAACCCTCATTGTGTATTGGACAAAAATAAATATTAAGCCTGGTTTCACCCAATCTATATCTGTACTTTTGATTTTTCTTGCCTACAATAAGTGTAAGACTTTATTTTTCTCTACATTGAATTTCATTTTGTTAGATAGTGTTCAAGTCTATCAAGAACCACCTGGCTCTTGAGCTTATTACTTAGGGGAGGGGCAGGGGTGGGCTACTACCCGCAATGGGCTAGCGAAAATGGAGCTCCACCCCAGACACCCAATTTGCACTGAAAGATTTTCAAAGAAAATGCAGGGTGTCCTGCATAAGCCACGTCCACAGTATGATAGTTAAAATTTTTGGTAGCCCTACACTGGGCAGGGGTGTCAAACTCACGGTCCACAAGCTGGATGCCTCACATGCTGGCCCCATCCTTATCTAGTTTAGTAAAGGGAGGAAAGTCCTTATATGTCATATGACATGACATGATGACATGAGTTTGACAGCCCTGATCTAATGGGTTGACTAATCCTGCCAGCAAAGTATCACCTGCAAATTTGGTAAGTTCTCCTTCTATTCCCTCTTCTAAGTCATTTATCAAGATACTTAAGAGTACTGGGCCTAAAACAGAACCTTGTGGTATTCCACTGCCTACTTCCCTTCGCGTAGATGTAGACCTATTAAGGACTACTTGTTCAGTATGGTTTGTCAGTCAATTATGAATCCATCTGGCTATCTATCCCACTTTTTTCTAGCTTATGAAGAAGTAGGTCATGGTCTACTTTGTCAAATGCCTAGAGAAAATTGGACTGCCATTTGTCAGAAATGGTGTCGGGATTCCTGCTTGAGCTGGGAGTTGGAGTAGATGACCTACAAGGTCCCTTCCAACTCTGTTACTCTATTACACTTATGGAATAAGTCTGACAAATATTTTTCCCTAACAGAAATTTGCGGAGCTACTATCACCTTGCGCAACTGATACGAGTCTACAATTGTATTTAGTCTAACCCAGGTTGATAAATTAATCTGGTCTTATTTTAAAGATGGGAACTGTGATGGAACAAGTCCCAAACAAGATTTTTGTATGGGACTTGCAACAATTGCCTTCTGTTTGTCATTAGGGCCACGTTAGAAACATAGATTCTACCTTAAATATCAGTGCATTAAGTTTCCATAAATATATGAGCACAGTTTTTTGTCTGATTCAGAGGATTATCATCAAACAGATTAGGCTAAAGATCTAAGAGAACTAACCACTAAAGCTCTGATCTTGATCTTCTCATTCAGAGTCCTTTTGTAAATTTCCTTCAGCAAGGTGATTCCATTGGTGATGATGAATGTGGCCCGACTAAGTTTGGTCGAAGCATGGATGAGAGCTTCCACAGCTACTAGTTGATCAATTTCTCTCTCTGAGCCACACAATGCTACCATCATCTCCATCACACCATTCATGCTCAGCAGTTTGTTCCCCAAATCAAAAGGTCCTTGTAGAACTCCAGACACTGTCTGGATGGCATGTAAAGTCTTGTCCATATCTTTGGGGTCAATTTTACTCCTGGAGGCAGGGGACAGCACATGAAAAAAAGAGAATAATAGTTAAGATTAGCCGATGGCAGGTATAATACACTGCTCAAAAAAATAAAGGGAACGCTCAAAGAACACATCCTAGATCTGAATGAATGAAATATTCTCATTGAATACTTTGTTCTGTACAAAGCTGAATGTGCTGACAACAAAATGAAATTGATTGTCAATCAGTGTTGCTTCCTAAGTGGACAGTTTGATTTCACAGAAGTTTGATTTACTTGGAGTTATATTGTGTTGTTTAAGTGTTCCCTTTATTTTTTGAGGGGTATATTTGTCCTTTGATTCAGTAGAGTAGAGGGTGTGACGCCACATTGTAGATAGATAGGATAGATAGATGATAGATAGATAGATAGATAGATAGATGATAGATAGATAGATAGATGATAGATAGATAGATAGATAGATAGTTGGTTAGATAGATGATAGATAGATAGATAGATAGATAGATAGATAGATGATAGATAGATAGATAGATAGATAGATAGATGATAGATAGATAGATGATAGATAGATAGATAGATAGATAGGATAGATAGATGATAGATAGATAGATAGATAGATAGATAGATAGATAGATAGATGGAATTCTTTATTAGCCAAGTGTGATTGGACAAACAAAGAATTTGTCGTTCTTTGGTGCATATCTAGGTCCCCAGCAGTCGGTTTTCAGGCCCGGTTACAGCACGGAAACCGCTTTGGTCGCGTTGATGGATGATCTTTGGCGGGCCCGGGACAGGGGTTTATCCTCTGTCCTGGTGCTCCTCGACCTCTCAGCGGCTTTCGATACCATCGACCATGGTATCCTTCTGCACTGGCTGGAGGGGTTGGGAGTGGGAGGCACTGTTCTCCAGTGGTTCTCCTCCTACCTCTCTGGCCGGTCGCAGTCGGTGTTAGTGGGGGGTCAGAGGTCGGCTCCGAGGTCTCTCCCTTGTGGGGTGCCTCAGGGGTCGGTCCTCTCCCCCCTGCTATTTAATATCTACATGAAACCGCTGGGTGAGATCATCCAAGGACATGGGGTGAGGTATCATCAATATGCTGATGATACCCAGCTTTACATCTCCACCCCATGCCCAGTCAACGAAGCGGTGGAAGTGATGTGCCGGTGCCTGGAGGCTGTTGGGGCCTGGATGGGTGTCAACAGACTCAAGCTCAACCCGGATAAGACGGAGTGGCTGTGGGTTTTGCCTCCCAAGGACAATCCCATCTGTCCATCCATTACCCTGGGGGGGGAATTATTGACCCCCTCAGAGAGGGTCCGCAACTTGGGCGTCCTCCTCGATCCACAGCTCACATTAGAACAACATCTCTCAGTTGTGGCGAGGGGGGCGTTTGCCCAGGTTCGCCTGGTGCACCAGTTGCGGCCCTATCTGGACCGGGACTCGTTGCTCACAGTCACTCATGCCCTCATCACCTCGAGGTTCGACTACTGTAATGCTCTCTACATGGGGCTACCTTTGAAAAGTGTTCGGAAACTTCAGATCGTGCAAAATGCAGCTGCGAGAGCAGTCATGGGCTTACCTAAGTATGCCCATGTTTCGTCATCACTCCGCAGTCTGCATTGGCTGCCAATCAGTTTCCGGTCACAATTCAAAGTGTTGGTTATGACCTTTAAAGCCCTTCATGGCATTGGACCAGAATATCTCCGAGACCGCCTCCTGCCGCACGAATCCCAGCGACCGATTAGGTCCCACAGAGTGGGCCTTCTCCGGGTCCCGTCAACTAAACAATGTCGGTTGGCGGGCCCCAGGGGAAGAGCCTTCTCTGTGGCGGCACCGGCCCTCTGGAACCAACTCCCCCCGGAGATTAGGACAGCCCCTACTCTTCCTGCCTTCCGTAAACTCCTTAAAACCCACCTCTGCCGTCAGGCATGGGGGAACTGAAACATCTCCCCCTGGGCATGTTTAATTTATGCATGGTATGTCTGTGTGTGCGTCTGTTAGCATATGGGGTTTTTAAAATATTTAAATATTTTTAAATTTATCTGTTTACTTATGATTTGTTTCTACATGTTGTGAGCCGCCCCGAGTCTTCGGAGAGGGGCGGCATACAAATCTAAGTAATAAATAAAATAAATAAATAAATAAATATGCTCTCAGTGTACATAAAAGAAAACCTACATTTGTCAAGAATCATGAGATACAACACTGAATGATGGTCATAGGGTATAAATAAGCAATCAGGAATTATTATCAAACATATTCCTTTTCTTTTCTCAGAATTATTCCTTTTTTGGCTTCTAAGCATGTGCAGTAGCAGAGCTCTGGCACTGTACATGCAGTCGGCATCTTTTTTTGCAGCTTTGCTAGGGTGTCCTAATTTTTTGTTAATGCGCACATGCGCGCATGAAAAGCACTCATGCAACCTCGAGGCATGCCCACAGAGGGAGCAAACTGGCAGTGAGATAAGTTGGAGCCCACCCCTGCCAGAGAGGGATCAAACACATCATCACTCTCAAGGGTCTTTATGCCCACAAGAAATCTAAGTCCAGCCCATCTTGAATTCCGTTGACTTGTATCTACCACCAATTTGTTTTAATTGTTAGTAGTTGAGATTCTTGTAGAGAAAATGATTAGACAATAAACCTATATTTATTGGAACTGCTTGGGCTCCTGATTTCCTGTGCTTGACATACCAGTCACAAAAAGCAGATGGGTGTTGCAAGTGGGTTTATTTTGGAAAGGGATATTTGTTTGTTTGTTTATTTTTTGTTTATTTATTTATTTGATTATATGGACTAATTAACCTTTAGTTCTGTGCAATTCTGTGCAATCAAAAAACTCACAGAGGCAATTTAAATTGAACTGAGATCAATCAATAGGACATATCCAGTGGTGGAATTGCTACCGGTTCGCCTCGATTCGGGCGAACTGGTAGCAGCGGAGGTGGGAGACTCCGTCCACCCACCTGGAGATCATTATGGATGATCTGCGCATGCGCAGAAGATTATGCGCATATGCAGGAGCACTGTGCAGGAACAAATCGAGCTCATGTGCGTTCACAGTTCCAAACAAGTAGCGTGGGTAAGTGAAACTGGACATATCCCACTACTGATGTACCTCTGTGAAGTTTTTGATACTTTCATTAGATTACTGGATTGTGTTTCTCCTGTTTTCTGTAAAAGTTTCAAGGACTGTTGGACTTACTTAATGTACTCTTCACAGATCAGTCTGAAGTTTTCTCTCTCCGGGTCACATCTCAAGTCATCATACAATTTGTTCAGAAGAACTGAAGCTGTGAGCTGTGTATTGTCTGTTAGAGGGAGACAATCTGACATCTCTGGAATCTGGCCAGCAATTTTCAAAATCTTTTTTAGACCTGGGGAAAGGACGTGATGGTGGGGAAGTAGAGGAAGGTAGAAAGGACACAGAATCAGTTGAAGTTACAATGCAAAAAAACCAATCTGTTAGATTTATAGCTTGAAACAAGTTGGGGCAAATTGAAAGCTGGGCTCACACACTGAATACAAAATTGAAGTTCACACTTTTCTTTTAAGGACACATCTGCAAGACAACAAAACCTTTTTATGGATAAATCATTTGAGAAAAGTGTTGCGAAATATGGATTTTCTTATAAAAAGTGAGTCGTAAAACTATTTAGACAGCCATCAAATTCTATTTGGATGGAAAATCTATAATGACTGATAATGGAGCTTCCAGTTTCAGAGGTAATATATTATTTGTTGGGGAACAATAATAGAAAAAGGATTTTGCCTTTCTGCCCTGCTTATTATCTTTTCATAAACATCCATTTTGTTGTGTCTGGAACAGGATGATGGAGTAGAAGCTATTCCAAGAACCCTTGTCTTACATGATACCTCATAAACCTTAGTGTTCCACTTTAAAAATTTTTTAAAGAGGTTTTCTTTTCACCAATACAGGTTAGAGCACGGGTCCTCAAACTTTTTACACAGGGGGCCAGTTCACTGTCCCTCGGACTGTTGGAGGGCCGGACTATAAAAAAACCCTATGAACAAATCCCTATGCACACTGCACATACCTTGTTTTAAAGTAAAAAACAAAATGGGAACGTACTACAGTAGTCCCTCACCTATCGCTGGTGTTACGTTCCAGACCTGGCCGCGATAGGTGAAATCCGCGATGGGGAATTTATCGACTGATAATACTTATTTAAGTATTTATATTGTAATTGTTTGGTAGTTTTCATTGTTTTAAGTGTTTATAAACCCTTCCCACACAGTATTTAAATACAGTATTTACAATTTTAGATATTTTTATTTTTTTAAAAAACCTGCCGATCGAGTTCGGCGGGCTGTTTAAATCTGCCGATCGGCTTCCTCAGAAACCCGCGATGAAGTGAAGCCGCAGTAGGTGAAGCGCGGTATAGCGAGGGACTACTGTATTTAGAGGGGGGCGAAGATCTGAAATTCATATATGTTTATGTTTTGTTTTTAATTTTCTTTTGTTGACATCTGATTGGCTATACAAGGTTTTCTTGGCTTATGAAAAATGTATAAAGAAAGAAGGAAGCACTTTGGCATAATGGTTAATAAGTTAGAAATATGTAATTGGTGTTGCACTTTTTGAAGGAACATTAAGGAGGGAATTTAATTAAAAGAAAATGAATGTAACTGGATGACAAAATTAGAAAAAAAAACCTTTTGCAACTTTTTTGATGATTGATATTAGTAACAAAATACCACATTTTATTCATGGAAAATTAGATGGTACACTGTGTTTGAATGTATGTTGAGAGAAATTTTTTTAAAAAATTACACACACACCCCAAAACAGTCTTTCCTTCCTCTGTCCCTCCATTTCAACCTTCCTTCCTTCCTTTCTTCCTTGTTCCCTCCATTTCTCCTTCCCTCCCTCTCTTTCCCTTTTCTTTCTCTCTCTCTCTCTCTCTTTTCCCTGTGCTCTTGTCACTCACTGGCGGGCTGGATGAATGGCCTCAGTGGGCCACATGTGGCCCGCGGGATGTAGTTTGGGGACCACTGGGTTAGAGTATTGGAGATCTCAGTCCAATATGGAATTGCATCCTTTTTAGAAACACCTAACTCAACCTTTTTCAGTGTTGAATATCCAGTAGTGTTGACTAATTATTCCCACTGTTTTTGATGACTGGCCTGGCTGATGGAAGATAATGAGAGCTACATTGCATCACTGAAAGTTGAAAGAAGTTAACAGGATGAATTACTCAATTTTCTAAGATTCTAATGTTTATAAAATTCTGGATTTAGGATTATGCTTTGCGCAAGAATGTCGAAAGCTGTAGAAAGACTATTGAAAACATCTGGGTGACTTTGGGCCAGTCACTCATTTTTAGACTAACTCACTTCACAGGGCTGCTGTTATTTGGGAGAAGGTAAGAATATTAAGTAAATTCACTGGCTTGTTTATAAAAATAATAAGTGGATAATAAATAAATAAAATAAAGTAAACCACAGACAGAAGATCATTTAATGCCTTTGTCTCTGATCTGCAAATAGCATCACAAGGATTGGCCTTCCCACCTCCACCTCCCGCCCACCACGGTGTTTGAGTGAACGCCGAACCTGAACACGGACTTTTTTTAAAGTCCGGGTTCAGGTTCGGTATGCTGAACACTGCAAAGTTCTGCACAGACCTAAACTATGCAAGTTCGATTCGCCCATGTTACACCAACACTCTGCAGTCTGCATTGGTTGCTGATCAGTTTCCGGTCACAATTCAAAGTGTTGGTTATGACCTATAAAGCCCTTCATGGCACCGGACCAGATTATCTCAGGGACCGCCTTCTGCCGCACGAATCCCAGCGACCAGTTAGGTCCCACAGAGTGGATCTTCTCCGGGTCCCGTCAACTAAACAATGTTGCTTGGCGGGACCCAGGGGAAGAGCCTTCTGTGTGGTGGCCCCAGCCCTCTGGAACCAACTCCCCCCAGAGATTAGAATTGCCCCCACCCTCCTTGCCTTTCGTAAGCTTCTTAAAACCCACCTCTGCCGCCAGGCATGGGGGAATTGAGATACTCTTTCCCCCTAGGCCTTTACAATTTTATGCATGGTATGTCTGTATGTATGTTTGGTTTTATAATAAGGGTTTTTAACTGTTTTAATATTGGATTGTTTATATGCTGTTTTTATTACTGTTGTTAGCCGCCCCGAGTCTACGGAGAGGGGCGGCATACAAATCCAATAAATAAATAAATGAATGAATGAATGAATGAATGAATGAATGAATAAATAAATAAATAAAACTTACCATTATCAATTACAAATGTAGTGCGATTATTGTCATGGATGCTCAGGTCCTGTCTTGGCACATTTTTGTTGAGTAAATTGAGAGCTCTGTCCCGACCATGACCGGATACTTTTTTACTGGGAAGCATATCTAGAAGATGAGCAATGATTGCCCTTATATCTTTTTTTGTGTCTGTAAAAAAAGAAGAAATCAACATCAGACAAAATTATTTAAATCAGAACTTCTATGGTGGCAACCATTTATAGGTGCTACCCTGCTTATTTTAGATAAAAGGTTTCTCCTAGTTTTCAAATATCCATTTGCATAATTATTAATGATGAATGAGAGCAGATTCCACATCCAATAATGAAAAACAGTTAATTCTTCATTTATTTGACACTTGAAATAACTGGAACCACAAATTGTCCCTACAGCCATTTTGTGAAAGGGCAGCAAAGGAGCGATAGGAATTACAGTGATCTCTCGGTTAGCGCGGGGGTTACGTTCCAAGACCTCCCGCGCTAACCGATTTCCGCGTTATACTGGATGCGGAAGTAAAAACCACCATCTGCGCATGTGCGCCATTTTTTTCATGGCCGCACATGCGCAGATGGTGGAGTTTGCGTGTGGGCGGCGGGGAAGACCAAGGGAAAGTTCCTTCAGCCGCCCAACAGCTGATCTGCTCCGCAGCGCGGAAGCAGCGAGGAGCCGAAGATGGGGTAAAGGCAAAGGGGAAACCCCATCTTCGGCTCCTCGCTGCTGCCGCGCTGCGGAGCGGATCAGGTGTTGGGCGGCTGAAGGAACCTTCCCTTGGTCTTCCCGCCGCCCAGGCAAAGGGGAATCCCCAAGATCGCTTGCCGCTTGCCGCTTTGCAGCTTGGAGCCTTGCTTCGCCTCCTTCGCTGCAATAGGCAAGCGGCAAGCGATCTTGAGAAAGAGAGAGAAAGGAGGGTGACTTGCCAGTCCACGCCCCCCTGGATGAACAGCCTCGCATGGCCCCAGCGCCGGGCTCCGCTGTTGCCTCCGCCCCCATTCGGCTCTGCAGCTGAGAGGCCTTCCCGGCAGAGCCCTCCCCAACAGCTCCCGCCGCCAGCGCATAAAAGAAAAGAAAAAAAAATCCCCAAAAGAGGCAGGCACAAAGCGGGGGCACAAGGGGAGCTGCCCGGCAGAGGTTGCTTTTTTTCTTCTCGTGGGCAAGTGGAGGGGGGGAGAGAGAAGGGAGGAAGAGAGTGTGAGAGAGGAAGAAAGAGAGAGAGAAATGATAGAAAAAAGGGGAGAAAAAAGAGAAATGAGAAAATGATTGAAGCATAGTGACAGGAAAGAAAGAGAAAGAGACAGAGAAGTGACTCTTGGTGATGACGTATGACATCATCGGGTGGGAAAAACCGTGGTATAGCAAAAAAAACGCGGACTTATTTTTTAATTAATATTTTTTGAAAAGCTGCGTTGCAGCGTTTCGCACTAATCGAGACCGTGCTAATCGAGGGATCACTGTATAAAGAAAGGAAGTTGTTCTATTACAGTTAGAAAATACATTATAAAATAAGGCGACTAATACTTGATAAACATCAAGTTAAATAGTAAAGCATGAAAGTATCCACTCAAGCAATAAAATTGGTGAGGAGAAGGTCCAGACAAAATCCGTTCTGCCTGTGCAGAAAGTGGATATTTAGCAACCGGAAATGCTCCCCGCATCTTTTAACTTTTAATTTATACTATACAGTGTTCCCTCGATTTTCACGGGTTTGAACTTCGTGAATAGCCTATACCACAGTTTTTCAAAAAATATTAATTAAAAAATACTTCATGTTTTTTTTCTATACCACGTTTTCCCCACCTGATGATGTCATATGTCATCGCCAAACTTTCATCTACCATTGCTGATTGGCTGAAATTTCAGCCAATCAGCGTTGTCATAGCAAAAAAAAAATTGTTAAGAAATAATTATGTTTATAAATATCAGGATCACTAAGCGTCTTATTCAATGGTGAGGACCACTAATAATGCTGAGTAAATGGTTGTTAAGGGAATGGAAAATGGTAATTTAGGGGTTTAAAGTGTTAAGGGATGTCATAGCCAAAAATGGTGTATTTACTTTCACATCTCTACTTCGCGGAAATTGACTTTCGCAGGCGATCTCGGAATGCATCCCCCACAAAAATCGAGGGAACACTGTATTCCTATTTGGGTCCTATTTTACAGATGTATTAAAATTTAATATGGTCTTAATGCTCTTTACCTGTAAACTGCCCAGAGTCGCTCTGAGAATGAGATGATCAGTATCTAAATTTGATCTAGATAGTTAGATAACTAGATAGATAATAGATAATATAGATAGATGATAAATAGGAGGTAGATAGATAGATCAGTACAGATAATTGTTATCCTAGTCCTGACCACAACAGGTTTTAACCCCCTAGTTTGCTTCCATTCTAAATGAGGTGTTATAAAATCACCTATGAAGGACCACCACTCTTAGCAAAACTGGTAGGCCTCTCCAATGATAGTTACCCAGCACCAGGGCATCCTCCTTCCCATGTTCTTCCTTCTTGCCTTCTCCAGTTAAAGAGTCGATTATGGCTTGCAACATGTTGGAGACCGCCAGTGAGATTTCTTCATGATCTATGGACATCCATAAGCAGATTTTGTTGATCCCCAGCATGTGGAGTATTGCGGTGGCCTATCCAAGCAGGGGAACACAATGCAGTTGTCTGATTATGTCTCTTTGGGTTATCGTGTAGATGCCGCATTAAATTGGATGAGTTTTGCAATACAGAGATACATGCAAACGCACGCGCGCATGCGCGCACATACACACACATATTATGGAATCTCTTCTACAATGTGTTAGTTTATGGTGGCAAAAAAATCAGTAGGATTGTGCTAGATAATAATACATATCAATAAAAGTCAAATCATGAGCTTTGGAGAGGGGCGGCATACAAATCTAATTAATAATAATAATAATAATAATAATAATAATAATAATAATAATAATAATTATTATTATTATTATTATTATTATTATTATTATTATTATTATTATTATTATTATGTCAATACAACACAGCAAACGAGACTATGCTGGATTTCGTATTTCATCACCAGTCGGGTGCTTCCCAAGCATCTAGGACTGCGTGATGTAGCGACGAATTATGTTTGCCGATCCCAGTAAAGCAGCCTTTTGCAATTGACAGATGGAGATTTTGTCAATTCTGATGGTTTCAAATGTCCGCTGAGATCCTTTGGCACTGCGCCCAGCGTGCCAAGTACCACTGGGACCACTTTCACGGGCTTATGCCAGAGTCGTTGCAGCTCGATTTTTAGATCTTTGTATTTCACTAATTTCTCTAGCTGCTTCTCCTCAATTCTGCTGTCCCCTGGGATTGCGATGTCGATGATCCATACTTTCTTTTTCTCCACAATCAGGATGTCTGGTGTGTTATGCTTCAGAATTCGGTCAGTCTGAAGTCGGAAGTCCCACAGTAGTTTTGCTTGCTCATTTTCAACCACTTTTTCGGGCTTATGATCCCACTAGTTCTTTGCCACTGGTAGATGGTAGTTCCGGCACAAGTTCCAGTGGATCATCTTTGCCACAGCATTGTGTCTATGCTTGTAGTCAGTCTGTGCGATCTTTTTGCAGCAGCTGAGTATGTGACCGATGATGATGATGATTATTATTATTATTATGAAAACTGATGCCTATTAATTAAATTTGCTAGTTAGAAGAGGTGCTATCAGGCTTGATATTTTTGGCCACATGAAGAGGGAGCAAATTTTATTTTGTAGATACATTCTTTATGATGCTTCTGGGAGACTTGGGTATCCATAAGGGGTAGAATAAGTCAAGATGGTGGGCATAACACCATGGGTTCTGTTTGATTAACGCTAACGAAGAGATTGGGAGGCTCAGCAGCTGTTTCAACACTTTATTGTATCCAGTGAAGGGCTGCTCGTCTTACCTTCTAAGGGATCGCCCTCCAAGGCTATCACAGATAGGCACGCACCTGTGGGCACAAGAAATTGCTTCTGCGCATGCACAGCAAGCAAAATCTCATGTAAGGATTTATTTATTTATTTATTCAAATTTTTATGCCGCCCTTCTCCTTAGACTCAGGGCGGCTTACAACATATTAGCCATGGCACTTTTTAACAGAGCCCCCACAATCCTCATTTTACCCACCTCAGAAGGATGGAAGGCTGAGTCAACCTTGAGCCGGTGATGAGATTTGAACCGCTGACCTGCAGATCTAGCAGTCAGCTTCAGTGGCCTGCAGTACTGCACTCTACCCACTGTACCACCTCAAGATGCACGTGCGGGCGAGATTTCGGCAATTTTTGCTGATATTTTAGCTTCTGTGCATGCGCAGAAGCAAAACATGGGTGAAAATTGCCAAAATCTCGCTCACACAAACGTCCTGACACAAAAGTTCACTTGCTGCGCATGTGCAGAAGCCAATCTCGTGCAGGGGCGCATTGGGTGTGCATAGCTGCGTCCGCATCCCAGACATTCCTACCAGGACAGAGCACCTGAGCACAATGGCTGCTGCCCACCCCTGATTGTATCTCCGCTGTAGTGAATGCAGACTGCAGGCTGGCTTTGGAGGTGGGCACCTTCTGACAGCCACTCAAAACTCCCGCTCGCGGCCTAGCCAATCAACGAGCAGTATGCAAATTTTAGGAAAATATCTCCGTATGTAACAGGTTCACTGCAACTTTTTTTTTGGTCTTCTTCCTGCTGACCTGAAGCCATTCATGCAACAAGAAGATTCCCAACACATTTTTCTCTCTTACCCGTGCCATGTGCCTTGTGCACATCCCTGAGAAGGTCCTTGTTGCTGCCAGGATCAGCTCAGGATTTTTAGTTTCTATTAGCCTCAAAAGCAAATTCAAGCCATTATTCTGGAATATCCTCTCTGCTCCTGCTTCTTCTCGGCCAAGAACAATGAGGTTGTTTGCTGCCTGATTTTAAAAAGACAGCCAAAGAAACGGAAGGACCATAAATGCAGATTACCCATCACTCTTTTTTTAAATTTAATTTATTTTTTTTATTTTTATAAAAATAGCTTACAATATATATAATCATAATAACAGTAGCAATGACAAGCAAACAAGTCAAAACGTCAACAAGAAAGAACAAAAAAGAAGAAAGAAAAGACAAAAAACAAAACAAAGAAAGACAAAGGTAATACCATTTAAAAAGAGAGAAAAATCTTATTTCTCTCTTGGCTACCCAATCTTAAATGTTTCATATCAAATTTTATATTGTTTAACACCTTAACATCTCATAATCGGTCTTATAATTCCTCTTCAGTTTATTTTGATTAAATGCTTTATTTTAAAGTTGGCTAATTATACCCTTGTCTGTTAGAATAATGTTCTATACTAAGTCACTCTTTTCTCATTCATTATTGTCTATATAAACTTGTTGTGGTTGGCTCTGGCCCAGCTCCTGCCCCAGGGAATTGGGAGATGGATGCAGGGGAAAATTCAACATGTCACAGGCCTGTGTTATTGCCGACAGAATCAGATCAAAGTTTAGTTTCCTCAGATGAAGAAGAAGGTGGGAGTGACTCGGCAGAGGAGGGCTTGGCACACAGCCCAGGCAGTCAATCTCCCTTATCTTCCGTTGATTCAGATGATGACATTTTGGACCCACACAAGCGCAGAATTATGTGTAGAAGAGACCAAGTAAGAACATATTACAAGAAATAAGGGAGGCCACCTGTGTTTGGGTGGGGCTCCAGTAATTAGGCTGCTGCTATAAATAGCAGCATGTGGGTTTGGCCTTTGTGGAAGAATATCCGATTGGAGTTCGTCAAGAATCTTGTGTTGCTGGACTTTGTTGCTTTTTCACGCCTTTGAAACCAAAGCAGAGCAACGTGTGTGTGTGTGTGTGTGTGACTTCGTTGGAAGAAGGGGTGTGAAGTTTCTTCACAGCTGCTAGCTAAGTACTTAATGACTGGTTAAGGAAAATTGTACAGACTACCTGGTTGTTTTGGGAAGAGTGCTCTTTGCAATACAAAAAGAGTGCTTTGTTTATTTTTAATTTTGTGATAAAGAACATTGTTTTGAATTTTCAAATGTGTGTGTGTCTGAAATTTGTACCCTTGAATTTTTGGGAGGCTCCTATCAGAGAGCCCGGCAGAACATAAACTATATAAACTATTTCATGTTATTGAATGAACGCTTTGATTGGAGCTCAAGTGGGTATAACATTTATTCCAATTTGAAGTGCATAATAATTATATAAGCTATGCGAGATTGAAAAAGATTTATATGCCCAAGTCATCCAATGTTTCTACATGATCTGAATTTCCCTGCGCCAGGGGTGGGTTCAGTGATGGGCTCCTACGGGTATGGTCGGGTACGCAGAACTGGTAAATGAGGTTGAATGTGAATAATTTTAGAAGAGCTGTGTGTGTGTGTGTGTTTATATAGTAGATAATGCATATTTTTGTGTGCCTGTGTGTAATATGTATGTACACTTTTGGCATTTATACATAGAATTAAATAGTATAGTTTGGATGTTCAGTAATATTAAATAGGGAAATTGTATCTCTTTGAGGCGAGGAGAGGCCAGGCACCCTAACCCAAATCCTTGACGTGAATGACGTCAAGTTGGCCACCGTTAAGTCAGTCACAAGTCCTTTAAGCCAACCCCGATCACATGATTGTCAAGCCACTCCTACTGGTCACATGGCTGGCAAGCCACACCCACAAAATAAGCCACTCGACAGTGTGGTAGTAAATTTTTTTGCAGCCCTTCACTGTGTGGGTTCCTACCGGTGCGGTCCAGAGCACTGCTTCAACCACAACAACACAAGAGCACGCAACAAATTGAAGCCTCTCGATTTCCTGAAAATTCTGGTGAAGGGATCTCTGGTCTACAGCTTCTTCATCTAGGAATCGGCGACTACTTCAGCTTCAACCACAACAACACAAGAGCTCACAACAGATTTAAACTTAATATTAATCGCTCCAAGCTTGACTGTAAAAAATATGACTTTAGCAATCGAGTTGTCAAAGCGTGGAACTCATTACCGAACTCAGTAGTGTCAACCCCTAACCCCAAACATTTCTCCCTTAGACTATCCATGATTAACCTCTCCTGGTTCCTAAGAGGTCAGTAAGGGGCGTATATAAGTGCACTAGCCTGCGTTTTGTCCCCTGTCCAATTGTCTCTCCTTATCTCATATCTCATATCTCTTTTTTCCCCTCATATATCTTCTCTTCTATTTTTATATCTTCTCTTTATATATAACACTTCATGTCTATTCTCTTCAATATGTATTGTGTATTGGACAAAAGAAATCAATAAAATAAAAATAAATAAAATAAGTGTTCTGCCAATTGTGCAATTTATGTGTGACGGCTCTGGTGCCATCTTTCCCGGTCTGTGCGCACCACCATCATTTTTTTGTGGTGTTTTGGCTTGAAATGTCCTTCTGCGCATACGTGGAAGTAGAATTGGCATTTTCTTCCTGGTTTGGATGTCTTCTCAGCTGTGTTTCAGCTTGAAATGTCCTTCTGCATATGCGCAGAAGTAGAATGGTGTGGCAGGAATCGTGTGCATGCGCACCGGTAGCGAAAGGTAAGTGGAACCTACCCCTGCCCTGCTCCCATTGCTCAGTTTCTGCTCCCAGTTCCTCAGTAAACTATTTTAAAGTAGACAAGATTAAGGAATCATCTTCACCAGAAAATTAAAATACTTTTTATTAAGATTTGTTATAATAACAGAATCTTGCAAGTCTGACAGCACTTTAATTCCACCTTATACTTTTGAGAATTAGAGAGGTATCTCTCTGAATGTTTTCCATGCCTTTTGCATGACTTTGGCTAGGTCATGTTTTGTGCCTTGTTGCTTTGGAAATGGATCTCAATTACTTCTCTCAAGGTCACCCACTTTATTGTGTACACCAGTGATTTTCAACCTTTTTGGAGACGCGGCACATTTTTTACATTTACAAAATCCTGGGGCACACCACCAACCAAAATGACACAAAATGACACTCTAAGGCACTCTCCTCTTTTTTTCCATGCCTCCCCCCCCCGTGTGTGTGTGTGTATACGCACTCTCGAACCATTTCCAAAAACATGTGAGGGCTGGGGGGTTTCTCTCTTTTTATCATATGCTTTAAATAAAGAGTCACTCCTCTCCCTCTCTTTTGTTTCTCTCTCTTTCCTCACATTCTCTGTATCAATCATTTTCTCATTTCTCTTTTTTCCTCCCCGTTTTGCTCATTTTTCTCTCTCTCTCTCCCTTCCTCTCCTTTTCTCTCTCTCTCTCTTTCTTTCTTTCTTTCTTTCTCTCTCTCTCTCTTGCTTTCTTTCTCTTTCTCTCTCTCTCTCTTGCTTTCTTTCTCTCTCACTCAGCAAAAAGTTGCAAGACTGGAACCTGAGCTTCCTTCTTCGCGGCACACCTGACCATGTCTCACGGCACACTGGTTGGAAAACACTGGTGTACACTATATGATATTTTTTCACTCTTGTTGCCTTAGGTTGCTGACTAGAGGCAGAGAGCAATGCAAGCCAACTATGGGTTCCCCCTCTACCCAATTAACAGAAGAAAGAAAAAAACCACAATTTTCTTAGTCAAATGAAGAGAAAGAAACAGTTTATATTCAGGAAACTCACCTTCTCTCGCTTCTCTTTCTCGCTCTTTTCATCCAGGAGGATTTCAAACATTTGCTGCACTCTAGCATCAGTGGAGAATTGAAAGCGTAACTATGTCAAAGATGAAGAAAATGACAGAGATTATTGTTTAAATTTTGTTGGGTTCCTGGTGATCTCTGAGTTAGCATTTTCTCTTGCAGACTTTTCATCATTCATTCATTCATTCATTCATTCATTTATTTATTATATTTGTATGCTGCCCCTCTCTGTAGACTCGGGGCGGCTAACAACAATAATGAAACAACATATAACAAATCTAATATTTAAAATAATTAAAAGACCCTTATTTAAAAAACCGAACATACACACAAACAAACATACCATGCATAAATTGTATAGGCCTAGGGGGAAGGGAATATCTCAATTCCCCCATGCCTGACGACAGAGGTGGGTTTTAAGAAGCTTACGAAAGGCGAGGAGGGTAAGGGCAATTCTGATCTCTGGGGGGAGTTGGTTCCAGAGGGTCGGGGCCACCACAGAGAAGGCTCTTCCCCTGGGTCCCGCCAAATGACATTGTTTAGTGGACGGGACCCGGAGAAGGCCAACTCTGTGGGACCTAACTGGTCGCTGGGATTCGTGGGGCAGAAGGCGGTCCCGGAGATATTCTGGTCCGATGCCATGGGCTAGGTAACATCACCAGTGGATGTGATAAGGAAGTTACTAACTTTGCATATATGATAGTTTGCCCCATTAACCCTGACTGGGATATAGAGTAGGTCAGGCTGTTTTCCAAGGCACCAGATGGCAAGGAATAATGGATGGGAGCTGACCAAAGAGAGATTCAACCTGGAAATAATAAGGAAAAACTTTCTGACAGTTAGAGCAATCAACCAGTGGAACCAGCTTGCCTGCAAAGATTGTGAGAGCTCTTACAATTGAGACTTTCAAAGGGAAATTGGACTGCCAATTGTCCAAAATGGTGTAGGGACTCCTGCTAGAACAAGGGGTTGGATTGCATGGCCTACAAGATCCCTTCCAACTCTAATAATAATCTGTAATCAGGTGGTCCTCATTTAATGAACACTTCTTCAGCAACCTTTCCAACTTGCAATAGAGCTGAATGAGTGGTCCTTACAACTTGAATTTCCAGCGGTCATAATGCTTTGCAATCATGATCCAGGTGCTCACATGCACATACAGAACACCTCCACCTCCAACACAAGAGAGAACTGGTCTGACAAGTTGGCTGATCGGTGTGTCAACCCTGTCAATCATTTACCTTCTCCTGGATAGTGGTGCCCAGATGTCGAAGGGCCTCCTGAAAATTTTGGTTCCGAGGCTCTATGGTGGCACATCTCTGGACATCTTTGAAGGCCTGGTCCAGCTTTCCAAGTTTTTCCAGGGCCTGGCTACGACGGTATAAAGCCTTAACATCAGAAGGGTTGATGTCAATAGCTAGAAGAAAAATAATGACAAAATTGAAATGATACCTGATAGCACCAATTTGACCAAGAGAACAGTTGCATCTGCCTTTTCTTCTTGTTCCATCTATTTCTATCTCATTTGTTTTGGTTTGTTTTTCCTGTTCAAGTACAGTATTTCTATAGAATGCAGAAATGTGTGTAACAAATGGGAAGAACAGAACCAACTGGTTTTCTTTTCTTACTTTAAGATAAATATCAGCAAAGCTTAAATATTCAGTTCATAGCATGACAGGCGAACTCTTAGATCAAGAAGATACAACTCCCAAGGTTACGTGTGACTCACAAAAGAAGGGGAATATATGTGTTCCAGGATAATGTTACAGGATCCAATCTGGGTCGGCCTAGAGGTTTTGTCTTCCGGGTTTTGGGAATTATGTTGGAGCCTGCTAGAGAGAGGTTCCCTGAGGGTGGGCTCCAGCAGATGTGAAATCCAGCAGATTCTAGCAGGTACTGGAGAACTGATAGTAGAAATGTTGAGTTGTTTCGAGAACCGGTAGTGGAAATTTTGAGTAATTCGGAAAACTGGCAAATACCATCTCTGGCTGGTCCCAGAGTGGGATGGGAATGGAGATTTTGCAATATTTTGGCATCGGACCAGAATACCTCCAGGACCGCCTTCTGCCGCACGAATCCCAGCGACCAGTTAGGTCCCACAGAGTTGGCCTTCTCCGGGTCCCGTCAACTAAACAATGTCGTTTGGTGGGACCCAGGGGAACAGCCTTCTCTGTGGCGGACCTGGCCCTCTGGAACCAACTCCCCCCAGATATCAGAGTTGCCCCCACCCTCCTAGCCTTTCGTAAGCTCCTCAAAACCCACCTCTGTCCTCAGACATGGGGGAATTGAAATATTCCCTTCCCCCTAGGCTTATAAAAAATTTATGCATGGTATGTCTGTATGTATAATTGGTCTCTTAAATTGGGGTTTCTTTTTAAAATTAACTTAAATATCAGATTTGTTTAGATTGTTTTATTACTGTTGTTAGTCGCCCCGAGTCTGCGGAGAGGGGCGGCATACAAATTAAATGAATGAATGAATGAATGAATAAATAAATAAATAAATAAATATCCTTACCCCAGGAGTGGGGACTTTGCAGTATCCTTCCCCTGCCAGACCACCAGGCCACACTACAGCGACCAAGCCACTCCCACATACCAGTTGTAAAAAAAATTGGATTTTACCACTGGGCTCTGGGCACATGATGGCACACCTGTTTTTCAAGTTGGGTAACTGGTTATTTCTGGTCTCTGGAAGGTGACAAAGGCCATTTTTGCCCTCCCCAAGCTCTTAGAAAGGCTCTGAACCTGGGGCGAGCAGAAAATGGGCCTTCCCCACCCGCTCCGGAAGCTGAAAACAGACTGTTTCCTGACTCTCAGTGGGCCCAGAAGCTTCCAAAAATCAGTTGGCTGGCATGCACATGTGCAGTGGACCTGAGCTCGCATGCCCATCGATATGGCTTTTGTGGCACGTGTGCCAGAGGTCCGCTATCACAGATCTATGAGGGTCGCCCAGAAAGTAATGCACCACATTTTTTTCTCAGCCTACACTAATGGTACGAATGCAAAAATTTAGATATACATTATTTGAATTGTCAGGAGTTCATGTGTAAATTTTGCGTTTCTTCAGACAGCAGCAGTGTTTTGAAATGGCATCTGTAAGTGATGTACGTTACAAGCAGCGTGTCGTCATTGAATTTCTCACTGCGGAGAAAGAAACTGTTGGGAACATTCACAAATGTTTGTGTACAATTTATGGAGAATCTGCAGTTGACAGAAGTACAGTTAAAGGATGCCATTCACGGAAGACATTTTGAGGATGACAAAGAGGTGATTCACACAATGCAGAAATGGCTTCGTGACCAGAACAAGGAGTGGTACCGACAGGGCATATACGCCCTTGTGTCTCGCTGGAGGAAGGCCATAGAACGGGACAGAGATTACATGGAAAAATAGGGAGAGCAGAAGAAACATCATTCTTTCTTGTGTGTAAGTTTCATTGTGTTCAATAAATAATTGTTGGGGGGAAATGCATGAAAATTGTGCATTACTTTGTGGGTGACCTTCGTAGAATATTTTAGCCATAGTTTAACTTACCTTTAGTTGCATCTGTCGTCACTTGGGCATATTTCTCCTATATTTTTCAAAGAAAAAGATATTTTTATTAGTGATTAAGAAGGTTGTTCATGGGATGTTCATTTTAGCTCTGATAGATAATTCTGTAGCTGCTCCTTGAAGTCAAATAAATTATTACAAAATGTAGCAACTTAGAAACAAATATCCTGATTAGGGTACCTGTTTAAACACCTTCACTTAGAATTAAATATTCTTTTACAGAGTTTATTCACAGCTAAATAAATATATAATTTATTTAAAAAAATATTCATAGAATTATGCTGCAGCTGTTCTAGTCAGCTGATTAATTCAGTGATTAAACACATATTAAAAAGATGAATTTTTAAAAAACCATTAGCCAGCTTTTCTTCTGTTTTGAGATGATATTTGAATCCCAGAAGGGATCTGCTTGGAAACATCACCCAAAAACAAAGAGAAGATGTGGGACAAATGCATTCACACTTGCAAGATTTTAAATACCGTATATACTCGAGTATAAGTCGGGGTTTTTTAGCCCAAAAATGGGCTGAAAAACCCGACCTCGACTTATACTCGGGTGACTGACGGGTCACCACAAGAGGGCGCAAGCGGCTTAGGGAAAGACAGCCGTCTTTCAGCTTGAAAGAAGCGGCAACTGCCCGGTTAAGAAGGGAGAATCCACCCACTAGCCAAACGGCTTTTTTCCTGTTTAGCGCTCGAACGCTGCGCTAAACAGTAAAAAAGCCGTTTGGCTAGTGGGTGGATTCTCCCTTCTTAACCGGGCAGTTGCAGCTTCTTTCTGTTTAGCGCAGCGTTCGAGCGCTAAACAGAAAGAAGCTTGCCGGTTAAGAAGGGAGAATCCGCCGCTTCTTTCTGTTTAGCGTAGCGTTCGAGCGCTAAACAGAAAGAAGCTGCAACTGCCCGGTTAAGAAGGGAGAATCCACCCACTAGCCAAACGGCTTTTTTCCTGTTTAGCGCTCGAACGCTGCGCTAAACAGTAAAAAAGCCGTTTGGCTAGTGGGTGGATTCTCCCTTCTTAACCAGGCAGTTGCCGCTTCTTTCTGTTTAGCGCAGCGTTCGAGCGCTAAACAGAAAGAAGCGGCAACTGCCCGGTTAAGAAGGGAGAATCCACCCACTAGCCAAACGGCTTTTTTCCTGTTTAGCGCTCGAACGCTGCGCTAAACAGTAAAAAAGCCGTTTGGCTAGTGTGTGGATTCTCCCTTCTTAACTGGGCAGTTGCAGCTTCTTTCTGTTTAGCGCAGCGTTCGAGCGCTAAACAGAAAGAAGCTTGCCGGTTAAGAAGGGAGAATCCGCCGCTTCTTTCTGTTTAGCGTAGCATTCGAGCGCTAAACAGAAAGAAGCTGCAACTGCCCGGTTAAGAAGGGAGAATCCACCCACTAGCCAAACGGCTTTTTTCCTGTTTAGCGCTCGAACGCTGCGCTAAACAGTAAAAAAGCCGTTTGGCTAGTGGGTGGATTCTCCCTTCTTAACCGGGCAGTTGCAGCTTCTTTCTGTTTAGCGCGGCGTTCGAGTGGTTGGCTCTTGCGTGCAAGCAAAGGAACCTGCCAACCACTCGAACGCCGCGCTTTAACAAGAAAAAAGCCGTTTCGCTGGGGGGGGGATTCTTGCTTCTTAAACCGGGAGCAGTTGCCCCCTCTCCCAAAGCGATGTCCCAAAGCGGTCTCCGGGAAGCGACCGAGTTAAAGGCAATCGTCTGCCTTTCCTTCAGCCCGAAAGAGGAGGCAAATGCCCCGCCTTCCCCCAGCCGGTTAACTTGAAGCGCTCGGTTAACCGGCTGGGGGAAGGCAGGGCATTTGCCTCCTCTTTTGAGCTGAAGGAAAGGCAGACGACTGCCTTTCCCTCGGTCGCTTCCCGGAGACCGCTTTGGAACGTTGCTTTGCTTGCGCCTGCCCCTCCTACAGCGGAGAGAGGCGGCAAATGGCCAGCCCTTCCCCCACCCACTTAGCTGAGCCCTTCGGGAAGGTGCCGCCTGTCTTCGCTGTAGGAAAGGCAGGCACATCCGAAGCGCGTGGGGAAGTGGCTGTGGGAGGCAACGACATTCCTAAGCCGGTGAGGTGTGGTGGAGGGGTGGCGAGAAGATAGAAGCAAGAATCCACCCCCCCTCCAGCTTTTCCCCCCTCTCCCCGCAAGAAAAGGAGCCAGCCAAACACTCCAATGCCGCGCTAGAGGGGGGAAAAGCCGATGAGGTGTGTGTGTGTGGGGGGGGTGGATTCTTGCTTCTGTCTTCTCAACACCCCCTCACCCCACCTCTCGGGAAGAGAGCAACAGGAAAGGACGCGGTTTTCTTCTGCCGGGTCGAGGACAAAGCGGGTGTTGAGGGCGGCGGGCGAGCAACATTTCAGCGGGGAGAAAACCCCAAGCTGAGAGTGCCTTTTAAAATCACTCTCCTCTCAGCCTCGGCAAGCTGCCGAGAAGTGGGGTTTTCGGAGTGGGGAGGCAAAAACGCTCAGAATGTCACCACCGAGGCATTTCTCCAAGGGGCGGGGGTCCCTAAACTTTCCTTTAACCCCAGCGGACACAAAGATGGGAATGCGTGGTCCTCGCCAGCCACCCATCTGCGGGGGCTGCCTCGCGCCAAGGCAGAATTAAATTCAACAACCAAAATATTATATTTTTAAAAAACATACTTTTTTGACAGTTTGTTTGCCTTTTAAGACATCTCTCTGGCTGTGCCTAATGTCAACAATATAAAGTTTTGCCAGGTGAAATTTTTTTTTGCCAGATTAGCTATGGATCTCACTGAAGAAATTTTAAAGAATACTCAAAATGATTCTTCATTTGCTTTGTAACCTTAAATAAAAAAACAATACAGTATTGACTCTGTAATTTACCCGGGGAGGGGACAGGAGGGGGGCGCAGACAGACAGGAAAGGAAGACAGACAGACAGACAGACAGACAGAGACCTATGACCACAATTGAGCTCAAAATTTGTTGTTAAGCAAAAGCATTGTTAAGTGAAAATCACCACATTTTACTCAATCCATGACATTTCCTAGCTCTAACAGTGATGTGCAAGCTAGGGAAGTACCGGTACATCTGAAGACATGTGTAATGTTCTAGTTATGGTTAACTGTGTGGCAGAAAGTGGACTCTGGGTTTGTTTTCCTATTACAGTAAGTGAGGTTGAATGTACCATATATAATTTTACAAGAGCTCTCTCTCTTTCTCTCTCTGTATATACACATACAGTTTATATAGTAGATAATGTACAGTATATTTTTGTGTGCCTGTGTGTAATATTTATTTACACATATGGCATATATACATAGAATTAAGTATATTTTGGATGTTCAGTAATTGTAAATATAGAGGGAAATTGGAGTCCGGTAATGAGTTCCACGCTTTGACAACTCGGTTACTGAAGTCATATTTTTTACAGTAAGTAAGTAAGTGAGTAAGTGAGTAAGTGAGTGAGTAAGTGAGTAAGTGAGTAAGTGAGTAAGTGAGTAAGTGAGTAAGTGAGTAAGTAAGTGTATAATTGGGCTGCATATTTTTGGTTTTGTTTGTCTGGTCTATTTCTTTATTTAGAAAATTTATAATTTTCTAAAATTATACCCAACTCACTCACAGTGATTTCGAGGGGCTTACAAAAATAAACCCAATTCGAAAATCCTCACTCCTCACTCCTCCACACTCCTGATGACAACAATCAAACCAATTACTTGATGGGCTCCATATTCCTAAAATGATTTCATTGCTTATTTGTACCCTATGACAATCATTAAGTGTTGTACCTTATGATTCTTGATGAACGTATATTTTACATTATGTACACTGAGAGCATATGCACCAAGACAAAGTCCTTGTGCGTCCAATCAATCTTGGCCAATAAAGAATTCTGTTCTGTTCTTTTCTGTTCTGTTCTATTCTATTCTATTCTAATTTGCAAACTGGTAGGGAAAGTAAGTGAATCTCACCCCTGGGCCCAATCCTAACTTTCTAGATGTGTTGGACTTCAACTGTCTGAATCCCTAGTGAGCACTGCTGTTTTTCTATATAATTGCCTGGATTTATGGAGATTCTGAGGTCTTGGTCGTCCCAAAGGTGCTTTTTCAAGAGGCAACTGGACTTTCTGGTTTTTCTTTGATGACGTTTTGCTTCTCATCCATTCATCTCAGAGCTGAAGAAGCTTCTTGGATGAGAAGCGAAATGTTTTCAAAGAAAAACCAGAAAGTCCAGTTGCCTCTTGAAAAAGCATCTTTGGGACAATTGCGCGGATTGTGTGTACATGTTTATGTCTCTTCTATCAGGTTCGCATCATATGCTAAATAATAACCTGCCTTTGCAACATCCAACATCAAGTAGAAAAAGAACTCTTAAATGTCACAAATTCCCAAGAGAAGTTGTCAAAAATCTCATGAGATTTTTGCCAAACCGCTAAAAGTCCGAGTCTTTAGAGAGGGGCGGCATACAAATCTAATAAATTATTATTATTATTATTATTATTATTATTATTATTATTATTATTATTATTATGTCAGTACAACACAGCAAACGAGATCACTATGCTGGATTTCGTATTTCATCACCAGTCAGGCGCTTCCCAAGCTCCTAGGACTGCGTGATGTAGCGGCGAATTATGTTTGCCGATCCCAGTAAAGCGGCCTTTTGCAATTGACAGATGGAGATTTTGTCAATTCCAATGGTTTTCAAATGTCCGCTGAGATCCTTTGGCACTGTGACCAGCGTGCCAAGTACCACTGGGACCACTTTCACGGGCTTATGCCAGAGTTGTTGCAGCTCGATTTTTAGATCTTCGTATTTCACTAATTTCTCTAGCTGCTTCTCCTTAATTCTGCTGTCCCCTGGGATTGCGATGTCGGTGATCCATACTTTCTTTTTCTCCACGAGCACAATGTCTGGTGTGTTATGCTTCAGAATTCGGTCAGTCTGAAGTCGGAAGTCCCACAGTAGTTTTGCTTGCTCATTTTCGACCACTTTTTCAGGCTTATGATCCCACCAGTTGTTTGCCACTGGTAAATGGTAGTTACGGCACAAGTTCCAGTGGATCATCTGTGCCACAGCATCATGTCTATGCTTGTAGTCAGTCTGTGCCATCTTTTTGCAGCAGCTGAGTATGTGATCGATTGTTTCATCTGTTTCTTTACAGAGTCTGCAGATTATTATTATTATTATTATTATTATTATTATTATTATTATTATTATTATTATTAAACCTTTGGATTATCTTGAGAGATAAGGACACTTGGGGGATTGATGTACCATTTGGATATCATGTGGTTTGCCTCCTCTGGATTGTTGACTTTTCTGACACTCTTTAACTTCAGTTCAAGACTCTTCCCACATCTCCCCATAAAATTTCCTTACCTTTTTCAAAAAGCATGCTGCTCGGTTTCGATACAACACAGCCTGGAGTGATGGATCTTTAGCAAGTTTAAGAGCTTTGGAGTAGCTTTTAATCGCGCTTTCATAATCATTGCCTTGAAAGAACTTATTCCCTTCTTCCTTCAGCTGCACAGGGTCCTCCATCTAGAAGAGAAACAAATAGGCCTTTTTTAGGGATGTCTCTAGTATCATGGCCCTGTCCGGGGCGGGTTCTAACTTACCTCGTCACCGGTTCGCTTCCTCCTGTGCCGTGTGGGCATGTGCGCATTGCACACCAGGCAGTCATGCCATGCAAACACACACACATGGTTTGTGCATGTGTGCGAGAATGCGCAATGCCAAAACCCAAGTTTCTGCGCATGTGCAGAAGCCAACAACAAGAAGCCAATTTGGGGACATGGTCAACCGGTAATCGCTCTGGTTTAGCAAGCAGAGGGAAAATTCCCACTATCGGTTCTATAGAACTGGTCCAAACTGGGAGCAACCCACCTCTGGCCTTATCACTACTGAGGAAAAGACCAAGGAAAACAGTGATTCTGTCTTTTATTTGTTAAGATATTCTGTGGGGTGGAGGAAGGGGAAAAAAATGCAAGGAATAACTAGAAAGTGAAATGAGTCCAAGTAGAAGACCAAAACCACCTGTAAAAATGATTTGAACACCGGTAGGACTTTTAGAGAAAATCAGACCAGGTTTCTCACCTTTAGATAATCTCCAGACAAAATACAAGTAATAAAAATGTGTATAAAAAAGCAATCCCAGACTGGAATATAATCAGTCATAAGCAGGGATCAAATGCTTTCGGCTCGTTTGTGCCTATTGGTTGTTGGACAGCCAGTTGCGAAGGGAGCACGAGGCTCCTCCCACCTGCCTGGATGCCACTATTTGGGTTCTCTTACCTTCTGTGCATGCACAGAAAGCTTTGCGCATGCACAGAGGTTAAAAGAACCCAAATGGTGGCATCTGGCAGATGGGAGGAGCCTCATTCTCCATTTGCGACCGGGTCTTTGACAACCGATAGACACGAGCAAAGAACACACAAAAAAGTTACTTGTGATAATTTTTCACACATATGACCATTGCAGAATTCACATGATCATACAATCAAAATTCAGATGCTTGGCAATGGGCTCATAGTTATGATGGTTGAAGTATCCAGAGTCATATGATCACCTTTTGCGACCTTCTGATGAACCAAGTCAATAGGGAAGACAGATTCACTTAACAACCATGTTGCTAATTTAACAACTGTAGGGATTCACTTAAAAACTGTTGCAAGGAAGGTCATAGAATGGGACAAAACCAGGAGTGGGCTGCTGCCCAGACTGGTGGGGGGGACACAGTGGGCTAGCGAAAATGTAGCCCCACCCCAGAGTGCCCAATTGCACTGAAAGATGTTGAACAAAAATGCAGGGCATCCTGCAAAAGCCACACCCACAGTGTGGTACCGTGTTTCCCCAAAAATAAGACACTGTCTTATATTAATTTTTGCTCCAAAAGTTGTGCTACGTCTTATTTTCGGGGGGTGCCTTATATTTCTCAAATAAGACAAATTCACAGGCAGAAAAGCTGACACCCCCAAAGTAAGTGTACCGTACGGTACACTGATTACAGTACGGTACCTGTCAGTATGGCACACACACACACAAACGACGGCACTTATATGGTACAACAGTATACTCCCCGCTATTGCAGCTTCCGGCCACTAGAGGAACTACAGTCTACGCACTGTAGTGGAGACTGTAATGGCGGTGAGACAGCAGCAGACTGTGTCTGCTGCACTGGACGGTACAAAGCAATGGAAGGGGCCAGCAGGGGACGCCACATTATTACGGTACCGCTATGAACAGCTTTGAATGGTACCGTATGTTTTTCCACTGTACCGTATGTAAACTTGACTATGCCTTATTTTCGAGGGGTGCCTTATATTAGCAAATTCTGCAAAACCTCTGACATGCATTACTTTTGGGGTACGTCTTATTTTCCGGGAAACAGGGTAGTAAAAATTTTGGTAGCCCTTCGCTGGACAAAACCCACTTAACAACTGCCTCACTTAGCAACAGAAATTTTGGGTGCAATTGTAGTCAAAGATTACCTGTACTTTACCCATATCACTTTGTAAAATGTACTATCTTTGGTTTTCTTTCATAGTTCTCATTCATCTTCATCAATAAATTCTTAATTATGTTTGGACATCGTTTATATATAGCGATATATAATTCATGGATCTAAAGTAGTAGACTTCAGTTTGAAGACAACCTATGATATATCTTCATACATTTGTGAGGACCATTCACTGATAAAAATTTATGAATCCTGTAAATCAGTATGTCAAGATTCCAGGTAGCATCCAAACTAAATAAGAGTCCAAGTCAAAGAAGTTGGTGATAAATTAACAACTTGCCACAACATTTTTTTCATGCTTGACTTCTGGTCCCTGAAGTTTTTTTGGCAACGTTTTTCAAAAGTGGTTCATTTTTCTTTTTGTTTTTGGGATGAAAGAAAGGGACTGAACCAAGTCACCCAACTGACTTTGTAGTTAAAGTGGGAATAGATCTCCCGATCTCCCGGTTGTTAACCCAGTAAAGTGATACCTTGTCTTATGAACTTAATTGATTCCGGGACGAGGTTCGTAAGGTGAAAGGTTTGTAAGACGAAACAATGTTTCCCATAGGAATCAATGGAAAAGCGATTAATGCATGCAAGCCCAAAACTCACCCCTTTTGCCAGGTGAAGTACCTGTTTTTGCGCTGCTGGGATTCCCATGAGGCTCCCCTCCATGGGAAACCCCACCTCCGGACTTCCGTGTTTTTGCAATGCTGCAGGGGAATCCCAGCAGCGCAAAAAACGGGCGCTTTGCTGGCAACATAAGTCCGGAGGTGGGGTTTCCCAGCAAGGGGAGCCTCAGCAAAATCGCAGCATCGCAAAAACACGGACGTCCAGAGGTGGGGTTTCAAGGACTTCCATGTTTTTGCAATGCTGTGATTTTGCTGAGGCTCCCCTCGCTGGGAAACCCCACCTCCGGACTTCTGTTGCCAGCAAAGCACCCGCTTTTGCAATGCTGGAATTCCACTGCTGGGATTCCCCTGCAGCATTGCAAAAACACGGAAGTCCGGTTGTGGGGTTTCCAATGGAGGGGAGCCTCCGGGAAATCCCAGTAGCGCAAGAACGGGTGCTTCACTGGCAACGGAAGTCCGGAGGTGGGGCATCCCAGCAGTGGTGGGTTGGGTTCGTAAGATGAAAATAGTTCGGAAGAAGAGGCAAAAAAGTCTTAAACCCTGGGTTCGAATCTCGAAAAGTTCGTATGACGAGGGATTCGTAATATGAGGTATCACTGTATCTTTAGCTCTGTGGTGGGTTGCTCCGAGTTCAAACCAGTTCTTAGAACTGGTAGTGCTGGCAACGGGATGCTCCGTCTACCAACCTGTAATGCTTCTGCGCATGGGCAGAAGTGTCGTGAGCATGCACGAGCAGACGTGCGAAACAGTGGCAAAATTATTTACAACCCACCACTGCTTTAAGTACTATATCAGGCTGGCACTCATTAAATAAATAGTAAGCATTATTATCTTAGATTGTCTACAGTTGACCTCTCCCCTTTTCTAAGAGGTTTATAAGGGGCGTGCATAAGCGCACTATTGTGCCTACCATCCCTGTCCAACTGTCCTTTGTCTTCTTTTTATCATTATTTTCTACTTATACAAACTAGTATCCTATACCATACTTGTTGAACAAATGAATGAATGAATGAATGAATAAATAAATAAATGAGTAAATAAATAAATAAATTTTCAGAAATGGATTATCATACTCCAGTAATCGTCTTTTATCGTATGTTCACCAGAATCCTGTGCAATTACGATGAAATGCTGTTTGACCCAAAGAATCAAACTGATTGAACTGTATTTCTCTCATCCCATTCCGGTACCAATAAATCCACTGTTTTATTGGTTTCCATATTTCTGGTCACATCTACAGTACACCCTCTATACTTGGACAATTTTTAGATGTCGTTGGGAATTGTCCCAATCATCTGATGAGAAGGGGGAAAAAATCCAACCACAGTGCGCACACACAAAGACTTGTAATAATCTTTGGCATTCAAAAAAAATATTCCCTTGGGTTTTGCTATTGGATATTTCACCACCCTGTTTGCTATTAAATCTTCATTTATAGAAACATAGAAACATAGAAGACTGACGGCAGAAAAAGACCTCATGGTCCATCTAGTCTGCCCTTATACTATTTCCTGTATTTTATCTTACAATGGATATATGTTTATCCCAGGCATGTTTAAATTCAGTTACTGTGGATTTACCAACCATGTCTGCTGGAAGTTTGTTCCAAGGATCTACTACTCTTTCAGTAAAATAATATTTTCTCACGTTGCTTTTGATCTTTCCCCCAACTAACCTCCGATTGTGCTCCCCTTGTTCTTGTGTTCACTTTCCTATTAAAAACACTTCCCTCCGAAACCTTATTTAACCCTTTAACATATTTAAATGTTTCGATCATGTCCCCCCTTTTCCTTCTGTCCTCCAGACTATACAGATTGAGTTCATTAAGTTCATTATGCTTTCCTTTCCTTACCTTGCAGTTTCCCAATTCTTGAAATAATCACCAACTTGGATGTTTTCTTGTGGATCACTTAACCGCTGTCTCTCTCTGTGTCTCTCTCTTGGAGCAAGTTTATAAGTGTGGCTGCCTGGAGTTTAGATAGTGGTATATATATAGCTCAATGAAATAGTTAAGAGCCAGGGATAAAGCACATTGAGCAAGAACCTCAGGGGAGAGAGGCTAATTTCCAGATGAATTGGAGGGTTTGCAATTGGGCACAAACAATGCAATTAAAAAATTCACAAAACCTCACATCCAAATTTTGCATCGGCCTTTGGCAAAGTGCAACATTGGAGTTTTTCAAGGCAATAATGCAATGGCTATGGTGCTTTGCCCACCCTGCCAAAATGTACAAGGCCCTCTTCCTTTTCTATTTAAGGAAGAATGAGACATTTGAAACTCTGGAACAAGTGGCTTCACTCCAGAATCCTTGGAGAGATCCGGCAGCAGCTGTGACAGGCAGGGCATCTCTAGTAACTTCCAGAATTCACCACCCCTATCAGGAATTATCTTCAGAAATGACATTCCAAAAAACAGAACAAACAAAAACACCTCAACAAATATAAACCCTTTTGTTTTACATTCAAGCCAGATACTTTGAAAAAGTAAAGGAATAAATTAGTCTGACTGATGAGAAATTGATTAGCTTTTATTAACAGTGTTAATAGCCATTGAGTGAAGATCCCGTGTCCACTTGTCTCTCCTATATTTTATATATCTTTTCTCCCATCCATATATCCTTCCTCTACTCTTCATTGATGTATTCTATTCTCATATCTCTTCTTCTATCCCTTCCCTGATATTTACTACTACACGTTTTTATTCTCCCTACCTTTCAATTTGTATTGGACAAAATAAATAAATAAAATAAATAAATAAATAAAATAAAGATATGGCCAATATATAGACTCGACTCAACTAGGCTTGGAAGGGGCTTTGGAGGTCTTTTAGTCCAGCCGCCTGCTCAAGCAGGAGAACCTATATACAGTGGTGGGCTACCAAAATTTTTACTACCACACTGTGGGCGTGGCTTATGCGTTTTGTTTCAACATCTTTCAGTGCAAATTGAGTGTTCTGGAGCTCCATTTTCGCTACCCCACTGCGTTCCCCTTCGTCCTGATTATCTACTATATAAAGTGTATGTACACACAGGCACGCACAGCTCTTCTAAAATTATACACATTCAACCTCATTTACTGTGATAGGAAGAACATACCCAGAGCCCAGAAGGGGAAAAAAAAGAAATAAACCCCCAAATTTTGCTACCGGTACTGTGTACTTGACCATACTCATAGGAACCCACCACTGCCTATATACCAGAGGTCCCCAACCGCCGGTCCGCGGACCGGGACCGGGCCGTTGGGGTTTTCCAGCCGGTCCGCGGCGGCGCTGCCCTCCCGGCAGAGGACATTATGCAGGACAGGGTGGGGCGTCGGGCAGGGCGGGGAGAATCAGGAGGCTCCTTTGGCGCTGGGGGCTGCCTGGCTTTGTGATTTTGGCTGGGGGGGAGTTAGGAAGGTCCTACTTCTCCCCCCCCCAGCCAAAAACTCAAAGCCTATCTGCTGGATACGGGCAATGAGCGGGACAAGCGGCGCCGAAGCCGGTGGCTGTGGCAGCTGCTGCAAGAGGCTTCCGCGCCGCTCTGTCCCACTCATCGCCCATATCCAGCAGATAGGCTTTGAGTTTTTGGCTGGGGGGGGACTTAGGAAGGTCCTACTTCTCCCCCCCCAGCCAAAAACTCAAAGCCTATCTGCTGGATACGGGCGATGAGTGGGACAGAGAGGCGCGGAAGCCTCTTGCAGCAGCTGCCACAGCCACCGGCTTTGGCGCCGCTCGTCCCGCTCATTCCCCGTGTCTGGCAGAAGCTGCTGCCCGAGTGCTCTTGGCCGGCGGGATTCAAAGGGGAGAATCAGGAGGCTCCTTTGGCAGCTGGGGGCTGCCTGGCTTTGTGATTTTGGCTGGGGGGGGACTTAGGAAGGTCCTACTTCTCCCCCCCCACCAAAAACTCAAAGCCTATCTGCTGGATACGGGCGATGAGCGGGACGAGTGGTGCCGAAGCTGGTGGCTGTGGCAGCTGCTGCAAGAGGCTTCCGCGCCACTCTGTCCCACTCATCGCCCGTATCCAGCAGATAGGCTTTGAATTTTTGGCTGGGGGGGGAGAAGTAGGACCTTCCTAACTCCCCCCCCAGCCAAAATCACAAAGCCAGGCAGCCCCCAGCCGCCAAAGGAGCCTCCTGATTCTCCCCGCCCTGTGGAGAAGTGTGGAGGGCTGCGTCACTAAGCTCCACCCCTCCATAACCCCAGCCCCATTTGACCAAAGCCCCCCCCCCACCACCGGGCCGTGGAAAACTGGTCTAGCTTAAAGCCGGTCCCTGGTGCAAAAAAGGTTGGGGACCTCTGCTATATACCATCTCAGATAAGTGACTGTCTAATTTCTTCTCAAAAGCCTCCTGTGATGGAATCCCACGATTGCAAGCTGTTCCACTGGTTAATTGTCCTTACTCATAGGAGGTTTCTACTTAATACCAGGTTGCTTCTTTCTTTGATCCGTTTCTGGTGCTTTGGATAATAATTTGACCCCCTCTTCTTTGTGGCAGCCTCCCAAATACTGAAATACTGCTATCGTATTATCACCCATGATCTGCAGCCATTTTTCATATACTGTATAAAGATGTCCATCCAGCTAGGATGGTGCAGTGGTTAGAGTGCAGCACTGCAGGCAACTTCAGCTAACTGCTAGCTGTAGTTAAGCAGTTCAAATCTCATCACCGGCTCAAGATTGACTTAGTCTTCCATCCTTACAAGGTGGGTAAAATGAGGACCCAGATTGTTGGGGGGGCAATATGCTGATTCTGTAAATGACTTAAAGAGGGTTGTAAAAACAATATGAAGCTGTATATACGTCTAAATGCTATTGCTATATACACACATCTGCTCAAACATTATATTTTAATGATATTGTAAAGTATTAAATATCATAATCTGTCTCTATCTGCCTGCCTGCCTAATCTATCTATCTATCTATCTATCTATCTATCTATCTATCTATCTATCTATCTATCTATCTATCTATCTATCTATCTATCTATCTATCTATCTTATCTATCTATCTATCTATCTATCTATCTATCTATCTATCTATCTATCTATCTATCTAATCTATCTATCTATCTATCTATCTAATCTATCTATCTATCTATCTATCTATCTAATCTATCTATCTATCTATCTAATCTATCTATCTATCTATCTTATCTATCTATCTATCTTATCTATCTATCTATCTTATCTATCTATCTATCTATCTATCTATCTATCTATCTATCTATCTATCTATCTTATCTATCTATCTATCTTATCTATCTATCTATCTATCTATCTATCTAATCTATCTATCTATCTATCTAATCTATCTATCTATCTATCTATCTATCTATCTATCTATCTAATCTATCTATCTATCTATCTATCTATCTATCTTATCTATCTATCTATCTATCTTATCTATCTATCTATCTATCTATCTATCTTATCTATCTATCTATCTTATCTATCTATCTATCTATCTATCTATCTATCTATCTATCTATCTATCTATCTATCTTATCTATCTATCTATCTATCTATCTATCTATCTATCTTATCTATCTATCTATCTTATCTATCTATCTATCTATCTATCTATCTATCTAATCTATCTATCTATCTATCTATCTAATCTATCTATCTATCTATCTATCTATCTAATCTATCTATCTATCTATCTATCTATCTTATCTATCTATCTATCTATCTTATCTATCTATCTATCTATCTATCTTATCTATCTATCTATCTATCTATCTATCTAATCTATCTATCTATCTATCTATCTAATCTATCTATCTATCTATCTTATCTATCTATCTATCTTATCTATCTATCTATCTTATCTATCTATCTATCTTATCTATCTATCTATCTATCTATCTATCTATCTATCTAATCTATCTATCTATCTATCTAATCTATCTATCTATCTTATCTATCTATCTATCTATCTATCTATCTTATCTATCTATCTATCTATCTTATCTATCTATCTATCTATCTATCTATCTATCTATCTAATCTATCTATCTATCTATCTATCTTATCTATCTATCTAATTATCTATCTTATCTATCTATATCTTATCTATCTATCTATCTATCTATCTATCTATCTAATCTATCTATCTATCTATCTATCTATCTATCTATCTATCTTATCTATCTATCTATCTATCTATCTTATCTATCTATCTATCTATCTATCTATCTATCTATCTATCTTATCTATCTATCTATCTATCTATCTATCTAATCTATCTATCTATCTATCTTATCTATCTATCTATCTATCTATCTATCTAATCTATCTATCTATCTATCTATCTATCTTATCTATCTATCTATCTTATCTGTCTATCTATCTATCTATCTATCTATCTTATCTATCTATCTATCTATCTATCTATCTATCTATCTATCTATCTAATCTATCTATCTATCTTATCTATCTATCTATCTATCTATCTTATCTATCTATCTATCTTATCTATCTATCTATCTATCTATCTATCTATCTAATCTATCTATCTATCTATCTATCTATCTTATCTATCTATCTATCTATCTATCTATCTAATCTATCTATCTATCTATCTATCTATCTATCTATCTATCTATCTTATCTATCTATCTATCTATCTATCTATCTTATCTATCTATCTATCTTATCTATCTATCTATCTATCTATCTATCTAATCTATCTATCTATCTATCTATCTATCTATCTATCTATCTAATCTATCTATCTATCTATCTATCTATCTTATCTATCTATCTATCTATCTATCTATCTATCTTATCTATCTATCTATCTTATCTATCTATCTATCTATCTATCTATCTATCTTATCTATCTATCTATCTATCTATCTATCTATCTAATCTATCTATCTATCTTATCTATCTATCTATCTAATCTATCTATCTAATCTATCTATCTATCTATCTATCTATCTATCTATCTATCTATCTTATCTATCTATCTATCTATCTATCTATCTATCTAATCTATCTATCTATCTTATCTATCTATCTATCTTATCTATCTATCTATCTATCTTATCTATCTATCTATCTATCTATCTAATCTATCTATCTATCTATCTATCTATCTATCTAATCTATCTATCTATCTATCTATCTATCTATCTATCTATCTATCTATCTATCTTATCTATCTATCTATCTATCTATCTATCTATCTATCTAATCTATCTATCTATCTATCTTATCTATCTATCTATCTATCTATCTATCTTATCTATCTATCTATCTATCTATCTAATCTATCTATCTATCTATCTATCTTATCTATCTATCTATCTATCTATCTAATCTATCTATCTATCTATCTATCTATCTATCTTATCTATCTATCTATCTTATCTGTCTATCTATCTATCTATCTATCTATCTATCTTATCTATCTATCTATCTATCTATCTATCTAATCTATCTATCTATCTTATCTATCTATCTATCTATCTATCTATCTATCTATCTATCTTATCTATCTATCTTATCTATCTATCTATCTATCTTATCTATCTATCTATCTATCTATCTTATCTATCTATCTATCTATCTATCTTATCTATCTATCTATCTATCTATCTATCTAATCTATCTATCTATCTAATCTATCTATCTATCTATCTATCTATCTTATCTATCTATCTAATTATCTATCTTATCTATCTATCTATCTATCTTATCTATCTATCTATCTATCTATCTATCTATCTATCTAATCTATCTATCTATCTATCTATCTATCTATCTTATCTATCTATCTATCTATCTATCTATCTATCTAATCTATCTATCTATCTATCTTATCTATCTATCTATCTATCTATCTATCTATCTATCTATCTATCTATCTATCTTATCTATCTATCTATCTATCTATCTAATCTATCTTATCTATCTATCTATCTTATCTGTCTATCTATCTATCTATCTATCTATCTATCTTATCTATCTATCTATCTATCTATCTAATCTATCTATCTATCTTATCTATCTATCTATCTATCTATCTATCTATCTTATCTATCTATCTTATCTATCTATCTATCTATCTTATCTATCTATCTATCTATCTATCTTATCTATCTATCTATCTATCTATCTATCTTATCTATCTATCTATCTATCTATCTAATCTATCTATCTATCTAATCTATCTATCTATCTATCTATCTATCTTATCTATCTATCTAATTATCTATCTTATCTATCTATCTATCTATCTTATCTATCTATCTATCTATCTATCTATCTATCTATCTATCTATCTATCTATCTATCTATCTATCTATCTATCTATCTATCTATCTATCTTATCTATCTATCTATCTATCTTATCTATCTATCTATCTATCTATCTATCTATCTTATCTATCTATCTATCTATCTATCTAATCTATCTATCTATCTATCTATCTATCTTATCTATCTATCTATCTATCTATCTAATCTATCTATCTATCTATCTATCTATCTATCTATCTTATCTATCTATCTATCTTATCTGTCTATCTATCTATCTATCTATCTATCTATCTATCTTATCTATCTATCTATCTATCTATCTATCTAATCTATCTATCTATCTTATCTATCTATCTATCTATCTATCTATCTATCTATCTATCTATCTATCTATCTTATCTATCTATCTATCTTATCTATCTATCTATCTATCTATCTATCTATCTAATCTATCTATCTATCTATCTATCTATCTATCTATCTTATCTATCTATCTATCTATCTATCTATCTATCTATCTTATCTATCTATCTATCTATCTATCTTATCTATCTATCTTATCTATCTATCTATCTATCTATCTAATCTATCTATCTATCTATCTATCTATCTATCTATCTATCTATCTATCTATCTAATCTATCTATCTATCTATCTATCTTATCTATCTATCTATCTATCTATCTATCTATCTTATCTATCTATCTTATCTATCTATCTATCTATCCTATCTATCTATCTATCTATCTATCTATCTATCTATCTATCTAATCTATCTATCTATCTTATCTATCTATCTAATCTATCTATCTAATCTATCTATCTATCTATCTATCTATCTTATCTATCTATCTATCTATCTATCTATCTAATCTATCTATCTATCTATCTTATCTATCTATCTATCTTATCTATCTATCTATCTATCTATCTTATCTATCTATCTATCTATCTATCTATCTATCTAATCTATCTATCTATCTATCTATCTATCTTATCTATCTATCTATCTATCTATCTTATCTATCTATCTTATCTATCTATCTATCTATCTTATCTATCTATCTATCTATCTATCTAATCTATCTATCTATCTATCTTATCTATCTATCTATCTATCTATCTATCTATCTATCTAATCTATCTATCTAATCTATCTATCTATCTATCTATCTATCTATCTATCTATCTATCTAATCTATCTATCTATCTATCTATCTTATCTATCTATCTATCTATCTATCTTATCTATCTATCTTATCTATCTATCTATCTATCTATCTAATCTATCTATCTATCTATCTATCTATCTTATCTATCTATCTATCTATCTATCTTATCTATCTATCTATCTATCTATCTTATCTATCTATCTATCTATCTATCTATCTTATCTATCTATCTATCTATCTATCTATCTATCTAATCTATCTATCTATCTATCTTATCTATCTATCTATCTATCTAATCTATCTATCTATCTAATCTATCTATCTATCTATCTATCTATCTATCTATCTATCTATCTATCTAATCTATCTATCTATCTATCTATCTTATCTAATCTATCTATCTATCTTATCTATCTATCTATCTATCTATCTTATCTATCTATCTATCTATCTATCTAATCTATCTATCTATCTATCTATCTTATCTATCTAATCTATCTATCTATCTATCTATCTATCTATCTTATCTATCTATCTATCTATCTTATCTATCTATCTATCTATCTATCTTATCTATCTATCTATCTATCTATCTATCTAATCTATCTATCTATCTATCTTATCTATCTATCTATCTATCTATCTATCTATCTTATCTATCTATCTATCTTATCTATCTATCAATCTATCTATCTATCTATCTATCTTATCTATCTATCTATCTATCTATCTATCTATCTATCTAATCTATCTATCTATCTATCTATCTTATCTATCTATCTATCTAATCTATCTATCTATCTATCTATCTTATCTATCTATCTATCTTATCTATCTATCTATCTATCTATCTATCTTATCTATCTATCTATCTATCTAATCTATCTATCTATCTATCTATCTATCTTATCTATCTATCTATCTATCTATCTAATCTATCTATCTATCTATCTATCTTATCTATCTATCTATCTATCTTATCTATCTATCTATCTATCTTATCTATCTATCTATCTATCTATCTATCTATCTATCTATCTATCTATCTAATCTATCTATCTATCTATCTATCTATCTATCTATCTTATCTATCTATCTATCTATCTTATCTATCTATCTATCTAATCTATCTATCTATCTATCTATCTATCTATCTTATCTATCTATCTATCTATCTATCTATCTATCTAATCTATCTATCTTATCTATCTATCTATCTATCTAATCTATCTATCTATCTATCTATCTATCTATCTATCTATCTAATCTATCTATCTTATCTATCTATCTATCTATCTTATCTATCTATCTATCTTATCTATCTATCTATCTATCTATCTATCTAATCTATCTATCTATCTATCTATCTATCTATCTTATCTATCTATCTATCTATCTATCTATCTATCTTATCTATCTATCTATCTATCTATCTTATCTATCTATCTATCTATCTTATCTATCTATCTATCTATCTATCTATCTATCTATCTAATCTATCTATCTATCTATCTATCTATCTTATCTATCTATCTATCTATCTATCTATCTATCTAATCTATCTATCTATCTATCTTATCTATCTATCTATCTATCTATCTATCTATCTATCTATCTATCTATCTATCTATCCTATCTATCCTATCTATCCTATCTATCTATCTATCTATCTATCTATCTATCTATCTATCTATCTATCTATCTATCTATCTATCTATCTATCTATCTATCTATCTATCTATCTATCTATCTATCTATCTATCTATCTATCTATCTATCTATCTATCTATCTATCTATCCCAAACACACTTCCAATGAAATACGGCGATCCAAATGAGTTTTTTGTAGAGTAGGTTAGTGAAACTGGAAGCAACAGTTCAGAGTCCATCCCGTAGGTGGCGCTAAACAGGACGTGGACAGCTGCGATCGCTCTAGGAAGGGAATCAAAACAAAGAAAACGGCGGGGAAAGCGAAGCGTTAGTAAGTGAGTTGAAAGCTGCGGGGACAAAAATGGGGTTGTGGTCGATTTGCCTCTGAAGACAAATTGGGTAAATATTTCCTTCGTTTTCATATTGCTGCGTGCTTTTGCTGCTTCATGCAGTTTTGGCAAAAGTGGTAATTGTGTGTGTGTGTGTGTGTGTGTGTGTGTGTAGAATCCGTTAGCTACCATTAAATGTTTCATGCTGTTTCTATGCCAGTGTTTCACAATCTTGGCAACTTGAAGGGATCTGGACCTCAACTCCCAGAATTCCCCAGCCAGCGAATGCTGGCTGGGGAATTCTGGGAGTTGAAGTCCAGATCTCTTCAAGATGCCAATGTTTGGAAACACTGTGCTATGCAACGCTGCAATTGTGCTAGCAAGTGATTCAAAGGAATTAAGGAAGTGAGACCTGGAAAACACAAGCATGTAGTATAAATGATCCTAACGGAGCGAATTCTGCTTTAATGTGACAGTCCAGCTAGCATCTTTTGCTAAGGAAGTGACTGAGTTCCAACAACAAGCTGAGCAAACCCCATCATTTTTAATTTAATTTATTTTTATGCCGTCCAATCCCAATGGGACTCAGGGTGGCTTACAACAATAAATAATACATACAATAAACAAGGCAAATCATTTAAAAATAATAATTTTAAATTCATTATCACTATTAATTGGACCTAGAAATGTTTACATATTGCATTTTTGTTATTGAGATGTTGTGAGCCGCCCCCCCCTCGCATATCAGTCCAACTAAGCCACTTTTGTGAGCTGCTCCGAATCTTCGGAGAGGGTCGGCATACAAATCTAATTAATAATAATAATAATAATAATAATAATAATAATAAACAACTAACTAACTAACTATCTAACTATCTAACTATCTAACTAACTAACTAACTAACTAACTAACTAACTAACTAACTAACTAACTAACTAACTAACTATCACACACATAGTAAATTCTTATTTTAGTTAAGACCAGTCCATTTTGTATACTCAACTACATCTTAAGATTTGTGTGTTGGTTTTGTCCACCTATTTGGACACCCTCCTCCAACTTTAATTCACTTCTTTAGATGTCTGCATGCAGTTTTATACAGTAATGCATTGTTGGGTAAAGTACTGTTTCTGTGTTGGTGTGTATCAAAGCAAAGCCCCCATGTCATTACTACAGGACAAGAGATGTGATTCTGGGGACACAGATGATCTCACAACCGGTGCTAGAAATGATCCAGTTGTCTGCCTCTTCTATCTAGGCTCATTCTAGGGATGATCCTTCGTGTGGGACTGTGTCCTGGCCTCTCGGATGAAATGGTGCAAGTGCTAAAAGCCGGTGGCATCAAAACAGGTAGCTGACTGAGTGGCAGAGAATAAAGAGCAAGTTGTCCCACAGTTTAGGGGTTATATTGGTTTTGGTGAGCGAGGCAGATTTTTCAGAAAATCCAGAGATCTCTTCCAATTTTAATTTTTGTGTTGCTAGAAAGTGTAACGTGACTGGAAGAATTATTATTATTATTATTTATTAGATTTGTATGCCGCCCCTCTCCAGAGGTTAGGAGCATCTCACAACAACAATATACAGTACAGATCCAATAATTAAAAACAGTTTAAAACCCTTAATATAAAAACAGTCATACATCCCAGACAAACCATATATAAAATGGAACAGCCCGGGGGAATCAATTTCCCCATGCCTGACAGCAGAGGTGGGTTTTAAGGAGTTTGCGAAAGGCAAGGAGGGTGGGGGCAGTCCTGATCTCCGGGGGGAGTTGATTCCAGAGGATCGGGGCCACCACAGACATGTCCCTTCCCCTGGGTCCCACCAGACGACATTGTTTCGTCGACGGGACCCAGAGAAAGCCAACTCTGTGGGACCTAATTGGTTGCTGGGATTCGTGTGGCAGAAGGCGGTCCCAGAGATATTCTGGTCCGATGCCATGAAAGGTTTTATAGGTCATAACCAACACTTTGAATTGTGACCGGAAACTGATCGGCAACCAATGCAGACTGCGGAGTGTTGGTGTGACATGGGCATATCTGGGAAAGCCTATGATTGCTCTTGCAGCTGCATTGTGATTGTGGAGTCTTCGGAGAGGGGTGGCATGCAAATCTAATAAATAATAATAATAATCAGGGTGAGGTTAAGGGAAGAGATAAGGACTCAGAGCTGTGATGGGATAGGTTGATTAAGGAGGGAACAAAAATGACTTTTTAATAAATGTAATGTGTGGATGAACTTGGGGAAAAGAGAGGAGATGCAGCCTAGGAAACAACCAGATGAGAGGCAGGACCCCGCAGTCATTTCAAGGTCAGAGGGGGAAAAAAACTTAGAAAAGACCTGCTCTAATGAATCAAGTGCTTAAAAGTGAAGGCTGGATGTTTGTGCCTTCAAATTTGCATTATTCTGTTAATGTAAAGTAGAATTAGTTCATTTTGTCATGTCTCCTGTCTAGTGTTCTCAGGAGGGCTGACATTAAAAGTCCACAAACCCTTTCTGGACTTTTTGCTGAAAATAGATAAAAATAAATTGGAAATTTGGAGATTTATTGATTCAAAAGCTTTGAAGAAGGGAGAAGGAAACTACAATGTGTAATTGGGAAGTTGAAGATTGCAATTACTATGTTTTTGTAAAGAAGATCAGAAGTTGCTTCTTTTATTGCTTACATTTTCTTTTGTTATTTTATATTTACTTATTTTTTTCTATTTTTATGTTTCTGAAGTTTTTAAAGCTTATGTAAAATCTTCTATTAACATTATATTACAGTTGAAGCTTTTTCCTATTTTTTATCTCCTTTTCTCTATCTTCTCAAATGTTTTTTAGTGGTTGATTTTGTTTCATCGGATCTGGAGGACATTGCCCAGAAGTATTCCTTATCATACAAGGCGAGTACAAGGAGTCACTAGAGATAATTATTACATACAGTAGAACCTCTGGTTGCGACCATAATTTGTTCCATAACTTTGGTCACAACCCAATTTGGTCGTGACCTGAACTTAATTTCCCCATTGAATTGTATGTAAATACAATCAATCTCTTCCAGACCTCTATGAACTGTATATAAATATTGTTTTTAAATATTTTAAAGCACAAAAATAGTTACTATGCCATAGAACTCACAGTGTAATAGTAAAATGTAAAACCCTTTAATAATACGAGAAATCCTTGAACAACAGAAAAAACTGTTCAGTCGGTTGATTCTGAGAGACTTACTGTTTTGAAGGACAGTTCGCCTCAGCAATAGAAGACCACATTTGGAGTACTGTGTTCAGTTCTGGAGACGTCACTTACAAAAAGATATTGACAAAATTGAACGGGTCCAAAGACGGGCTACAAGAATGGTGGAAGGTCTTAAGCATAAAACGTATCAGGAAAGACTTAATGAACTCAATCTGTAGAGTCTGGAGGACAGAAGGAAAAGGGGGGACGTGATCGAAATATTTAAATATGTCAAAGGGTTAAATAAGGTTCAGGAGGGAAGTGTTTTTAATAGGAAAGTGAACACAAGAACAAGGGGACACAATCTGAAGTTAGTTGGGGGAAAGATCAAAAGCAACATGAGAAAATATTATTTTACTGAAAGAGTAGTAGATGCTTGGAACAAACTTCCAGCAGACGTGGTTGGTAAATCCACAGTAATTGAATTTAAACATGCCTGGGATAAACATATACCCACCCTAAGATAAAATACAGGAAATAGTATAAGGGCAGACTAGATGGACCATGAGGTCTTTTTCTGCCCTCAATCTTCTATGTTTTTTATCTCTTTTCCCCTCCTGTATAATTTTAAATGCATGGTGCGGATTTCTTACCTCTTTTTCATTACACTGCAGTTCAGCAGCCCCCAATGTTTGCAGCTTGGCAGCCTGACCGGGGTGGGTGGAGAGGGAAAGCAGGTCACCGTATATGCACATGTACAACAGCCTGCCACTTGCGCGAATCGAGCTATACGTGTATGTGCTGGCCCGCTGCTGAAGCGAGTCAAGCTGCACGCACTTGCACATTCACCGTCCAATCTCTCATGTGGCCCAGTTGTAGGTTGGGGATCCCTGCGCTAGTTGACGTTCTGTCACCCCTTTGGCTCATTTCCTGCCCTGTTGACTTTTCTAGCCCCTTGATCTTATCCCCTAAGTCAGTGTTTCCCAACCTTGGCAACTTGAAGATATTTGGACTTCAACTCCCAGAATTCCCCAGCCAGCGAATGCTGGCTGGGGAATTCTGGGAGTTGAAGTCCAAATATCTTCAAGTTGCCAAGGTTGGGAAACACTGACCTAAGTTTCCCTCTAATTTCTGTTCTTGGCTCCCCTACTTTTTTCCTCCTTTTAGTATCAGCTGGCTGTTGAGCAGTACAATATTGACCTGTAGCTGCGGAATTGTAGGCCTGAGGCCTGTTTTATCTAGAGCAAACGGGGGGAAATAAATTAAATTAAAATGTTTGCTTTAATTAGGAGGGTAAGGAGCTTTGCTGGGCAGAGTGGAGAACAGTACCCCTAATAATAATTGATATGAATTAGTATTCATATGATTAGAATATAATTGTAATTGGCCAAGTGTGTTTGGACACCCAAGGAATTTGTCTTGGTGCAGATGCTCTCAGTGTACAGTGATCCCCCGTTTATTGCGTCCCCAACCATTGCGAACAGGGTACTTCGCTATTTTTCAACCCGGAAATCAAAAATACCATCTACGCATGCGTGCCGGGCACGCATGCGTAGATGGCAGCGGCTTCCCTGGGTCTTCCCCCTCTTGCTGGCGTCAGCGAGGAGTTTCCCCACCGCCCACGCAAACTCCTCGCTGCCGCTCGCCCCGCCCTTCGCCTGCCCACGCCGTTCGCTCCCCCCCTCTTGCTGTCGGGAGGGCGAGAAGCCCTCCCCAGCACCCGCTCGCCCGCCCTTCGCCCTGGCGGAGAAATTCCAGCCCCCACCTGGTCCCGCCCGATCCTCCTCCCTGAGGCAGCTCGCCCTCCCATGGCCGCTTCCTCCACCCTCTATTGCAAGCCTCTCTCCTCCCATATTCTGCCCCCCTCCCAGCTTCCAAGCCGCATTCGCCTTCCTCCGCCACCACCAGCATCCAGCTCCCGGCCAAGCAGCCAGGAAAGCCGAGCCGGGCGTGGCGGGGAACATCGGCGCGGGAGGCAGGAGACGGCCGCCGTCACCGCCATACGCGGCTCGGCTTCCCTGGCTGCTGCTCCGGTCGCCCGATCGTCTCCGATGTGCCGATGTTCCCTGCCAAGCCTGGCTCGGATTCCCTGGCTGCTTGGCCGGGGGGGGGGGGGCTCGGCCGAAAGGAGCTGGAGACGCAGAGCTGAACACACCCCTTCATCCCCAAAGGCCGGCCTTTTTGTCTGGGAGGGAAGATGACGTGCCGGTGGCACAGGGGCGAGGGGCGGGAGGCAAATCGCTGCGTCTCCAGCCCCTTTTGGCCGAGCCCCCCCCCCTCCGGCCAAGCAGCCAGGGAAGCCGAACTGGGCTTGGCGGGGAACATCGGCACGGGAGGCAGCTTCTGCCGGACATGGGCAATGGGCGGGACAGAGAAGCGGGGAGAATCAGGAGGCTCCTTTGGCAGCTGGGGGCTGCCTGGCTTTGTTGTTTTGGCTGCAGCGGGTGCCAGGCAGCCTCCAGCCGCCAAAGGAACCTCCTGATTCTTCCCGCTTCTCTGTCCCGCCCATTGCCCGTGTCCGGCAGAAGCTGCTGCCTTATTGCTCTTTGCCGGCGGGATGCAAAGTGCTGGGGTGGGAGGGTGTCCTGACAGCCCCCCCACCCATATGCTTCGCCTCCCGCCGGGCAAGAGCGCTCGGGTGGCAACTTCTTCTAGATACGGGCGATGTCCACGCTCTCTCTCGGCGCTTTCGAGCCGAGTCCGTGAGCGAGTTCGCTCCCGGACTCGGCTCGAAGGCGGCGAGAGACAGCGCCAAGGAACGGGCCTGTCCACGCTCTCTCTCGGCGCTTTCGAGCCGAGTCCGTGAGCGAGTTCGCTCCCGGACTCGGCTCGAAGGCGGCGAGAGACAGCGCCAAGGAACGGGCCTGTCCACGCTCTCTCTCGGCGCTTTCGAGCCGAGTCCGTGAGCGAGTTCGCTCCCGGACTCGGCTCGAAGGCGGCGAGAGACAGCGCCAAGGAATGGGCCTGTCCACGCTCTCTCTCGGCGCTTTCGAGCCGAGTCCGTGAGCGAGTTCGCTCCCGGACTCGGCTCGAAGGCGGCGAGAGACA